>NC_086317.1:479790756-480390756 GCF_036172605.1 Pelobates fuscus
ACCACTATGGGAGGGAGGGGGGGGTAAGGACCACTATGGGAGGGAGGGGGGGGGTAAGGACCACTATGGGAGGGAGGGGGGGGATAAGGACCACTATGGGAGGGATGGGGGGGATAAGGACCACTATGGGAGGGAGGGGGGTATAAGGACCACTATGGGAGGGAGGGGGGGATAAGGACCACTATGGGAGGGAGGGGGATAAGGACCACTATTGGAGGGAGGGGGGTATAAGGACCACTATGGGAGGGAGGGGGGGTATAAGGACCACTATGGGAGGGGGTGGGATAAGGACCACTATGGGAGGGAGGGGGGGTATAAGGACCATTATGGGAGGGAGGGGGGGTATATGAACCACTATGGGAGGGATGGGGGGGGGATAAGGAACACTATGGGAGGGAGAAGGGGGATAAGGACCACTATGAGAGGGAGGGGGTGGGATAAGGACCACTATGGGAGGGGAGGGGGAAGTAAGGACCACTAGGGGAGGGGAGGGTAAGGACCACTAGGGGAGGGGTGAGTCAGGACCACTGGGGGGGGAGTGAAGGAACACGGGGGTGGGGAGGTAAGGACCACTGAGGGAGGAGGAGGGGAAGTCAGGACATATGGGGGGGGGAGGGGCGGCAAAAAATGTTTTGCCTACGGCGGCAAATATCCTTGCACCGGCCCTGCACACACTGCATTCACACACTGCATTCATGCACACACACACTGCATTCATGCACACACACACTGCATTCATGCACACACACACTGCATTCATGCACACACACACTGCACTCATACACACACACACTGCATTCATGCACACACACATACGCACACACTGCATTCATTATACACACACTGTAAATAAATATTCAATTAATATATTTTTTTTAGGATCTAATTTTATTTAGAAATTTACCAGTAGCTGCGGCATTTCCCACCCTAGTCTTATACTCGAGTCAATAAGTTTTCCCAGTTTTTTGGGATAAGCCTCGGCTTATATTCGGGTCGGCTTATACTCGAGTATATACGGTACTTAATTTTTGCCCTCTTCTTTCTCAGGCCTACCTCATCGTCGGTTCCGGCACACCACAACCGACTTGCCCTTTTTACTATCCTACATTTAATTATGGTATTTCACACTGTACTATCATAAGCACCTAACATTTTATATGTATATATATATATATATATATATATATATATATATATATTTATTAAGGCCGTTTGGACTGTAAATGTGGGAGAGGCTAGAATTAAATCACTCCCCTACATAAGGTACACCCCTTACCTGACTCCATACCATTTAAGGTCAGCGTCTGAATGAACTTCCAGGTCATCCAGTTGCCATTTTGGAATACTTCTGTTTTCTCAGAAGTTCTTCCACGCTGAGCTGTGTTCAGGAACCAGCTGCAGCCTTTTTTCCCGTTCGACCAGCTTCTTGCTTCTTTCATCGCCACAGATCACGTTCTAGTCACTCACAAACCATAAGTTGACCTACCCGTTACGCCAGGCAACAGTCCCACGGCATCATACACGGTCAGGTCCTCACTTTACAGTTAAGTTTTGCGATTTCATGCTACACTGCATATTCAGTCTATCTTGTTCGTTTTCAGCTGTTCGTTTACACGGCCATTTCGGGCATATCTCACGCTATGTTTTGCCCGTTCAGGCTTTTTGGGATTGTATTACAATGTATTTCCCCGTTCAGACACTTCATGTCAACTTATTTGTATAAAATATCTCAGTTTGTGCACTTCATAACGCACGAACAGATTAGATACACATGTTCCATTTTACAATCTTAGTCTGTTATTAGATACTCAAGGCCCGTTTGTGCGGTTTACACAGCATGAACAGGATACATTAATACTAATCTTTCATTCACTATAGACACAGTTCGTGCCGTTAAGCGCACGAACATGCAGTTTTGGGGGATTTAACCTTAATGTCTTTTCGGTATTAACTACTGATTATTTATGTGTTATATGGACATGTGTTAATTATAAATGTCTTACTTTAATATACACATATACACATTATAATGGTGGCTCTACACTGCCACCTACAGGTCAACAAGTACATTACCATTAATAAATATTACACACTCTCCACTGACATCTATACATGATCTCTACCTACACTGCCACCTACAGACTACTTCATATATGGTCACCAGGTGAACTTTACAAACACTAAACCCCATAAATGTACACAAAACAACTAAAGTATTATTAATATATATACGGAGACAGATATATATTATAAACATGTAAACTGATACTCCATAATTAATCAAGAACGGCGCATCACATAAATGTAAATACTTAGAACTCACGCTACATATTATGTCCACCATGCTACAACTGAAACACTGCCACCTACAGGTTGGCAAGTACATACTTACGGAGATCCTACAAACATCATCTCCACTGACCTCTACAGGTCAAAACAACCAAACATAATTAAGGTAAAATGGGTTGTGCCATTTGTCATTATTTTCATACGGTTTCCATCTATTTAGTTACAGGTACTACTGCTACCTATACGGATTGTCAGGTTACAAAAATATACTTCCAGGTACGTACACCTGCTTACAGTATATCCATAACTAAAATCTCCCACAGAATAGACATACGTACTGGCAATTAGGGTCATAGGGGCAAATAGGTCATTTTCCTCTCTCTGCACTATGCTTCGGATTAGTGGTCCCGCGAGGCCAACACCCCATCTCAAACTCTGAGGGCCACATGTGAGCTAGCCGCCTCGCACGTATCATAGAGAGGGCCTCACCTGTCATTCCCCTTCCTATTTTTCTGGTTACAGTCACTGAGAGACCAACATCCTCCCTCAATGTTCTGTGTCCACAAAAATCCCCTCGCGCCAAGCATAGATAGAGCATCTCAAGCAGGGCCTCACCTGTCACCAAAACAATAAGCATAATGGTTTTGCCTTACAGCATAGCAAGCAAGCCAGTACTAAACTACTCAGTTCAAATAATCATATTTAATATTTTAATAATTATTCATATAATAATTTATATTTTATTTATTTAAGTATGTCTCATGAAGGTGATGAAGAGCTATCTCTTCATGGCACCCCAGCTAGGGTCGAGACACCTTCTCGTAGGGGAGATGTTGCCAGTCCAGCATCAATCAGATCCTGGACGATCCCACGCATCACCACCGAACTAAGGAGGCGACAAATCCCCTACCCTGCCACAACAAGCAAAGTGGAGCTATTCAAACTCCTAAGCACTACAACCAACAATACGGAAGCAGGGGAAGGCTCCAGCAACACCAACTCGGGTGACATCCAGGTTATGCTGGCCTCGCTCTTTAACTCTATGGGCAAGGTTAACGACAGACTGGCTAACCTCGAGGCAGTCACCACAGCCCTCACCAAGGCTTGCCTTCCTGATACCGCTCAACAAGCACCAACAGGACCACGGGCTACGGGTACTATTACATCGTCAGATTATCAGGACGTTGTTCCTGCACACACAATCCCAGCCCACATTAAGAGAGACATCCTGGAAGACATATATGTCAACCTAGCATCTCTACTAATTGCCTCCCAGGATGTGGTTGAAAATAAGACTTATATGCATGATGAAGTATCGGTGGTGGTCAGATCAAAAGACGCCAGGTAAAACCGGAAACTGACCATCCCTGAATTTGTGTTAGCTTTTGGTATATTTAGAGATGTAATTTGTGAAGTGTACCTTAATAGAAGGGAAGAGTTTGCACAAGCTGGTGGACCTGGGGAACAAATATGGTGGGTCGGCTTTTTACGACTACCATAGGTCTTTTTCCACAAAGGTGTCTGGCGCTCTCTCTCAGTATGGTACCCATATCAACTGGAGCAGACTAGATACGGAACTATTCTGTAGACACTTCGCAGGTCTCAAAACACCAGCTTGTGCATCCTGCTCTTCTACTACTCACACTACTAATTTTTGTTCTCACACGGCAGACGACCGTAATCAGTCACCTAGCACCAGAGACAACCAGAGACAAACTGGGTCGTCACATTAGTTTCTTTGGTAAATCACAGTTGTGCAATAATTTTAATGTGGGCACATGTAGCTTTAGTGCATGCAGGTTATAGCATATTTGTTCACATTGTTTCAGGGCACATGCAAAAACCATGTGTTCAAATAAAATGTACCCTAAACCATACCTAACGTCTGTTAACATTCATGTCTTCTCAGCACTACTGACCAATCACCCCTCCAGACATATGGTAGATTTTCTCATCTCTGGTTACTCAGATGGGTTCCATACAGGCATTATACATATGCCCACAGGCCATCTTGAATGTCCAAATTTACAATCAGAGCAACACAACCCAACAGCCGTAGATACACTCTTAGCCCAAGAACTGGCAGAAGGGTTTTTGTTCGGGACTTTTAAAATCCCACCTTTTACGGCATGGCGCACAAATCCCATCGGGATAGTCACAAGGAAATCTTCCCTCAAGCAGAGACTCATCATAGATCTGTCAGCCCCTCATACCTCTTCTACCCCGAGTCTTAACTCCCTTATTCCCTCCGAAGAGTTTTCCCTACAATATGCCACTATAGATCATGCCATCACAGCCATCACGCAAGCAGGGATCAGAGCTTGGCTAAGTAAGACAGACAGTACAAATGCCTTTAAACTACTACCTATCCACCCTACACTCTGGCATTTACATGGCATCAAATGGGCAGTTAATATTATTTTTTTCTCCCGCTTAACCTTTGGGTCAAAAAGTAGCCGCAAAATCTTCGACACTTTTGCAGAATCACTTTGCTGATTGTTACTTAACATTTCCAGATGCCCCATAGTCATCCATTATCTGGATGATTTCTTACTGATCGAGGAGAACTACTTTCCCCTCAGAAGTCTCAAAGAAGTCTGTTTGACCCCCTGGGAGTCCCAGTATCCCCTAAGAAAACCGAAGGTCCAGACACAATCATTAAATTTCTGGGTATGCAAGCTAGTTTACCACAAGAAAAAATTACAAACATCCTCAACAGCATCAACCATTACATCTTGCTGGGTAATTGCAACCGTAAGGAACTTCAATCTCTCATAGGTTCCTTGAACTTTGCCATGCGCATCATCCCTCAAGGACGTGCTTTCATATCTAGACTTCTCTGCCTTTTTCCACATTTCCAACACGACAACTATAGACTGTCCTTGGACGCGCACGCCATAACAGACCTACACATGTGGAAATAATTCTTGACCACCTGGAATGGTAAAAGCTTGTTCCTCCTAGAATTGTCTGACATATCTCCAACCATATGGTCAGACGCGGCATCTACCACAGGTTTCGCAGTGATCTTTGGAAACGAATGGCTTTGGGGTAAGTGTCCAGAAGAAGTCTATGACTTAGAAGGCTTTTTTTACAACCTCAGCTCTTTTTGAGATTTACCTGATTGTAGCAGCTGCCATGGCGTGGGGACATTTATGGTCAGGCTTGTCAGTCTGTTGCCACACAGACAACCCAACATGTCACATCATTGACAAAGGCCATTCATCATCCCTAACAAATATGAGATTTCTCAGGAAACTCACGTGGTTAGCAGCATGTCACAATTTCTACTTGGTCTGCTTTTATGTACCGGGCATTAGTAACATAGCAGTTGACAGACTGTCTCGTTTCAACTTTCAGGCTTTTCGGCAAGCACTCCCGTCAGCAGCACAAGCAGCCACAGTCGCTCCTCCATTCCAACAGCTAACCATGGACTAGAACTAATCATGCATCATAGTAGGGATCTACTATCATCCAACACTCACAAAACATACAACAGAGCCTTCACACTTTTCACAAGATTTCTATTTGACCACAACATAGCCCAACCTTTTGTCATGACATCTATCATAGCCTTCACTTCTTTTTGCCACCTTAAATTACACTTATCTAACAACACCATCACATTATATCTGACAGGCATTCAGCATCACATGCCAACAGTACAACTCAATACACATCGTTTTATGTCATCTTATCAGATAAAAACATACTCAGAGGTATTCAGAAATCCGTTCCTCCACATCCTCTGCAGAGATTACCTATAGACAACACACTTTTCCAGTCATTATCCAACCTGTTAGACTCCAAACCTTTTCGCTTTACCACCAACACAGACATCAAACCTGCCATGCACTCTACGGGTTCCTCAGGCCAAGATAATTCACTTCTATCACCACCATGCAGACAGACAGATGTCTTCTACACACACACCTACACAAACACATGGATCACTAAATACTGTCACTACCCCAGTTAAAAACAAGCCAACACGCACCTCCAGTGGAGATCACTTATTTCCCTACCCAAAACAAATGGTGTCCAGTAGCGACTCTAGATTCCTACCTTTCACTTACCATGTCACCACCATCACTACACCTATTCTCACTACAAGGCTCTGTACTCACTACCACTACTATCATGAAATACATCCGATCCCTGTTAACCATACTAGGTTTTAACCCTTCTCACTACTCAGGTCACTCCTTCCCCATAGGGGCGGCCTCCACAGCTTCCAGTGCTAACATACCGGTGCATATCATTAAATCACTGGGGCGTTGGAAGTCATCCGCATACCAAAACCTACACAAGAATTAAGAAATGTTTTTAAAGAAATTTCTGGCTAATTGTATATATATTTGTTGACTGTATTAACTCGTTGGTTATTAATTTTTGCCCTCTTTATTTACAGGCCTACCGTATCTTCGGTATCGGCACACCACAACCGACTTTGCTTTTTTATACTATCCTACGTTCTTACGTGAACCCTACTCCATATACGGCTATTTGCCCCTTACACAAGTATTAAGGCCGTTTAGCCTGTAATTATGGGAGGGGCTTAAATTAAATCACTATATAAGGTACACCCCTTACCTGAGTCCATACCGATCAAGGTCAGCGTCAGAATGACCCTCCCACCCACTCCTCATTTTCAACACTTTCTTTACTTTCATTACTCCTTGGTGGGCCTTCTTTATTTACAGGCCTACCTTATCGTCGGTATCGGCACACCACAACCGACTTTGCTCTTTTATACTATCCAGCGTTCTTACGTGAAACCCTACTCCATATACGGCTATTTGCCCCTTGCACAAATATATATGTACATTTCAAAAATTGCAAAGGATAGCACTCCAAGGACTTATATAAAATGTAACTTTTATTTACCTTCAATAAAAAACAGTCAACGTTTCAGCTTGATTCCCTCAAGCTTTGAGGGATGAATAAAAGCTTGAGGGAATCAAGCTGTAACGTTGACCATTTTTTATTATTATTATTTTTATTTTATTATGTATATAGCGCCATCATATTCCGTAGCGCTGTACAACAGGTGGACTAACAGACATTTAATTGTAACCAGACAACTCGACGTACAGGAACAGAGAGGTGGAGGGCCCTGCTCAATGAGCTTACATTCTAGAGGGAGTGGGGTATAATGACACAAAAGGTAAAAGTAGGGGTACGAAGTAAGATGTTAGAAAACTATTCTCTGAGGGCTTAATGGGTAATTTTTTACAGTTGCAGGAGAGGAGTCATGGAAGGTGGGGGATGAAAACCTGCTAACAGTTTAATTGATATGCTTTCTTGAAGAAGTGAGTTTTCAATGATTTTTTTGAATGAGTGGAGACTGGGTGAAATTCTTATGGAGGAGGGAAGGGAGTTCCACAGAAGAGGTGCAGCCCTGGAAAAGTCTTGGAGGCGAGCATTAGAGGTGGGAGTACAGACAGATGATATACGTAGGTCTTTGGCAGAGCGTAGGGGCCTTGACGGGACATACTTGTGTATTAGAGAGGATAGGTAGGTTAGAGCAGCATTATGTAGGGACTTGTAAGCAAGCACCAGAATTTTAAATTGAGCCCTATATCTAACTGGGAGCCAATGCAGGGACTGACAGAGAGGGGAGGCGTGGGAGGTGCGAGCATACAGGAAAATTAGCCTTTCCACCGCATTCATTATAGATTGCAATGGTGCAATCTGGGAATACATAAGACCACTGAGAAGAGTATTGCAGTAGTCCAGGCAAGAGAGAACACGAGCATGGACCAGCACCTTAGCCGCATCCCGGGTTAAATAGGTGATGTAAGCGAAAGGATTTGGCAATTGATTGGACATGAGGGGTGAAGGAGAGGTTGGAGTCAAAAAGAACAGCCAGGCAGCGAGCCTTCAAAGTAGAGGTGATGGTAGCGCAGTTGACTTGGAGGGAGACAGACACGGGAGTAGTAACACTTGAGGGAGGAAAGATCAGAAGTTCTGTTTTGGACAGGTTGAGTTTAAAGGACCACTATAGGCACCCAGACCACTTCAGCTTAATGAAGTGGTCTGGGTGCCAGGTCCAGCTAGGGGTAACCCATTTTTTTATAAACATGTTTATAAATGGGTTAATCCAGCCCTCAAAGCCTCTAGTGCAGGGGTAGGCAACCTACGGCACTAGTGCCATGCACGGCACTCGAGGTGTCTTTGCACGGCACTCAAGGCTGCTAGAGTCAAACAGGCTCTGGCCTATCAGGAGTCCCAGTAAAACTTCAGATATCTGCTAATCCGAAAAGGTGGTGAAGGACAATCCTCAATTTATGCATTGCAGCACGTAGAGGTAGTGATCGCAGATCACTTCCTCCCAGCACTTGTGAATAGGAAGCCACTCTGTAGTAGAGCAGCTCGCAGTTGCTGTTGCAGCTCCTGTCCTTGACATGTACCTGGCCGGACTAGTCCCCACTGGAACCCAGGGAAGCCACCCACACTGCTAGATATACACAGAAATGCAGAATAACCCTCCCCTCATACAAATAATACAGACAGCCCACACACAAACGAAACACCACGAACAATCCACATACATGCACACAACCCCACATGCAATACCCCAAACAGCCCCCACACACTACCAAACACACACTTTGACATATCCATCCACACACAATTCCACAAGCAGCACCCATACACAGCTTACATTCATATGTATCCTACACAATACCATAAACTACTCATGAACATAAACAATATAATAGCTCATATACGCAGGGCCTTCTTTAACGCGGGGCAAACTGGGCAGCTGCACCGTGAGCCCTGCTGGCCTCAACTATTTCTAACCCTCTGGCTGGTAATCTGCACACTAAGGAGGCCCACCAGGTGGCCCATGCACAAAGGACCACCCGCTGGGCTTCTGTCAGCAGGGACCCGGTCACACGCTGAGGTGCTTTAACAGCGCGAGCGGGCCCCTTGCTTTTCGGCAGCAGGCTGGGAGGAAGTGACGGCCACGCATCACTTCCTCCCACAAAGAGAGGAGCGCGCAGGAAAGAAGAGTAGGCAGATTGGAGGGGGGCTGGCCAAGAGCTCTAGGCCCCAACTCCCAACGCCTTCAGCCACCAGCAGGAAAGGTAGGAAACTGGAGGGTGAGTTTTAAAGTGTATGTTTGTGTGTGTGTCAGTATGTTTGTGTGTGTCAGTATGTTTGTGTGTGTGCCAGTATGTTTGTGTGTGTGTCAGTATGTTTGTGTGTGTCAGTATGTGTGTCAGTATGTCTTTGTGTGTGTCAGTATGTCTTTGTGTGTCAGTATGTCTTTGTGTGTGTCAGTATGTCTTTGTGTGTGTCAGTATGTCTGTTTGTGTCAGTATGTCTGTGTGTGTCAGTATGTCTGTGTGTGTCAGTATGTCTGTGCCAGTATATCTGTGTGTGTGTGTTTGCAATCACGTCAACACCACATACAAACATATTCCACAAAAACACACAAAAACTGCTTGGTGCTAAATACAGACCTGCAAACATGAGTAAATGGTAAAGCCCCAGCTGTCAATGCTATTCTGGAGTTGCACGACAGATGGGGATCTACCTTTTAATCACCCGTGCAACAGGGAGACCGCCAAGAATTCTTGCACCTCTCTACTTTAGGTCCGCCACTGTGTTGAGGTGGAGGACGTGATTGCATGCCTGGGAAGGGGGGGCAGGGTCCAGGGGGCCCTAAGCAAATGCTTTGCCCAGGGTCCAGTCATTATTAAAGACAGCCCTGCATATATACGCAAATACAACGATACAAAGCAATTACAGTAAAAATAACACAAGCAGAATACGGCAGCATACACACCTCGATTTATAAAAAAAAAAATAGGACCGGCACGCTACGGGACATCACAATCCTATATCGGCACAGTGCTGCTAAAAGGTTGCCTACCCCTGCTCTAGTGGCTGTCTCATTGACAGACGCTAGAGGCGCTTGCGTGATTCTCACTGTGAAAATCACAGTGAGAGCGCGGAAGCGTCCATAGGAAAGCATTGATAATGCTTTCCTATGAGACCGGCTGAATGCGCGCGCAGCTCTTGCCGCACGTGCGCATTCAGCCGAATGGGAGGATCGGAGGAGGATCGGAGGAGGAGAGCTCCCCGCCCGGTGCTTGAGAAAGGTAAGTTTTAACCCCTTTCCTCTCCCCAGAGCCTGGGGGCACCCTCAGGGCACTATAGTGCCAGGAAAACGAGTATGTTTTCCTGGCACTATAGTGGTCCTTTAAGGAAGTGAGCAGCCATCCATTTGGAAATCGAAGAGAGGCAGTCAGAGACACGAGTCAAGATGGGCGGAGAGAGATCAGGAGAGGACAGGTAGATTTGCGTGTCATCAGCATAGAAATGATAATGGAAGTCAAACAAGCTGATGAGTTTACCAAGGGAGGCAGTGTAGATAAAGGACAGTAGGGGACCAAGGACAGAACCTTGGGGGACTCCGACAGAGAGTGGTTGGGGGGGGAAGAGGCAGAGTCAGAGAAAGAAACACTGAAAGAGCGCTGGGAGAGGTAGGAGGTAGGAGGAGCACCAGGAGAGAGCAGTATCCCGTAGACCAAAATTACGGAGAATGTGAAGAAGCTGTTGATGATCAACAGTGTCAAAGGCAGCAGAAAGATCAAGGAGAATTAGGATAGAGTAATGGACTCAAGATTTAGCAGCAATTAAATCGTTGGATACCGTTTCGACAGAATGAAGGGGGTCAAGAATAGAGTTGGTTTCGAGAAATTCAGTCAGTCTGGTGTACTCAACTCTCTCGAGGATCTTGGAGGCAAATGGCAGTAGCGAGGTAGGGCGGTAGTTGGATGGGGAGTTGGGGTCAAGGCTGGGCTTTTTCAGAATTGGGGTTACAGTTGCATGTTTGAAGGGTGAGGAAAATGTGCGAGAGAAAAGTGAGAGAAAATTTTAGTGAGGGGAAGAGCAAGAGAGGGAGACATAGTGCAGATGAGATATGAAAGAATAGGATCGAGGGAACGGGTGGTGGTGCAGGAGGAACGGAGCAGAGAAGAAATCTATTCTGCTGTAGCAGGTGTGAATGAGTGTAGAGTGGTGGAGGGAATAGGGTTGGGTGATGTAATGGTAGGGGAAGGAGAGAAATTAGCGATATCTTCTCTTATTGTAGATATCTTCTCAGTGAAGTGAGATGCAAAGTTTGTGGCGGACAAGGTGGGAGAAGGAGGGGGAGTGAAAGGGCTAAGAAGAGCATCAAAAGTGTGAAATAGGTGTTTGGGTTGATGGGACAGTGTACTTATGAGGGTATTAAAGTAGTGTACTTTTGCAGCGGAGAGAGACAGGCTGTAGGAGCGCAGCATAAATTTATAGTGAAGAAAATGTTACCTGCGCTCTCTCCTTAATCCCTATGTATATTTAGACAAATGGAGGTCATTAAGTTGCTCCAATGTTCATTGGAGGGAATGCCCGCCTGCCAACGTCAAGGCAGACCCCCCTAAGCGGGTCCTAACACTGACCCTTCAGCCTGCTTCCTTGAGCTTCTGGCAAAGATATCTCGAATGAGACAGAAAGGGGTATTTTTTATATACACCCCTATACTTATTAACCCTTAATAGGGAACACATGGGATGGGCGGCAGCATTGTAACCAGGCTGTGTGATACAAAGTAAATACAAATACAAAAAGAGAAGTCCTGCGCTCACTCCCATTACTGCTGGGCCAGCAGCAAGGACTACAATACACATCAGCCCCAATATATAGTAAAAACCAAAGAAAAGAAAATGTTACCTGCGCTCTCTCCTTAATCCCTATGTATATTTAGACAAATGGAGGTCATTTAGTTGCTCCAATGGCCATTGGAGGGAATGCCCGCCTGCCAACGTCAAGGCAGACCCCCCTAAGTGGGTCCTAACATTGACCCTTCAGCCTGCTTCCTTGAACTTCTGGCAAAGATATCTCTAATGAGACAGAAAGGGGTATTTTTTATATACACCCCAACAGGGCCGCCATCACGGGCCCGGCGGCCCTGGGGGGCCCGGCCGCCCGGGCCCCACGTGTGGGGCCCATTTGGTGGCCGACACACTTAGGGCCACCCAATGGGCCCTATATCTTCAGGGGCCCGGTCAGCGCTGTGGCCGTTGTATAATGCGACCGGGCCCCTTTAAAAAAAAAAAAAAGCAGCCGCAAGTGCTGCTGGGACTTCCTCCCAGCACACTCCGCGCGGGAGGAGCGCGCGCCAGTGAAGAGGGACAGCCAGGTAGTGAAGAGGCAGTCGCGCCGACTCCCATCATCCCCAGCCACCCTCCTGCAAAGGAAAGGTAAGAGACAGGAGGGTGGCTGGAAAATGAGCTATGTCTGTCTGTCTGTCTGTATGTATGTCTGTGTATGTATGCATGTCTGTCTGTCTGTCTGTATGTATGTATGTCTGTCTGTATATATGTATGTCTATGTATGTCTGTCTGTCTGACATGCATGCAGACAATGTCTGTCTGTCTGTCTGTATGCATGTATGTCTGTATGCATGTATGTCTATGTATGTATGCATGTATGTCTATGTTCGTCTGTATGCATGTCTGTCTGTATGCATGTATGTCTGTCTGTCTGTATGCAGGTATGTCTGTCTGTATGCATGTATGTCTACGTATGTCTGTCTGTATGCATGTATGTCTGTCTGTCTGTATGTATGTCTGTATGCATGCATGTCTGTGTGTATGTATGTATGTATGTATGTCTGTGTGTATGTCTGTGTGTATGTCTCACTGACTGTATACATGCATGTATGTCTATGTATGTATGTCTGTGTGTGTATGTATGTCTATGGATGCATGTATGTATGTATGCAAGTATGTCTGTCTGTAGGTATGTCTATGCATGTCTGTATGTCATTATATATGTATATATGTATGTCTGTAAGTCAGTATGAATGTATGTCTGCATATTATTATGAACGTATGTCTGTGTGTATGTGTATATGGATGTCTGTATGCATGTATGTCTGTCAGTATGTCTGTATATATGCATGTATGTCAGTCTGAATGTATGTCTGTATGCCATTATGAATGTATGTCTGTATATGTCTGTATGCCATTATGAATGTATGTGTGTATGGATGTCAGTGTCTGTATGTCTGTCAGTATGTCTGCATGTATGCATGTATGTGTGTGTGTATGTATGTATGTCGGTGTCTGTATGTATGAGTCTTTATGTCCTCGTGCATGTGTGTCTGTATGTATGTTAGTATGTGTCTGTCTGTCAGTATGTATGCCTGTGTGTATGTCCCAGTATGTGTGTGTCAGTATGTATGCCTGTATGCGTGTATGTCTGTTTCAGTATGTGTGTCTGTTAGTATGCATCTGTGTCCTTTTGTATCAGTGTGTGTGTTTGTGTCTGTGTGTGTATTCCTGTGGGTGGTATTTGGAGGCGGACCCAGTGCAGTGGCAGATTTGGGGGGGGGGGGGCAACGGGACAATTCCCCCTTGAGAAAACCGACGGTCTCCCTCTCCCCTGCCAGCACATGCAGTTGCTAGCCCTGCAATGTGCCTGCGGACCGAAGGGGAGATCACACTGCCCCCCATACACACACACTGCCCCCCATACACATACACTGCCCCCTATACACACATACTGCCCCCCATACACACACACTGCCCCCCCCATACACACACACTGCCCCCCATACACACACACTGCCCCCCCATACACACACTGCCCCCCATACACACACACTGCCCCCCATACACACACACTGCCCCTATACACATACTGCCCCCATACACACACACTGCTCCCCATACACACACACTGCCCCCATACACACATACACTGCCCACATACACTGCCCCCCATACACACACACTGCCCCAGACACACATACACTGCCCGCCATACACACACACTGCCCCCATAAACACATACACTGCACCTGTCACACACACATACACACACACACACACACACACACACACTGCACCCCTGACATACACTGCCACCCTCACTCACACACTGCAACCTTCACACACTGTCCCCCTCACACACACACTGCAGCCCTCACACATTGCACCACTCACACACACCACTGCTCCTATGCCCGGTGACAGCCCCATTTCCAAGCAGACCTCAGGTAAGTTGTCAAACTGTTCTTAAACGGCACTATTGGCACCATAACCACTACACTGAGCTGTAGTGGTTATTGTGTCTGGATTATTTAGTTAAATAATCTACATGTGCCCCTCCCGAGATCAGGCTCTGGATCCGCCACTGACCCAGTGGGCATATTTGGAGGCGGGCCCCAAGGGGCCCAGACCCTGAGCTGAGTTAGGAGCCCCAAAATTTCTGGTGGCGGCCCTGCACCCCTATACTTATTAACCCTTAATAGGGAACACATGGGATGGGCGGCAGCATTGTAACCAGGCTGTGTGATACAAAGTAAATACAAATACAAAAAGAGAAGTCCTGCGCTCACTCCCATTACTGCTGGGAGTGAGCGCAGGACTTCTCTTTTTGTATTTGTATTTACTTTGTATCACACAGCCTGGTTACAATGCTGCCACCCATCCTGTGTGTTCCCTAAAGGGTTAATAAGTATAAGGGTGTATATAAAAAAATACCCCTTTCTGTCTCATTAGAGATATCTTTGCCAGAAGCTCAAGGAAGCAGGCTGAAGGGTCAGTGTTAGGACCCGCTTAGGGGGGTCTGCCTTGACGTTGGCAGGCGGGCATTCCTCCAATGGCCATTGGAGCAACTAAATGACCTCCATTTGTCTAAATATACATAGGGATTAAGGAGAAAGCGCAAGTAACATTTTCTTTTCTTTGGTTTTTACTATATATTGGGGCTGATGTGTATTGTAGTCCTTGCTGCTGGCCCAGCAGTAATGGGAGTGAGCGCAGGACTTCTCTTTTTGTATTTGTATTTACTTTGTATCACACAGCCTGGTTACAATGCTGCTACCCATCCCATGTGTTCCCTATTAAGGGTTAATAAGTATAGGGGTGTATATAAAAAATACCCCTTTCTGTCTCATTAGAGATATCTTTGCCAGAAGCTCAAGGAAGCAGGCTGAAGGGTCAGTGTTAGGACCCGCTTAGGGGGGTCTGCCTTGACGTTGGCAGGCGGGCATTCCCTGCAATGGCCATTGGAGCAACTAAATGACCTCCATTTGTCTAAATATACATAGGGATTAAGGAGAGAGCGCAGGTAACGTTTGATTTTCTTTGGTTTTTACTATATATTGGGGCTGATGTGTATTGTAGTCCTTGCTGCTGGCCCAGCAGTAATGGGAGTGAGCGCAGGACTTCTCTTTTTGTATAAATTTATAGTGGATGAAGTCAGATGCAAAGTGAGACTTTCTCCAGCAGCGTTCAGCAGCTCTGGAACATTTTTGGAGGTGACGGTCAGCTTGATGTGCCAAGGTTGTAATTGGGTGCACTTGCTCTGTTTAATTGTAGGAGGTGCCATGATGTCAAGTTGAGAGGAGAGAACGGAGTTGTAGAGTGAGGTAGCTGAGTTAGGGCAAGTTAGATTTGAGATGGGTAAAAGGAGATTATTGAGTCTTGTGGAGAAATGCTGGAGATCAAGGCAGTTGAGATTTCTGCGAGATTGGAGAGTTGAGGGTGGTGAAATTTGGGTACAGGGTATGCTGATGTTGAATGATAGCAGATGGTGGTCAGACAAAGGAAATGGAACACTGGAGAGATTAGAGGTGGTACAGAGATTGGTGAAGATGAGGTCAAGAGTGTTTCCTGCCATATGAGTTTCTAAAGTAGACAACTGCGTGAGGCCAAAGGAGGAGGTTACACAGAGCAGACGGGAGGCATCAGGGCAGTTGAGGTTGTTGATTGGGATGTGCTATATCCTGGATTGCAGTAGGGAGCTTTTAAAATTCAGACTGTGGAAAGAGAGAGGATAGGGTCAAAAAAGCCCTGCAATAAAACTATGGAATGGAGATGCACAGAGGAGGTGAGGATTGGTCAAGCAAGACCATTCGGGGGGTATCAATAAAATAAGGGGGAGAGAGCAGAAATAACAGAGAAAGTCTTTAGAGATAAGAGAAAGTTGAATAACATTTAAGTTAACAAACCAACAATGATGAGTAGGGTAGGGAACAACTACCTTTAGCATGCAAAACACAAACTACAAAATGTATGTATGTATGTATGTATGAATATATATAAATACACACACACACACACACTTATATACATACACATAAACATATAGTAAAGAACAAGCATGCCCAGATATGTTACAGTGACAAAATTATCCCGAACATAGACATGCACACCAGAGCAGGGAATCCCCATGATGGCTCGCACTAACGCCTGGTCGTAAGTGCGAGCCATGGTAAAACAGGTAGGTCGCTAAATGAGGACCACCTGTATATGTATTATATATTTATTTTATTATTTTTTTTAGAAGCCTGGGGGACTACCTGACAGCTTAGACAGTCCCCCTGCTGGCAGCTCCTAGAGTACTATTGTGGTGATGTGATCATGGTGATGACATGGCCCTGGAGGGCAGGGGTAGCCGCAGCTGCTGTAGGGGGAATGTTGGGGTCTCTGGCAGTCCTCCCCGACCGCGATCGCAGCGGATCGTCAGTCCAGGGCTCCTATTTGTCACGGATGTCCTTAACGACCGTGTTTTGTTGGACGTACCTAGTTCGTCCTTGGTCGGGTAATTATACATGTATATATATATATATATATATATATATATATATATATATATATATATAATTTAATTCTAAGGGTATTTTTATGTATATATTAATATCAAAATACAGTGAGAATAAAATGACATATGTATATATAATTTTTTACAACTATTTTTACAGTTTAATTATTTTTAATTATTATTTATTTGTTATATGTATATGTATATGTATATATATATATTATGTATGTATGTATGTATGTGTAGAAACAATCGCACTCCTGGGACTTGGTTGAAGTAGTTTGAAGTAGTAAAATTTAGCTTTTATTTATTCCATATAAAATATTTTATATGGAATAAATAAAAGCTAAATTTTACTACTTCAACCAAGTCCCAGGAGTGTGATTGTTTCTACACCCATATCTACCTTTGCCACAACCAGCACCGGGCACTACAAAGTCTTCTTGGAGTGCAAGCTACTACGATGTGTGTGTGTGTGTGTGTGTGTGTATATATATATATATATATATATATATATATATATATTTCTTTATTTTTTTTTAACTATTACTGAGTGCCACAACCCATCGTCGCACTCAGTAAAGGTAAGAGCATCTGAAGCCTGCGGATGGCTTCAGATGCTCTTCCCTACACTGTCGGGAGCCACGTGTGGCAAACCCGGAAGTGATCGCTCCGGGAGGGGGGAGATCACTCAGGTCCCTGGCAGTGTAGGGGAGTATTAAGCGATGCCTCGATATCGAGGCATCGTGTAATACCATAAGAGCGGCGCTCAAATTTACCGCGGACGTATCAGGTACGTCCGCGGTCCTTAACCCCTTCAGGACCGCTGACGGTTCAGGACCGTCAGCGGTAAAACGTGCGTTTGGACCGCTGACGGTCCTGAACCGTCATAACGGTCTGGGGCTACTTACCTGATCGCCGTCGGTCCCACGGCGGCGATCAGTGCTCCACCCGGTCCAGGGGGACTGCCTGTCTGCCCGGGCAGTCCCCCCTCGGCAGATCAGGACCCCACGGCCATGTGATCACTCGATCACATGACCGCAATAGGTGTCTGTGTATCTGCCTGCAGGGGGACTGTCTGTGCTGACAGGCAGTCTCCCTGCAAGTGAAAAATCCAAAAAATAAAGTAAAAAAATAAACAGTGTAAAATCAGTGTAAAAATAAATAAATAATATGTGTATATATATATATGATATATATACATGTATTATATCTATATATAATATATGTATATGTATCATATATATAATGTCATATTAAGTGTATTTTTATATTTATATATACGTATATTAATATAAAAATACACTTATATTTAAATTACACACGAATATATACAATATATATATAATTGCTATATATATATGGTATATATATATTATTATAAAATACAAATAATATGTTAATAAAAATAAATAACAAAAATAAAAATAATTTTTAATAATTATAAAAAAATATTTATATATGCAATTTTATTCTAACAGTATTTTGATATATATATATATATATATATATATTTATATCAAAATATACTTAGAATGTAATGATATATATATATCTATGTATAAATAAATAAATAAAAACAATACGAAATATACATATGTCCATATACATAATTACATAAATAATTTCATAAATATACACGTAGACGTCAAATATATAAATATGTATATATATTAAAATTCTACATGTGTATTTATGTAATATTTTTACCTAATTAAGTAATTTTAATGATTGCAATTTGAGGGACCTGCCTGCCAACCCAGGCCGAAAGTCCAGATAATTTAATTTGCTAGCACTGTGTTTAACCCTGTAACTTTCTATGACACCCTAAAACCTGTACATGGGGGTACTGTTTTACTCGGGAGACTTCGCTGAACACAAATATTAGTGTTTCAAAACAGTAAAACATATCACAGCGATGATATTGTCAGTGAAAGTGAAGTTTTTTGCATTTTTCACACACAAACAGCACTTTCACTGAGGATATTATTGCTGTGATACATTTTACTGTTCTGATACACTAATATTTGTGTTCAGCGAAGTCTCCTGAGTATAACAGTACCCCACATGTAGAGGTTTTATAGTGTTTGTGAAAGTTACAGGGTCAAATATAAGGCTTGATTTTACTTTTTTTTTTTTTATTGAAATTTGTCGGATTGGTTAGGTTGCCTTTGAGAGCGTATGGTAGCCAAGGAATGAGAATTAGCCCCATGATGGCATACCATTTGCAAAAGAAGACAACCCAAGGTATTGCAAATGGGGTATGTTCAGCCGTTTTTAGTAGCCACTTAGTCACAAACACCGGCCAAAGTTAGCGTTTCTTGCATTTTTAACACACAAACAAATATAAATGCTAACTTTGGCCAGTGTTTGTGACTAAGTGGCTACTAAAAAAAACTGGACATACCCAATTTTGAATACCCTGGGTTGTCTACTTTAAAAAAATATGTACATGTTAGGTGTGTTTCGGGGATTTATGACAGATAACGGTGTTACAAGGTCACTATTGATACATTTAAAATATATATATATTGAAACAGCAATTTCCTACTTGTATTTATAGGCCTATAACTTGCAAAAAAAAGCAATAAAGCATGTAAACACTGGGTGTTTTTAAACTCGGGACAACATTTTGAATCTATTTAGCAGTTTTTTTCATTAGCTTTTGTAGATAAGTAAAAGATTTTTCAAGTAAAAGTCCAAAAACATGTTTTTTTTTTAATTTTTCACCATATTTTATTATTTTTTTTAAATACAATATTGGACATAATACAAATAATGGTATGTAAAGAAAGCCCCTTTTGTCCTGAAAAAAACAATATATAACTTGTATGGGAACCGTAAATGAGAGAGCGGAAAATTACAGCTAAACACAAACACCACAAAAGTGTTAAAACTGCTCTGGTCCTTAACGTACAAACATCACAAAAACAGGCCGGTCCTGAAGGGGTTAAGTACTGTTTTTTGTCAGACGTAACTGGTACGTCCGCGGTCCTTAAGGGGTTAAACAACTTAATTGCCTCATATACATTCACTCTGCTAAAACCTACCATTGTTCAAGTCTCTCTACTGTCTTTAGTGGGTGACCTAAACAGTTGCCAAGCCATAATAAGGAGATCGTATTTTCCTTTTTAATTGTCCATGGAGGCTATATTATTGTATACATTGTAAATATCTGCCATTACTGATCTGCTTATTTATTATCATTATTAGTACCAAATTAACTCCATTATGTATGGGCTCAATTTTCACAGTCCATGAAAAGAAAATCCATTTAAATTATTACAATAACCAAAACGTAGACAGCACTAAAAAAAACTTTAAAATGTGCTGCACAGACTCAATGTGTGATGTTGGCAAAACAATTGTCACTCATCATTAAGATACAATCCAAGAAAATGGTGGTGTACTAGTAACCATAATAATTTACATTATTGCTTAAATTATTCTCTAATTTTCGCACAATACTGCTCCTTCACTACCAAGAATTATGACACCCTCACTCAGAAAGCCCATATACAAGGAAAGGCTGAATTTATTTGATTTGTAAGGCAGGAACCATGAAATGGGCATCATTGAAGAAACTTCATGCATACATATGTCAGTGTTTGTCACTGTATGCATATAGTTTGTGCTAATGTTTTTGTCGATGTTTGTGTCCACCTTTCAGAATCTCTCAATGAGCACATCAAATAAAAACAATTGAAATAGCTCAACATCATGAAGGATTCAAGTTGTTTATCCAAATTCAACTTATAATGACTTTTCCAGTCTCATAATTATTCAACCCCTTCATGGCAAGTGTCTTTCCTACTTAGAAGAGCACCCTTTTGTTGTTATGACCTGTTACAAATGAGATGCACAGCCAGACACCTATGTTTTGGAAGTGGCTTTATGGATTTGAACCTCAGTCTGTTGGTTTCTGGTGTTCTACCATTCAGTCACAAAGAGGACTTAATACTTCCCACAGTGCTCTCTATACCTTATTTTTTCTCTTAGCACTCCATGGCTCCACCTACCTGCCAGCTGTGGTACATCTGCAATTATCTCAGCCCTTTTATACTAGCACTTCCTGCACTCTAGGTGCTTTTATTGGGAGTCATTTCCTGGGTGTGATTTTCCTCAGATTGCTACTGGATTTTTTATTATGTTTTTGCCATATTTCTGACTACTCTTCTTCCTTACAATTCTATACTTTGTTGCCAGATTGTGTTTAACCTCTGCCTGCCTTTCACTAAACTCCTGGATCCTGATTTTATTCCTGTATGACAGTATTTTGCTGACTCTGCTTGCCTGACCATGCCTTTTGCATTAACCCTCAGCCAAAGCTCTCCTTCAGACTCTTCCTTACTACAGGTACCTCACATACATAGCTAGCTTTAATTTACAGTAATTGTGTTTTATTGTACCAGATATATTGGATATTTCGCCCTCTGAACACGAGACACAGTTATAGCAACAGATATGGATTGAAGATCCTGGGACTTTTCTCTTTCCAGGTGGGCAATTTTCCGAGCACTGTGAACGTGGAATCTAAAATTGAAATAATAATATTATAATAGTACATATTATGGATCAGTGTATACCTTTATACACGCTAGACACAAACATTTTTACCTGATGATATCTAACTAGCTCCTAACATAGAAACAGAAAACATAGAAAAAACTGAAGAAGGCTAAAGCCGAAACGCGTTTGCTGATTATTTTGGGACTGGACTTTTGAGGACTACGTATGCGGTGATATTTTTATATATATATATATATATATATATATATATATATGTACACTGCTTAAACTATTGGACTCTAGTCCTACAGTTCCTACTTTTATTTGTATTCAATAAATGTGTTATTTCGACTTTCTATCTGGCATTCTTGTCCTGATACCATGTCGTTTGTCCTTATAGGCACCCTGTATGCTGATTCTACAGATCCTGGCACTGCCCCTGCTTTGTGAGTTCTATTCCTCTCACCTTGTCCTTACTAATACCTGGTTAGAAACAGAAAACACTATGTGTTTATTTTTATTTTCACAGATAAATTAAGCCTGTGCTGTACCACTATATTTAGGTATACCTTGTGTGTACACTTTGGGTGAATATTTCTTTATTTTAACTCCTAACATAGAATCTGCTTGGCGACCAACCATGGAAGATGCACTACATATCTGTACTTAATGGTTATTAAGTTATTATTTAACATAATGGTTATTAAGCTTGCCCACCAGATTTTAAGTAAACAATCAATTTCCAAAAGGAAACAAAGCAAATATTTGAAAGATTTATTACCATGCTTTAGAAAACTAAAACTATGACAATGTTTAAACTTAGGATGTTTACTATATATATGATATATATTAACCCTTTAAGTCCGGAGGACGTACTATTACGCCACGCAGAAACCGGCTCTAAACGCCGGCGGGCGTAATAGTACGTCCTCGCTTTTATTGCCGCCCACGTGGCCGGCGGTATTCTCCCGCTGCAGATCGCGGTCGGGGGGGATGCCTGGCCCCCCGGGCAACCCCCCCTGTGGCCGGTGACCGCGATCTGCAGTCTCTGATCGCAGTGACAGGCTGTCACTGCGACCAGTATTCAGCATGTGTCAGCCGATTTCAAATCGGCTGACACATGCGGCCGGCGGCTTTCCCCTTCTGCAGATCGCGGTCGGGGGACTTACCTGGCCCCCCAGGCAGTCCCCCTGGGGTCAGTGACCGCGATCTGCTAGGTCTGAGATCGCAGTGACAGGCTGTCACTGCGATCTCAGAGCGCTCTGATCGCAGTGACAGCCTGTCACTGCGATCAGTGTTACATGTGTCAGCCTATTGGCTGACACATGTAACTGGCACAGTGATCCCCCTGCAGATTGGAAGGGGGGAGTGCTTGTACCACCCAGGCACTCCCCCCTGTGGTCAATTACCCAATCTGCAGGAGGTGATCACAGTGACAGGCAGTCACTGTGATCACTGATCCTGTGTGTCAGCCAGTGATGTGACATCACTGGCTGACACTGTCTCTGCCCCCTGTCCTGTAAAAAAAAATATATATTAGTTCAAAAAATAAATAAAAAAAATTACAGTTACAAATAAAATATACTTAGATCATATATATTATATATATATGATATAAGTATATATATATATATATATATATACACATACACACATTTACACATACACGACGTGTATTTAAATATTAATATATATATATATATATATATATTAATATCAAATTACACGTAGACTGATACTGATTAAATATATATATAATTATTGTTATATATATATTTATATATAATATAAAAAAAATATATATGTAAATACGTAAAAAAATAAAATTAAAAAAATATTTAAAAATAAATAATTAAAAAATATATAGATGTGTGTTATTTCGTTCTAACTGTATTGTGATAATAATATATATATATTTATATCAAAATACACGTAGAACAAAATAATATATATCATAATATATATATCTATATACATAAATATATACGTATATATCACTATATATACCTATATATAAATAAAAATATTAAAAAAAAATTATATATATATATACGTATATATACACATATGTATATATATACATATATTAATTCTACACATATATTTATGTAATAATTTTACATAATTAGGTATCCTAATTAATTACAATTAGCGGGACCTGCCTGACAACCCATGCCGAAAGTATAGGGAATTTAATTTGCTAGCACTATATTTAACCCTATAACTTTCCAAGACACCATAAAACCTGTACATGGGGGGTACTGTTTTACTCGGGAGACTTTGCTGAACACAAATATTAGTGTTTCAAAACAGTATAATGTATTACAACGATGATATCGCCAGTAAAAGTGACGTTTTCTGCATTTTTCACGCACAAACAGCACTTACACGGACGATATTATTGCTGCAATACTTTTTACTGTTTTGAAATACAAATATTTGTGTTGAGCGAAGTCTCCCGAGTACAACAGTACCCCACATGTACAGGTTTTATGGTGTTTTCAAAAGTTACAGCGTCAAATATAAGGCTTGTGTTTCAGTTTTTTCACATTAAAATTCGCCAGATTGCTTACGTTGCCTTTGTGACCCTATGGTAGCCCAAGAATGAAAATTACCCCTATGATGGCATACCATTTGCAATAGTAGACAACCCAAGGTATTGCAAATGGGGTTTGTCCAGACTTTTTTAGTAGCCACTTAGTCACAAACACTGGCCAAAATTGGCGTTTTTTGCATTTTTCACACACAAACAAATACTAACGCTAACTTTGGCCAGTGTTTGTGACCAAATGGCTACTAAAAAAGACTGGACATACCCCATTTGCAATACCTTGGGTTGTCTACTATTGCAAATGGTATGCCATTATGGGTGTAAATTTAATTCCTGGGCTACTATACAGTCTCAAAGGCAACGTAACCAATCTGGCGAATTTCAATTTCAAATGTAACACGCTATATTTGACCCTGTAACTTCCCAAAACACCATAAAACCTGTATATAGGGGGTACTGTTTTACACGTGAGACATCGCTGAATACAAATATGTGTATTGCATTGCAGTAAAAGCAAACAGTATTTTGACATCCACAGTTAAAATGTCACATAGAACTAAAAAAAAATAAAAAAATCTTTTTTTCTCCCATTTTTTTATATATTTTTTATATTAAATTATGTTCAATACCTAAATATTTAATGTTAAATGAAAGCCCTGTTTCCCCTGAATAAAATGATATATAATAAGGGGGATGCATTTCATATGAAAGAGGTGAATTACGGTTGGACAGACATATAGCGCAAATGCCAGGTTTTGTTTACGTTTTGTTCTGTTCACAACTTGTACATTTGGCTGCGGTGTTAAGGGGTTAATCATACAAATAATCCTAGTTACAAAAAGCAAGTAAACATCTCTAACCTTTTTGTTGGGGGTCTTCCAAATTATAGTTTGTAAGTTTGTAATAAGTTGCTGATCCTCAGGTGCCCACGGTGTAAAGTTGCCCACAACAAAAAAACGTGTTTTAGATTTATTTACAAAAATATAATTAACCAAGAAGTAAAAGATAAATTCTCCATTTTCATCAAAATATGAGCCGTGAGCATAGGCAATTTCTTTCAAATAATGATGTAACTTTAAAGAAACATATAATACACAATTACATGTACAAATGAAAATATATGAAAATAATATATAGGTGTTTATAGGAGTTTTTGTCTGGGAAATCAATGTATGTACCAGCACAATTTTATATATAAATTCATGCACATGGATTAACAGAAATTCAGCAAAAACTGTGAAAAAGATATGCAAAGAAAGAATGCGAAAGGCAAAAATAAATAAATAAATAACAATCAATAAATGTAGTTATACCACAAACCTAGATGATAACTGTAGCGGAATAAGCCTTGGGACGTCACCTTCAGTTATGTTTGTGGGTATTCAGATGAAAAGAGTGGTGTTTGGGGGGATCAAACTCCCGAACAAGAGACAAAGAATGAATGTACGCACGAACAGTTTATGCATTGTTTTTTGTCCATTTAATACTCCCGAAAGAGACAGACAACACAGCCTGATTTCATGGAGCCTTTTTGGGCAGGCGTCTTGAGTGCTGTCAGTCTAAATTATACCCCGGTGGCGTTTCGGCCTCGTTTGTGGAATCTGAGCGTTTTAAGGATATGTCGGCTGCTCAGATCCAGGCTATGTGGGGATAAAGGACTTAAGGGGGTATCTTTTGGGGAACTGTATGTTTTGGGGTGATTATTATTGTACATGTCCTGGACCTGAGAGCTAATGTAATTATGTTGTGTATTTTGTCTACTCTCAGGTCCAGTGGGGAATGCCCCTAGAATATGTAATTGAAAACCTCTTGCATGGAAATTCACATAAAAGGCAGTGTGTGGCTCCATTAAAACCAGTTATAACCCCAGAGCTGAGTGTCGTCCAGTTGCTGGGGAGAAGGTGGGAGATTCCTGGATTATTTTACTCTCCCTTGGAGTATTCAACTTGTTTCTGAGTGTATGTTGGAGAAGCCAGTGGAGGAAAGTCCCTGCTAGGACTAGGGCTCCACTACAATAGCCCTCTAGAACATTGAACACAGGGTCCAAGTGTGGATCACCCTCTTAACTTATGAAGAGCCTAAGTTAATGCATTGCAACAAAAAACAGAGAATATGAGAACTCTGAGAATGGGCAAAGGTTCAGAGAAACCTCAATAGCTTGCCCTTAGTTTAGTTCCCACTGAGTCTCGGTACTGGACCATGGAGCAATAGAAGAAGTATATCGGAGCAACTGCTTCTCTAATATCATTGCTGATGTTTCTCCTCCTTTGCATTGAGTTAACACACACCTGAATGTTCCAGACCATCACACTGCTAGAGGTGGTCACAATGATAAATTAATTAGTGGCATTTGATTAGCAGCACCTGCCTGCAACGTAAACTTTTGATTTATTTGGAAGTAGTAAAGGTGTAATTTGTTTTTCACACAGTTTTTCACCAATGGTTTATCCATTCTGGCTTCTTTTTTTTTTTTAAATAAATCGTGACATGGTGTAATATGTATTAGTAGTATTGTTCATCTGAGGTTATACCTACGTAATTTTAAGATCTGCTAAGGATTGTTATTAGTCCTGATATGTAAAACCATAGAATTCTAAGAGGGTGTGCTTTCTTTTTACCATGAAAGTATACCATGCTTTTAGTTTACCATGACAGTATTCCACAGTAGTGGGGAAAGTGATGTTAAAGGATAGGATTGTTGAACATCTAAAATCACATGGATTTTAAGATCAAAGACAACATGGGTTTACTTCAGGGAGATCATGCCAAACTAATCTTACTGATTTTTTTTGATTGGATAACTAAAATAATAGATCAGGGTGGTGCAGTAGACAATGCCTACCTAGATTTCCGTAAGGCTTTTGACACTGTTCCACATACAGGTGATGCTCGAAAAATTTGAATATCATGCAACAATTCACTTATTTCAGTAATGCAACGTAAAAGGGGAAACTAAAATATGATATAGACGCATTATATGCAAAGCAAGATAGTTCCAGCCATGTCATAAGTGTGATGATTATGGCTTACAGCTCATGAAAACCCCAAATCCACAATCTCGGTAAATTAGAATATTACATGCAATCAATAAAACAAGGAGTGTACATAGAACAATATCAGACCTCTGAAAAGTATAAGCATGCATATGGACTCAGTACTTGGTTTGGCTCCCTTTTGCAGCAATTACTACCTCAATGCGGCGTGGCATGAAGCTATCAGCCTGTGGCACTGCTGAGGTGTTATGGTAGACCAAGATGCTTCAATAGCGGCCTTCAGCTCTTCTGCATTGTTCGGTCTCATGTCTCTCATCTTTCTCTTGGCAATACCCCATAGATTCTCTATGGGGTTCAGGTCATGCGATCCCCAAGCACAGTAATCCCATGGTCAGTGAACCAGGCTTTGGTGCTTTTAGCAGTGTGGGCAGGTTTCCTGCTGGGAATTGAAGTCAGCATTCCCATAAAGTTTGTCTGTGGAAGGACGCATGAAGTGCTCCAAAATCTCCTGGTAGATGGCTGCGTTGACCCTGGAATAAATGAAGCACAGTGGACCAACACCAGCGGATGACATGGCTCCCCAAATCAACACAGACTGTGGAAACTTCACACTGGACTTCAAGCATCTTGCAGTGTGTGCCTCTCCATTCTTCCTCCAGACTCTGGGTCATTGGTTTCCAAATGAGATGCAAAAGTTGCTCTCATCAGAAAAGAGGACTTTGGACCACTGAAACCAGGTCTGTTTTTCTTTAGCCCAGGTAAGACACTTCTGACGTTGTTTGTTGTTCAGGCTTGACAAGAGGAATATGACATCTGAAGCCCATGTCCAGGATCCGTCTGTGTGTGGTGGCTCTTGATGCACTGACTCCAGCCTCAGTCCACTCCTTGTGAAAGTCCCCTACACTTTTAAATGGCCTTTTCCTGACAATCCTCTCCAGGCTGCAGTCATCCCTGCTGCTTGTGCACCTTTTTCTTCCACACTTTTCCCTTCCACATAACTTTCTATTAATGAGCTTTGAAACAGCACTTTGGGAACATCCAACTTTCTTTGCAATTACCTTTTGAGGCTTTCTTGATTAGAGTCAGACAATGTGAGCCTAGAATATTGCACCTTTTCCCAATATTCTAATTTACTGAGATTGTGGATTTGGGGTTTTCATGGGCCGTAAGCCATAATCATCGCACTTATGACAAATCACGGCTTGAACTATCTTGCTTTGCATGTAATGCGTCTATCTTAGTTTCCCCTTTACGTTGCATTACTGAAATAAATTAACTTTTGCACTATATTCTAATTTTTCGAGTCACACCTGTAGAAGGCTCATCAATAAACTGCAATCTTTAAGTTTGGATTCCAATATTGTTGAATGGGTTAGGCTAAATGACAGGCAACAGAGGGTTGTAGTCAACGGAGTATATTCGAAGCAAGGTCTAGTTATCAGTGGGGTACCTCAGGGATCTGTATCTGGACCCATTCTCTTTAATATTTTTTATTAGTAATATTGCAGAAGTTCTTGATGGTAAGGTATGTCTTTTTGTTGATGATACTAAGATATGTAACAGGGTTGATGTACCAGGAGGGATAAGCCAAATGGCAAATAAATTAGGTAAACAAGAAAAATGGTCAGAGCTGTGGCAACTGACATTTAATGTGGATAAGTGCAAGATCCATTACCTTGGACATAAAAACCCAAGGGCAGAGTATAGGATATTTGATACCCTACTAACTTTAACATCTGAGTAGTGATGTACCGAACTGTCCGCCGGCGAACAGTTCCCGGCGAACTTAGCGTGTTCGCGTTCGCCGCGGCGGGCGGACACATGCGCAGTTCGATCCGCCCCCTATTCGTCATCATTGGGCAAACTTTGACCCTGTGCCTCTCGGTCAGCAGACACATTCCAGCCAATCAGCAGCACTCCCTCCCTTCCACAACCTCCAACCTCCCTCCCAGCATCCATTTTCGATTCATTCTGAAGCTGCATGCTTAGTGAGAGGAGGGAAAGTTTAGCTGCTGCTGATTAGATAGGGAAATTGATAGCTAGGCTAGGGTATTCAGTGTCCACTACAATCCTGAAGGACTCATCTGATCTCTGCTGTAAGGACAGCACCCCAAAAAGCCCTTTTTAGGGCTATAACATCAGGCTGCTTTTTTTTTTTTTTCCTGTGTAATGTAATTGCAGGTGCCTGCCTGCCAGCTTCTGTGTGAGGTTCACATTGGATACTGTGCCTACTTTCCCAGTGCCACCACTCATATCTGTTTTAACAATAGGTTAAGCTTTACATTTAAAATAAATATTTTTTTTTCACTGTAATAGAAGAGCAGTTGCCTGCCTGCCAGCTTCTGTGTCAGGTTGGATGCCTTGCCCATTTGCACAGTCAGTGCCACCACTCATATCTGTTTTAACAACAGGTTAAGCTTTACATTTAAAATAAATATTTTTGTTTCACTGTAATAGAAGAGCAGTTGCCTGCCTGCCAGCTTCTGTGTCAGGTTGGATGCCTTGCCCATTTGCACAGTCAGTGCCACCACTCATATCTGTTTTAACAATAGGTTAAGCTTTACATTTAAAAGAAATAATTTTTTTTCACTGTAATAGAAGAGCAGTTGCCTGCCTGCCAGCTTCTGTGTCAGGTTGGATGCCTTGCCAATTTGCACAGTCAGTGCCACCACTCATATCTGTTTTAACAATAGGTTAAGCTTTACATTTAAAAGAAATATTTTTTTTTCACTGTAATAGAAGAGCAGTTGCCTGCCTGCCAGCTTCTGTGTCAGGTTGGATGCCTTGCCCATTTGCACAGTCAGTGCCACCACTCATATCTGTTTTAACAATAGGTTAAGCTTTACATTTAAAATAAATAATTTTTTTTCACTGTAATAGAAGAGCAGTTAGTTGTCTGCAAGCGTCTGGGTGTCAGGCCTACTTCAGCGTGTGCTCTGCAGACCTGTGCCAGCGTGCTTTGACAGTTGCCAATCATATCTGGTGTCTCTTTAGCGTGCTTTTACAAAGAAAAAAGGTTTCTAGTGTAAGCTAATAGCAGCCAGTCAGTGTCCTTCAAGCGGCTCTGTCAGTCCTTCCTTCAGCGTGTGCTCTGCAGAACTGTTCCAGTGCACATTGCCAATCATATCTGGTGTCTCTATAGCATGCTTTTAAAACCAAAATTTATTGTTCACTGTTATAGATTGAATAGCAGTTACTTGTCTTCAAGCGGGTGTGTCAGGCCTACAGTGTGTGCTCTGCAGAACTGTTCAAGTGCACATTGCCAATCATATCTGGTGTCTCTATAGCGTGCTTTAACAAAGAAAAAAGGTTTCTAGTGTAAGCTAATAGCAGCCAGTCAGTGTCCTTCAAGCGGCTCTGTCAGTCCTTCCTTCAGCGTGTGCTCTGCAGAACTGTTCCAGTGCACATTGCCAATCATATCTGGTGTCTCTATAGCGTGCTTTTAAAACCAAAATTTATTTTTCACTGTTATAGATTGAATAGCAGTTACTTGTCTTCAAGCGGGTGTGTCAGGCCTACAGTGTGTGCTCTGCAGAACTATTCAAGAGCACATTGCCAATCATATCTGGTGTCTCTATAGCGTGCTTTTACAAAGAAAAAAGGTTTCTAGTGTACGCTAATAGCAGCCAGTCAGTGTCCTTCAAGCGGCTCTGTCAGTCCTTCCTTCAGCGTGTGCTCTGCAGAACTGTTCCAGTGCACATTGCCAATCATATCTGGTGTCTCTATAGCGTGCTTTTAAAACCCCATTTTTTTTTTCACTGTTATAGATTGAATAGCAGTTACTTGTCTTCAAGCGGGTGTGTCAGGCCTACAGTGTGTGCTCTGCAGAACTGTTCAAGTGCACATTGCCAATCATATCTGGTGTCTCTATAGCGTGCTTTTATAAAGAAAAAAGGTTTCTAGTGTAAGCTAACAGCAGCCAGTCAGTGTCCTTCAAGCGGCTCTGTCAGTCCTTCCTTCAGCGTGTGCTCTGCAGACCTGTGCCAGCGTGCTTTGACAGTTGCCAATCATATCTGGTGTCTCTATAGCGTGCTTTTACAAAGAAAAAAGTTTCTAGTGTAAGCTAATAGCAGCCAGTCAGTGTCCTTCAAGCGGCTCTGTCAGTCCTTCCTTCAGCGTGTGCTCTGCAGACCTGTGCCAGCGTGCTTTGACAGTTGCCAATCATATCTGGTGTCTCTATAGCGTGCTTTTACAAAGAAAAAAGGTTTCTAGTGTAAGCTAATAGCAGCCAGTCAGTGTCCTTCAAGCGGCTCTGTCAGTCCTTCCTTCAGCGTGTGCTCTGCAGACCTGTGCCAGCGTGCTTTGACAGTTGCAAATCATATCTGGTGTCTCTGTAGCGTGCTTTTACAAAGAAAAAAGGTTTCTAGTGTAAGCTAATAGCAGCCAGTCAGTGTCATTCAAGCGGCTCTGTCAGTCCTTCCTTCAGCGTGTGCTCTGCAGACCTGTGCCAGCGTGCTTTGACAGTTGCCAATCATATCTGGTGTCTCTATAGCGTGCTTTTACAAAGAAAAAAGGTTTCTAGTGTAAGCTAATAGCAGCCAGTCAGTGTCCTTCAAGCTGCTCTGTCAGTCCTTCCTTCAGCGTGTGCTCTCCAGAACTGTTCCAGTGCACATTGCCAATCATATCTGGTGTCTCTATAGCGTGCTTTTAAAACCAAATTTTTTTTTTCACTGTTATAGATTGAATAGCAGTTACTTGTCTTCAAGCGGGTGTGTCAGGCCTACAGTGTGTGCTCTGCAGAACTGTTCAAGTGCACATTGCCAATCATATCTGGTGTCTCTATAGCGTGCTTTTACAAAGAAAATTTGTTTTTCACTGTTATAGATTGAATAGCAGTTACTTGTCTTCAAGCGGGTGTGTCAGGCTTACAGTGTGTGCTCTGCAGAACTGTTACAGTTCACATTGCCAATCATATCTGGTCTCACAGTAGCTTGCACGCATAGTACCACTAAGCCCAAAAAAAATGACAGGCAGAGGCAGGCCACCCCACAGGGGCCGTCGTGGTCGTGGTGCTGTGATTCCCTTTTGCCCTAGAATAATTCCCAGTTTTCAGAAGCCACGTACCCTGAACTTGAAAAGTTCTGAGGACATAGTTGACTGGCTAACACAGGACACCCAATCTTGTACAGCCTCCGCTCGGAACCTTGACGCACCATCCTCCTCCAGCTTAGCTTCAGGCACCTCTCAAGATACCACTCACCCGCCTGCCGCCACCACCAAAACTAGCACCACAGCCGCTTTACTTGGTATGTCAGAGGAGTTATTCACACACCCGTTTGAAGAAATGAGTCATGCGCAACCATTATTGCTAGAGGATGTAGATAACAGGGATATGTCTCAGGCAGGCAGCATTAAACACATGGAGGTACGGTGTGATGATGATGATGTTGTACCCGCTGCTGCTTCCTTTTCTGAGTTATCAGATAAAGGCGAAGCGGTTGATGATGACGATGCGTCCATGGATGTCACGTGGGTGCCCGCTCGGCAAGAAGAAGAACAGGGCGAAAGTTCAGATGGGGAGACAGAGAGGAGGAGGAGACGAGTTGGAAGCAGGGGGGGGTCGTCGCAAGGAGCTAGTGGCACAGTCAGGCAGCATGCATTGGCACCCGGGGTCAGCCCGACAGCACGCCAATCAACGCATGCTGTGTCCACCACCAGCATGCCGTCATTGCAGAGCTCAGCAGTGTGGCATTTTTTTTGTGTGTCTGCCTCGGACAACAGCGATGCCATTTGCAACCTGTGCCAAAGGAAACTGAGTCGTGGGAGGTCCAACACCCACCTAGGTACAACTGCTTTGCGTAGGCACATGATCTCACATCACAAACGCCTATGGGATCAACACATGAGTACAAGCAGCACGCCTACTCTAAGCCGCCATCCTCCTCCTGGTCTAGCATCTTCAGCCACGTCAACCACTGCTGTCCTTCTTGCCCCCTCTCAACCATCCGCCACTCCGTCTCCCGCCTTGAGCAGTTCCCGCTCATCTGCCCACAGTCATGTGTCTGTCAAGGACATGTTTGAGCGTAAGAAGCAATGTCACCAAGTCACCCCCTTGCCCAGCGTCTGACAGCTGGCTTGTCCGAACTATTAGCCCGCCAGCTTTTACCATACAATCTGGTTGAGTCTGAGGCGTTCAAAAAATTTGTAGCTATTGGGACACCGCAGTGGAAGGTACCCGGCCGGAATTTCTTTTCACAAAAGGCAATCCCCAACTTGTATTCGATTGTGCAAAAGGAAGTCATGGCATGTCTTGCACACAGTGTTGGGGCAAGGGTCCATCTGACCACTGATACCTGGTCTGCAAAGCATGGTCAGGGCAGGTATATCACCTACACTGCGCATTGGGTAAACCTGCTGACGGCTGACAAGCAAGGAATGTGTGGCATTGCAGAGGAGTTGGTGACACCGCCACGAATTGCAGGCAGTCCTGCTGCCACCTCCTCTACTCCTCCTACTCCATCCTCTTCCATAACCTCCTCGGCTGAGTCCTCTTGTGCTGCTGCGTCTTGCTCCACATCAACGGCACCCCCCCAGCTCCCCAGGTACTATTCCACATCCCGGATACGGCAGTGTCACGCCGTCTTGGGTTTGACTTGCTTGAAAGCAGAGAGTCACACCGGACAAGCACTCCTGTCCGCCCTGAACGCACAGGTGGAAAAGTGGCTGACTCCGCAGCAACTGGATATCGGCAAAATGGTGTGTGACAACGGAAAGAATTTGATAGCGGCATTGAAGTTGGGCAAGTTGACACATGTGCCGTGCATGGCACATGTGTGTAATCTGATCGTACAACGCTTTGTGCATAAGTACACAGGCTTACAGGACGTCCTGAAGCAGGCCAGGAAGGTGTGTGGCCATTTCAGGCGTTCCTACACGGCCATGGCTCACTTTGCCGATATCCAGCGGCGAAACAATATGCCAGTGAGGCGCTTGATTTGCGACAGCCCTACACGTTGGAATTCCATACTCCTAATGTTCGACCGCCTGCTCCAACAAGAAAAAGCTGTTAATGAATATTTGTATGACCGGGGTGCTAGGACAGCCTCTGGGGAGCTGGGAATTTTTTTGCCACGTTACTGGACACATATCCCATGCTTATAACATATCCCATGCTTTACCCATTTTACAGTACAACTGTACACATGCAACAGAAAAGAAATCACTGAAATTCAACAACACAAAGCTTACATGGGCTTTGAGGTGTTTGCCAAAATGCATGTATTTGTAGCCCAGATATAACAGTGGCTATAATTAACCTATGTAAACTTGTCACATCTGGCACACTTATACATTACTAAACACAGAATAGTAGTGAACTAAAAAACAAATTAAAAAATTCTGGTATTTGAAGAATATATTCAAATCATTCGTTTTTTGCCTACATTTTGTCATTCAGTTTTCAATTCAGTACAAATAGATGTTCATTGAATAATCAGCTTAATATGGGGTTGTTGCTTGCTAAAAACAGACAGTTATGCTTTCTTCAGAAAACAATTATTGAACATTTGAAACTCCAATAGAAAGTATGGCTTTCAACTTACTGAGACAAATTAAAATTTCAGCTTTGATGTTCAGCACATTACATGTATTTTTTTCAATATTTCGCTAAAACATAACAGTTAAAAAAAACAAAAAACGTAAATATAACAAAACTACAACATTTATGCAAAAGGTTGAGGTCCTGCAGTAAAATGTTGATCAGATAAGAAGTTAGGTGGTATTATTTGTGAAAGCGGGTAAGAGAAGAGATTGGCTGGGTCAATGGACAATGGATTTACTGCATGAGTAGGGGGCAACATACCATGCCAGCCAGGGTAGGCTGCTTCTGGATACAATGGAAAAGATGGATATGGGAGACCTGCTGGAACAGTATTTGGCACATGGAGAGGTGGCATAATATTAGCACCCTGACTCTCTCCTATAATTACAGAGAATTCTCCTGGGAACTGAAGGCCATTGCTCAAATTTTGGAGCATATTCATGATCTCAGGCATGCCAACTTCCTCTCCTGTATCCTCAGAATTCTGATTCCACTGCTCAAAATTTGGGAAACCTGGAGGAGGGAGCCCTTGCTCGGCCATTTGTCTCTGCTAATCTGCTAATCTGTCAGAGAAAATATCATCTGGGATATCCAAACCTTCTTTATGTTTCTTGGAAGATTTTTTGGGATAAGCTGTCCAGGAAGGATGGCTTGGAAGAAGCAAGATCAGAAGCAGAATAGGATGGTTGTCTTCCAAACCTGGACCTCCCAAAGGACGCAATCTTTGAGGGATGGGTTGGCTGGCAGGTAGAGGCACTAGGAACCCCTCCATGCCATGACTTCTGATGATTGCATATCTCAGCTTCCGATTAAGATAAGAATACAGCCGAGCATATGAAACTGCATCACTTGACGTTCTTGGATTCAGTCGGATCACACACATGTCCTTGGTGCACTCTGGCCAGATACGATCCCCATATTCCCAAACAGACTCTTGCAAAATGCATCCTTCGGATGTTAACACTTTTGGTAAATCCTGGCAAAGATGACTGCTATAACCAGACTCTGGCGTGGCTGTAACTTTAAACTGCTTTATAGAGAACATGTGAAGGAATCCCTTCCACACACTTGAGTCTGCTGGATCTGTGAGTCTAGTATCTGGATCATACAATTTCTTGTTCTTCTTTTCAATGCATGAAGAATGTTGATTGCCATTAGTTATATGGTGTTTCCATATTTTCTCTGGTTTCTTGGTAATTACCCATTGGCTTAAGTCAGCATCACCTGGGGGGTTTATCAGCCCTTTGCATATAAGGCAGTCCTGATCTAAAAGGTGGCTCTTGTGTTGGGATGTTGTGTCCCTTTTCTCTGAGATGCAATCCTGCTGAGAATCCTGAGGCTGCCACACAGAATCAGACAGATCCTCTAGGGTCAAGTTCTGATCGGGCACGGTATCAATTTCAATTAACCCCTTGTGTGTCAGCTTTGTCATCTGAATCTGGTATGGCTGTCTTTCCTCTTTCTCGATTAGTTCCAGTGCATGTTTTCTCTTTTGAATTCTCCAGTTGGCCAGCTCCTGTGCAGCCATTTCCGTTGCACTCATTAGAACCAAACACTGTGGGGTGATTTCACCAAGGACCACACGACGGAACAGGATCTGATTTTTAGGGTCCTTCAAATTGAAAAGGAGGCTCCGGTATTTATTCTTATATCTGCTGTCAGTACACAGGAAAAGTTTAAATATTTCTTGTTCTACGTTCTCTGCAACTCCACGCACCGACTCATCCAATACGTGAAGATCTGGGGTTTCTCTGACTCTCCTCAGAGAACAGAGTCTGCACTGTGGTAACACGGACATCTTCAGGACATAACTCAACTATTTGCAGATAGGCAGTCTGCAGCTTCTCTTTTTCACCTGTTCTCTTCTTTCTCTTATGCGAATTCTTGTCTATATGCAGGTGGTCTCTTGCCTTTCTTTTAACCAATTCGTTCCTTCCATATGGTTTCAAAAGATCTCTGGCATCATTACTTTCAACGCAAATAACGTCATCATAGTTAGTCTCCTCATTATTCACCGGGAAGAGAGTGTTTGCACTGACTACCCACAGCATGCTCTTGCCATTGCCTACTCCACCTTCAACGACAGGGTGCAAGTCCCAAGGAGAAGGATCATTCACTTTATTATCTGTCTTTATTTCACAAGTAGTGCCTGGAACATCCTCATGGGTCACTAGATGTAAATCTGGACTAATGTCAACCCCAGGGTCTGGAAAATCATCAATTTGAAATTTTTCGAATAATCCCAGTGGGCTGCCACATTCTTCCTCCTCTGATGGTATTAAAGTTTGCAGAGATTCACTATGGGGTGGTGTCAAGCATTTTGGAGAACAATTAAGCATCTCCATCCCAATACGTTTCAGATGTCCTAGCAGCTCTTCCACCCTATGCGATACTATGGGCAGGCTACCCGTGACGTCATTACTCACGGCCCTATTTCACGCGGAGGACGGTGCCCTTTCAAAACGACGCCACGTGCTCCCTGTCCCCAGTCCACATCCCGCCTCAAGTGCTCATGCGTCCTTTTGAGGAGGTGACAAACCTAGTCAGTCGCAACGAAGGCACCATCAGCGACATCATACCATTTGTTTTCTTCCTGGAGCATGCCCTGCGAAGAGTGCTGGATCAGGCTGTAGATGAGCGTGAAGAGGAAGAGGAAGAGTTGTGGTCACCATCACCACCAGAAACAGCCTTATCAGCATCGCTTGCTGGACCTGCGGCAACACTGGAAGAGGATTGTGAGGAAGAGGAGTCAGAGGAGGATTGTAGCTTTGAGGAGGAGGAGGAGGAGCAAGACCAAACACAACAGGCATCCCAGGGTGCTCGTTGTCACCTATCTGGTACCCGTGGTGTTGTACGTGGCTGGGGGGAAGAACATACCTTCAATGACATCACTGAGGAGGAGGAACGGGAAATGAGTAGCTCGGCATCCAACCTTGTGCAAATGGGGTCTTTCATGCTGTCCTGCCTGTTGAGGGACCCTCGTATAAAAAGGCTGAAGGAGAACGACCTGTACTGGGTGTCCACGCTACTAGACCCCCGGTATAAGCAGAAAGTGGCGGAAATGTTACCGAATTACAACAAGTCGGAAAGGATGCAGCATTTGCAAAATAAATTAAAAAGTATGCTTTACACAGCGTATAAGGGTGATGTCACAGCACAACGGGAATCTAACAGGGGGAGAGGTGGAAGTCATCCTCCTCCTCCTCCCACGACCACGCTGGCAAGGACAGGATGCTTTAAAGACGTGTTGTTGATGGAGGACATGCAGACTTTTTTAAGTCCTATGCATCGCCACAGCCCTTCGGGATCCACCCTCAGAGAGCGACTCGACCGACAGGTAGCAGACTACCTCGCCTTAACTGCAGATATCGACACTCTGAGGAGCGATGAACCCCTTGACTACTGGGTGTGCAGGCTTGACCTGTGGCCTGAGCTATCCCAATTTGCGATAGAACTTCTGGCCTGCCCCGCTTCAAGTGTCCTGTCAGAAAGGACCTTCAGTGCAGCAGGAGGTATTGTCACTGAGAAGAGAAGTCGCCTAGGTCAAAAAAGTCTAGATTACCTCACCTTTATTAAGATGAATGAGGGATGGATCCCGAAGGGACTGACACTGGGCGATACATTCGATTAAAAAAGGCCTGATGAGATGAGCTGCCTTGGGCTAAAAATGGTCCACACGCTGCTGTATTTTAGCTCTGAATGACGTTTGACTTGCGTGACTTATCCGCCACCAACTAGGGTTCAAGCCGCCATGTTTTAGGGCACTTTCTGCCTGTGAAACAAACATCAATTTTTCTGTCCGCTGCTACAGCAGCGGCTGCAACAATACCAAATTTTTCAGGCATGTGTACATGCCTAATTTTTAGGCCCACTGGTGCAGCACTGTGGCTTCAAAAACCAAACCAAAAAAAAATCCTCCAAGATGGCACCAATATACCAGTGGTCTAAGCATCTTCCCACCTTGGCCTAAAAAGGGGAGGTGATTCAACAATTAAAAATCTCAATGCCATTTACACGTCCACTGATAGGAGACGCGGAAGGTATTAAACTGATATGAACAATACTAAACTCACCACTCCTATCTGGTGGCACATTAGCTTGCCCGCGCAGTGCCACAAATTTCAAGTAAGAGGACCGACCAAGCATCTTCTTCCATCTCCCTGTTACATAAATCAATGACATATCCATAGAACTTGTAGAGAATATCCAGGATAGTTTTACAGGGCCAAATCATGTCGCCTGTTGAAAGAGGTGACCTTGCTCGGGTCCCAGGTGTGCGGTTCCTAAAATGGCTGCCATATACACGTCCACTGATAGGAGACGCGGAAGGTATTAAACTGATATGAACATTTACTAAACTCACCACTCCGAGTGCTGTTATTTATTTAATTTTTTTTGTGGTGAGGCTTTACAGGACAGAGTGCTTCTCCACGGGACATGTTAACTCACGGGCAGCTGGCTCATCAAGGAACCAGAGCAGCTTGAACGAGGTGACCTTGCTCGGGTCCCAGGTGTGCGGTTCCTAAAATGGCTGCCATATACACGTCAACTGATAGGAGACGCGGAAGGTATTAAACTGATATGAACAATACTCCACTCCTATCTGTAGGTCCGTCCTATTGTGATTTATGCCCCCCACCCACCGCGCAAGGATGGGGGCCGGGGGGAGGAAAGTAGGCCCCCCATTGTGATTTATGGCCCCCACCCACCGCGCAGGGGTGGGGGCCGAGGGGGGGAGGACAGTAGGTCCCCCCATTGTGATTTATGGCCCCCACCCACCGCGCAGTGGTTGGGGAGGACAGTAGCTCCCCCCAGTGTGTATCACGGGCTTTGAGGACAGGTGTCAATCCATACCTGCCAAGTGACCCTATGTAGGGGTAACAGTCCCTTTTCTGCTCTGTGTCAGTGTGTATCATGGTCTCTGTGGACGGGGAACAGTCTCTATTCTGCTCTGTGTCAGTGTGTTTCATGTTCTCTGTGGACGGGGAACAGTCTCTATTCTGCTCTGTGTCAGTGTGTATCATGGACTCTGTGGACAGGTGTCAATCCATACCTGCCAAGTGACCCTATGTAGGGGGGACAGTCTCTATTCTGCTCTGTGTCAGTGTGTATCATGGTCTCTGTGGACGGTGAACAGTCTCTATTCTGCTCTGTGTCAGTGTGTATCAGGGGCTTTGAGGACAGGTGTCAATGTTAGGTGATTTCTGCCCTTTATGGATTAAAAGCAGACTCTGCATCAACTGTGTAATTTTCCATGGGAGTTTTGCCATGGATCCCCCTCCGGCATGCCACAGTCCAGCTGTTAGTCCCCTTGAAACAACTTTTCCATCACTTTTGTGGCCAGAAAGAGTCCCTGTTGGTTTTAAAATTCGCCTGCCCATTGAAGTCAATGGCGGTTCGCGCGGTTCGCCGGTTCGCGAACATTTGAGGAAGTTCGCGTTCGCCGTTCGCGAACCGAAAATTTCGGGTTCGCGACAACACTACATCTGAGGAAAGAGATTTAGGAGTAATTATTTCAGATGGCTTAAAGGTAGAAAGACAATGTAACAGAGCAGCTGGAAATTTAGCAGAATGCTTGGTTGTCTAGGGAGAGGTATTAGCAGTAGAACGAGAGAATGCTCATGCCATTGTACAGAACACTGGTAAGACCTCACTTGGAGTATTGTACGCAGTACTGGAAGGATATTGATACTCTAGAAAGAGTTCAGAGAAGGGCTACTAAGCTGGGTCATGGATTGCAGGTTAAAACTTACCAGGAAAGGTTAAATGATCTTAACATGTATAGCTTGGAGAAAAGACGAGACCGGGGGATATGATAGAAACATTTTACATATGTAAAGGAGGAGACTATATTTAAAAAAAGAGAAATTACCACAACAAGCGGACATAGTCTTAAATTAGGGGGGTAAGGGCTTAAAAATAATATCAGGACTTTACTGAGAGGGTAGTAGATGCATTGAATAACCTTCCATCTGAAGTGGTAGAGGTTAACACAGTGAGAGAGTTTATATAGCGTGCTTTTACAAAGAAAAAAGGTTTCCAGTGTAAGCTAATAGCAGCCAGTCGTGTCCTTCAAGCGGCTCTGTCAGGCCTACAGTGTGTGCTCTGCAGAACTGTTCCAGTGCAGATTGCCAATCATATCTGGTATCTCTGTAGCGTGCTTTTACAAAGAAAAAAGGTTTCCAGTGTAAGCTAATAGCAGCCAGTCAGTGTCCTTCAAGTGACTCTGTCAGGCCTACAGTGTGTGCTCTCCATAACTGTTCAAGTGCACATTGCCAATCATATCTGGTGTCTCTATAGCGTGCTTTTAAAACCAAATTTTTTTTTTCCACTGTAATAGAAGAGCAGTTGCCTGCCTGCCAGCTTCTGTTTAGGTTCACAGTGGATACTGTGCCCTCTTGCCCAGTGCCACCACTCATATCTGTTTTTACAATAGCTTAAGCTTTAGATTTAAAATAAATATTTTTTTTTCACTGTAATAGAAGAGCAGTTAGTTGTCTGCAAGCGTCTGGGTGTCAGGCCTCCTTCAGCGTGTGCTCTGCAGACCTGTGCCAGCGTACTTTGACAGTTGCCACTCATATCTGCTGTCTCTATAGCGTACTTTTACAAAGAAAAAAGGTTTCCAGTGTAAGCTAATAGCAGCCAGTCAGTGTCCTTCAAGCGGCTCTGTCAGGCCTACAGTGTGTGCTCTGCAGAACTGTTAAAATGCAGATTGCCAATCATATCTGGTGTCTCTATAGCGTGCTTTTACAAAGAAAAAAGGTTTCCAGTGTAAGCTAATAGCACCCAGTCAGTGTCCTTCAAGCGGCTCTGTCAGGCCTACAGTGTGTGCTCTCCAGAACTGTTCAAGTGCACATTGCCAATCATATCTGGTGTCTCTATAGCGTGCTTTTAAAACCAAAATTTTTTTTCCACTGTACTAGAAGAGCAGTTGCCTGCCTGCCAGCTTCTGTTGAGGTTCACAGTGGATACTGTGCCCTCTTGCCCAGTGCCACCACTCATATCTGTTTTTACAATAGCTTAAGCTTTAGATTTAAAATAAATAATTTTTTTTCACTGTAATAGAAGAGCAGTTAGTTGTCTGCAAGCGTCTGGGTGTCAGGCCTCCTTCAGCGTGTGCTCTGCAGACCTGTGCCAGCGTACTTTGACAGTTGCCACTCATATCTGGTGTCTCTATAGCGTGCTTTTACAAAGAAAAAAGGTTTCCAGTGTAAGCTAATAGCAGCCAGTCAGTGTCCTTCAAGCTGCTCTGTCAGGCCTACAGTGTGTGCTCTGCAGAACTGTTCCAGTGCAGATTGCCAATCATATCTGGTATCTCTATAGCGTGCTTTTACAAAGAAAAAAGGTTTGGCTGGCATTGATTTATGTAACAGGGAGATGGAAGAAGATGCTTGGTCGGTCCTCTTACTTGAAATTTGGGGCACTGCGCGGGCAAGCTAATGTGCCACCAGATAGGAGTGGTGAGTTTAGTATTGTTCATATCAGTTTAATACCTTCCGCGTCTCCTATCAGTGGACGTGTATTTGGCAGCGATTTTTAATTGTGGAATCACCTCCCCTTTTTAGGCCAAGGTGGGAAGATGCTTAGACCACTGGTATATTGGTGCCATCTTGGAGGATTTTTTTTTGGTTTGGTTTTTGAAGCCACAGTGCTGCACCAGTGGGCCTAAAAATTAGGCATGTACACATGCCTGAAAAATTTGGTATTGTTGCAGCCGCTACTGTAGCAGCGGCCAGAAAAATTGATGTTTGTTTCACAGGCAGAAAGTGCCCTAAAACATGGCGGCTTGAACCCTAGTTGGTGGCGGATAAGTCACGCAAGTCAAACGTCATTCAGAGCTAAAATACAGCAGCGTGTGGACCATTTTTAGCCCAAGGCAGCTCATCTCATCAGGCCTTTTTTAATCGAATGTATCGCCCAGTGTCAGTCCCTTCAGGATCCATCCTTCATTCATCTTAATAAAGGTGAGGTAATCTAGACTTTTTTGACCTAGGCGACTTCTCTTCTCAGTGACAATACCTCCTGCTGCACTGAAGGTCCTTTCTGACAGGACCCTTGAAGCGGGGCAGGCCATAAGTTCTATCGCAAATTGGGATAGCTCAGGCCACAGGTCAAGCTTGCACACCCAGTAGTCAAGGGGTTCATCGCTCCTCAGAGTGTCGATATCTGCAGTTAAGGCGAGGTAGTCTGCTACCTGTCGGTCGAGTCACTCTCTGAGGGTGGATCCCGAAGGGCTGTGGCGATGCGTAGGACTTAAAAAGGTCCGCATGTCCTCCATCAACAACACGTCTTTAAAGCGTCCTGTCCTTGCCGGCGTGGTCGTGGGAGGAGGAGGATGACTTCCACCTCTCCCCCTGTTAGATTCTCGTGTCAATCCATATCTGCCAAGTGACCCTATGTAGGGGGAACAGTCTCTATTCTGCTCTGTGTCAGTGTGTATCATGGTCTCTGTGGACGGGGAACAGTCTCTATTCTGCTCTGTGTCAGTGTGTATCAGGGGCTTTGAGGACAGGTGTCAATCCATACCTGCCAAGTGACCCTATGTAGGGGGAACAGTCTCTATTCTGCTCTGTGTCAGTGTGTATCAGGGGTTTTGAGGACAGGTGTCAATCCATATCTGCCAAGTGACCCTATGTAGGGGGAACAGTCTCTATTCTGCTCTGTGTCAGTGTGTATCAGGGGTTTTGAGGACAGGTGTCAATCCATATCTGCCAAGTGACCCTATGTAGAGGGAACAGTCCCTATTCTGCTCTGTGTGAGGAGGAGGAACGGGAAATGAGTAGCTCGGCATCCAACCTTGTGCAAATGGGGTCTTTCATGCTGTTGTGCCTGTTGAGGTACCCTCGTATAAAAAGGCTGAAGGAGAACGACCTGTGCTGGGTGTCCACGCTACTAGACCCCCGGTCTCTATTCTGCTCTGTGTCAGTGTGTATCACGGTCTCTGAGGACGGGGAACAGTCTCTATTCTGCTCTGTGTCAGTGTGTATCAGGGGCTTTGAGGACAGGTGTCAATGTTAGGTGATTTCTGCCCTTTATGGATTAAAAGCAGACTCTGCATCAACTGTGTAATTTTCCATGGGAGTTTTGCCATGGGTCCCCCTCCGGCATGCCACAGTCCAGCTGTTAGTCCCCTTGAAACAACTTTTCCATCACTTTTGTGGCCAGAAAGAGTCCCTGTTGGTTTTAAAATTCGCCTGCCCATTGAAGTCAATGGCGGTTCGCGCGGTTCGCCGGTTCGCGAACATTTGCGGAAGTTCGCGTTCGCCGTTCGCGAACCGAAAATTTTGGGTTCGCGACAACACTACCCAAGAATATTGCTGAACTGAAACAGTTCTGTAAAGAGGAATGGTCAAGAATTACTCCTGACCGTTGTGCACGTCTGATCTGCAACTACAGGAAACGTTTGGTTGAAGTTATTGCTGCCAAAGGAGGTTCAACCAGTTATTAAATCCAAGGGTTCACATACTTTTTCCACCTGCACTGTGAATGTTTACATGGTGTGTTCACTAAAAACATGGCAACATTTCATTCTTTTTGTGTTATTAGTTTAAGCAAACTGTGATTGTCTATGGTTGTGACTTAGATGATGATCAGATCACATTTTATGACCAATTTGTGCAGAAATCCATATCATTCCAAAGGGTTCACATACTTTTTCTTGCAACTGTATATACTTGCATGCCCTGCTGTTTTCTTTTTTTTTCTTTTTAACCACTTAACCCCTTCCCTCCGAATGACGGACCTGGTCCATCATGGTGGCGAAGCAGTTAACGATGAATGACGGACCAGGTCCATCATGCGATAAAGTTAACCCCAGATTGCCACAATCGGGCCGATCGTGGAGTTAATGTTCCTCCGGTCTGCCTCTGTATTAGAGGCAGACCGGGAGCACCCAGGCTGTCAGAGCGAGCACATGTGCTGCAGGGACTCACAATCCGCCTCCCTGCTCTTCTGGGCTCAGTGTGAAGTGCAGGGAGACAGATCAGTGATAAATAAAGTTAGTTTAAAATTCCACCCCCCTTTACCCATTTTAAATAAAAATGAACCCCTTCCTGCCAATTGAACACTGACTACAGTGATCAATTGTCATGGTATACATTTTACTGTGGTCTGATATTTTATTTTTTTAACCCCTGAGGATCAACATTTATTTTTTGTAACCCTCAAGGGTTTATTTTACTTTATTAATTAATTTAAATACATTAAATTATATATGTAGCTAGGGTGGGTGGAAGTTAGTGGGGAATTGGGGAATTTGGTGTTAGGCTAGCTAGGGGTTAACGTTAAAGTTGTTAAAGTTTTAAAAAGTAAAAAAAATCCCACCCTCCTTTACCCAGATCTAATAAAAATTAACCCCATCCCTGCCAGTTGATCACTGCCTACAGTGATCAAAATACAGATCACAGTATTATACTGTGATCCAATTTTTTTTTAACCCCTTAGATTTTACTTATTTTTTTTTTAAGCCTCAGGGGTTCAATTTATTTAATTCATTAATTTACATTTTTTAAAATGATATATTTTGCAAGCTGGGGTGGGTGGGAGTTATGGGAAATTGGGGAATTTACGGTTAGTGTTGCTTACTGCTAGTTAGGGGTTAACGGTAAAAAAAAAAAAAAAAAGCTTATAAAAATTTTAAATCTGTAAAAAAAAAATGTAAGAAAGTTTAGGAAAGTTTAAAAAATGTACAAAAAATACATTTAAAAATGCTCATTACCACTACACCTGGAACAAACTAGAGAAAAAAATGAACCCACGCTAAGGTTTAAAATACGCCTTTTGAATTACCCCAGGGTATATTCTTTAATAAATAGTATGTTTGTGGGGAAGTTTCAATAACCAACCATCTAAAATTCTCCAAAATGGAACATGGACACAGCGTAAAACTTGAAAGTTAGAAAAAAACTGAATGGCTGTGTCTCAAATGTGCCCCTTCAACATCCACATATACCTGGCAAAGGTACATACGGGGGTATTGCTGTACTTAGACGACATAGCTGAGCAACACATGTAGTTTTTTACTTTTTCTTTTTCTTTTCAATGTATAGTTTTTATTGTTTTACAAAGAGAAAAACGTTATAGCAATTGATAGTTGCAGTAAGGGAAATAAACATGTAACAGCACGGCAGTAGTGTACAGCATGTCATAATTTACAGGTAAAACATGGCTACATACAGAATATCATGAAATGTCGAGGCTATCTGTGATACAGGTTGCATGGGTGTTTGCTGCAGACTTATACTATATGGTAGCGTCTTAGCATACCCTTTTAACAAGCCCTAGTGTTGACATAGGTTGGATTATATACCAAGTTTGACATATTGCTCTACGGTGCCTGTGGGTTGCTTTATCCTGCCATGGAGGATGAATGGTTCTACTGATATATGTGCACATTTCATTTACCCCATTTGAGATAAAGAGAGAGGGATGGGGGGTACGTCATGTAACGTGTAGGCATAAGGTAGCGAGTGGGGTTATTGGAGGATAGGTAAGGAGGAAATAATAGAACAACAAAATCAGAAAAAGAAATAGAAAGTGGGTGTGGTAGTGCTGGTTTGAGCCAGGGTTGAGAGCATTAGTAGTGAGATCAGCTTATCTCTTAAAGACTTAACGGACAAGGACTACGCCTATTGACATTTCCATTTATTTAGTGTATTGATTGTGAAAGGATTCTTGAATGTTCCATTGGTCTTGGAACTTAACCATGTTACCCCTCTTAGCCCATTCATTTTCGTGGTGGAAGGTGGCTTTAACTCTGCAAAGCACATCTGGGATTGTGGGACAAGTAGTGCTTTTCCAATGGAAGGCAATTCCTATTTTTGCTACCAGAAGTATATACATGATGGCTGCCATAGACGGAAGAGAACCCAGGTTAGGTAGTAAGTGTAGGAGATAGCCTGCTGGTGTGAGTGGCATTTCCAGGCCTATCATGGTGTGTTTTGTCGATTTGTATGTTCAGCCAGAAATTCCTTATCTCTGTGCTGTCCCAGAATATATTTTTTATAGTACCCTGTACCTTTTTGCATCTCCAACAAAGATGGTCTACCATGGAGTAAATTGTGCTAAGTCCACTAGGAACCATATACGATCTCATCAGTATCTTAAAGTAGGCTTCCCAATGTGTGACACAATTTGAGGACTGTTTGGTGTGGTTAATAGCTGCTTTCCAGTCAGATAGAGGGAACACCTCATCTAAGTCCTCTTCTGCTGAGTGATGGCGGATCAATATATTCTATGGCCTTAGATATTAGAATAGGTTTCACCTATTCTAGAAAAATGTCTCGCGGCGGTAGAGCGTGGGAGGATTGCAAGTCTGGGAAGGGAATTACGCCATTACTGTTGAACAGTGAATGTACATGGGTGATACCCTGTTCCAACCATAGGCAAAGAGGAAGGTCTGGTGAGATTGATGAAAGAGCTGACAATGGAGCTAGGAACAGTAGTTCCTTGGGTGGACATATCGTCGTGCTCCAAGAGTTACAAGAATTTATAAAAAAGTTCATGGAAGGTAGCACAATACAGTCTGTGGGGTTGGACAGTGCCCACAGGAGGTTGGGAAGAGAGTGTATACAGCAACATGCAGATTCGAAGTGGAGCCACACTGGCTTAGTTCTCCCTGTCAATATATCTAATCCCTGTGCCAGAGTTGTTGCCTTATAATGTTTTTTTTTATATTGGGGGCGCTGAGTCCACCTTTCCGGAGGGGTAGCCATAATGAGTGGAAGGAGACTCTTGGTTTTTTTTTCTTCCATATGTGGGCATTTATAGTGGATTGGAAGCGTTTGAGGCGTGAGTTAGGAAGAGCAATAGGTAGTGTTCTAAATGAGTACAATATGTTGGGCAAGATCATAATTTTGAGAGAGTTGATTCTACCCAACCAGGATGTGTCCAGTTTGGCCCATGTGTCCAGCTGTTTGGATATGGTGGAAAGAACCTCTTCATGTTTTTATTTAATTGTGTGTATTCTGGAGTGTGTTAGTTTGATGCCCAGGAAAGAGATTGATATCTTGTGCCAATCAAATGGGTATCATTCCTGCAGGTTGGTTCTAAAGAGTGAGTTGAGTTCAATGGGAAGAATTTGGGTTTTGCTAATATTGTTTTTGTAATATATTTTACCATATGAAGCTAGTGTGTTTAGGAAATGGGATATGGAAGCTTCTGGGTTAGTGAGAAAGAGCATGATACCGTCAGCAAAAGGGGCTATTTTTCTTTCTCGTGCAGGGGATTTAGTACTGGGAGTAGAGGGTCTTTTTTTTATCAATCTTACCAATTGTTCTGGACATAAGATGAAAATCAGGGGAGATAGTGGACAGCCCAGGCATGTACCATTGGTTTTTTGCAAGCTTCTGGATGTGAATCCAGTATTAAAAACTTTAGCTGAGGGGGAAGTGTATAATGCCAATATACCTGAAACAAAGGATTGAGATAATCCATAGGCTTTCAATGTGGCTTCCATGTAAGCCCAGTTTAGGCGGTCAAACGCCTTTTCCGCATCTAGTGCCATTAGTACCCCACTCTGCCCATGGCGATTTGCCCAGTCTAGTAGGTCCATACAATATCTGGTGTTATTCCCCCACCTGTCTACAGGGGACGAATCCTGTCAGTTCTTCTGATATTAGATTAGACAGAAGGGGTTTTATTCTGGATGCAATCAGTTTTGCGTATAGTTTCACATCTGCATTCAGTAGTGATACTGGTCTTAAATTGCTGCAGGTTGTTGGTGATTTGTTCGGCTTGGGCAGTGTAATAATATACGCTTCCAGCATTTCTGGTGGAAATTTGCTGGATTTCTTTACGGCATTGAATAGTTTCGCAATGTGTGGGGTTATTTGTGTTTCCAGTTTGATGTAGTAATAATTCGAGAGCCCATCTAGGACCGGAGCCTTGTGCTTGGGAAGGGACTGAATGGTCTTTGCAACTTCCTCCTCTGTGTGTCACGGCACAGCCCGAGCCCTGCAGACAGCAAGGTGTGGCTGCCCCTTTAAGAGACCTGGCTGGGTTCTCTGCTGTGCTGTCCACAAGGGGGCTTCATTTTCTGTCTTCCTTATTCTGCTTCCAGACCTCTTGCCTGGAATGAGCAGTACTGATCCACCTGCAACCCTTTTTTTCCAATTAGGGTCAGCTGCATTTAATTAGCAGGCTGTAAAAGCCAGCCCTTTCCTGAAACCTGTGATCTGGTAATTTTGCCTGTTTGGTGTTTCCTGCCGGATCTTTGCTACATTACTGACTTATTTCCTGGACTCTGACCTCTGCCTGCTTTACTGACTTCGTTAATCCACTGCCAGCCCTGACTTCTGCTTCTTGTCTGACCCTACCCTTGGATTTCCCCTTAATCTGTACTGCGCTTCTGGATTTTGCCTCCTTCCTGTGCCATCTCCTGCAACTGGGCTCCAACTCCTGGTAAACTGCTACATAAGTCCCCTGGTGACTGTTACACTGTGAAAGGAGTGTCTAGGAGTTCGTTTTGTTGTGGTGTAATTTTAGGTAGTGTTATCCTTTCCAACACCTCTCCCTCTTCGGGGGTATGTGTGTCTTTATTTTTATTAATGTTATAGAGGTCTTCGTAATAGAAGGACAATTCATCAACTATTTGATTGGGATTGTAGATTTTTACATTCGATTAAGAGAATGTAAGGGATTTTTGTTTGGAGGTATTTTGATTTTAATTTGTTGGCTAATAATTTAGCTCCCCCTGTCACTGCCACCTCCCCTGTCACTGTCACCCCCCTCCCCCTGTCACTGTCACCCCCTTCCTCTGTCACTGTCACCCCCCCTGTCACTAGTCAGCCCGAGCCAGCCAAAGTTGAGGCAGTAGCCAGTTGGCCCTGTCCCCGCATCAAGGTCCAGGGACCGCTGGCTATTATAGGAAGTTTGTCCCCAACTGCAGCGCCTTAGCTAAGCCACTCAACGACTTGACCCATAAGACCTTACCAGACAGGTAAACTGGACCCAAAAGTGTGAGCAGGCATTCCGAGCCCTTTAAGAATGCATTGGTAAATGCCCCTCTGTCCTGGCTGCTCCTAATCAGAAAAACGTTTTCTCGTCCACACAGATGCCTCTATGTTTGGATTGGGAGCGGTGCGGAGCCAAGTCGGGGACAATAGCGGGGAACATCCAGTAGCTTAACACACTAGAATGTGTGATGTAGCCTGGCGCTAATGAAAGTGCTGCTAAAAATCCACAGTGAAATCAAACACTAGATTCCACCAAACAACCCACTGGAGATAAAGCTTTCAGTTCAAAGATCCATCTCATCTCAGATTTGTTGAACTTTTAGGGGTCTAGTTGTTCTACCAACATATTGCAATCCGCATTCACAAGAAAAGAGGTAGATTATATTGCTGGTGTCACATGTATTCACGTATGACAACAACAATGTCATCTACCTCCTTTCTTGTGAATGCGGATTGCAATATGTTGGTAGAACAACTAGACACATAAAAATAAGAATAGGGGGAACATACAAGGAATATTAAAAATAAAATTTTAAACCTATCTGCCCATTTTCGTCATAAACATGATGGAAACCCAAAATGTCTTCAATTTATGGGAATTCAAAAAATTAGGAAACCTTGAAGAGGGGGAGATTTCAACAAGAATGCAACAAATCTGAGATGAGATCTTTGAACTGGAAACTTTATCTCCAGAGGGTTTAAACATTGATTTTGAGATCTACAATTATATCTAACAGGAAAAGTGATCACTTATGTTTACTGCTATGTTTAGTATTTCTTTTAATATATTACTGTTGCTGAGATATCTATTTTTAAATGTGCATTATAATGGATTTTTCTTTTATTCCTTTTTCCATATATATACATATATATATATATATATATATATATATATATATATATATATATATATATATATATATATATATATAAAAAATTTGAGGGGGCATGTGTATATTTACAGTTGCAAGAAAAAGTATGTGAACCCTTTGGAATGATATGGATTTCTGCACAAATTGGTCATAAAATGTGATCTGATCATCATCTAAGTCACAACAATAGACAATCACAGTCTGCTTAAACTAATAACACACAAAGAATGAAATGTTGCCATGTTTTTATTGAACACACCATGTAAACATTCACAGTGCAGGTGGAAAAAGTATGTGAACCCCTAGACTAAAGACATCTCCAAGAGCTAATTGGAGTGAGATGTCAACCAACTGGAGTCCAATCAATGAGATGAGATTGGAGGTGTTGGTTACAGCTGCCCTATCCTATAAAAAACACACACCAGTTCTGGGTATGCTTTTCACAAGAAGCATTGCCTGGTGTGAATGATGCCTCACACAAAAGAGCTCTCAGAAGACCTACAATTAAGAATTGTTGACTTGCATAAAGCTGGAAAGGGTTATAAAAGTATCTCCAAAAGCCTTGCTGTTCATCAGTCCACGGTAAGACAAATTGTCTATAAATGGAGAAAGTTCAGCACTGCTGCTACTCTCCCTAGGAGTGGCCGTCCTGTAAAGATGACTGTAAGAGCACAGCGCAGACTGCTCAATGAGGTGAAGAAGAATCCTAGAGTGTCAGCTAAAGACTTACAAAAATCACTGGCAAATGCTAACATCCCTGTTAGCGAATCTACAATACGTAAAACACCTAAACAAGAATGGATTTCATGGGAGGATACCACAGAGGAAGCCACTGCTGTCCAAACAAAATATTGCTGCACGTTTACAGTTTGCACAAGAGCACCTGGATGTTCCACAGCAGTACTGGCAAAATATTCTGTGGACAGATGAAACCAAAGTTGAGTTGTTTGGAAGAAACATACAACACTATGTGTGGCGAAAAAGAGGCACAGCACACCAACATCAAAACCTCATACCAACTGTGAAGTAAGGTGGTGGGGGCATCATGGTTTGGGGCTGCTTTGCTGTGTCAGGGCCTGGACGGATTGCTATCATCGAAGGAAAAATGAATTCCCAAGTTTATCAAGACATTTTGCAGGAGAACTTAAAGCCATCTGTCTACCAGCTGAAGCTCAACAGAAGATGGGTGTTGCAACAGGACAATGACCCAAAGCATAGAAGTAAATCAACAACAGAATGGCTTAAACAGAAGAAAATACGCCTTCTGAAGTGGCCCAGTCAGAGTCCTGACCTCAACCCGATTGAGATGCTGTGGCATGACCTCAAGAAAGCGATTCACACCAGACATCCCAAGAATATTGCTGAACTGAAACATTTCTGTAAAGAGGAATGGTCAAGAATTACTCCTGATCATTGTGCACGTCTGATCTGCAACTACAGGAAACGTTTGGTTGAAGTTGTTGCTGCCAAAGGAGGCACATACTTTTTCCACCTGCACTGTGAATGTTTACATGGTGTGTTCAATAAAAACATGGCAACATTTAATTCTTTGCGTGTTATTAGTTTAACCCCTTAAGGACACATGACATGTGTGACATGTCATGATTCCCTTTTATTCCAGAAGTTTGGTCCTTAAGGGGTTAAGCAGACTGTGATTGTCTATTGTGACTTAGATGATGATCATATCACATTTTATGACCAATTTGTGCAGAAATCCATATCATTCCAAAGGGTTCACATACTTTTTCTTGCAACTGTATATATAATTTATATGGTATGAACTAGGAGGCATTTCACTGACTTTTATGGCTGGAAGCATTGTACTGATTGTGTGCTATTGATGACTATTTGGGCAACCATTAAGGGGAACCACAAGATGGCCACTATGATATTTCCTGTGGAACCCGGAAGGAGGAAGTCCATCGCTCACGGAAGGACATCATCACGTGTTACGCCCAAAATGACGTAACGAGTGAGTGGTGTGGGGATTCTGGCGCTTATTAGGACCATGAAGGAAAGTCCAGTAATATTTAGGCACGTCAGGGAGGCGTGCCATGTTTTTTGGCACCATTTAATCACATTTAAAAAGGGCTCCCATGCAAGATGGAGGTATGCACCTGAGGAAGGCGAATCCAAGCTGAAATGCGTTGTGCAATATTGTTTATACAGATTGTTCCTGTTTTCTGTACCAAGAGCATCTATATGCAAGATTGTGTTTTTATTAAATAAATTGTTATTTTTTTTATTCTAACTTGGTACCCATTATTCCATGGTCCTTTTGGGAGAAATTTAAATTATTCCATTGGTGGAGGAATATGACGAGATCTACATCCCACGCTAAGCCATTATACCTGAGCCATTGATTCACAGGCTCATGAAAATGTGAGTGGGACAGTAAATGTGTTTTACCTCATCTACTTATTAGTTCAGACTATATTGCCCTATTGTGAGCACTTTATTTCTCAGATTTCTGAGAATACTGTCTATTTTTAAGTATGTTTGATCTTACCTTTATTCACATACAGTCAGGTCCATAAATATTGGGACATCGACACAATTCTAATCTTTTTGGCTCTATACACCACCACAATGGATTTGAAATGAAATGAACAAGGTGGGGTACCTGAGAGATAATTTAATTTAGATGTGTACTTTACAGTAGTCTCCTCTCAGGTTCAGGCCCCTGTAATATGATTTGGGAAACTCTTTGCATGGGGAGCTACATAAAAGGGCATGTGTGGCTCCCAATAAATCAATTCATCCCCAGCATAGAGTCTCGTCTCATGTTTGTGGGAGAAAGCTATACCAGCTATATCACTAGCTCTTTTAAGAGCTATACCTGCCCTACTCGTTTTGGATCACTGCTGTACTACAGCATCACTCACACTAGGGGGAAAAGAACATCTCTGGTGGCCGCCACAGATATCACCACATCACATTCTGGGGTCAAGAAGGAATTTTTTGTCCTAGCTTGTTGCAAAATTGTGCTTCAAACTGGGTTTTTTTCTTTTTTTTTTTTTTTTTTTCTTTTCTTTTGGATCAACAGCAAAAAACAGGTGTGAGGAAGGCTGAACTTGATGGACGCAAGTCTCTTTTCAGCTATCTAACTATGTAACTATGTAACATGAGTAGGACGTACAACAATGCAAAGCAGCTACATTAGATTTGATCCAGAGTCTTTCCAAACAAGCACAGTTTTAAAGTGTCTTTCCTCAAAATAATTGCATTTATATGGGAATATTATATTTTATATATGTAAATAAATGTTTTTAATTATGTAACATTGCCCATTTCATGTCTCTCTTTTCTACATTACACAGATTTCGAGCCAAGGATTCTGATTTTCATTGGGCTTTTTCCATCCCCCATCCTGCACTTCCATAGAGTGAGCAATAGTATTAGGGATACTATTAGTTATTTTAAAATTATTTGGTTGTACAGGGGTAACCGAACAGTATTATTAACAGTTATTGTTTTCTATTACGTGAATCATTCAGAGATGTTGATATAACATGTTCATGGCTTCATGAAAATGGACAGCAAGTAAAGTTTCAAGGTTGATTACATAGAAACTCTTAATATGAAACTAACTGGTCAAAGGACCTAAAACAATGGCAAATATATTTTTATTATTGACAAGTAAACTAGTTGGAAAACAACCCAACTTAGAACGCTAAGGCAGATCGGTGGTACCATAATATCATGTAGTAAAACACATCCACTTAAGTAAACATGTAATTTGTCTATGCACAACCCTAGAAACTGATTAGGTTTAACAACCCAATAGAATAGGGACACTTTATATAGAATCGCCGAGAATTCCTTAACATAACTGCTAACCACAGAGACATACAAAAAAATGTATACAACTAAAAAAAAATGGCCTATGGCAGTCAATAAGACACCCATATTACTATATTGGGGCTTGAAACTTACCGTGCAGCAGGTTAGGGCATATCTCCTAAATATTTACAACTAGTGACTGGGCAGACATTGAAAGACTCCAACACTATCTGCACTCAAAAAGTACTTATTATGCCATCATTCTTGGTATACAGTGTTGCTTCCATCACCTGAGTCAAATGCCTTGCTAAAAAAATGGAAATATAAAGGCTGGTTCCCAAAGTGTTAGATTTTAATACAATGCAAAAGTTACATTGATCCCTGCTTTATGTTACTTTGTATATATTATATTTACCTGATAATTAATGTTGTAGGTATTCAAATGGTTCGCATACAATTTTCTATTCTTAGATAACATTATATGAAGGGCCTGTCCCATAACACTCACTGCCAGATAGACTCGAGGTGAAACTCCCCAAATTGCATCGTTCTTAATGTTCTTCATCCTTTCCATCCCGGTGCATTGCTTTAGCGAGATATTATAGGCACTTGCATATAAATTATTCTTTGATGTGTTGGCTGATAAACATCGATAATATGTTATCCACAAATCATGAAGAATCATGTCTTTTGGGTATTTTGAAGGATGTATATTATCGAAGAACGTACCAGTGTCTGGCAATGGGACTGGACAAGGCTCTAAAGTCAAACAACCATTAAAGGCTTCTATTTTTTCAGACATAAGAATATGATTGGAGGCCCAAGAAGGTGGAAGAATTAGTGTCTTTTTTTTAAACACAAAACTGTATTGCAAAAATATTTTAGCAAGTGCAAAATTAAAGTGTCCGGAGACGACAATAACCTGAGCAGAGGAATCCTGAATAATTTGCAGATTTTTTAGGAAAATCATGTCTAAGTCTTTTGTTGTGTAATAATAGGCAACACAAATACCATATTTGGTCAAGTATTTTTTAAGAATGAGACTCTCTTGCTCTCCTGAGATATCCTCTGATGATAATATACCAACCCAATTCCAGTTATTGCTTTTCAGAAGTTTGGATATTATCAAGTAATGGACATTGTCATTCTGAACAGTCCGGAAAAACTTTGGATACTTTTGTCGATCACTCAACAAGGGGTCTGTTGCTCCATAACTGATCTTGACAAAAAAAAAATATATATATATACATATAAAAAAAATGTTTTTGCTGTTATTCAGCTAAGCATTTATTATAATGGTATTTCTGAGAATACTTTCTTAATTCACCACTCCAATCACCATAACCACAAAAGTACACTGTAGAGTTTATAGTACCAGGATAATCTGGGTAATGATTTTGACCAGTTTTTGTAGCCTTTGCTTCTGGTATCCTCCTTTAATAGAATTTAGTGAATTCATTAAAGAATGATTACTGGCCATAAGATGGGCTTTGCATGGCACTTTGAAGCTCTGTGAAAATAACCAGATTCTCATGCAAGAGAAGACTGAAAGCAGAGGCTTAAGTTAGGGCCTAAGTAAGTTGTCAAAGCATATAAAATAGTTAATAAAATGCTGCCGCCCATCCCATGTGTTCCCTATTAAGGGTTAATAAGTATAGGGGTGTATATAAAAAATACCCCTTTCTGTCTCATTAGAGATATCTTTGCCAGAAGCTCAAGGAAGCAGGCTGAAGGGTCAGTGTTAGGACCCGCTTAGGGGGGTCTGCCTTGACGTTGGCAGGCGGGCATTCCCTCCAATGGCCATTGGAGCAACTAAATGACCTCCATTTGTCTAAATATACATAGGGATTAAGGAGAAAGCGCAAGTAACATTTTCTTTTCTTTGGTTTTTACTATATATTGGGGCTGATGTGTATTGTAGTCATTGCTGCTGGCCCAGCAGTAATGGGACTAAGCACAGGACTTCTTTTTGTATTTATATAAAATAGTTTGACTACTAAAATGACAGCAATGCTGACTCAAAGATGAAATATTAATGATGAGCATGAGTTTGTTTATATCAGTGACAACATACATTTAACATAAAGCCTTAAATGTGATACAACGTATCATCTCCCTCAATGACCTCTAGATTTCAGTTAGATTTGGGGGAATCCTTTGTCATAGTACAAGTGGCTGCCTCCCTCCCAGCCCCTGTTCTCATGGAGATGACACAAATCCTTGCCATCCCATGACATTAAAGTGTGGGGAAGGGGTGGAGGAGGGCCCTATAGGAAAACCGGTTAAATATAAAGATGTTGGCAAAGAGCACTAGGTGAACAGTACACTCAGGATAGGGTGGCATGGGTAGTAGAGAAGCTGAGGCATCCCCCTTATCTAAATGCTGAATTCCCTAATAGTGGTGGAGGAGCCTCTCCATGTCCAGCATGATGAATCTCTACCTGAGGACTGTCACTGTCACTGCCTATGTGTACATTAGCCCCAAGGGAGGTGTATCCTATACCTTCTAGCTCCTGACGTTGTTCCAGTGCCGGCGTTACGTGACAGTTAATGGTGGTATGGGATAGGAGGCCTTGTGAGTATACATTGTCCAGTATCATGGCTTGTCACATTGTCACTAGGTTGTCCGCAATGCATAGTGCATAGCAGTATGTAGGATGGGGAAACTGGGATAAAGTACCATTGTCTTATTAGTTTGCTTGTACAATCTGCTGGACTCTGTCGGCCTACCCAAAGACCGGGTATGGTGCAGAAGTGTAAGGTTCTCAAATCAACAGCACATGGAGAGACAAAACAATATAAAAACAGCCAGGTGCAAACCATATAAGCACTCCCTCAAGTGCTTTAAATATTCAAATGTATATAGGATATAGAATGCACACCATAACAATCTCAAAAAAATATTTACATTTTATTATGTACAAAAAAGTACCAGAATGTAAACATATAAGAAAAAATGAATATAAACAAAGTAACAGAAGTAAAGGCAGATACAATAAAATAATAAATTACCACAAAAATCCTTACAAGCCTCAGACAGAAACACGAGTCACCAAACCCCCCCAACGTTTCGGCACCAACTGGCTGCCTTTATCAAGGGTACCCTTGATATCAGGTACCCTTGATAAAGGCAGCCAGTTGGTGCCGAAACGTTGGGGGGGTTTGGTGACTCGTGTTTCTGTCTGAGGCTTGTAAGGATTTTTGTGGTAATTTATTACTATTATTTTATTGTATCTGCCTTTACTTCTGTTACTTTGTTTATATTCATTTTTTCTTATATGTTTACATTCTGGTACTTTTTTGTACATAATAAAATTTAAATATTTTTTTGAGATTGTTATGGTGTGCATTCTATATCCTATATGCAGAAGTGTAAGGTAACACCGTGGGAGAGACGCCTGTGCAGCTAAGTGAGTTTGTTCGGTAGTAACTTTATTATAGGCAGTCGGAGATCTGGATGACGTGGCTAGTCTCTCTAGGACATGTGACTGCCATCGCTGGCGTTGCATGAGGCTGGAGGTTGTGTTCCATTACTTGCACATCAGGTAAGCCCAGAGCTTGAAGAAATGATAGTGAATGTTGCACCTTGTCTTGTGACAATGAGACCGAAAGCGTTATCGGATGTTTCAAGCACTTAGCAGATCAGTAATTGGTCTGAGGATTCTTAGTGCCTGGAGAGTTAGCCTGGATAGATCTGGAAAAATATGGAGTGGAGCATTGTGAAAAAGCAATGGTTGGTTGGTGAGCCTCTTCGGAGCAGTTCCTCCTTATGAGAGAAATAGTGTAGTCAGCATATCACATCCCTTGGCCTACCCAAACAAGACCAAGAGGACTTATACCTCTGTGACAAACTGCCATTTGCCACTGGCTTTCTATGTGCCAAACTGCTCTGCTCCCCTGGCTTATGGAGAAGCCTGATTGCCAGCCTCTTGCCACATGACTATGGCCCTGGGGTGTATGGCCCTTTAAAACCATTACTTGGTCTCATGAACTTTTATGTGGACTAGTGCTGGCACTTTAAAAACAGTGTATGGACATATTGAAACTTTTGGGACACTTTTTTGCCCCTTTGAGTCCATGGGAAGGTGTACCTCTTCCCCTCCCCCTGTCCCATTGTTCTCCAGCAGGGCGTTATCCCAGGGACACTGCCAGACCAGTTGGAACCGGCTGTTTTGTCCCTCCTCGGTCGAAATATGACTTCCACCTATCTCCTGAACCACTTAACCGATTCAAGTGAATTTTGGATATGTTTGTCCCCAAATTATGCTTTATGGTTATAAAAATATTGTATTATTGATATTGCATGTAAACTCACAAAGTTACAAAAATGGTATAAAAGTATGTTTTTAGCTTGGAGATAATTGAGTTGATACAATAATTAACTCAATTATCTCCCAAGCAGAGGGGAGGATTCACATTGTAAAAAGTGGGTTTGCTTATCCATGTGCCTTTATTTTATTTGTTATTAAATTTACAGTTCCAGTGCCCCTCAAGTTCCACGTGGGTGGTAACTTTGCTGGGAAAGTTGTATATAAGCAGGAATAAACGCTCATTGGAGTCAGTTCTTCTTCACCCTCAATCTAGAGTCCTATTGATACCGGAGAAACTGACGTAAGCCAAGCACAGAGAAGTGGACACAGGTTTCTTCAGGAAGGAAGAGATTCTTTATTCGATTCACCGATCGGGACTCAGAGGGACTAATGTCACCAAAAAACAGCAAAGTCTGAGTCCTGATCATACAGTGTAGGTCCCTTTATATAGGCATGTAGCTCCTCCCATAATCAGTTCAACCTACACATACTCTTATCTAATCAACCGAATAGAGACTAAAATCCTGTTTGACCACATGGCTTGCCCAGCACAATGGAGGAGGGGAAATACTCGTATATCCTGTATTCCTACTTATGCTCCTTACACTACTGATTGTATCTTAGCTACGTGTAACTGACTTAACTGGTACATCAACATATGCAAGTGCACATACCACGTGGCAATCCTGTCCTAGTAAATTTATTTTTACTGAGATTCCACCACATTCCCCCCTTTGATGCTTCTGATATTTCACAATTCCAGATGCATCACTTAACCATAGTTTGCTTACACCTCAGGTTGCTATGAACCAGACCAGACTTTGCGACTAATGACATGAATCCCTCAACATTCCTCTTCCAGCACTAGTTCTCCCTGATTTAGAGCCTCATATCTATATATGGCCATTATCTGTGCAGCAGCCTTTCTCTCTGCTATATTCTCTATAATGCTCTGCACAGACCTAACTACCAAAGGAATCAGACATGGTAGGAGAAGGCACAGCATCAAAATTAGCATGACTCAACCTACCAATGCCTTAAGTCCTCCAAACTGCTCATACCAATTACCAAACCAACTACTTGGATTATACCCTTTCCATACCTGGGTAGGCACATGCGCTAGTTTAACCATATGGCTAGTAAGCTCAGCTATTGCTTGCCCTTCATCATCTATTTGAAGACAGCAATTGCTTAGGATAAACTTCCCACATACACCTCCCTCTACTGCCAATAGGTAATCCAAGGCTAATCTATTTTGGTAAACGGCTGTCCTCATTCTAGTATTATGATTCGCTAGGAGATTGAGCGCTTGTGATGTCTCATTGGTAATTATCTCAACCACTGCCTGTAACCTTATAATGCGGTTGAGCATATATATTGGGGTTCTATATCCGAAAGTACCATCTTCTGCCCAAGTGGCTGGCCCATAATAATCTATGATACGCTGGGGAGGCCATTCATTATCTTCCCAGGTACCTATCTCTAGGGGTCCCTTTTTCTTCCTATGATTCACATCATATACTTTAACTCCCAAAGTCTCTCCTGTTTCAATAGGCAACAAGAAGAAGGATGGTTTGAGCATACCTAACACACATGCCCCTTCCCAGTCCTGTGGTAACTCCGAATAGGCCTTCTTACCACAGATCCAGTACAAATTTGCTGGGGCTTTCCAACTAGATGTGATAGATAGATCAAACCACACGTCCTTTAAATTTGCATAACTTGCAAATGTGTTAGGTGGTTCTGAGACTTTTGAAGCCGACCACCACGTTGTATTCTTTGTAGTATCATCATAAGCTTTTTGCCCTAGACAAGTTAGTTCTCCTACAGATGTGTTAAAAAGTATTCCTTTTCTTGCTATGCAAACATAACCTATAATGGAGGTCTTTAATCGCCACTCAGATTTACCTCTAACACTCATTTGATAATCAGCTTGAGAAGATATTATCTGTTCAATTGTCTCAGAACCGGACATTACCTCCTTTGCTTCCCAGGGCCATTGGTCTCCCATATTAGTACCTCCACACACATAGCAGTTGGTCACATTAAGACTACCAGCAATACTCTCGGCTAGATCAATAAACAGGTTCTTAACATTATGGGGAATCTTATTTTCTACACTCATCTCTTCATAAAAAGAATGGAAAACCTGATGAGTTTGGGATGCTACGGTATCCGTCTCTATCCCTATAAATAATATTGTCCCAGGATCCAAACCCGTCCCATATATCTGGAACCCAAATAAGTTACCAAACCTATCTATAAACTGTTCAGGATTATTAATAAGTATATGGACTGGGTTACACTCCATAGACTTACAATACGGTTTGGTAGGCAACTTAGTAACAATCATATCCTTATCTACTGTCTGTCCCCAAGTTGCCCACCCCACACAAGACCAATATGGGCAATAATTATAATCCCTATCTGGGCATTTTGGACTTATGTACTTATTTTTACTACTGGGACAAATATACTTATCGTTAGACCCATACGTTCTCTCCCACTTAAGATCCCCACATACATTCCACGGTTTTCTACCACTTGATATCGCCTTACATGCATCAAATAGCAGAACACCCGAAGAATGTACGGTTTCTAATACTGTTTTATTTATTAGGGTCCCCTGTGAGTCTCCATTCCGGAGGGTCAACCAAATTGTACGGGGTTGATACTCTGGATTGAAGCACTTAGGTTCTCCTACTCCTAAATGGCATACACTATACTCTATACCTAAGTATCTAAACCTTGATACATATCCTTTACATTCATATTGTGAATGCCAAATTAGGGTCTGGGAAATATGATTACCTGTTATAGTAGACTTAATGCAAACCTCACAGCTAGGTGTGTCGGTACCTCTACCTTCCTGAATAATAAAAAACATAAAAATACACATTATCAAGAGCACTTCTTTCGACGTCTTCATCCTCAGTCTTCATCCGTGCAATGGCACCTCAGCTTCCAGGATGTAAGGGCTGCAAGGAATGGAGTTCTGCAGGTCCTCTCTTCCCTTCACAGAGGTCCCTTCTAGACACCCTGGCTATGTCACGTGGGTGAGTGGTCTGGCTTTATTATGGCCGACAAAACACTCACTTACTGATCTCTTTAACCCCTTAAGGACCAAACTTCTGCAATAAAAGGGAATCATGACATGTCACACATGTCATGTGTCCTTAAGGGGTTAAACACACTTGTAATCCCAATATCTCCTCGTTATTCCGACTGAGTCATGCGCTTTAACCGGATCTTGCAGGGATTCTCTGGATCTGGAGTAGCTTGCCAAGAATCTACTGCTGCTGGCTTAACCCTGGAGTGATGAATCCACGGAGTCACTTCAGCCACCTTTATTGCTGTAGGGGTAGACAAAAGGACAACATAAGGACCCCTCCACTTAGGTTCTAACGGTATACTGTTCCACTCTTTAATCCACACTTGATCTCCTGGATGATAGCTATGAACAGGGGGATAAATATTCACAGGTAATCTATCTTGTACCCATTTCTGTACCTCCTCCATAGTTTTACCCAACTCTACAACCTGCTGCCTGGTAATTCCTTCTCCCAACTGACTCAAATCCCCCCTTAAGTTACCATGTACGGGAGGTGGACGCCCATACATGATTTCAAAAGGTGAGAGACCCATCCTTCTGGTAGGTGTACTACGAATACGTAACAGAGCTATAGGCAAAAGAACATTCCACTTAAGTTGAGTTTCTTGACACATCTTTGCCAATTGGTTCTTAATAGTTCTGTTCATCCTTTCCACTTTCCCAGAACTCTGAGGTCTATATATATGCCGTATGAAGCTTCCACTTAATACCAAGCATATGAGTCAGTTGTTGTAGGCACTGGTGAACAAAGGCTGGACCATTATCCGATCCTATAGAACATGGTAGTCCATATCGGGGTATTATTTCTCGCAACAGGAATCGCACAACTGCTCCTGCTTTCTCTGTACGAGTGGGACATGCTTCTACCCAACCTGAGTAGGTACACACAACTACTAGTAGGTAGAGATGTCCGCCGGATTTAGGCATTACCGTATAGTCTATTTGAAGATCGGACATAGGGAGTCCCCCCATATACTGGACTCCCGGTGGTTTCACTTGTCCTTGCTTTGCGTTATTCTTAGCACATATTACACATCTTTGTACAATGGCTTGAGTCAAGTTGGACAATCTTGGTATGTAGAAATGTTTTCTGAGAGATTCTTCCATACTATCTCTTCCAGAATGTGTCCCGTTGTGATAGTTCTGGACAATTTCTACAGCTAGTGATGCTGGAATGACTATTCTTCCATCTTCTAACTGATACCATTTGTTCTCCAGGTATTTCCCAGCTTCTGTCTTTAACCACTCTTCTTCTTGAGCTGTATAAACTGGAGTCCATTGAGACAGTGGAGTCGGTATAAGTGCAGCTATATGTTCCACATATTCCTGTCTTCCTGATTCAGCGGCACGCTTAACTGCATTATCTGCCATCCGATTTCCTTTGGTTATGTCACCATCTCCTTTCAGATGCGCCCGACAATGTATAATACCAACTTCTTTCGGATCCCACGCGGCTTCCAGTAGTTGCAATATTTCAGCTGCGTACTTAATTTCTTTACCCTCTGAATTCAATAGTCCTCTTTCTTTATACAAAGCTCCGTGGGCATTAGTGGTTAAAAACGCATACTTAGAGTCCGTGTAGATGTTCACTCTTAAACCTTCTGCCAATTGTAACGCTCGTGTTAGTGCAATTAATTCTGCCTTCTGTGCCGATGTTCCTTTTGACAATGGCCGAGCTTCTATCACCTTGTCTATGGTAGTCACTGCATATCCTGCATAGCGAATCCCTTCTTTCACATAACTTCTGCCGTCCGTATAATACTGGACATCAGGGTTCTGGATAGGAAAATCACGAAGGTCCGGTCTACTTGAGAACACTTCATCCATCACCTCCAGGCAATCATGTTGACTCTCAGTAGGTTGTGGCAAAAGGGTAGCTGGATTCAAGGTATTAACAGTCTCTAAATGCACTCTTGGGTTTTCACACAACATAGCTTGATACTTAGTCATGCGGCTATAACTAAACCAATGATTGCCTTTATAGTCTAGCAACGTTTGTACTGCGTGCGGGACTCACACGTAGAGTTCCTGACCCAGAGTGAGCTTATCAGCTTCAGCTACCAACAGGGCGGCGGTAGCTACAGCTCTTAGACAAGGTGGAAGACCACTGGCCACTGCATCCAGTTGTTTGGACATATATGCAACAGGTCTTTGCCATGATCCCAAGTACTGTGTCAATACTCCCACAGCCATTCTTCTTTGCTCGTGTACATATAAGTAGAATGGGCGTGTATGATCAGGTAGACCTAATGCTGGGGCACTCACCAAAGCCTTCTTCACATCTTCAAATGCCTTTTGCTGTTCAGGGGTCCACAGGAAGGGATCGTGTTCTGTACCTTTTATAGCTGCATAAAGAGGTTTCGCCAATATCGCATAACTGGGAATCCATATCCTACAGAAGCCTGCTGCCCCCAAGAATTCCCGCACTTGTCTTCTATTCTTGGGTATTGGTATTTGGCATACAGCTTCTTTTCTCTCTGGCCCCATTATTCTTTGACCTTCAGAGATATGGAATCCCAGATACTTGACAATTGGCTGACACAACTGAGCTTTCTTCCTGGACACCTTGTATCCTGCCTTCCAGAGAATGTGTAGTAGATCATGTGTTGCTTGCTGACATATTTCTCTTGTAACTGCCGCTATCAACAAATCATCTACATATTGCAATAGTACACACTCTCCTGGGATGGACTTGAAATCCAGTAAGTCTTGACTTAAAGCTGATCCAAATAGGGTGGGTGAATTTTTAAACCCTTGGGGCAGTCTTGTCCAAGTCATCTGGCGTTTCGAGCCCGTTACAGCATTTTCCCATTGGAATGCGAAGATACACAGGCTTTCCGCAGCAATTCGAAAGCAAAAGAAGGCATCTTTGAGATCTAAGACAGCGAAATAGGTAGCCCCGCACGGAATTAAAGCAAGCAGGTTATATGGATTGGGCACAACTGGGTGTATACTTACGACCGCATCATTGACTGCTCTCAAGTCCTGCACAGGGCGATACTCATCTGTACCGGGCTTTTGAACAGGCAACAATGGGGTGTTCCAGGGGGAAGTACAGAATTGTAGGATACCATACCGTATGAACTTATCCAAATATGATTGTATATTCTTCTTGGCCTTTTGTGGGATATGATATTGCCTTAAGCTCACTGGATAGACCCCAAGTTTCAGTTCGATTCGAATTGGTGGGATATTGCGAGCAAGTCCTGGTGGGTTGTTCTCTGCCCACACTCCTGGTATATTAAACAAAGATTCATCACTCTTAGGGTTTTGGCTAGTCAACGCTGTATAAAGTTGCCACTCTTCTTCCTTTCGTACAGATATTGTCATTATTTGAACTTGATTATATTGTATATATTATATTGTCATTATTGAACTATTGTCATCCATTGAACTTTAAAGATGTTGTTCCATTTGGTAGAAACGTTATCTGCGCTTGTAGTTTTGACAACAAATCACGTCCTAACAGTTGGACTGGACATTCAGACATATAAAGGAATTCATGTTTTACTACATGGCCTCCCAATGTACAGATTCGACTTTTAAGAACCGGTTTAGCAGCACTCCTTCCAGTTGCTCCTATTACAGTGATAGTTCTTCCGGATGGAGGAGCAACTAGGTCAGTCACCACCGAATGTTCAGCACCAGTATCGATCATGAACGCAGTCCTTTTCCCCCCTATTGATACATCGACCATAGGCTCCGCTCGGCCAAGGGGGATAGAGCCCGGTCGGTATCAATAGTCCTCCATGACCGTGTCAGCCAATCCTACAAAGTCCCTATCTTCTCTATCGCGGGATCTCTGCGCTGCTGGATAATACCTGTCTTCTCTAACACTTCCTCTATTGCTACCATTATTCCCTCCAGGACCTCCTCTACCTCTCGCTCTGCCTCTATAATTACCATATCCTGCCCTAGGTCTGTCTCTCTCATACTGTTCCCTTCGCGGACACTCACTTCTCCAATGCCCTTCTTCCCTACAGTATGCGCACTGATTTCTACTCAGGGGTTCCCCATTCCACTTACTATCGCCTCTATCTGTTCCCCTATATACTTCCTTTTCCCTTCTATCTACGCCTACGATTGCTATCGCTAGCATATCTGCCTTTCTACGCATCTTGCGCTCTTCCTCTTTCTTTGTCTCTGTTTCCCTGTTCATGTACACTTTATTCGCTACCTCCATTAGTTGGGTTATGGACATCCCTACAAACCCTTCTAACTTTTGTAGCTTGCGCTTTATATCTCCTTAGGCTTGGCTGTCAAAGGCAGAGTTAACCATCCGTGAATTCCTTGGTTTATCCTTGTCCTTTCCTCGTTATTAAACAATGTCATAAGCAGTTGCTGGCAATCAGCCCAAGTGGGATTATGTGTCTGGACTATGGAGGTAAACAAATCCGTCATGGCTTGAGGCTTTTCGGTGTATGAGTTGTTATGGGTCTTCCAATTAAATAGATCAGTAGTTGTGAAGGGAACATAAACGAATACTGGATCAGCATATTGTATCTGGCCGTCACCGTTAATGTGTGTCGAGCCAGGTGTCAGTCGAAGTGGCATTTGATAATGTCGGGGTTGTAGGGTACCGGTCAATTGTCGGGTTAGTATGGGGCTTCGTTTAGGAACGTCAGTTAGGGGTTCCGGTCGAGGGGTAGTAAGACAAGGGGATGGGGACGCTTTACTGAGGGGGAGGTCAGTGAGTAAAATATTCCGGGCTAGGAGGAGCCTGACCAGGAACTAGAAATGGCGCCAAATCTGGGTAGGTGGAGTTGACAGAGGTAGGTACTGAGAGGGGAGGGTTTAAAACAAGAGGGCTGGGCTCTGAGCTAGAGGAGGAAGTAAGTGGGGACAACGGGGCAAGGGGAGGAGCGTTTCCAGCAGCACCTCCTCTTCCTCTTCTGGTGGAGGAGGAGTAAGGGGGCGGCATAGGGATCTCAGACTCAGGAGGCGTGTCCAAAATGGGCGTAATTACGGCCTTGGTGGACAAGCGAGTCCTGGCCACCATGAGGCGACATTGTTCCTCGTGGCATACTCGGATCCATTTTGGCGAGTCTTTTACGGCCTGCCTCCAACAATCAATATATGGAAACTGGCCGTAAAGTTCAGGCCTACCTGATACAGCCACGTGTGCACGCTGTACCAGATTAGGATCCAAACTGCCACGTGGCGGCCATGCGGCAACCAAAGTAGGCAATTCCCTACTACACAATGTAATCAAGCGTGCTGGAGACATCTTTACCCCCAAATCACATACTGTATATCCCTTTTTAAAATTCTTTATCATACATCCTAAGGGATCCAAAATCGTCGAATCTGAGGCGCCCATACTTAACAATGGAGCGTCGTTTCCAACAGAAACTATACAAACACTCTACCAACGGTCACACCCATTCCCTCGGCAACAGCACCACGTGGTACAGTTACTAAGTGAAACGCACACAACAAAACACTCAGGGAATTCCCGTACACACACAGCTGTTACACCAGTCACTAAGTAACAAATACAATGCCCTTTGGCGAAACTATACAGTCACCCACGCTATAATTCCCTATATTTGAATTACCCATCTATAACATACCCCAGTAACATCGTCTTTACAAACAGTAGTTACAGTACGGTTAGCATAGGTTAAAGTACAATTTAAAGTCACAGTACAATTAGTAGTGGTTATGGTGTTAAAACATGCAACATAGACGACAATTATTAGTACTTATTTACAGTATCAGTAATTATACATGGTTATGGTACCGTGCGCTATAATACAGTTACACACTATTCCCACTCTCGCTAGACGGCATAGCTCACGCTATCTAGCAAGATATACACGCTACTACAACAATCTTTAACACATTTACAATTCCCAACTAATCTATTGGCCAGTACCTTGATGGACTACCTAAAACTATCTACATACGTTTTGGTTAGCCACACTGCCCAAGCACCACATATAGCGAACTAGAGGGCGGAATTTACAACAGCACCCTTTTAGTCTATTTACTCTATCAAAAATCTAGTGGGTTCCAAATTTACACGCCTTCCCACTTAGCCAAGATAGGTTGAGATTTAGCGGACCGAATTTACACAGACGCCGCTTAGTCTCCCGGTCCCTCCGACCTAGCGAACAAATTGTACACCCTAGAACGCTAGTCTAGACAAGACACCGGTGTCCGGCTAGGGCTATTTACACCAGAACCCCGCCTGACTCCAAACCAAAATTAAACGGGCTTACTAAAGGGCGTTTAATTGAGCGGTGCGCCTTCGCTCCTTCCCTCCACTGGAGGGGGCAGATTCCAAATAACCCCTTATGGGCTTACCGCACAATCGGTATCCAATACCCCTTGTGGGTCCGCCGTCTAAAACAGCGGTCGTCTTACCTCCTCGTTCCTGAACCTGGGTTCACACTCATCGACGAGGGCACCCCAGCACTTACTACGTAGAGGCCGATGATCTCCTGGACAACAGACCAGTGGCGCCGAGACGAAAGGAGGTCCACGCAGAAGTTCAGGGGTGCAGCCGTAGAGAACGTGGGCAAAGATAGACCGTCTCACGCCTCTGCTTCTCAGCTACCGTTGAACGATGAGCTTCCCGGCCAATGCACCAAATGATACCGGAGAAACTGACGGAAGCCAAGCACAGAGAAGTGGACACAGGTTTCTTCAGGAAGGAAGAGATTCTTTATTCAATTCACCGATCGGGACTCAGAGGGACTAATGTCACCAAAAAACAGCAAAGTCTGAGTCCTGATCATACAGTGTAGGTCCCTTATATAGGCATGTAGCTCCTCCCAGAATTAGTTCAACCTACACATACTCTTATCGAATCAACCGAATAGAGACTAAAATCCTGTTTGACCACATGGCTTGCCCAGCACAATGGAGGAGGGTAAATACTCGTATATCCTGTATTCCTACTTATGCTCCTTACACTGTTGATTGTATCTTAGCTACGTGTAACTGACTTAACTGGTACATCAACATATGCAAGTGCACATACCACGTGGCAATCTTGTCCTAGTAAATTTATTTTTACTGAGATTCCACCACACTATGCGCCATTTTAAAGTCATCGTGGTCCGCAGGCATATTCACTGTATCCATGAAAATCTTTAGGGAGCTGTTTTTCGCAGTCGGTGTCTTCTCTGCAGGGCCGGCCTTAGGCCTTTGGGCGCCCTGTGCGAAAAATCTTCACAGCGCCCCTCCTTCCCGTCCCCCCCGTAACCTCCTCCCCCACTCCTCCCCCCCCTTCCCCACTCCTTCCAACCTCCTTCCCCCTTCCCACACACACAAACACATGCAGGCAGTCACACACAGACAGCCACACACAAACACACACACACACAGACATAGAATGTGACGGCAGATAAGAACCATTCGGCCCATCTAGTCTGCCCAGTCAGTAACACATAGGCAGTCACACACACGCACAAACACACAGGCAGACAGCCACACACACACACAGGCAGACAGCCACACACACACAGGCAGACAGTCACACACACACACAGACTGGCAGACAGTCACACACACAGACAGTGACACACACACACACACACACACAGGCAGACAGCCACACACACAGGCAGACAGCCACACACAGTCACACACAGAGGCAGACAGTCACACACACAGTCACACACACACACACACACACACATGCATACAGTCACACACACACACACAGGCAGACAGCCACACACACACAGGCAGACAGCCACACACACACACAGGCAGGCAGACAGTCACACACACACACAGACAGGCAGACAGTCACACACACAGACAGTGACACACACACACACACAGGCAGACAGCCACACACACACACACAGGCAGACAGTCACAGACAGTCACACACAGAGGCAGATAGTCACACGCACAGTCACACACACACACACAGGCAGATAGTCACACACACACACACACACACACACAGACAGTCACACACACAGACAGACAGTCTCACACACACACAGACAGTCACACACACACACACACACACACAGGCAGACAGTCACACCCACAGACACACAGGCAGACAGTCAAACACACAGACACACAAACACACACAAGCAGACAATCACATAGTTACCTCTGTTCCTTGTGGAGGCAGACAGGCAGTGCAGCTCCTGGATTCTGGTTGTTGGGGGAAGCAGGGACTCCTTCCTGCTTCCCCTGCAGCAGTTAGACAGCATTTTTTCTCCGCACACGCTAAGCCCCGCCCCCGCCGCACGCTAAGTTCCGCCCCAGCCGCAAATTATTTTATTTGTTTTATTTTTTTTTTATCCCGGCCATGTGTGAGCTGTGCGGGCGCAGGGCGCCCCCTGCTCCATGGCGCCCTGTGCGGCCGCACAGCTCGCACACCCCTAAGGCCGGCCCTGCTTCTCTGAGTGTGTCAAGTGGGTATGTTGGGGGTTACCTATCATGTGTGATTTGCCCAGATTGCACTGGACTCTGCTGCTAGAACTGGAGAGCTCAGTAAAGCACGTCCATTTAGCTCGTAAGTTGGCCATGCCCCCCCCTTTTAGATGTTTGTACTTTAACTTATTAATAAAATATCGGTTATATTAATTTTTATATTAATTTTCTTGATTTGAGTGCCTAACTTGAATTTTATATTTGCTTTCTAATATGTTTTCTTTAGAAGGGATTTTCAACTCACCTGTGCATAGCCATACACACTCAATATCTGTGCTATTGGTACAGTCGTGGATGAAAAGTGGTCGCCAATAAGTCCTGCCAGCTTCCCACCTTCCACACAGGAATAATTAGGGACAGTCTTCCTTGGTCCAGATAAAATTTGCCAAACACTTTTTACAGCCTTACTTGTATCTAAACATGAATCAAAAATGTGAAATCCAAGTGTAATATTTGGAAGCCAGTCTGGATTATTGTTAATCATTTCAATGGCAAAAATAAAATTCAGAATATTCACATAATTACGTTGGAAGGGTCTGTGGTAGAAAAATTCATTTTGTAACGGTTTTAAAATATATGACCTATTCTAATTTTCAGCAAATTTACATTTCATTGTATGACTTTTCTAAATAAATTAGCTCAAGAGTTATTCTAAATTCTGATTACTTTACCTTAATAAAACACTAAAATGGTTATTCAATCTGAATCGCCCTGTAACAAACGAGGCAAAGCATCTTGGAAAAGCACCAAGTCCACATCTAACAAAATTCCTGTAAGTGTAGAGTAGTCAGGTAGTTCCCAGCAGTTAGCATTTCCCTACAACACAAGTCGAGGCTGCGAGTTGAGGGTAAGAAGTCTGGTTTATTGAATGGCAAGGCATTGCTTAAATACACATTTTCAGGCCAGAGGCACACTCCTCTGGACCTGATGATACACAGGGTGACAAGCGACAACAACCAATGGTGACAAAGTGCGTCTTTTTAAACCCTCTCCTCTATCCTGGAGATAATTAGCTTCAATGGTTACCATAACTTAATTATCTGCAGGTACAGGCAATATTCTTATTTTTACAAGTACATGAAAATTACATAAACATCTATAACTCATACAACATATTCTTTAATTTGTACATTCAACATATCCCTAAGCGCATACGATATCCGAAAACACTCAGATTTCACAAATGGAGTGGAAATACCATGGGGGTAAAAATTGTCTCTAGGGCTGTTTGGCAAACTATCAGCCCAGAGATCCTCTTCCATAGTGTCCTGCATGGGGTCGGTATAGCCTTCATAGTCCCAAAGTACAGAACGGTACGGCGCATACGATATCCGAAAACACTCAGATCTCACAAATGGAGTGGAAATACCATGGGGATAAAAATTGTCTCTAGGGCTGTTCGGCAAACTATCAGCCCAGAGATCCTCTTCCATAGTGTCCTGCATGGGGTCGGTATAGCCTTCATAGTCCCAAAGTACAGAACGGTACGGCGTTCAGTGTATTATGCACGAACGGACGGGGCATGGGGCATTCCTGCAGGGTTCGTATAAAAGAGTGTCCGAGAATAGTACTAGACGTTCCACGACCAGGTCCTGCTGGGGTTCGGCGGTTAAAGATGGACGCCACCACGTGTTCGTGCATACGAACCACGACCACTCCGTTGACTGCCAATAAGGCTGCGGTTAACCAGGTAGGGTGGTCGATCATACAGTAGTTTATTTGGTATTATAAAGGTGAACAAGGTTAATTGGCGGCACATGCCAAGAGCCGGGTGGTCGGTCACTCGTACATACGAATGACCTGGGAAAGTTGTTCGATAGGTTTAGCAGTTTTAGCAATAACGTAACTAAAGGTACCAGACAGAGGGAACTAACAAGTACAATAGTCCAGATTTTGTGATTCAGGTTACAAGTGACCGCGCGTGTTTTGTCCACAACTCATCAGAGGGGAGAAGCACTGTATAAGAAGACAATTGACCATGCAGTAATACCTTTTCTGCACATTCTATACACATCATTCATGCTTGTTTCACTATCAACAAGCATTTTAGATGTGGGACTGACCACTGGTGTTTTGCTTTTTGTTTGGTAACTATAATCCAGGCATCAATTCATACCATATGATTATGGCTATCCTGTATCACTGCAAAATTGCCTTTTGCAGATAGCATTTAGTGGAGGACACTGAAAACTTTTGTACAGTGCCTCCTTATTTATTACGACCATGCTGAGTTACATCTAATTTATTTTGAGGCATTATTATACAGCAGTGGAGGTTTAACCCTTTGAGCGACTACCTGCATTCTTTGTTATCTCTTGTCTTGAGCTTTACACTAGACTGTTGCTCTTGCAAACCTATACTGTAGCCACAATCCAAGTGTTAACTTTTGCTACTTTTGTATCAACTTTCACTACAGGGATATGTGTTACAATTAGCTCCACACTTTGTGTGGAGTCCATAGGTATTAGCTTACACCCAGTACTTTTACCCACTAGGCATATCATATTTTTCAGACTTTGGTATGTGTATACATTGTTCACATTATCAATTTTCCAGCCTTGTGTAATATATTTGGAATTTTTCAGTATCAACTCACCCCTGGGTACCTATTTATCTATTTTAACTATACTATTAAAGGTTATATTTTAATTTCATTAGGGCACTCAGCTCTTTTCTCTTCTTTTTTTTACTACATTGGTAGTTTGCTATGGGTTAACCCCTATATGAGTGCATTTCCTGAGCTTCCATTATTCCACTATTTTTGCTCTTCTAGCCCTACTTATCCACACACCCAACGATTAGAGAGGGGGGCATTAAACTAACATCTGTAATATAAATAAAAAAATATATACCAACCATCAAAAGTCTTCTTTCTTTTAAATCTTCTATTCTTCAGTCACAGGAAAAGGCCAAATTAAAATGAATCATATGCAATGCAATTATTGGTAATAACAAAAAACAACTGATTTAATGGCCCCCCTCACTATTATCCGCTTAAGGGGCTAGGTCACCATCTTACAGATCTTTCACCATGTTGGAAACTACAACTTCTACATTTGTGGCTGCCTGCTCTCCAAACCAAAATTACACAATTGTATAAATCGCCTTCAGAATATTATCTGTTGTTTTTTCTCATCCATAACTTAAAATGGAGAAGGGTGTGTACATAGACCTGCTGCCCAAAAGATCCACTTCCAAAGTCTCTGTTGCTAGTGTTGAACTTCCAGTGAAAGTATCCAACAATACTTGGAATTCATAAGAGTGTTAACTAGGAATGATGCAAAAAGTGGACTTAAAGGAATGTGGAACTGAGATGCCAGGACACCCATCAGTTACATGAAGGGCTACTCTTCTATAATGCAAAAGAATGCCAATAAGCAGGGGCGGTGCAAGGATTTTTGCCGCCCTAGGCAAAAGTAAAGTTTGCCGCTCCCCCCCAGGTGACATCACAATGCCCCACCCATATGATTTGCCATGTTAACTAACGCCAGTGCTGCAGTGACGCCGTGTTTACATTAAAAGGCCTGCAGGGACAGGCTATAGACACCAGAATCACTACATTAAGCTGAACTGGTTCTGGGGACTATAGTGTTTCTTTAATGTCAGGTAAATTAGAGATTAGTGCCACGAATAATATATTAGATTGCCTACTTACAACCAGATGAGGATGATAATGGGCTCTAGCTGCAATCTGGTTCCACTGGTCTGGTGTAGAACAGGCTCTCTGGAGGCTGTTTGTAACTGTGGTCACAAAAATCAATGTTCTGCGAGAACGGGAAGCAGCTCCATTTGTTGGGGGCCTTTACACAGCTCAAGGTCTGGGTCCCGGGTTCCACCTTCATGTTCCATCAATGAGTTTGTTCAGAGGGGTTGGAGTGTGTAGTAGGGGATGTCCTGATATGTGTGTAAGGAATGCATTGTGTGAATCTGTGTTTGTATGTGTAAGGGCTGCAAGGTGTGTTTCTATGTATGTACGGGATGCAGTGTGTGCGTCTGTAAGGAGTGCATTGAGTGTGTGTAAGGAATGCATTGTGTGTTTCTGTGTGTGTAAGGGATGCATTGTGTGTAAGGGTTGCATTGCTTGTGTGTGTCTGTGTGTGTAATGCATTGTGTGTGTAATGCATTGTGTGTTTTTCTGTGTGCAAGGGGTGCATTGTCTTTGTGTGTAAAGGGTGCATTGTGTATGATTGTGTGTGTGTGTGTGTGTGATGGATGTCAATCTCTCCCCCCTCCTTTGTCACTCTCTTCTCCCCATCTCCCTCCCTTGTCACTCTCGTCTCCCCCCTCCCTTGTCACTCTCTTCTCCCGCCTCCCTTGTCCTTCTCTTCTCCCCCCGTTGTGACTCTCTTCTCCCCTTAACCTCCCCCTCCCCACTCTCATTCCCCCTCCCTCCCTGTCAATTCCCCTCCCTGACAATTTCTTTCTTCCCCCCTCCCTGTCAATTTCTTTCTCCCCCATCCCTGTCAATTTCTTTCTCCCCCCCTGGTCAATTTCTTCCCCCCTCCCTGTCAATTTCTTCCCCCCCTCCCTGTCAATTTCTTTCTCCCCCCCCGGTCAATTTCTTTCTCCCCCCCGTCAATTTCTTTCTCCCCCCTCCCTGTCAATTTCTTTCTCCCCCTCGTCAATTTCTTTCTCCCCCTCTCCTTGTCAATTTCTTTCTCCCCCCTCCCTGTCAATTTCTTTCTTCCCCCCCTCCATGTCAATGTCTTTCTCCCCCCTCCCTGTCAATTTCTTTCTCCCCCCTCCCTGTCAATTTCTTCCCCCCTGTCAATTTCTTTCCCCCCCCTCCCTGTCAATTCCCCCCTGTCAATTTCTTTCTCCCCCTCCCCTGTCAATTTCTTTCTCCCCCCTCCCTGTCAATTTCTTTCTCACCCCTCCCTGTCAATTTCTTTCTCCCCCCTCCCTGTCAATTTCTTTCTCCCCCTCCCCTGTCAATTTTTTTCTCCCCCTCCCCTGTCAATTTCTTTCTCCCCCTCCCCTGTCAATTTCTTTCTCCCCCTCCCCTGTCAATTTTTTTCTCCCCCTTCCCTGTCAATTTCTTTCTCCCCCTCCCCTGTCAATTTCTTTCTCCCCCCTCCCTGTCAATTTCTTTCCCTCCCTCCCCTGTCAATTTATCTCTGCCCCCCGTCAGTTTCTTTCTCCCCCCTGTCAATTTCTTTCCCCCCCTCCCTGTCAATTTTTTTCTCCCCCTCACTGTCAATTTCTCCCCCCTCACTGTCAATTTCTCCCCCCTGACAATTTATTTCCCCACCCTCCCTGTCAATTTATTTCTCCCCACCTCTATCAATTTAATTCTCCCCCTCCCTGTCAATTTATTTCTCCCCCCTCCCCTACCTCTGTTGTAGCATGGCCGAGCTCTGCATGGTCCGCTGGTACAGGGAGCTTTTCTTTCCTGTACCCAGCCTGTTACGATTGCCTCCGGTCTAGCAGGAGGTTGGATCGCTTGGATGCCCTGGTTCCCGAAGTCAGAGAGTCGAACGAGGTTCCAATCAGTAGAAACCTGTAAATGTAGAATATCCCACTAGCTATAGTGTAGCGGAGAGGCAGTATAATCCACAAGATCTCCGCTGGTAGACAGGAACACAGGCAATAATCAGCATAGGCAGGTACAGCATACAATATTCCAGGTAGCGTAATAAGAATCCTTCCCTCCCAAGAACTAGACGAGACATAGGCTGGGAGTCAACTGAGTGCTTTATTCCAAGTTCCAGCATTTATGCAGGTCCCCATGCAAGGGGTTTCCATAATGACATAGCAGGGGCATTCCCCACATTTCTCCCATCATACATTGCATTTCTCCCATCAGGCACTGCTGGATGAGAGGGATACTCCCACTGGAATATACCGTTAAGTGGATTATCCCCTCGTGCAGCAGAACCGACAATTTACATTTAAAATCCATAACTTGGATAATATTCGGTATATTAACATGGTTGGACGTTCGGTAGATAGCTGGGATCTGAGCGCACATTTCGTGAAAGTACCGCTCTGATCCCAGCTTAAATAACCGAACGCCGCACGAAATACATAGTATACTTATACTTGCTTCAAACTACCGATTGAGCTTAGGAGACCACATTACCGAAAGACCGGGGCTCCCGAAAGGCTTGGAAGTCCAGCGGTATTCGTGCCATCGAGTAGCCGATTTTAGTTCCAGGCGCTCGATGACCAAATACCGCCGGACGAACAAAGGATCCAAAATGGCCGACCGCCGCATGGTCGGTAGTCCAACGACGGCCACCCTGAATCCTCTTAAATACCGATTGCAACATTGTTGCAATCCTTAATGGGGGCCACACGACCTCCTGTGTGTGGTCTCCATTCGGTAGTCGGTTCGTTTCACGAATGGTGTTGAAATTCACCGTTCGTGAAACGATTACCTGAAGGCTGGCGGTTCCCCTGAACCATAATACACATAATGCATACACGCTTGGTTCTTTTAACCCCTTAAGGACACATGACGTGTGTGACATGTCATGATTCCATTTTATTCCAGAAGTTTGGTCCTTAAGGGGTTAAAGGGGTATACACATACATTAACAGTGGTTATACATACAGGACTATATATAGTGGCTGTATTTGCCACATATAGTAAAGCTAGGATGCCTGGATCTCTACAACACGAGTGGAGGCTGCGAGTTGAGGGTAAAACGAACTGTCTTTAATGGCACACAAACATGGCAATTTATGCAAGTCCCCAGGTCCAGGGACAGCCCCCTATGGACCTGATGGGATACAGGTACAGTACAAAGATTCAACCAATCACAATACAATGTATCATTCAAACTAGTTCCCGCCCAGCTTGAAGATAATGAGGCCAATTGTTATACAATCTAATTATCTCCAAGCGCCCAAAAGACCATGCTTCATTGTGTCCCAGAAAACAGCATACAAATATGTAACTTAGGCATTTTAGAGAGAATATAGTTCATTCCACGAATCGTTCGGTAGCTCAGATCTGGGTGCATCAAGTATACGAATTGCGCCCAGATCCCACGAACAGAACGGGAGGTTTCTGCCATAGAAAGTATTGTTCGGCAGTTTGATTGTAAACCCCCGATGGCGGCCATGTTTTTAGGTCCGTCAATGGACAGCGGGACCTCGACTCCGTACTTATGGAGCGGAGGTCGGGTACATAGTCACATGAATACCCGCTATCAGTCTGGTTGTCCCGGCCGTTCGGGATACGAACGGAGACCACCCAGAAGGGGTACTTAACCTGCGGTTAGCCGCAAGATGAACTTTCTAATCGATGCCACACGCCAGAACGTAGGTGGTCCCCCATTAGTGAGTCTTTCGGTAGTTCCCCTTCGGGGAATTGTATACGATTGGGGTGTCCCCCGGGACGTCAATTAGTTCGTGTTTAACCGCAGACCGCAACGCCTTGTGCGGTTAATGAGCAGCACACTCCGCTCGCCGGGTGGTCGGCCTTTCGGTACTTCGAGGGGCGATGAGGTTAAGTGGCGGCACATGCCAAAGGATGGGTGGTCCATCGTTCGTACCAACAAATGAGACGTTATAACAGTTTGTGTAATCCGTTCGTATGGACTGAATGCCGGAAAAATAGGGTTTTAGTGAAAAGAGGCAGAGTGTCACAATAAGTCCTTGTAACACAGCCGTACTCAGTGTGCACTTCCTGTTAGTCGGGCCGGGTACAGGAGACAGGTGCTCCCTGTACCCGCAGACCATACAGGGCTCAGCCAGGCTACAGTGAGGGAGTGACAGGAGGGAGCGCTGAGCACTTCCCTACTGTCAGCCCCTCTCCTCATGCTGTGCCCGGGCGGTGCGCCCTCATGGACGCACCAACCCGGGCAAAGCTGCAGCCGCCTGAGGCTCTCTACAGATCACTCGGGCAACTGCAGCATGAGGGGGGGCGGTGCTCCTTGCGGCTGCCTAGTCCGCCTAACAGGTAGCACCGGCCCTGCCAATAAGACATGATTTTATTGGCCTTCACGGTGGAGTTACATGCCCAGAATGAGCTGGAGACTTCTTGGGCTACTGTTGACTGTCCAATCTGCTTCTGTCAATTATTGCCACTGTATCTAGCCTCTTCCCTACCTGTGCCTGCAGGAGCTAGTAGGAGTTGAATCTGCTGAAGCAATGGCAGTAGAGCTCCTGTTGCCTGACATACATAATGCTTTTTTCTCATTAACATAGGCTTGCGATGTATTTGGAGGGGCTAGTTCATCCCAAAAATTGTAAAATAACCCAAAGCTTTCCTCCTGCTCCCTTCCTTTCCATACAGTTATCACTTTGAAAAACACCTATTTCCCACACTCTTAAATTGATTCTAAACTCCATTTTTACTCTGTTATGCCATGTTCTCATCTGACTTATATTCAAGCTTTTTATAAACTAGTCTAAAATCAACCCATGCAGTGCTGCAGAAAAGGCAATACCTCCAACAAGAGCCGGCAATGATGATAATTTGGTAGAGCATTTATTTGCTTTGCCTCAATAGTTTATGGCACAGAAAACTGGAAACTACTTTGGCAGTGGATAGTGGAAATCTCTTCACTCTGTTAGTTCCTTTTTTGGTTGCCTGTAAGGACTATGGGATAGCACTGGCAATGTCGTTGGTAATGTATCTAGTGGTTTCATTGCTGTTACCTTGCTACTATTATAAAACATAACAAGAAACTAGAGCTAAGAGAAACTGAAGTACCACTGCCAGTAGTAGTGGCAGCAATGGAAGTAGAGCCGAAGATTCAGGGAGGGGATTTAGAAAACAAAATCCATGTACATGAAGAAGGCTGCTTTGTGATCTGACTCCCAACCCCAACATGTCATGATCTGCTCTGGTCTGTTCTGATGTCTGGACTTGGCTTCTGGTATCCAGTACTCTTTTTACTATCCCTGCTTAGTTTTTCTTGGTTTTTGGTTTTCTATTCTATGTCTGGTTTTCTTTATGCTGGTATTTCTGGGTTCATTCCTATAGTCCGTCCCTGGATTTCCCAGTCTCCAGGTTTCCTTTAAATGTTTGTTTTATGTGGCCACACCCATTTGTTTCCATCTTTCATTATGTTTCAGTGTTCCTGCAGGCATCTGCTCACTGCTTCTGTCCTTTCTTGCAGGTAAGTGCTATATATGTGTTCTGAATCTGTGGTTATTTTAGCATACATTAGGCAGTGTAGGACCTGACAGATATGGGGTACATTGGCGTTGTTGGCAGGCTTATGCAATGTATGATCATATAGTGTGACTAAATCCCCATGATTTTCATGTGTAGTACTTAGTTATATCTCCTCTTGTTTTGCCTATTGTAACGGCTACCCAGATAGAGAGAGGGTTTCTGCCGTTGAAGACGTCCTTTTTCCCTGCAAGCTGCTGTGGAGAAGTAGGCTGCTGTAATCCCATCCACGATATCCAGAGCGAGAATCAGGTTCAGCTGCAACAGGAACAGAATAACCTTCCCAAATAATCCCCTTTCAAGAACGAGACGAGGCTACGTTATGAAGGGTCAAGATGAACTGAGGACTGGGACACCCAGCCTGCTTTTTATTAGAAAAGGGTACACACAGGACACTCCCAGGGGGAGGATAAAAACAACCAATTATGCACAGGGTAACACCCCCACGTCTCCTCCCCTCAGATAACCACATAACACAATTAGAACATACAATATTTTACCCCAGTTCTGGATGTACCCCAAAAACAGGGGGTACACCTTTAAATCCGGCACCGCTTGAGAGATCTTCGTTAGGGGAACACTCTGTCCAAAAATCAGCCCGATTGGATGAACGGTTCGGGAGTTACGGAGTTTCAAAGTTTTGACCGACCGCACAGACCAACTAGCCGAAAATAGTTCCATGAGTTTTGGCCTTGCGGTCGGTCTCTGTTCGCACGGTAAAACGGTATGAAAATCTTGTCATCCATCCGAATCGCGGGGTTCGCTGAAATCCCCATAGATGACTGAGTGTAACTACCGAATGGTGGAGTGTTCGGTAGTTTCTGTGCGAACTTATGGAGGTCTGGACTACTCAGCGGTGTTCGCCTGTTTGCGTATCCGTTTTTAGTTCCATGCGGTTACAGGCAAACACCGCTGTTCGTACACAAGATGGCCGCGAACACGTGTAAAGTCCCGAAATGGCGGCCACCTATATTTCACATACGGACTTCGCACGAAATCAGGCGAACAGAGGCATTAAACGAACAAAAGACTAAGTTGGAAGGATCTGTTACACTGCTCCCCTTTTGTGGAACACTCCGGCAGACCCGGATTGATCCTTTTCGGGTCAACTTGGGGCTGTCCGGTCCCTTGTTAGGGTAATAGTTCTGTTTGTCTGGACAGACCATCGGCATTCCCGTTAAACCTGCCCGGGCGGTATTGAATGGAGAAGTTGTAGGGTTGCAGTGCTAGGCTCCATCTCAACAAGCGTCCATTATCTCCAGCTACTCTGTTTAACCACACCAGGGGGTTATGGTCGGTGATTAGTGTAAATTCCTGTCCGTACAAATATGGGGTGAGTTTCTTTAATGCCCAGACCAGGGCTAAGCATTCCTTTTCCACTGCCGCGTAGCTCACTTCTCTAGGTAACAGTTTCCTACTGAGATACGCGACAGGGTGCTCGCCTCCATCTTCTCCGACCTGGCTTAGAACTGCCCCCAGTCCATACATGGATGCATCTGTATGAACGACAAATCTTTTGTTAGGGACGGGGGCAGACAGGACAGGTGCATGAATCAGAGCATTCTTTAGGGCCTGAAAGGCTGTTTCACAGGCGGGAGACCACAGGACTATCCTAGGCAAGTTCTTTTTGGTTAGGTCTGTTAAGGGTTTTGCGATGGTACTATAGTCAGGGACAAACCTCCTATAATATCCTGCGGTCCCCAAAAATGCTAATACTTGAGTTTTGGTGTGGGGTGTGGGCCAGTTAGCTACAGCTTCAATTTTAGCGGGTTCTGGGCGCTGCTTCCCACATCCCACTCGATGTCCCAGGTACTGGACTTCTGCCATGCCGAAGTTACACTTTTCTGGTTTCAGAGTCAAGCCTGCGGCCCGAATCTGATCCAGTACGGCCTCTACATGCCTTAAGTGCTCTCCCCAGGTTTCGCTATAAATCGCAATGTCATCCAGGTACGCGCAGGCGAAATCCTGGAAGCCATCAAGGAGGCGGTCCACTAAGCGCTGAAATGTAGCCGGGGCGTTTTTCATCCCAAATGGCATGACCTTAAATTGGTACAAGCCAAATGGGGTGACAAAGGCCGACTTAGGGATAGCCTCCTTGGCCAGGGGAATCTGCCAATACCCTTTACACAAATCGATGGTGGTCAGATAACGTCCCCTGGCAATACGATCTAATAGCTCGTCTACTCGGGGCATGGGATATGCGTCTGTCAGGGTTTTGTCATTGAGACGTCGATAATCGACACAGAACCGGGTAGTCCCATCCTTTTTGGGGACTAGGACCACCGGTGAGGCCCACGGGCTGTCAGATGGCTCTATCACTCCTAGTCTTAGCATCTCCTGGATTTCCTTCCTCATCTCATCTTTTACTGCCTCAGGGATCCTATAGGGAGTTTGCCGGAGAGGAGTTTGACCTGGGGTCTCTACATAGTGAGTTGCTAAGGGGGTGTATCCGGGCTCTTGGGAAAACGTCAACCTCTTTTCAGTCAGCAGTTGTCGGATCTGTCCCTTTTCAGCGGGGGTTAACCGCTCCCCTAGCTGTATGGTATTGAGCAGGGTCTTAGGTTCCGAGTTAGCTAAAAGGTCGGGTATGGGTAAGCTGTCAGGGTCTTCAGTGGCTGGTATACATATGGCTGCTATATCCTCGGGCCTTTCTTGATATTCTTTTAATAAATTTACGTGAAAGGACTTCCGAATCCTTTCATCTTTGCTGCTGGCAATTACATAGGTGGTGTCACATACCTGTGCTACCACTTTGTAAGGGCCCTGCCAGGAGGTCTGGAGCTTATTCCCTTTGACAGGTCTAAGCACCAGCACCTTCTGGCCCACTTGGAACGTTCGCTGGCGGGCGCCCTGATCGTACCAACGTTTCTGCCGTCCCTGGGCCGCATGGAGATGGTCCCGTGCCATCCGGGCTAACTGTTCCATACGGTCCCGCATTTCTAGCACATATGGCACGATGGGGACACCCTCATGTTCTGTCTCTCCCTCCCAGTGCTCTCGGATGAGGTCGAGAGGGCCTCGTACTCTCCGGCCATAGAGCAGTTCAAAGGGAGAGAACCCTGTGGATTCCTGTGGCACCTCCCGATAAGCGAACAGGAGGTGCGGCAAGAATCGTTCCCAATCTTTGTATTCCGCTGTAAAGGTCCGTAGTAATTGCTTTAGGGTACCGTTAAAACGTTCACAGAGACCGTTAGTCTGAGGGTGGTACGGGGAACTAAGTAGGGGTTTAATACTACAAACCTTCCATAGCTGCTGGGTTAGGTCTGCGGTAAACTGGGTCCCTCTATCGGACAAGATTTCCTGAGGAAATCCCACTCGGGTGAATATCCCGACTAGAGCACTGGCGACAGTGTCAGCCTGGATATTCGTCAGAGCGACAGCTTCCGGGTAGCGAGTAGCATAGTCCACTACGGTAAGGATGTATTTCTTACCAGAGGGACTGGGGTTAGGTAGGGGTCCCACTAGGTCGACTGCCACCCTGCTAAATGGTTCCTCGATCACAGGCATAGGTAACAGTCGAGCTTTAGGGTGATCTCCTCTCTTCCCTACCCGTTGGCATACGTCACAAGTGCTGCAGTAACGTCGTACATCCTTTGAGATCCCCGGCCAAAAGAAGGTCTGGGTGATCCGGAAGGTGGTACGGTTACCCCCTAGATGCCCTGCCAACGGAATGTCGTGGCCGATTCGGAGAAGCTCCAACCGGTACTTTCTGGGTACCACTAGTTGGCGCTTCTGCGAAGGGGAACAGCCTCTCTTTTTTCCTTCCGTCAGTCTGTACAACCTGTCCCCATCCCATAGAAAACGTTCCTGTTTGCCCTCCCTACTGTCTGCTAATTCTCGATACTTTTGGAGGGTGGGGTCCTCTCTAGTTTCCCTCCCAAACTCCTCTGGGGTGTCCCAAGCTATGGGCCTGCTTGTTGTAGTGGGGTTACATGTGGGTGCTTGGCTTACCTGGGTCTCCCGGCCTGTATTAGGGTCATCTGTGACACGGGCCTGTGAGCGGGTGGTTACGGGACAAGCGGCAGCAGGTGTGGGCAAATATGCTGAGGTCAAGGGGCCAATGTCATTTCCCAAGACGACCTCGGCAGGCAAGTTGTCCATAATGCCAACTGTGGTTTTTCCCGATCCGACTCCCCAGTCTAAGTGTACTCGGGCAGTGGGCAAGCGAAAAACAGCGCCCCCTGCGACCCGAACAGCAACAGTGCGGGTAGACACATTCTCTGGCTTTACTAGGTGTTTTTGGATCAACGTGATGGTAGCCCCGGTGTCTCTTAGGCCTTGTGCTATTTGTCCATTCACCCGAACTTCCTGCCGATGATGCTGTCGGTTATCGGGCGAAGCAGCTTGTATGGGATCTGCTTCATACAAAATCCCCAGGCATTCCTCAGGGCCCATTTCAGCTTCCACACAGTGAGCCGCAGAGGGTCGTGATGCAGGGGCCTCTGTGTTGGGAGTTGTGCGTCTCCAATTGTTGCTATTGGATCTTAGGGGACAATATCGAGCAATATGTCCGAGGTTGCCGCAGTGATGGCACGTCACTTTCGACAAATCTCGGGGGTAGTTGGTAGGTCCCTGAGGACGGGGTGGTCCTGGTGGGACTGGAGCTCGAAACTCTGGGCGTGAGACAGCGGCTGGGGTACGTGGCTCTATCTTATGAGCTGGTCGTGGAGTACCCTGGCTTACTCTCCTTGTCTCGGCGTATTCATCGGCCAGCCGAGCCGCCTCATTTAAATTAGCGGGGCGCCGGTCTCGTACCCAGTCTTGTAGGTCCGCAGCCAAATTTTGGAAGAAATGTTCCATTAAGAACAATTGCAATATCTCCTCTCCGGTGTTGGCCTTACACCCTTGGACCCAATGTGATGCCACTCTTTGTAGTCGGTTGGCCCATTCCATGTGGGAGTCCACAGCTTTCTTTTTGGACTCCCGGAAGCGGCGACGGTATGCTTCTGGGGTTACCGCATACCTGGTGAGCAGTGCCTCTTTTACTGTTTGGTACTGCGTGATCTCCTCTGTAGTGAGCGCTCGAAAAGCCTCACTAGCTTTTCCTGATAGTTTTCCCGCCAGGATAGTGACCCATTGCTCTGGCGGTATTTGATGTAGCGAGCACTGTCTTTCAAAGTCCGCCAAATACCCATCAATTTCCTCTTCATTTTCCACAAAGGTTTTAAATGCAGTGAAGGGAATTTTCTTTACTGTAGTAGTGGGTAGCGGGGTAGGAACTGTCTGTGTAGTGAGCTGTCTGGCTCTTACCAGTTCCATTTCTTGTACCCTCTTGGTTTGGATCTCTTCCCTTGTTTCCCGGAGCAGTTGGGTTATTAGCTCTGTAGACGTGACTGGATACAACGCTAATCTCCGCTGCACAATTGCCGTAATCACATCGTCCTCACTGCTGGGTGCCATGGGTTCCGTTACCTCCATGGACCTATCCATCTCGTCCAGCTCCAGCAGGTCAGCTATCAGCTCCCTCCGTGGTCTGTTGCTGGCACTTCTACCACGATTCTCCAATAAATCCTTTAGTGTGGGTCTTTTCAGCTTGGCATACTGAGACTCCATTCAGCACTTGCTCCTTGGATAAAAGGACCATCCCACCGCTGCCACCAATGTAACGGCTACCCAGATAGAGAGAGGGTTTCTGCCGTTGAAGACGTCCTTTTTCCCTGCAAGCTGCTGTGGAGAAGTAGGCTGCTGTAATCCCATCCACGATATCCAGAGCGAGAATCAGGTTCAGCTGCAACAGGAACAGAATAACCTTCCCAAATAATCCCCTTTCAAGAACGAGACGAGGCTACGTTATGAAGGGTCAAGATGAACTGAGGACTGGGACACCCAGCCTGCTTTTTATTAGAAAAGGGTACACACAGGACACTCCCAGGGGGAGGATAAAAACAACCAATTATGCACAGGGTAACACCCCCACGTCTCCTCCCCTCAGATAACCACATAACACAATTAGAACATACAATATTTTACCCCAGTTCTGGATGTACCCCAAAAACAGGGGGTACACCTTTAAATCCGGCACCGCTTGAGAGATCTTCGTTAGGGGAACACTCTGTCCAAAAATCAGCCCGATTGGATGAACGGTTCGGGAGTTACGGAGTTTCAAAGTTTTGACCGACCGCACAGACCAACTAGCCGAAAATAGTTCCATGAGTTTTGGCCTTGCGGTCGGTCTCTGTTCGCACGGTAAAACGGTATGAAAATCTTGTCATCCATCCGAATCGCGGGGTTCGCTGAAATCCCCATAGATGACTGAGTGTAACTACCGAATGGTGGAGTGTTCGGTAGTTTCTGTGCGAACTTATGGAGGTCTGGAGGACTCAGCGGTGTTCGCCTGTTTGCGTATCCGTTTTTAGTTCCATGCGGTTACAGGCAAACACCGCTGTTCGTACACAAGATGGCCGCGAACACGTGTAAAGTCCCGAAATGGCGGCCACCTATATTTCACATACGGACTTCGCACGAAATCAGGCGAACAGAGGCATTAAACGAACAAAAGACTAAGTTGGAAGGATCTGTTACACTGCTCCCCTTTTGTGGAACACTCCGGCAGACCCGGATTGATCCTTTTCGGGTCAACTTGGGGCTGTCCGGTCCCTTGTTAGGGTAATAGTTCTGTTTGTCTGGACAGACCATCGGCATTCCCGTTAAACCTGCCCGGGCGGTATTGAATGGAGAAGTTGTAGGGTTGCAGTGCTAGGCTCCATCTCAACAAGCGTCCATTATCTCCAGCTACTCTGTTTAACCACACCAGGGGGTTATGGTCGGTGATTAGTGTAAATTCCTGTCCGTACAAATATGGGGTGAGTTTCTTTAATGCCCAGACCAGGGCTAAGCATTCCTTTTCCACTGCCGCGTAGCTCACTTCTCTAGGTAACAGTTTCCTACTGAGATACGCGACAGGGTGCTCGCCTCCATCTTCTCCGACCTGGCTTAGAACTGCCCCCAGTCCATACATGGATGCATCTGTATGAACGACAAATCTTTTGTTAGGGACGGGGGCAGACAGGACAGGTGCATGAATCAGAGCATTCTTTAGGGCCTGAAAGGCTGTTTCACAGGCGGGAGACCACAGGACTATCCTAGGCAAGTTCTTTTTGGTTAGGTCTGTTAAGGGTTTTGCGATGGTACTATAGTCAGGGACAAACCTCCTATAATATCCTGCGGTCCCCAAAAATGCTAATACTTGAGTTTTGGTGTGGGGTGTGGGCCAGTTAGCTACAGCTTCAATTTTAGCGGGTTCTGGGCGCTGCTTCCCACATCCCACTCGATGTCCCAGGTACTGGACTTCTGCCATGCCGAAGTTACACTTTTCTGGTTTCAGAGTCAAGCCTGCGGCCCGAATCTGATCCAGTACGGCCTCTACATGCCTTAAGTGCTCTCCCCAGGTTTCGCTATAAATCGCAATGTCATCCAGGTACGCGCAGGCGAAATCCTGGAAGCCATCAAGGAGGCGGTCCACTAAGCGCTGAAATGTAGCCGGGGCGTTTTTCATCCCAAATGGCATGACCTTAAATTGGTACAAGCCAAATGGGGTGACAAAGGCCGACTTAGGGATAGCCTCCTTGGCCAGGGGAATCTGCCAATACCCTTTACACAAATCGATGGTGGTCAGATAACGTCCCCTGGCAATACGATCTAATAGCTCGTCTACTCGGGGCATGGGATATGCGTCTGTCAGGGTTTTGTCATTGAGACGTCGATAATCGACACAGAACCGGGTAGTCCCATCCTTTTTGGGGACTAGGACCACCGGTGAGGCCCACGGGCTGTCAGATGGCTCTATCACTCCTAGTCTTAGCATCTCCTGGATTTCCTTCCTCATCTCATCTTTTACTGCCTCAGGGATCCTATAGGGAGTTTGCCGGAGAGGAGTTTGACCTGGGGTCTCTACATAGTGAGTTGCTAAGGGGGTGTATCCGGGCTCTTGGGAAAACGTCAACCTCTTTTCAGTCAGCAGTTGTCGGATCTGTCCCTTTTCAGCGGGGGTTAACCGCTCCCCTAGCTGTATGGTATTGAGCAGGGTCTTAGGTTCCGAGTTAGCTAAAAGGTCGGGTATGGGTAAGCTGTCAGGGTCTTCAGTGGCTGGTATACATATGGCTGCTATATCCTCGGGCCTTTCTTGATATTCTTTTAATAAATTTACGTGAAAGGACTTCCGAATCCTTTCATCTTTGCTGCTGGCAATTACATAGGTGGTGTCACATACCTGTGCTACCACTTTGTAAGGGCCCTGCCAGGAGGTCTGGAGCTTATTCCCTTTGACAGGTCTAAGCACCAGCACCTTCTGGCCCACTTGGAACGTTCGCTGGCGGGCGCCCTGATCGTACCAACGTTTCTGCCGTCCCTGGGCCGCATGGAGATGGTCCCGTGCCATCCGGGCTAACTGTTCCATACGGTCCCGCATTTCTAGCACATATGGCACGATGGGGACACCCTCATGTTCTGTCTCTCCCTCCCAGTGCTCTCGGATGAGGTCGAGAGGGCCTCGTACTCTCCGGCCATAGAGCAGTTCAAAGGGAGAGAACCCTGTGGATTCCTGTGGCACCTCCCGATAAGCGAACAGGAGGTGCGGCAAGAATCGTTCCCAATCTTTGTATTCCGCTGTAAAGGTCCGTAGTAATTGCTTTAGGGTACCGTTAAAACGTTCACAGAGACCGTTAGTCTGAGGGTGGTACGGGGAACTAAGTAGGGGTTTAATACTACAAACCTTCCATAGCTGCTGGGTTAGGTCTGCGGTAAACTGGGTCCCTCTATCGGACAAGATTTCCTGAGGAAATCCCACTCGGGTGAATATCCCGACTAGAGCACTGGCGACAGTGTCAGCCTGGATATTCGTCAGAGCGACAGCTTCCGGGTAGCGAGTAGCATAGTCCACTACGGTAAGGATGTATTTCTTACCAGAGGGACTGGGGTTAGGTAGGGGTCCCACTAGGTCGACTGCCACCCTGCTAAATGGTTCCTCGATCACAGGCATAGGTAACAGTCGAGCTTTAGGGTGATCTCCTCTCTTCCCTACCCGTTGGCATACGTCACAAGTGCTGCAGTAACGTCGTACATCCTTTGAGATCCCCGGCCAAAAGAAGGTCTGGGTGATCCGGAAGGTGGTACGGTTACCCCCTAGATGCCCTGCCAACGGAATGTCGTGGCCGATTCGGAGAAGCTCCAACCGGTACTTTCTGGGTACCACTAGTTGGCGCTTCTGCGAAGGGGAACAGCCTCTCTTTTTTCCTTCCATCAGTCTGTACAACCTGTCCCCATCCCATAGAAAACGTTCCTGTTTGCCCTCCCTACTGTCTGCTAATTCTCGATACTTTTGGAGGGTGGGGTCCTCTCTAGTTTCCCTCCCAAACTCCTCTGGGGTGTCCCAAGCTATGGGCCTGCTTGTTGTAGTGGGGTTACATGTGGGTGCTTGGCTTACCTGGGTCTCCCGGCCTGTATTAGGGTCATCTGTGACACGGGCCTGTGAGCGGGTGGTTACGGGACAAGCGGCAGCAGGTGTGGGCAAATATGCTGAGGTCAAGGGGCCAATGTCATTTCCCAAGACGACCTCGGCAGGCAAGTTGTCCATAATGCCAACTGTGGTTTTTCCCGATCCGACTCCCCAGTCTAAGTGTACTCGGGCAGTGGGCAAGCGAAAAACAGCGCCCCCTGCGACCCGAACAGCAACAGTGCGGGTAGACACATTCTCTGGCTTTACTAGGTGTTTTTGGATCAACGTGATGGTAGCCCCGGTGTCTCTTAGGCCTTGTGCTATTTGTCCATTCACCCGAACTTCCTGCCGATGATGCTGTCGGTTATCGGGCGAAGCAGCTTGTATGGGATCTGCTTCATACAAAATCCCCAGGCATTCCTCAGGGCCCATTTCAGCTTCCACACAGTGAGCCGCAGAGGGTCGTGATGCAGGGGCCTCTGTGTTGGGAGTTGTGCGTCTCCAATTGTTGCTATTGGATCTTAGGGGACAATATCGAGCAATATGTCCGAGGTTGCCGCAGTGATGGCACGTCACTTTCGACAAATCTCGGGGGTAGTTGGTAGGTCCCTGAGGACGGGGTGGTCCTGGTGGGACTGGAGCTCGAAACTCTGGGCGTGAGACAGCGGCTGGGGTACGTGGCTCTATCTTATGAGCTGGTCGTGGAGTACCCTGGCTTACTCTCCTTGTCTCGGCGTATTCATCGGCCAGCCGAGCCGCCTCATTTAAATTAGCGGGGCGCCGGTCTCGTACCCAGTCTTATAGGTCCGCAGCCAAATTTTGGAAGAAATGTTCCATTAAGAACAATTGCAATATCTCCTCTCCGGTGTTGGCCTTACACCCTTGGACCCAATGTGATGCCACTCTTTGTAGTCGGTTGGCCCATTCCATGTGGGAGTCCACAGCTTTCTTTTTGGACTCCCGGAAGCGGCGACGGTATGCTTCTGGGGTTACCGCATACCTGGTGAGCAGTGCCTCTTTTACTGTTTGGTACTGCGTGATCTCCTCTGTAGTGAGCGCTCGAAAAGCCTCACTAGCTTTTCCTGATAGTTTTCCCGCCAGGATAGTGACCCATTGCTCTGGCGGTATTTGATGTAGCGAGCACTGTCTTTCAAAGTCCGCCAAATACCCATCAATTTCCTCTTCATTTTCCACAAAGGTTTTAAATGCAGTGAAGGGAATTTTCTTTACTGTAGTAGTGGGTAGCGGGGTAGGAACTGTCTGTGTAGTGAGCTGTCTGGCTCTTACCAGTTCCATTTCTTGTACCCTCTTGGTTTGGATCTCTTCCCTTGTTTCCCGGAGCAGTTGGGTTATTAGCTCTGTAGACGTGACTGGATACAACGCTAATCTCCGCTGCACAATTGCCGTAATCACATCGTCCTCACTGCTGGGTGCCATGGGTTCCGTTACCTCCATGGACCTATCCATCTCGTCCAGCTCCAGCAGGTCAGCTATCAGCTCCCTCCGTGGTCTGTTGCTGGCACTTCTACCACGATTCTCCAATAAATCCTTTAGTGTGGGTCTTTTCAGCTTGGCATACTGAGACTCCATTCAGCACTTGCTCCTTGGATAAAAGGACCATCCCACCGCTGCCACCAATGTAACGGCTACCCAGATAGAGAGAGGGTTTCTGCCGTTGAAGACGTCCTTTTTCCCTGCAAGCTGCTGTGGAGAAGTAGGCTGCTGTAATCCCATCCACGATATCCAGAGCGAGAATCAGGTTCAGCTGCAACAGGAACAGAATAACCTTCCCAAATAATCCCCTTTCAAGAACGAGACGAGGCTACGTTATGAAGGGTCAAGATGAACTGAGGACTGGGACACCCAGCCTGCTTTTTATTAGAAAAGGGTACACACAGGACACTCCCAGGGGGAGGATAAAAACAACCAATTATGCACAGGGTAACACCCCCACGTCTCCTCCCCTCAGATAACCACATAACACAATTAGAACATACAATATTTTACCCCAGTTCTGGATGTACCCCAAAAACAGGGGGTACACCTTTAAATCCGGCACCGCTTGAGAGATCTTCGTTAGGGGAACACTCTGTCCAAAAATCAGCCCGATTGGATGAACGGTTCGGGAGTTACGGAGTTTCAAAGTTTTGACCGACCGCACAGACCAACTAGCCGAAAATAGTTCCATGAGTTTTGGCCTTGCGGTCGGTCTCTGTTCGCACGGTAAAACGGTATGAAAATCTTGTCATCCATCCGAATCGCGGGGTTCGCTGAAATCCCCATAGATGACTGAGTGTAACTACCGAATGGTGGAGTGTTCGGTAGTTTCTGTGCGAACTTATGGAGGTCTGGAGGACTCAGCGGTGTTCGCCTGTTTGCGTATCCGTTTTTAGTTCCATGCGGTTACAGGCAAACACCGCTGTTCGTACACAAGATGGCCGCGAACACGTGTAAAGTCCCGAAATGGCGGCCACCTATATTTCACATACGGACTTCGCACGAAATCAGGCGAACAGAGGCATGAAACGAACAAAAGACTAAGTTGGAAGGATCTGTTACACCTATGTTATCTTGTCTTGTTTTAGTTTGTATACCCAGTCATGCCCATGTTATGTTCATGTTTTCCTCATGTCTTGTGTATATGTTCTGGGTTTAGCTTCTCTGGTTCTGGGTTCTATTAGTTTTGTTTTGTTTCCATGTTTGGTGCATATCTCTAGTCTTGCCTTGTTTCTAGTTGTAACAGATCCTTACAAGTCCTGGTGTCTGTGAAGCAAGCAAGGGAATTACAGTTTAATCCTCTGTTCGTTCCATTTCCTCCGTTCGTACGGTTTACATGAATCCACTGTGTAAAGTATAGGTGGCCGCCATTTCTGGACTTTTTACACGTGTTCGCTGCCATCTTGTGCACGAACAGCGGTGTTTGCCAGCAATCGTCTGGAACTAAAATTGGCTACACTACCAGGCGAACACCGCTGAGACCTCCATAACACCAGGGATTCGTGCCACAACTACCGAACGCCCTGCTGTTCGGTAGAAAGACTTAATCAAGTATGGGGATTCAAGCGACCACCGAGATTCGTCTGGATGGCACGGATTTCATGTCTTTTTACCGTACGAACGGCGACCGACCGCAAGGCCAAAACTCATGGAACTATTTTCGGCTAGCTGGTCTGTGCAGTCGGTTAAAACTTGGGAACCTTGTATCTCCCGAACTATTTGTCCAAATTGACTGATTTTTCGGTATGTTAGTCCCATGGACAAGGGCTAGCTGGGGATACCAAATTTGGGATACCTGTTTTGGGGGTACATCCAGAACTTGTGTGAATTACTGTACCCACTAATTATGTTAACTGTTTATCTAAGGGGAGGGGATGTGTGGGTTGTAACCTGTACATGATTGGTGATTTAATGCCTCCCCCTGGGTGTGTTCTTACTGCATGTAATTCTAATAAAAAGCAGGCTGGGTGTTCCAGTCCTCAGTTCTTCTTGACCCTTCAAAACGTAGCCTCGTCTCGTTCTTGGAAGGGGATTATTTGTGAATATTACTCTGCTCTGTTTCAGCTGAATCTGACTCTCACTCTGGATATCGTGGATGGGATTACGCCAGCTTTACGTCTCCACAGCAGCTTGCAGGGAAAAGGACGTCTCCAACGGCAGATACCCTCTCTATACCTGGGTAGCCGTTACATTGGTTGGCAGCGGTGGGATGGTCCTTTTTATCCAAGGAGCAAGTGCTGAATGGAGGCACAGTATGCCAAGCTGAAAAGACCCACATTGAAAGATTTATTGGAGAGTCGTGGTAGGAGTGCCAGTAACAGACCACGGAGAGAGCTGATAGCTGACCTACTGGAGCTGGACGAAATGGATAGGTCCATGGAGGTAACTGAACCTATTACACATACCAGCGAAAACGATGTACTTACAGCTATTGTGCAGCGGAGATTAGCCTTGTACCCAGAATCATCCACGGAACTAGTAAACCAGTTGTTCCGGGACGCAAAATAAGAAATAGAGACTAAGAGGAGACAAGAAACGGAACTGATATTAGCTAGACAAGCCATTACCCATGCAGTTCCTACTTCTTCACCCGCTGCTACAGGGAAGAAAATACAGTTTACTGCGTTTAAAGCTTTTGTAGAAAGTGAGGAAGAAATAGATGGATATTTGGCCGATTTTGAGAGGCAGTGCTCACTACACCAGGTACCACCAGACCAATGGGTCACTATTTTGTCTGGCAAATTGTCAGGCAAGGCCAATGAAGCCTTTCGGGCCCTTACTCCAGAGGACCTTGTACAGTACCAGCAAGTTAAAAAGGCACTGTTAACCCGATACACGGTGACCCCAGAAACCTATCGCCGCCGCTTCCGAGAGTCCAAGAAAAAGGTTGTGGACTCCCACATGGAATGGGCTAATAGGTTACAGCGAGTGGCATCACACTGGATGCAAGGGTGCAACGCTAGCACGGGAGAAGAAGTACTACAGCTATTTTTATTGGAACACTTCTTCCAAGTGTATCTGCGGACTTACAGGATTGGGTAAGGGACAGACGACCTAACAACTTAAATGAGGCAGCTCGGCTGGCAGACGAGTACGCCGAAACCAGGAGAGTGAGCCAAAATACCCCAAGGCCAGCTAACAAAGTGGAACCACGTCCCCCAGCTGCCCCATCTCGACCTGAGTTCCGTGCTCCCATACCACCAGGGTCAGCTCGCCATCAAGGACACAACAACTACCCCCGAGACTCGCCTAGAATCACCTGCCACCGGTGCAACAACCCTGGACATATCGCAAGGTATTGCCCGCTGGGACCGGCCGCTAATAATAATTGGAGGCGCAACTCACCCACCACAGAGAACAGCACCTCACGTACTTCTGCTGACCACTGTATAGAGGCCGAGATGGGCCCAGAGGAATGCTTGGGCATCTTGTATGAGGCGGATCCGATACAAGTCGCCTCCCCAGATAATCGCCAGCACCATAGGCAGGAGGTACGCGTGAATGGACAAATAGCCCAAGGATTGAGAGATACGGGGGCTACCATTACGTTGGTGCAGCGACACTTGGTAAAACCAGAGCATTTGGCCAAACACACCGTTGATGTCCGTGTTGCAGGGGGGGCTGTATTTCGTTTACCCACGGCCCGGGTGCACTTGGACTGGGGGGTCGGGTCAGGAAAGACCACGGTGGGCATCATGGATAATTTACCTGCTGAAGTCGTATTGGGCAACGATATTGGCCCCCTGACTTCAACCTACTTGCCCACCACAGATGCAGCTTGCCCCGTAACCACCCGAGCCCAGAGCAGGCTTGCCGATGACGCCACCACAGGCCGGGAGACCCAGGTAAGCAAAACACAGACACGTAGGTCACACATGGGAGAGAGGCCGTTAACTTGGGACACCCCCGAAGAATTTGGGAGGGAGACTAGAGAGGACCCCACGCTACAGACATACCGGGAGATAGCCGCTAGTGGGGGAGATGAGCAGGAACGTTTTGTATGTGAAAATGACAGGTTATACTGACTGACTGTGAGTAGGAAGAGAGGCTGTGCCCCTTCACAGAAGCGCCAACTGGTGGTACCCAGAAAGTACCGGTTGGAGCTTCTTCGAATTGGCCTTGATATTCCCCTAGCAGGACATTTGGGGGGTAACCGCACAGCCTATCGGATCACCCAGACCTTCTTCTGGCCGGGGATTTCAAAGGATGTGCAGCGCTACTGCAGTACATGCGATATATGCCAGCGGGTAGGGAAGAGGGGGGATCACCCTAAAGCTCGACTGTCACCTATGCCCATAATCGAGGAACCGTTTAGCCGGGTGGCAGTCGACCTGGTAGGACCCCTACCTAACCCCAGTCCATCTGATAAGAAATACATACTTACTGTGGTGGACTAAGCTACCCGCTTCCCTGGAAGCCGTCGCCCTGGCGAATATCCAGGCCAACACTGTCGCCAGTGCCCTAGTGGGGATATTCACCAGAGTGGGCTTTCCCCAAGAAATACTGTCTGACAGAGGCACTCAATTTACCGCAATTTACCGCAGACTTGAAGGTTTGCAGTATCCAAAACCTCCTCAGCTCGCCCTACCACCCCCAGACGAACGGTCTCTGTGAACGCTTTAATGGTACCCTGAAGCAGTTGCTGAGGACCTTTACCGCGGAATACAGAGACTGGGAGCGATTTCTATAGCACCTCTTGTTTGCATACCGAGAGGTACCGCAGGAATCCACTGGGTTCTCCCCGTTCGAACTGCTCTACGGAAGAAGGGTTCGAGGTCCCCTCGATCTCATCCGGGAGCACTGGGAAGGGGAGATGGAACACAAAGGGGTCCCCATTGTACCATATGTTCTGGAGATGCGGGACCGCATGGAGCAGTTGGCCTGGATGGCACGGGTCCATCTCCATGCGGCCCAGGGTCGACAGAAACGTTGGTATGATCGGGGCACATGACAGAGAACATTCCAGGTGGGTCAGAAGGTGCTGGTACTTAGACCAGTAAAGGGAAATAAACTCCAGACGTCTTGGCAGGGCTCTTACAAAGTAGTAGCGCAGGTCTGCGACACTACTTATGTGATTGCCAGCAACAAAGATGAGAGAATCCAGAAAACCTTTCATGTGAACTTACTAAAAGAATACCAAGAGCCGCCAGAGGATATTGCCGCCATATGCATTTCTGCTACCGAGGACCCCGATAACCTACCCATCCCAGACCTTTTAGCACCCAGAGAGTCCCCTAGCTTACTGGACACCATCCAACTAGGGGAGCGACTAACCGCAGCCGAAAAGGGACAACTTAGACAGCTGATAATAGAAAAGAAATTAACGTTCGCCCAGGAACCGGGATACACCACGCTAGCGACCCACTATGTAGAGACCCCAGGACAAGTTCCGCTTAGACAGACCGCTTACAGAATCCCTGAGGCAGTCAGGGAGGAAATGAAAAAGGAAGTGCAAGAGATGTTAAGGTTAGGAGTCATAGAGCCATCTGACAGCCCCTGGGCTTCGCCAGTAGTCCTAGTGCCCAAAAATGACGGAGCTACTAGATTTTGTGTGGACTATAGACGACTCAATGACCGTACAGTGACAGATGCGTACCCCATGCCCAGAGTGGACGAACTATTAGACCGCATTGCCAGGGGGAGATATCTGACCACCATTGATTTATGCAAGGGATACTGGCAGATCCCCCTGGCCAAGGAGGCTATCCCCAAGTCGGCGTTCGTCACCCCATTTGGCTTGTACCAATTTAAGGTCATGCCATGCGCGTACCTGGATGACATAGTGATCTATAGTGAAACATGGGGGGGGAACACTTGAGACATGTAGAGGCTGTACTGGATCAGATTTGGGCCGCAGGCCTGACTCTGAAGCCAGAGAAGTGTAACTTCGGCATGGCCGAAGTCCAGTACTTGGGACACAGGGTAGGGTGTGGGAAACAACGCCGAGAACCCGCTAAGGTTGAGGCGGTAGCTAACTGGCCCACACCCCACACCAAGACTCAGGTATTGGCATTCTTAGGGACAGCAGGATACTACAGGAAGTTTGTCCCGGACTATAGCGCCATCGCTAAACCCCTGACAGACTTAACTAAAAAGAACTTACCTAGGGTAGTCCTGTGGTCTCCTGCCTGTGAAACAGCCTTTCAAGCCTTGAAAAATGCTCTGATCCATGCACCTGTTCTATCTGCCCCCGTCCCTAACAAAAGATTTGTCGTCCATACAGATGCATCCATGTATGGACTGGGGGCAGTTCTGAGCCAGATTGGAGAGGATGGGGGAGAGCACCCTGTCGCGTACCTTAGCAGAAAACTGCTGCCCAGAGAAGTGAGTTACGCGGCAGTGGAAAAAGAATGTTTAGCCCTAGTTTGGGCCCTAAATAAACTTACACCATACTTATATGGGCAGGAATTTACTCTGATTACCGATCATAACCCCCTGGTATGGCTGAACCGAGTAGCTGGAGACAATGGACGCTTACTGAGATGGAGCTTAGCGCTACAGCCATATAATTTTTGCATTCAGTATCGCCCTGGCCGGTTCAATGGAAACGCTGACGGACTATCCAGGCAAACGGAACTTTTACCGTAGCAGCAGATCGGACAGCCCCAAGTTGACCCGAAAAGGATCAATCCGGGTCTGCCGGAGTGTTCCACAAAAGGGGAGCAGTGTAACAGATCCTTACAAGTCCTGGTGTCTGTGAAGCAAGCAAGGGAATTACAGTTTAATCCTCTGTTCGTTCCATTTCCTCCGTTCGTACGGTTTACATGAATCCACTGTGTAAAGTATAGGTGGCCGCAATTTCGGGACTTTTTACACGTGTTCGCGGCCATCTTGTGCACGAACAGCAGTGTTTGCCAGCAATCGTCTGGAACTAAAATTGGCTACACTACCAGGCGAACACCGCTGAGACCTCCATAACACCAGGGATTCGTGCCACAACTACCGAACGCCCTGCTGTTTGGTAGAAAGACTTAATCAAGTATGGGGATTCAAGCGACCACCGAGATTCGGCTGGATGGCACGGATTTCATGTCTTTTTACCGTACGAACGGCGACCAACCGCAAGGCCAAAACTCATGGAACTATTTTCGGCTAGCTGGTCTGTGCGGTCGGTCAAAACTTGGGAACCTTGTATCTCCCGAACCATTTGTCCGAATTGACTGATTTTTCAGTATGTTAGTCCCCTGGACAAGGGCTAGCTGGGGATACCAAATGTAAAGATGTACCACCTGTTTTTGGGGTACATCCAGAACTTGTGTGAATTACTGTACCCACTAATTATGTTAACTGTTTATCTAAGGGGAGGGGATGTGTGGGTTGTAACCTGTACATGATTGGTGATTTAATGCCTCCCCCTGGGTGTGTTCTTACTGCATGTAATTCTAATAAAAAGCAGGCTGGGTGTTCCAGTCCTCAGTTCTTCTTGACCCTTCAAAACGTAGCCTCGTCTCGTTCTTGGAAGGGGATTATTTGGGAATATTACTCTGCTCTGTTTCAGCTGAACCTGACTCTCACTCTGGATATCGTGGATGGGATTACGCCAGCTTTACGTCTCCACAGCAGCTTGCAGGGAAAAGGACGTCTTCAACGGCAGATACCCTCTCTATACCTGGGTAGCCGTTTCACTAGTACTGGATACAATCTTGCTGCAGAGCCTCCCTATTAAGATCCTGGGAGGTCTGCTTAATTTTCAAGTTCCTAGTTCCTGGTATCCGCTGAAGCTGATTCAGGGTCTTGGTATGTGGCTGCACAAACGCTGGTGCTCAACACCAGGGGGCGTGCGGTTAACCTGCACCAGACCTTGCTAATCCACCTCCACACTGTGACTCCTACTCTGAACATCAGGCATACTGGGTCCCGGTCCTGCACAGCGTCTGGGTCCTGGCCTCCGGACTGCCACCCGTGACACAACCAAGGTGTTATGATTTACACTAATAGTAACATTTAATTATTAATTGCAATTTATCTGAATTTAGGCCAATTGGGCCAATTCGGCTCCCTGTTACCGCAGAGGGGGCCCAGGCAGCACACAGCTTCTCCTCTCTTCTAATAACTCTCATGAGACCTGGTTACCATGGCAATACTCCGCGTGTCTCACAAGAGTTATTAGAAGAGAGAAGAGGAGAAGCAGTGTGCTGCCTGGGCCCCCTCTGTGGTAACAGGGATCCGGGGGCCCACGGCTGCACACATAGATCGCGATATTCGCTATCTATGTGTGCAGAGAAAGAAAGTGGGACCCAGGACTGCCAGAGCAGTCCGGCCCCCCAGGGCCGCCGGGCCCGTGACAACCGTCATGGTTGCACCTACTGAGCTACAATAGCTCTTTTGTTTGATCATACCAGATGGGCTAGCCTTCACTCCCCATGTGCATCACTGAGCCTTGGTTGACCATGACCCTGATGTCTGTTTAGCGGTTGTCTTTCCTTGCACAACTTTTGGAACGTACGAACCACTGCATACCAGGAACAACACACAAGTCTTGCCATTTTGAAGATGCTCTGACACAGTCATCTAGCAACCACTATTGGCCCTTGTCAAAATGTCTTCTGCTTCCAACACATTCAAGACCTGATTGATCACTTGTGGGCTAATAGATCCCAAGCCAGTGCAATGATATAGTCAATGTTATTTATTTCACCTGTCAGTGGTTTTAATGTTGTGTCTGATACATGTACACAGTATATATAAACATATGTGCTGGTGCAATAAATGAGAACAAAGGAAAAAGCCTTTTAACACACACAGCACAAACATTACAAAACAAGTTTATGCAAGCAGTGCCATTAAGGGGTTAAACACAATGTGTATCTTTTATAATTTGGGGGTTTTAATTGTGACATGCCAAACACAAATATGTTGCTATCAAATAAATAATCTATAAAAAGAAACCCAGTTCACAGATCGCTTTAGCTTGCTGAGGTTGTTTATGTACTAAGATATGCTCATTTTAATTGCAGTTTATAAAATTGTTGATTTTTATTTGAAATCTTTATTTTCATACATTTTTGCAGAAAATCCTGGGAAGGTTAACCTCACTCCACAGAACTAACAGAAGGGGCAACTAGAGTAGTCCTGTATTCTCCCCTTGTTCTCAGACTCCCTGGCTTGCCCAGCTATCTCTGATAGATAAGGCAACAGTGAAAAAAAAGGAGAAACAAATGCATCCATGTTTCATTGCGTGCATATACTGAGCAAGGATTTATTTTTTGGCCAATGGACTGTGCTTTAAATAAGATTCTATTCCTTTTCATTTTTCACCTAGTTTTCTCTAACTCAATGTCAGGATATTAGCTGAAGATAGAAATAAGACCTTAGCTAGAATGAAAGAGCTGAAATTAAAGAGATAATCTGTTAACTAACATAGTGATAATACATTTCCTTAACTTTTTGCTTATTTTAACACATTAAAAAACAAGGCCTTTTTGAGATGCAATGGATATGTGACCATATCTTTTCCATGCATTAATTGCACAACAAATTCCCCCTTTCTTTTGAGTGCTCCCATACATATTATAGGACTTTCTTTTAATACCGTATATGTGTACATAATGCAATATGGAATAGAAAAAACAGATTTTAAAACATATTTTAAAATGGTAAAGAAATATGAAGGGCTATGAGCAGTGCTCAGTTTGAGCGCTGCTCTTATCTCTCCTGTAAGTCTAGGGCCACCACTGACAAAGGGGACCTAATGTGTCCAGTATGCAGAGATATACACTCACCCTTGCAAATAAACACAGACCAATGTGACCAGGCAAGACGCCACCTGGCTTGTGAGTCTGTGCATGGGGGCTGTGAAGGGATATACTCCAAGTCGCAGTACAGGCAAGGACAAGCAGAAGAGCCAAAAATCAGGGGAAGCCAGAGGTCAGAGAAATTGAAGAAACAAACAAACAAAGGAAGCCGGAAACAGTCTGGAGAACACTGGATCAAGACACGAAACAACAGGACTCAAACATCAGAACCAGAGTCAATGAACTGACACTGCCCTCAGGGAGAGGCAGTGTCTTATACCTGGCTAATTGGGCATCAGCTTCAGGTGGGCTGAGTTGACAGGTGCAACCACGGGTAAAGTCCATTAGGCAGAAACAAGAACTGAGGTGTAGTTCAGAGGCAAGACAGCATGACTAAGGAAGAGATGGACCACAGTTCAAATTCCCGGTTGGGCACTTCTGGGGTGACCACGTCTGGATGTCATGGTGTGAACCATGACACTGGGGATCCCCTTTTTTAAATCTTAAAGGCTAGAGGTAGTGAAAGAACGGTGAACTGTGTTTATCAGCAGCACTCACATGAAGCTCTCCTCATAGCTCATCTATCAGCCTGGGACCATTAACTTTGACCCAAGGTATTGAAAGATACCTGGGTTCCTCTGTATCAGCATTGATTTACCCCCTACTGGTATATTTGCTGTATGACAGATAAATGAATGGATTACTTGACTGCTGTAAGTAGTCAATCCATTTTAGATTGGTTTCACATCGTAATTCGGGTCAATCAAGTGCTACTCCCCCATCTTCTCAGCAGCTAGGAGAGCTGGAAACTCCTAAAAGCCACACTAATAACTTCACTTAACTAATCTAAGCTTAGCCTTGCATTGCTGTACTAGCTCATTGGCTGAGAGAGTTAGTTGGTCACTCTTCATAAATGAGCTTAGCCTTGCCTTGGTTTAAACCAGGGATAGTCAACCTTTTAATACTTTTGTATCTTTGTTGATGGTAAAATTTCCTTACCACCCATCAGTGCGCATCAAGCTATAACTTATTTTATAGCGCAAGTGCAATTTTATTTATTGGTTTATTTTTAAGAAAGGAGGGTTTTTTTTTTTAAATATGTACTTGCATGTTTCTATTTTTCCCTTTTTTTTCTATTTTCTTTTCTATTTATTTTCTATGTGTGTCTGCATGTGTGAAGGGTGTAGTGTGTGTGTGAGAGAGAGGTGTGTGAGGGGGGCAGTGAGTGTGACAGGTGCTGTGTGAGTGGTGCTGTGTGTGTGTGTGTGTGTGTGTGTGTGTGAGAGGTGCTGTGTGAGTGTGTAAGGGATGCTCGGTATGTGAGGAGGCAGTGTGTGAGTGGTGCTGTGAGTGTGAGGGGGCAGTGTGTGTGGATGGTGCTGTGTGTATGAGGGTGGCAGTGTGTGAGGGGTGCATTGTGTGTGTTTGAGGTGCAGGACATGTGAGGGGCAGTGTGTGTGTTAGAGGTGATGTGTGTGAGGGGTGCAGTGTGTGTGTGTGTGAGAGGGGGCAGTCTGTGTGTGTGAGGGGGCAGTCTCTGTGTGTCTGTGTGTGTGAGGGGGTAGTGTGTGTGTGGGGGGGGAGCAGTGTGTGTGAGGGGTGCATAGGGTCTATGCTGTGTTTAGGTAGGTGAGATGTGAAAATCTTTCTTAATGTCTCCCTCTCCCTTATTCTTACCTTTTACCAGGGAGGGGTGATATAATGCTGCAAGTCCTGATGGTCCAGTGGTGGCATGTTCAGTTTAGCCTACAGCTCCTCCTGCCAGCACAGCACTGCTTGCAGGAGAAACACATAGCCTCCCAGGCCTTTCCCTCCCTCTGCTGGAACTAAGTGCCAAACCGCCCACTAGTGGACCAGGTTGACTACCCATGGTTTAAACAGCAGTGCAATGTGTACTCTGAAGGTGTGTAACTGTGAAACAATTTATATCACCTTCCTACATATTGCATTAAACCATAATGTTGAAAAAAAATCACTTTTTCAATTGTGGGGTGTCATTTTACATTAGAAGAATCTATTTTGTGTTGAACTGTATCAGGTTAACCTTCTCACAGGGAGGACACACAATAAGTCAATCTTCTCTTTCTAAACTACAAAGAGAAACCAAGTAAACAGCTCAGAATTTAAAAATGTATCTATTCATTTTTTCATTCTAGTTTAACCTTAAAAACTTAAGAATTCGTAGAAATTAGCAGGAGACAAAATTCTAACAAGTTAAAAATGGCTGAAACAGTAATTTACAATAAGAAATATGAAATGTTAATAAACATGGTTTATTTACGCCAAGCAAAGCAACTTTTTGTTTATTCCCGGTGTAAATGGATAATTCTCCACAGCTGTATTTACAGTGAAAACTCCTCCAATGATAATATCTCCTTCCTGAAAGTATTCATAGTCCTCGTAGGATTCTCTGATTCTCAGATTGCAGGCTGATTCCTGGATCACAGATCTGCTGAGTTCCATACATAGGATTAGTACGCATAGTAAGACTTTACATGAATCAGATGCAGCTCTAGAACCAGATGTTGTTTTTCCAGATAATACAATGCACCCCAGGATAATGCACAATATGAAAGACTCCATGAGTTTCAGTAGCATCTTACAGCAGCAGCCTCTGCAGCTGGTGTCTGTATAACACAGCCAAATCCTCTCCCCTTTTTATACATTATGTTGTAATTCACTTTGTAGCATTCTGGATTTAGCCATGTTTGATGTTTGATGATCACTATAAATAAAGCTTTTTCAATATGTTTATTGCATAGAGCTAGAAATATCACAATTAATTTTCACCTGTATGGCAGGATCCTAACTAAAGAATGGCTTGTAAAGAGTGTTTCACTTGGGGTTTTATTTACGGTGCTGAATTTTTAAGAAATGAACACAAAATTAATAAAATAAAGCTAGAGAATATAGATAAGGTTCGGACACTAAGTGCCCAGTTATACAAGTTCTAACTAAACTGCCCTTGTACACAATTGCTGAAGACTGTGTTTTCTACATTCCTGGTCTTGCTGGACTGCCACTGACCTGTGTTTCCCAGCTCTGTTCACCACACATTCCAATCCAAACAGTAAGCAGAACTGTGGTGCACCACAATAAGAAGATATATGACGTATGAAAACACCAAAACAGAAAACTTTACATACCTTAGGATACTCCTCAGAGTCAAAATATAATTTGCAGCAGTCCAGATGTAGACAGAATCTTCTTGGTATTTGAAGGGACACTATAGTCACCAAGACAACGTTCGCTTAATAAAGCAGCTTTGGTGTATAGATCACGCCTCTGATGTTTCACTGCTCATCTCTCTGCCATTTAGGAGTTAAAACCTTTTGTTTCTGTTTATGCACCCCTAAGCACACCTCTGCTGTGACACGGCCTGCATGAAAAAAAATATATATATATATTTCGAATCAGATGTAACTTACTATAAAAGCTTTTATCTACTGCTCTGTAAATTGAACTATTCAGAGTCTAACAAGCTAGTAACAGAACAGGAGATAAGAAATACTAAATTAAACACAATTTGCAACTAAGGAAGTGTAAACATTAGATGACTCTTTACAGGAAGGCTGCACAAGTCACATGCAGGGAGCAGTGGCGTCTCTAGGATTCATTTTTAGGGGGGCACATGGTGGGCCAGGGACAAAAGTAGGGGGGCACATTTAACCCCGCCCTCACCGCAGTTGGACGCCACCCCTGCCGCATGTTAAGCCCCACCCCCGACACAATGTTTTTTTTGTTTTGTTTTTAATAATCCCTGGTGGAGAATTCATTATTTTCCACCAGGGATTATTAAAAAAACAAACATTTCCCTTGATATAGTGCCATAGTTGCCAACATTTGAGACATTGGGACATTCAGCGCTCCCTGTACAGTGCTGCTCTCTGTATAATACATGGCTGTGTGTATAATATCCTGGGACAGTCAGTGCTCCCTGTATAGTGTTGCTCTCTGTATAATCCGTGGCTGTGTGTATAATATCCTGGGACAGTCAGTGCTCCCTGTATAGTGTTGCTCTCTGTATAATACATGGCTGTGTGTATAATATCCTGGGACAGTCAGTGCTCCCTGTATAGTGTTGCTCTCTGTAAATACAGATCTGTTTGTGTATAATATCCCAAGACAGAGAGCAGCACTATACAGGGAACACTGATTGTCCCAGGATATTATACAGACACAGACCTGTATTATACAGAGAACAGCACTATAGTATTATACAGATAGCTGAGCATATACCCCATGTCCCAATCTCTAGACTACAAGTACCTGTCAACAGCAGTTCCCAGATGCGTGTAACAGGGCTAAAGTGTGCTGCAGCTCACACAGATGATTCAGCGGTAAAGCGCACTCGCTGGCAGAGCCAAACTGGAAAGCAGCCCTGGAAAAAAAATGTATGCCATTCCTACAGGTCAATATATATATATATATATATATATATATATATTTGTGTTAAGGGCTCATGATAGTACAGAAGATACAAACACTGATAAGTGTAGGATGGTATTAAAAGAGCAAGTCGGTTGTGGTGTGCCGGAACCGACGATGAGGTAGGCCTGTAAATAAAGAGGGCCCACCAAGAAGAAATGTAAAGAGAAAAGGAGTTAATAATGAGGAGTGGGTGGGAGGGTGATGCAGCGCTGACCTCGAACGATATGGAGCCAGGTAAGGGGTGTCCCTTAAGTAGGGAAGAGGTGTGTCATACGCCCCTCCCACAATTACAGGCCAAAAGGCCTTAATACTTGTGTTAAGGGCTCATGATAGTACAGAAGATACAAACACTGATAAGTGTAGGATGGTATTAAAAGAGCAAGTCGGTTGTGGTGTGCCGGAACCGACGATGAGGTAGGCCTGTAAATAAAGAGGGCAAAAGTAGAAAATCAAATTTATTACATACCAGCAATATACATACTTTAACCAGACATGTCTTGAAAGGCATTTCTTACTTCTTGTACCGGGTTAGATATGTATCTAGAGTAAGCCGATGATTTCCAGCGCCCTAGTGACTTGATAACATGAACTGGAATGTTTGCACTGGATGCTGTGGAGGCCGCTCCTATGCGGAAGGAGTGGCCCGAATAGTTAGCTGATTTGAGGCCCAGCTGTGTAAGTAAAGACCTGACGTGTGTCATAAAGGTGGTGGTAGTGAGTACCGAACCTTGTAGACTGAAAGTGATTGAGATGGTGGTTCGTTGTTATGCTGGGTATATGAGTCCAGTAGTTTGACGGGGCTCCACCTGTTGTGAGTAGGATAGTACTTAACCTCTACTGAAAGTGCATGTTGACTGGTTTTGGAGTGAGGCAGAGTCAAGATATAATAGTCCATGTGTTTTGTTAAGTGTGAATGAAGTAGGATGTGAGTGGACTGTGTTGTGCTGATGGCAGTAAATTATCTTGGTCTCAAGAAACCATAAACAAGGCTACGTATATGGCGGTTTTAACGATGAGGTTTGTGTTGTTGGCAAAGAGTTTAAATCTAGTAAATTGTATAAGTCTTTAAAAATATGGAAATCTATGGGTAGCCTCTGGGCCGTACGTGGGGGTTCGGATCTCTGAATACCCCTAAGGATGTTCTTAATTGGTAGGAGGACACTTGATTTGTCTGGTTGTAAAGTTAGCATGTGATGTTGGATGCCTGTCAGATATGGTTTGATTGTGTTGTATGATAGTTTGAGCTTGAGGTGGCAAAAAGAAGCAAAGCCCAACCAGGATGTCACGATGAAAGGTTGTAAGATGTTGTGTTCAGAAAGGAATCTTTAAATCAAATGAAAGCGCTATCGTAAGTTTCCCGGGTATTAGTAGACAGTGCTAATTGGGACAATGTTCTGCTATGTTGCATACTAGCATCTAGTCCATCACTAGATGGTGGAATAGTGGGGTGTTCGTGGCTGTGAGTGCGGCTGACGGGAGTATTTGACGAAAAGCCTGGAAATTAAAGCGAGACAAATTGTCAGCAGCAGTGTTACATACACCCGGAACATGAATACAAAACAAGAGAAAATTATGACATGCAGCCAGCCAAGTGAGTTTCCTCAAGAATCTCATAATAGTCAGTGATTTGGATCGGCCTTGTTTATAATGTGACAAGTTACTTGGTTGTCTGAGTAGCAACGTACAGACGAACCTGCCCATAAATGCACCCATGCCACGGCAACCATCACGATGGGATATATCTCAAACAGAGCTGAGGTAGTGGAAAAACCCTCCAGGTCCTGAAACTTCTGAAGGCCAGCTGCCCCAAAGCCATTCGTTCCTGAAAAATTGCTGCAAAACCTGTGGTAGACGCCGCGTCTGACCAAATGGTAGGTGAGGAGTCAGACAATTTTGGAAGGAACATGCTTTTACCATTCAAGGTGGTTAAAAAATTTCTCCACATAATTACGCCTGCCGTGGCTTGGGTATCCAGGGGTGACCTGTGTCCATCATGTCTAAAAGTGGGAAACATGTAAAGGAGTTGTGAGATGAAAGCCCGGCCTTGAGGTATGATGCGAATGGCAAAATTCAGTGACCCAAGCAGAGACTGTAATTCTTGCGGTTGCAAGTACCGAGTTGTATGTAGAGATTATGTTGATCAGAATGTTTTCTACCTTGGGCGTGGCAGGCTAGCTTGCATGGTGACTGAGTCTAGTATGATACCCAGGAATGTGATGAAGGTATCTGGTCCTTCAGTCTTGGTGGAGGAGACTGGGACACCCACCTGTTCGAATAGACTGATGGTTTCTTTTAGGCTACTGGGAGGGGAATATTCTCCTCGACCAGTAAGAAATCATCCAGATAATGTATAACTGTAGGGCATCTGGCTATATTTAATAAAACCAGCATAGGGTTTCGGCGAATACGTCGAAAATGGCCGGACTACTTTGGAACCTAAATGTTAAACGTGAGCAAAATAGTAGTTCCCTGCCCACTTGATACCATGCAGGTGACACAGTGTAGGGTGGATAGGCAGTAACTTGAAAGCATTGTGATATCAGTCTTACTGAGCCATGCTCCGGCCCCTGCCTGCATGATAGCCGTAATGGCGTGATCTATGGTGGAATATTGCAGTGAAAATTCCTCAGAGGGTATGAGGGAGTTCAGACTAGGAGTGGCAGAGGTGTGAGGTGTTGATAGATCAATGATAAGTCTCTGTTTGTGAGAAGATTTCCCCGTGACAATACCGATGGGGTTTGTCCGCTATGTGGTGAACGGAGGGGACTGGAAGGGCCCCCATAGGAAGTCCTCTGCCACTTCCTGGCTATGAGTGTCTCCACCGCTGTAGGGTTTGTTGTGCGGATTGTAAATTAGGACATTCCAGGATTCCGGAAGGCATGTGTATGAGGCCTGTGTGAATCCTTCTGATAGACCCGAGATAATGAATTCCACCAAATGTCTAGATGGATGATGTGGCAGTAATGTCGTAAGTACAGAAATGTTTATTGATGTTAAGTATAGTTTTGGGATACATTTTATTTGGACACAGATTTAGCATGTGCCCTGAAACAGATGGCTAGAGAAAGTGATTGCAACTCAACCAGTGCTGGAGGGGTCGCAGCGGCCGACCCAGCCATGGTAAGGGGTGTAGTGACCGATTCCCCAGGGGTGATACTGGCAGGCTAACTAGGCCTGAAAGGCGAAAAATAAATCTTGTTTTGTGACAGGTGAGGCCCTGCTAGTTGCCAAGTGGCTATGAGAGGCTCTGTCTATGAGTTGGCGCGAGGGGTTATTGAGGCCACCCGTCGTAGTGGCAGGAATCGTAGGCCTCTCGGTGATAGTAAAAGAAAACAGGGGGAGGGAGTGACATGTGAGGCCCTCTCTATAATATTGCGAGGCGGCTAACTCACGTGTGGCCCGATGGCGTTTGCCTCCGAAACGTTGAGGCGGGGTGTTGGCCTCGCGGACCACTAAACGATAGGCAGAAATGCCAAGAAGGGAGGTACCTATTTGGGCCTATACCCCTAACTTGCCAGTACTCTATGGCCTAGAAGAATGAAACGTATGTGAACTACAACGTGAGCAGGCTTACGTACCTGGTAGTATGTATGAAGTTTTGAGATTCGACAGGTATGAAAACCTGGATAAACCTAAAAAGGGATAGAGTGAGAATGGATCCTGTGAAACCTGTGTAATCTGTATAGGCTGGGATTAGGGCTTCTAGCAGTATGTGTGGGAGGTGTAAAATCTATGAGTATGATAGTGACATGACTGCCCATGCTTGGTGACAAGCGTTACGCTGAGTCCGATACCTGGCAGCAGGGGATTGGCCGTGTAATGTGTATATATGGAAGGTGATCAGATGATATGCATGTCACTAAACTGATCTGGGAATGCAAGGGACTTTTTAATGTGAAGTGACAATATGCAGAATCATAAATGTTGCTGTAAAGTGACGTATGAATGTATGAACCAGAACGTGTGATTCAAAAACCGAAAGTCTTGTGAGACGTATATGCCGTGTTCTTGAATACTCGTGTTACGTCGTCTGAGTGTGTCAAGAAAAGGCCTGAGTTTGTAAATGCCATGTGAAATTATGTGAAATGACAATCTATGCAGAAAATGTTGTAACGTGACGTATGAGTGGTTGAACCAATGCGTGTGATTCAACCCGAAACCCTCTGTGGAAGGTAGGACTGTGTTCTTATATACTCGTGGTATATCGTATGAGCATGATAAGAAATGGCCTGAATAGTTAGTGCCATGTTATCGTAATGTACATGGTTGTAATAACATCATATCTCCATTATACTCTTTGTAAATAGGACCGTGTCCTTGAACTCGTGGTATGTCGTACGAGCATGACAGAAAAAGGAGCCGTAATGTAGGCTAACCATAACAGTAATATACATGTAATATCTGCATTGTAAAATAAAATAACTATTATTATTAAAACCATATATATATATATATATATATATATATAATAAGCAAACTGAAACAAAATAGACAACCTAAGATCGTGTAAAATAAGTATTTGAAAGTTTAACCGATTACTGTGCAGGAAACGTATGATTGGTTGGATCAGTACGTGTGATTCAACCCGAGTATGCATGAAAAGGAATTAAATCCTTGTGTCATGGTTAACAACAAAGAAATGAGGCCTGTAACGTAGGCTGATTTAATTGTAATGAAATGGATAATTATATAAAAAAAAAAAACTCCAGTAAGCGTGGGAGTCCAATGTCTATACAGAAATGTTAGCTGGTTTCATACCCTTGATGTAATAAGTGATACCTTAAAAATAGCATGAAAATGGTCTGTCTATTTAACCAAGCAACTTTTTAACCAAATGTAAATACATGAAATGATGAAATGTAACTCACGAAAAAGATCTATGTGAATACATAGCAGAATAACCGAATCTTAGTATGAAGGGAAACAGAAGTTAGCATGAATAGCTTAACCGTATGCATTTTAATGCGAACAGCAATCGTGCATAGAATATACTATGAATAAGTGCCGACCAGAAAACACAAACCGAAATGACAATCGTTTAAATGAAGCAAGGTTGGTTTTTACATGAAATGCAATAATGTCTCAGAAGCCTGTAGTACACTGAATGACCGGTAGGGGTCAGTGTGTAGGTGAAAATGCAGTGGTTCGATGGTTTGTACATGAAATGCAATAATATCTGAGAAGCCTGTAGTACACCGAATGACCGGTAGGGGTCAGTGTGTAGGCGAAAATGCAGTGGTTCGTTGGTTTGTACATGAAATGCGATAATGTCTAAGAAGCCTGTAGTACACCCAAAGACCGGTAGGGGGTTTAAACGAATGATATGCATGAACATGCAATGGTTTTAGAACAGACTTAGACAAAATGCAGCCGTAAAGTGAGGACCTGACCCGTGCATGGTGCCGTGGGACTGATGCCTGGCATAACGGGTAGGTTGACTTACAGTTTGTGAGTCACTTGGACACCATCCACGGCGATGGATTGAAGAAAGAAGGTGGTAGGCCGGAAAAGCCTGTGGCTGGATTCCTGACACAGCTCTGCTTAAAAAACCTCATGGAGTAATCAGGTAAAATGGCGTCTGGATGACCCGGAAGTGGAAATGATGCAGCGCTGACCTCGAACGATATGTAGCCAGGTAAGGGGTGTCCCTTAAGTAGGGAAGAGGTGTGTCATACGCCCCTCCCACAATTACAGGCCAAAAGGCCTTAATACATATATATATATATATATATATATATATATTACAGTGAGCACACAAGCTCACTGACATGCGCAAATAGGCTCACTGACAGACAAAAAACTCTCTGACTCGCACACAGGCTTACTACAGACAAAAAACTCACTTGTATAAACACAAGGCTCACTACAAAGAAGTTCAGGGACACACACATGCTCAATAAATAGAAGCTCACTGACACACACAAGCAGTACAATCTTAACAGTGTTAAGGGCCCCCGGGCAAAGCAGTGCACTGGGGCCCTTCTGTGGTGGAATATCGGTAAAAATAAATTTAGTAGGCCGAGATTACCACGTGGCATGTGTACGTGCATATGCTGACGTATCGATCAGTTGGTTGCACGTGGCAAGATACGATCAGTAGTGTACGGAGCATGTGCGAGAATACTTGATGTAGTATTCCCCTCCTCCATTGTGCTGGACAGGCCATGCGGTCAAGCAGGAAGTTAATTCTTATTTGTATTGATTGGTCAAGAGAATGTGCGGGTGGAGCTTGATATGGGAGGAGTTATGTGCCTATATAGGGAGCCTGCACTATTGTCCGGGGCTCAGAACTTGCTGTATTTTGGTGACATTAGTCCCTCTGAGTCCCGATCGGTGAACCGAATAAAGAATCTCTTCCTTCCTGAAGAAACCTGTGTCCATCTCTCTGTGCTTGGCTTCCGTCAGTTTCTCCGGTATCATTTGGTGCATTGGCCGGGAAGCTCATCGTTCAACGGTAACTGAGAAGCAGAGGCGTGAGACGGTCTATCTTTGCCCACGTTCTCTACGGCTGCACCCCTGAACTTCTGCGTGGACCTCCCTTCGTCTCGGCGCCACTGGTTTGTTGTCCAGGAGATCATCGGCCTCTACGTAGTAAGTGCTGGGGTGTCCCCGTCGATGAGTGTGAACTCAGGTTCAGGAACGAGGAGGTAAGACGACCGCTGTTTTAGACGGCGGACCCACTAGGGGTATACCGATTGTGCGGTAGGCCCATAAGGGGTTAAATCTGTGTATGGAATTTGCCTCCTCTGTCGGAGGGAAGGAGCGAAGGCGCACCGCTCAATCGAACGCTCTTTAGTAAGACCGTTTGATTTGGTTTGGAGTCAGGCGGGGTTCTGTGTAAATAGCCCTAGCCGGACACCGGTGTCTTGTCTAGACTAGCGTTCTAGGGTGTACAATTTGTTCGCTAGGTCGGAGGGACCGGGAGACTAAGCAGACTCTGATGTACATTATCGTTTGCTAGATCTCAACCTATCTTGGCTAAGTGGGAAGGCGTGTAAATTTGGAACCCACTAGACTATTGATAGAGTAGAAAGACTAAAAGGGTTCTGTTGTAAATTCCGCCCTCTAGTTCACTATATGTGGTGCTTGGGCAGTGTGGCTAACCAAAACGGATGTAGATAGTTTTAGGTAGTCCATCAAGGTACTGGCCAATAGTTTAGTTGGGATTGTATATGTGTTAAAGATTGTTAGTAAAGTGTATATCTTGTTAGATAGCACGAGCTCAGCCGTCTAGCGAGAGTGTTAATAGTGTGTTGCTGTATTATAGTGCACAGTACCATAACCCTGTATATTTACTGACATTGTATATAAGTACTAATCATTGTCGTCTAATGCATGTCTAACACCATAACCACTAATAATTGTATTGTGACCTTAAATTGTACTTTTACCTATGCTAACCGTACTGTAACTACTATTTGTAAAAGACTATGTTACTGGGGTGTGTTATAGACGGGTAATTCATATATAGAGAATTATAGCGTGGGTGACTGTATAGTTTCGCCAAAGGGCATAATATCGATTACTTAGTGACTGGTGTAACAGCTGTGTGTGCACGGGAATTCCCTGAGTGTTCATTGTGTTATTGTGTACGTTTCACTTGGTAACTGTACCACGTGGTGCTGTTGCCGGAAGAAACGGGTGTGACTGTTGAATAGAGCGTGTGTATAGTATTCATTGTCAACAACGCTCCATTGATAAGCATGGGCGCGTCGGAGTCGACGATTTTGGATCCCTTAGGTTGTATGGTGAAGAATTTTAATAAGGGATTTAAAGTATGTGATTTTGGGGTTAAAATGTCTCCTGCACGTTTGGTCACTTTGTGCACTAGGGAGTGGCCTACTTTGGTTGCGGCATGGCCGCCACGTGGCAGTTTGGATCCAAATCTGGTACAGCGTGTACACGTGGCTGTATCAGGTAGGCCTGAACTTTACGGACAGTTTCCATACATTGATTGTTGGAGGCAGGCCGTAAACGACTTGCCAAGATGGATCCGGGTATGCCACGAGGAGCAATGTCGCCTCATGGTGGCCAGGACTTGTTTGTCCACTAGGACTATGGTTAGGCCCATTTTGGACACGCCCCCTGAGTCCGAGATCCCTATGCCGCCACCTTACTTCCCTGTAGGGGGAGGTGATACAAGTACAGGAAGTTCCACACCCACTCGCCCGTTGTCCCCATCCTCCTCCAGTTCAGAATCCACCCCTCGTCATAAGCAACCTCCCCTTCCGGCACCAGCCCCCGTTCAGTCCATCTATCCTGATGTGGCGCCACTTCAAGCTTCCGGTCAGGCTTCATCTAGCCCGGCTCGGAATATATTATTTACCGACCTTTCCCACAATAAAGCCTCTACATCCCCACGTCTTACTACCCCACGACCGGAACCCCTAACTGACGCCCCTCCACGAAGCCCTATACTAACCCGACAACTGACCGGTACCCAACAACCCAAACATTATCAGATGCCTCTTCGTTTGAATCCTGGGTCAGCCTACCTTGATGCTTTAGGTCAGATGGTGTATGCTGACCCAGTCTTCGTATATGTCCCATTCACGACTACCGATCTCTTGAATTGGAAGACCCACAATTCCTCGTATACTGAGAAACCACAAGCCATGACCGACCTGTTCACCTCGATAGTTCAGACGCATAATCCGACTTGGGCTGATTGCCAGCAATTATTAATGACATTATTTAACAATGAGGAGAGGACTAGGATTAATCAAGCGGCCATTAAAGCACTGGAGGAAGAAGCCCGTGCCTTAAACCAAGCAAATCCAGCAGCATGGGCCGCAACTCATTATCCTAATACCGATCCCGAATGGAACGTTAATGGCGCAGATATGCGTCACCTAAAAGCCTATAGAGATGCTATAATTGCTGGCATGAAAGCCGGAGGGAAGAAAGCCATTAATATGTCGAAGACAGTTGAGGTGATTCAGAAAAGTGATGAAGCGCCCAGTGTCTTTTATGACCGATTATTGGAGGCATACCGTTTGTATACCCCCTTTAATCCGGAAGACGCTGATAATTCCCGAATGGTAAACTCTGCCTTTGTCAGCCAAGCTTACGGAGATATTAAACGCAAGCTACAGAAGTTAGAAGGGTTTGCAGGAATGTCCATCACCCAACTAATGGAGGTAGCAAATAAGGTATATATGAATAGGGAATCAGAAAGTAAGAAAGAGGAAGAGCGCAAGATGCGTAAAAAGGCGGATATGTTAGCGGTAGCGATCGCAGGCGTAGATAGACGGGGCCCAGATAGAGGCGATAGTAGGTGGAATAGGGAGCCCCTGAGTAGGAATCAGTGCGCGTATTGCAGAGAAGAAGGGCATTGGAGAAGCGAGTGTCCGAAAAGAGAGCAGTACGAGAGAGACCCACCCAGGGCAGGTTATGGAAACTTTAGAGGCAGAGCGAGAGGTAGAGGAGGTCCCGGAGGGAGTAATGGTAATAGAGAAAGTGTAAGAGAGGATAGATACTATCCCGCAGCGCAAAGGTCCCGCAATAGAGAAGGTAGGGACTTTGTAGGATTGGCTGACACGGTCATGGAGGACTATTGATACCGACCGGGCTCCATCCCCCTTGGTCGAGCGGAGCCTATGGTCGATGTATCAATAGGGGGAAAAAGGAGTGCATTCATGATCGACACTGGTGCTGAACATTCGGTGGTGACTAACCTAGTTGCTCCTCCATCTGGAAGAACTATTACCGTGATAGGAGCAACTGGAAGAAATGCTGCAAAACCGGTTCTTAAAAGTCGACTCTGTACATTGGGAGGCCACGTAGTAAAACATCAATTCCTTTATATGCCTGAATGTCCAGTCCAATTGCTGGGACGTGATATGCTATCCAAATTACAAGCGCAGATTATGTTCCTACCAAACGGAACAACATCCTTAAAGTTTAATGGACCTTCAGGTATTATGACTTTATCCATACCAAAGGAAGAAGAGTGGCGACTTTATACAGCGTTGACTAGCCAAAACCCTAGGAGTGATGAATCCTTATTCAACATACCAGGAGTTTGGGCAGAGAACAACCCACCAGGACTGGCACGCAATATTCCACCTATTAAAATCGAGCTAAAACTTTGGGTTTATCCAGTGAGCCTAAGACAATATCACATCCCGCAGAAGGCTAAGAAGAACATTCAATCTTATTTGGATAAGTTCATACGGTATGGTATCCTAAAATTCTGTACTTCCCCCTGGAACACCCCATTACTGCCTGTTCAAAAGCCCGGTACAGATGAGTATCGTCCTGTGCAGGACTTGAGAGCAGTCAATGATGCGGTTGTTAGTATACATCCAGTTGTGCCCAATCTGTATAACCTGCTTGCTTTAATTCCGGGCGGGGCTACCTATTTTACAGTCTTAGACCTCAAAGATGCCTTCTTTTGCCTCCGAATTGCCGCAGAATGCCAATGTATCTTTGCTTTCCAATGGGAAAATGCTGTAACGGGCTCAAAACGCCAAATGACTTGGACAAGACTGCCTCAAGGGTTTAAAAATTCACCTACCCTGTTCGGTTCAGCTCTAAGTCAAGATCTACTGGATTTCGAGTCCATCCCAGGAGAGTGTGTATTACTACAATATGTAGATGACTTGTTGATAGCCGCAGTCACAAGGGAAATATGTCAGCAAGCAACGCACGATCTACTACACATTCTCTGGAAGGCAGGATACAAGGTGTCTAGGAAGAAGGCTCAGTTGTGTCTGCCAACTGTCAAATATTTGGGATTCCATATCTCTGAAGGTCAAAGGATAATGGGGCCAGAGAGAAAAGAAGCTGTGTGCCAAATACCAATACCCAAGAATAGAAGACAAGTGCGGGAATTCTTGGGGGCAGCAGGCTTCTGTAGGATATGGATTCCCAGTTATGCGATATTGGCGAAACCTCTTTATGCAGCTATAAAAGGTACAGAACACGATCCCTTCCTATGGACCCCAGAACAGCAAAAGGCATTTGAAGATGTGAAGAATGCTTTGATGAGTGCCCCAGCATTAGGTCTATCTGATCACACACGACCATTCTACCTATATGTACACGAGCAAAGAAGAATGGCTGTGGGAGTATTGACACAGTACTTGGGATCATGGCAAAGACCTGTTTCTTATATGTCTAAGCAATTGGATGCAGTGGCCAGCGGACTTCCACCTTGTCTAAGAGCCGTAGCTGCAGCCGCCCTGCTAGTAGCTGAAGCCGATAAACTCACTCTGGGTCAAGAACTTTATGTACGAGTCCCACATGCAGTACAGACGTTGTTGGATTACAAAGGAAATCATTGGTTTAGTAACAGCCGTATGACCAAGTATCAAGCAATGTTGTGTGAAAACCCAAGAGTGCATTTAGAGACTGTAAATACCTTAAATCCAGCTACTCTTTTGCCACAACCTACTGAAAGTCAACATGATTGTTTGGAGGTGATGGATGAAGTATTCTCAAGTAGACCAGATCTTCGTGATTTTCCCATCCAGAACCCCGATGTTCAATATTACACAGACGGCAGTAGTTATGTGAAAGAAGGGATCCGCTATGCAGGATATGCAGTAACAACGATAGACAAGGTGATAGAAGCTCGGCCACTGGCAAAAGGAACATCAGCACAAAAGGCAGAATTGATAGCACTGACACGAGCGTTACAATTGGCTGAAGGTTTAAGAGTGAACATCTACACGGACTCCAAGTATGCGTTTTTAACCACTCATGCCCACGGAGCTTTGTATAAAGAAAGAGGACTATTGAATTCAGAGGGCAAAGAAATCAAGTACGCAGCTGAAATCCTACAACTATTGGAAGCAGTATGGGAACCGAAAGAAGTTGGAATTATACATTGTCGAGTGCATCTGAGAGGAGATGGTGATGTAACCAAAGGAAACCGGATGGCAGCTAATGCAGCTAAGCGTGCCGCTGAATCAGGAAGACAGGAATATGTGGAACATATAGCTGCTCTTATACCAACCCCACTGTCTCAATGGACTCCAGTTTATACAGCTCAAGAAGAGGAGTGGTTAAAGACTGAACCTGGATAGTATTTGGAGAACAAATGGTATCAGTTAGAAGATGGGAGAATAGTTATCCCAGCATCACTAGCGGTAGAAATTGTCCAAAACTATCACAACGGGACACATTCTGGGAGAGAGAGTACAGAAGAATCTCTCAGAAAACATTTCTACATACCAAGATTGTCTAACTTAACTCAGGCCATTGTACGAAGATGTGTGACGTGTGCTAAAAATAATGCAAGGCAAGGACCAGTAAAGCCACCAGGAGTCCAGTTTATGGGGGGACTCCCTATGTCCGATCTACAAATTGACTATACAGTAATGCCTAAATCTGGTGGACATCGCTACCTACTAGTAGTTGTGTGCACCTATTCAGGCTGGGTAGAAGCATGTCCTACTCGTACAGAGAAAGCAGGAGAAGTTGTGAGATTCCTGCTACGAGAAATAATACCCCGATATGGACTACCCTGCTCTATAGGATCGGACAATGGTCCAGCTTTTGTTCATCAATGCCTACAACAACTGACTCATATGCTTGGTATAAAGTGGAGACTTCATACGGCATATAGACCTCAGAGTTCTGGTAAGGTAGAGAGAATGAATAGAACTATTAAGAACCAGTTGGCAAAAATGTGTCTGGAAACCCAACTTAAGTGGAACGTTCTTTTGCCCATAGCTCTGTTACGAATCCGCAGTACACCTACCAGAAGGATGGGCCTCTCTCCTTTTGAAATCATGTATGGGCGACCACCTCCCGTACTTGGTAACTTAAGGGGGGATTTGAGTCAGTTGGGAGAAGGAATTACTCGGCAGCAGGTTGTAGAGTTGGGTAAGACTATGGAGGAGGTACAGAAATGGGTACAAGATAGATTACCTGTGAATATTTATCACCCAGTTCATAGTTACCACCCAGGAGATCAAGTGTGGATTAAAGAGTGGAATAATGTACCGTTAGGGCCCAAGTGGAGAGTTCCTTATGTTGTTCTTTTGTCTACCCCTACAGCGATAAAAGTGGCCGAAGTGACTCCGTGGATACATCACTCCAGGGTTAAACCAGCAGCAGTCGATTCTTGGCAAGTTACATCAGATCCAGAGAATCCCTGCAAGATCCGGTTAAAGCGCACGACTCAGTCGGAGTGACGAGGAAACCTTGTGGATTACAAATTTTATTGTTTTATTGTTTCTTTCATTTGGTAAGTGAGTGAGAAGGCCATAATAAAGCCTGTCTGCTCACCGACGTGTAGTTTAAAAGTCAGGAAAAGTCTCGAAGGGACCCCTGTGAAGACGAGCAGAACTCCATTCCCTGCAGCCCTTACAACCTGGAAGCTGAGGTGCCATCGCACGGACGAAGACTGAGGATGCCGACGAAAGATGTGCTTATGATAATGTTTATTTATATGTATTTTTATATTCAGGAAGGTAGAGGTACCGACACTCCTAGCTGTGAGGTATGCATTAAGACTACAAGAACAGGTAACCATATTTCCCAAACCCTAATTTGGCATTCGCAATATGAGTGTAAAGGTGATGTGTCTAGGTGTAGATACTTAAATTTAGAGTATAGTGTATGCCAACTAGGGGTAGGAGAACCTAAGTGCTTCAATCCAGAGTATCAACCCCATACAATTTGGTTGACTCTCAGGAATGGAGATCCTCAGGGGACCCTAATAAATAAAACGATATTAGAATCCGTACATTCTTCGGGTGTTCTGCTATTTGATGCATGTAAGGCGATATCAAGTGGTAGAAAGCCGTGGAATGTATGTGGGGATCTTAGATGGGAGAGAACGTATGGGTCTTATGATAAATATATTTGTCCCAGTAGTAAAAATAAGTATGTGAGTCCTAGATGCCCAAATAGAGAATATAATTTTTGTCCATATTGGTCTTGTGTCGGGTGGGCAACTTGGGGACAGACAGCAGACAAAGATATGATTGTGACTAAGTTGCCTACCAATCCATACTGTAAGTCTATGGAATGCAATCCAGTCCATATTCTTATAAATAATCCTGACCAATTCTTGGATAGATATGGTAATTTATTTGGGTTTCAAATATACGGGACGGGTTTAGACCCTGGGACAGTATTGTTTATAGGGATAGAGACCGATACGGTAACCTCCCAAACTCATCAGGTATACCATTCCTTTTATGAAGAGATGAGTATAGATAATAAGATCCCCCATAACGCTAAAAACCTGTTTATTGATTTAGCTGAAAGTATTGCCGGTAGTCTTAATGTTACCAACTGCTATGTGTGTGGAGGTACTAACATGGGAGACCAATGGCCTTGGGAAGCAAAGGAGGTAATGTCCGGTTCTGAGGCAGTTGACTAATTAATATCTTCACAAGCCGATTATCAGATGAGTGTTAGAGGTAAATCTGAGTGGAGATTAAATACCTCCATCATAGGTTATGTTTGCATAGCAAGGAAAGGAATGATGTATAATACTTCTGTAGGAGAATTAACTTGTCTAGGGCAAAAAGCTTATGATGATGATACAAAGAATACAACTTGGTGGTCGGCTTCAAATGTCTCAGAACCATCTAACCCGTTTGTAAGATATGCCAATTTAAAGGACGTGTGGTTTGATTTATCCATCACATCTAGTTGGAGAGCCCCAGCAAATTTGTACTGGATCTGTGGTAAAAAGGCCTATTCGGAGTTGCCACAGGACTGGGAAGGGGCATGTGTGTTGGGTATGCTCAAACCATCCTTCTTCTTGTTACCTATTGAAACAGGTGAGACTTTGGGTGTTAAAGTGTATGATGTGAATCATAGGAAGAAAAGGGGACCCATAGAGATAGGCGCCTGGGAAGATAATGAATGGCCTCCCCAGCGTATTATAGATTATTATGGGCCAGCCACATGGGCAGAGGATGGTACCTTTGGATATAGAACCCCAATTTATATGCTCAACCGTATTATAAGATTACAGGCAGTGGTTGAGATTATTACTAACGAGACCTCACAAGCGCTCAATCTTCTAGCGAAACATAATACCAGGATGAGGACAGCAGTGTACCAAAATAGATTAGCTTTGGATTACCTATTGGCAGTAGAGGGAGGTGTATGTGGGAAGTTTAACCTGAGCAATTGCTGTCTTCAAATAGATGACGAAGGGCAAGCAATAGCTGAGCTTACTAGCCATATGGTTAAACTAGCGCATGTGCCTACTCAGGTATGGAAAGGGTATAATCCAAGTAGTTGGTTTGGTAGCTGGTATGAGCAGTTTGGAGGGCTTAAGGCATTGGTAGGCGGAGTCCTACTGATTCTAATGTTGTGCCTACTCCTGCCATGTCTTATCCCCTTAGTAGTTAGGTCTGTGCAAAGCCTGATAGAAAATATAGCAGAAAGGAAGGCTGCAGCACAGATAATGGTCATATATAAATATAAGGCTCTAGATCAAGGAGAACCAATGCAGGAAGATGAGTGTTGAGGGATTCACATCATAGGAAAAGTCTGGTCTGGTTCATGGTAACCTGAGGTGTATGCAAACCAAGGTTAAGTGATGCCTCAAGTAATTGTGAAATATCAAGAGGCATCAAAGGGGGGAATGTGGTGGAATCTCGGTAAAAATAAATTTAGTAGGCCGAGATTACCACGTGGCATGTGTACGTGCATATGCTGACGTATCAATCAGTTGGTTGCACGTGGCAAGATACGATCCGTAGTGTACGGAGCATGTGCGAGAATACAGGATGTAGTATTCCCCTCCTCCATTGTGCTGGACAGGCCATGCGGTCAAGCAGGAAGTTAATTCTTATTTGTATTGATTGGTCAAGAGAATGTGCGGGTGGAGCTTAATATGGGAGGAGTTATGTGCCTATATAGGGAGCCTGCACCATTGTCCGGGGCTCAGAACTTGCTGTATTTTGGTGACATTAGTCCCTCTGAGTCCCGATCGGTAAACCGAATAAAGAATCTCTTCCTTCCTGAAGAAACATGTGTCCATCTCTCTGTGCTTGGCTTCCGTCAGTTTCTCCGGTATCACTTCCTACACAACAACTCACAGGAATAAAAATTGTAATTATTGCTAGACTGCTGAGTACATACACGCAGTACACAAATACGAACACCGAGAAACTTCTGAATACACACACACAGATGTTGCTGAATGCACACAGGCTGATTTATACACTTACACACAGACTGCTGAGTCCACACACACACACACACACACACACACACACAGACATACAGACTGCTGAGTCCTAGATACAGACACACAGACTGCTGAGTCCTAGATACAGACACACAGACACAGACTGCTGAGTCCACACAGACTGCTGAGTCCACACAGACTGCTGAGTCCACACAGACACAGACTGCTGAGTCCACACAGACACAGACTGCTGAGTCCACACAGACACAGACTGCTGAGTCCACACAGACACAGACTGCTGAGTCCACACAGACACAGACTGCTGAGTCCACACAGACACAGACTGCTGAGTCCACACAGACACAGACTGCTGAGTCCACACAGACACAGACTGCTGAGTCCACACAGACACAGACTGCTGAGTCCACACAGACACAGACTGCCGAGTCCACACAGACACAGACTGCCGAGTCCACACAGACACAGACTGCCGAGTCCACACAGACACAGACTGCCGAGTCCACACAGACACAGACTGCCGAGTCCACACAGACACAGACTGCCGAGTCCACACAGACACAGACTGCCGAGTCCACACAGACACAGACTGCCAAGTCCACACAGACACAGACTGCCGAGTCCACACAGACACAGACTGCCGAGTCCACACAGACACAGACTGCTGAGTCCACACAGACACAGACTGCTGAGTCCACACAGACACAGACTGCTGAGTCCACACAGACACAGACTGCTGAGTCCACACAGACACAGACTGCTGAGTCCACACAGACACAGACTGCTGAGTCCACACAGACACAGACTGCTGAGTCCACACAGACACAGACTGCTGAGTCCACACAGACACAGACTGCTGAGTCCACACAGACACAGACTGCTGAGTCCACACAGACACAGACTGCTGAGTCCACACAGACACAGACTGCTGAGTCCACACAGACACACAGACACAGACTGCTGAGTCTATACACACACACAGACACAGACCGCTGAGTCTATACACACACACAGACACAGACCGCTGAGTCTATACACACACACACAGACACAGACCGCTGAGTCTATACACACACACACAGACACAGACTGATGAGTCTATACACACACACAGACACAGACTGATGAGTCTATACACACACACAGACACAGACTGATGAGTCCATACACACACAGACTGCTGAGCAGAGGCGGCTCTAGACTTTATGAGGCCTTAGGCAAAACTCAAACCTGAGCCCCCACTAACAAAAAAGTGTCACATATACACATTGATGCACAGTTTACCTGTGTATGTGCCTGAGAGTGTGTCTGACAGAGAGTATCCTTGTGTGTGAGAATGTAGGTCTCTGTGAGCATGTTTGCGTTTTTGTCACTGAAGTGTGTTGTGTGTATGGCGGGTGATGGTGTGAGGGGGGTGATGGTGAGAGGGAGAGCGGGGTGATGGTGAGAGTTAGCGGGGGTGACGTGAGAAGGAGGGGGGGTGACGTGAGAGTGAGGGGGGGTGACGTGAGAGTGAGGGGAGTTGACGTGAGAGTGAGGGGGGGTTGACGTGAGAGTGAGGGGGGGTTGACGTGAGAGTGAGGGGGGGTTGACGTGAGAGTGAGGGGGGGTTGACGTGAGAGTGGGGGGGTTGACGTGAGAGTGGGGGGGTTGACGTGAGAGTGGGGGGGTTGACGTGAGAGTGAGGGGGGGTTGACGTGAGAGTGAGGGGGGGTTGACGTGAGAGTGAGGGGGGGTTGACGTGAGAGTGAGGGGGGTTGACGTGAGAGTGAGGGGGGGTTGACGTGAGAGTGAGGGGGGGTTGACGTGAGTGAGGGGGTTGACGTGAGAGTGGGGGGGGTTGAAGTGAGAGTGGGGGGGTTGACGTGAGAGTGGGGGGGTTGACGTGAGAGTGGGGGGGGTTAATGTGAGAGTGGGGGGGTTGACGTGAGAGTGGGGGGGGTTGACGTGAGAGTGGGGGGGTTGACGTGAGAGTGGGGGGGGTTGACGTGAGAGTGAGGGGGGTTGACGTGAGAGTGAGGGGGGGTTGACGTGAGAGTGAGGGGGGGTTGACTTGAGAGTGAGGGGGGTTGACGTGAGCGTGAGGGGGGGGTTGACGTGAGAGTGAGGGGGGGGTTGACGTGAGAGTGAGGGGGGGTTGACGTGAGAGTGAGGGGGGGTTGACGTGAGAGTGAGGGGGGGTTGACGTGAGAGTGAGGGGGGGTTGACGTGAGAGTGAGGGGGGGGTTGACGTGAGAGTGAGGGGGGTTGACGTGAGAGTGAGGGGGGGGTTGACGTGAGAGTGAGGGGGGGGTTGACGTGAGAGTGAGGGGGGGTTGACGTGAGAGTGAGGGGGGGTTGACGTGAGAGTGAGGGGGGGTTGACGTGAGAGTGAGGGGGGGGTTGACGTGAGATTGAGGGGGGGTTGACGTGAGAGTGAGGGGGGGTTGACGTGAGAGTGAAGGGGAGTTGACGTGAGAGTGGGGGGGTGATGTGAGAAGGAGGGGGGTTGATGCTGAGGGTGGTGAGGTGGTGAGGGGTGAGGCGGTGAGGGGTGAGGCGTGAGGCTGAGGGGGGTGGGGGGTGAGGCTGAGGGGGTGGAGGGTGAGGCGTGAGGCTGAGGGGGGTGGGGGGTGATGCTGCGGATGGTGAGGGGGGTTATGCTGAGGGTGGTGAGGGAGGGTGATGCTGAGGGTGGTGAGGGAGGGGGGTGCTGAGGCTGGTGGGGGGGTGCTGAGGGTGGTGAGGTGGTGAGGGGTGAGGCGGTGGGGGTGAGGCGTGAGGCTGAGGGGGGTGGGGGGTGAGGCTGAGGGGGGTGGAGGTGATGCTGCGGATGGTGAGGGGGGTTATGCTGAGGGTGGTGAGGGAGGGTGATGCTGAGGGTGGTGAGGGAGGGTGATGCTGAGGCTGAGGGTGCTGGGGGGTGCTGAGGCTGGTGGGGTGGTGAGGCTGAGGGTGGTGAGGGGGTGAGGCTGAGGGTTTTGGGGAGGGTGGGGAGGCTGGGGAGGCTGAGGGTGGTGGGGGTTGCTGAGGGTGGTGGGGGTGCTGAGGCTGAGGGTTGTGGGGTGGTGGGGAGGGTGGTGAGGCTGAGGGTGGTGGGGAGGTTGAAGGTTATTGGGGAGGGTGGGGAGGCTGGGGAGGCTGAGGGTGGTGGGGGTTGCTGAGGGTGGTGGGGGTGCTGAGGCTGAGGGTTGTGGGGTGGTGGGGAGGGTGGTGAGGCTGAGGGTGGTGGGGAGGTTGAAGGTTATTGGGGAGGGTGGGGAGGCTGAGGGTGGTGTGGGGTGCTGAGGCTGAGGGTGGTGTGGGGGTGCTGAGGCTGAGGGTGGTGGGGGTGCTGAGGCTGAGGGTTGTGGGGTGGTGGGGAGGGTGGTGAGGCTGAGGGTGGTGGGGAGGTTGAAGGTTATTGGGGAGGGTGGGGAGGCTGAGGGTGGTGTGGGGTGCTGAGGCTGAGGGTGGTGTGGGGGTGCTGAGGCTGAGGGTTGTGGGGCTGAGGGTGGTAGGGAGGGTGAGGAGGCTGAGGGTGGTATGGAGGCTGAGTCCATACATACAGACACACAAGCTTCCTCACTAGCAGACAGACAGAGACACACACACAAGCACATTAAGCCTACCTGTCACTGGAGGTGTTGCTGGGGGTCAGCCATCTTCCATGCTTTTCAGCAGCAGCATGGGTTGCTGCTTAACGGCGGGGGTGGGGCTTGCGTGTGGGAGGTGGGGCTTCGTTTGGGGGCGGGGCCTTGCCGGGGAGCCTGTCAGTGCTCCCTCCGGCCCCAGACAGCACCTGACCCAGCGCTCCAGCTGCTCTGCCCTGCATTCCCTCGGGCTGTCACAGGCTGTTACAGCCCGAGGGAATATAACTTAAACACATAGCCAGTCGGTTGCTGGCATTTGGGGGGACCCAAGGGGGGGGCACAGCATGATGTAGGGGGGGCCATGGCCCCCTCTGCCCCCCCCCTAGCGACGCCACTGGCAGGGAGGCGTGCATAGGGCTGCACTAACAATGTGATATAACTCCTAAATAGCAGAGAATTGTGCAGTAAGGCTGCAGGAGCATGATCTGTACACCAAAACTTCTTCATTAAGCTAAAGTGGTTTTGGTGACTATGGTGTCCCTTTAATCACTTCAATAAAAATGTATAAAAAAACAACATAGTGTCAAACCACATACAAATAACAATAAAATAAGGGATAACATTGCACTCACAAACATAACATTTAAAAAGTTGCATCGTAAGGTACAGAAACCCTTCTACAGTATATTGCAGCAGTCTCCAAGCACAGGTTCCAATTAGAGTCCTCCCTGATAGAGGAAATATCACCAAAAGTCTGCAGGGTGTTTGTTTTCCTCTAGTTGGAATAACAGAGAATGCTTAATTGCTGCAATATAAAGGATCTTAAAAATGTGAGTGTTATAAAATTTATAATTCCAGTTATCTTTATATACAAGCTGTATTGCCCCATTGTGAGCATGCTATCTTTCAGAAACAGACTTGGTATTCTGTTAACCCCTTAAGGACCAAACTTGTCATGTGTCCTTAAGGGGTTAAAGGGTATATATATTTTCTATTATGTATTCACCTATCTATGCATAGTCACTTATATGGTGATATACTGATCATAATAATTTATGTTTCATGCTCTATCCATCTTTTGGTGTTTTTTGATTTGGCGGATTAGATGCCCATGAAATATTACTGACAGAGCTAAAAACTGGACTTTTAATGTGCTTGGGCTAAGGCCTTTGTCGAGACCAACCTGTCGGAATTCCAAAATATGAATGTGTGGCAGATTTTCAAAGTTAATGGAATTTTCTTTTGCCCAGTTATTAAATGTGTTCCAAAATTAATAATAACACAAAGAGGTAGAGGATTTTCTTGACATGTGAAGGGAGTTCATAACATAATCTGACAGACCTTGATTCATGATGGATTCCCTTTCAAAAGCCAAACCCCCAGGTTCCAATTGGAGGGGTGAGGGGGGTTGCTGGACCCTGAATTAGAAGATTTGTCACCTCTGGTAGTTGCCAAGGGGAGGCTTGAGACATCTTTAGAAGGAAAGGATATCATGGTCTCCTTGGCCAGATGGGAATGATGGCAATAACTGTTCTCCCTTCCTTCCACATTTTCTTCAGGATTCTGGGAATTAGAGGCAGAGGAGAGAACACATATCCCAGATCAAATTGCCAGATTTGAGAGAAGGCATCTTGTCCGGGGGCTTTAGAATCTGGTTTCATGGAGTAGTACTAAGTAACCTGGAAATTATTGTGGTTGGCTATGAGATAGATCTGAGGTGTACCCCACCTCTCCAACAAGGATTTGAAAATTAATAGATTTAAGCTACATTCACCTAGGAGAATGTGAGTTATGCTCAGATAATCCACTAGGTAAATTTCTGGTCTTTTAAATGGTGTTGAGCTTAGGACATTAGAGGAGTACTTGGAGGAGTTGATTATTTTTTGTGCAAACTTGATGGCTTACATATGCTGCCACTGTCCTGTTGTCTGTCCTGATTATAATCCTAGGGCTCTTGATGACGTTTCAGTTTCCTGACTGCATAAGATATGGCTCTTAACTCCCAGGTTCAAATGTAGAGTTCTCTCTGCTATATTTTATTATCCCTGAATCCACGTTCTTTCTGTGTGTACTCCCCGTTATGTCAGACTGGCATCCATGGTAATTGTTTGCTAAGATGTATCTTCCAGAGGAAAGACCCTGAAAAGATACATTTGTTGTAGCCACCATCTTAGTTTCTTCACCCGATGAAGAATGCAAATGGATTGGTTCCAGTCGGATCTCTTGTAGTTGAACTGATCAGGAAGTTCTTCTGAATCAGTCTGGAGTTCCATTGGGACCAGCGAACAAGACCAATCATAAAAGTCAGAGAACCCAGCATGCTCATATAGGTCCTCGCTATTACAGCTTTTTTTTTGGAGTATTTGAAGAACCTTCTGTTTGATTTGAGACAATCTTTCAGGAGATAGATTTCGTTTCGAAATCTATCATGTCTATTAAAGTTCCCACTGTTCACTGTTTGTTGTAAGGGAGTTATTGAGCTCTTTTCTTTGTTAATTATGCAACTGTGCTCCTGAAGACATGACAGTGCTTGATTAGTGAGGGACACAGCTTTCTTGAATGTAGGAGCAATGATCAGAATATCGTCCAGGTAGTGAAAAATTGTAATGCCTTTGTTCCTGAGAAAGGCTACGAGGAAGATGAGGAGTTTTGAAATGGTTCTGGAAACAAGGCGTAAGCCAAATGGAGGCCTTTGTGTGCTTGCCTTGGGTGGCCGCCGGTTTGTATTACCGATCACCCCACTTTTTCGTCTCCCGAACAGTGCCGGACCACCATGATACTCCAATTAGAACGTTCACACCTCCTAACAAGGTGTGAAAACTGCAGACTGCAAAGGAACGAGCGGCGCGTCCCACACCTGGGTGGCTGCCCGTTCTTATTGATGAACGCCCACCAGGGGGAGCATTCGTCTCCCGAACGGCCTGTGTACATGGACTTGATGGCGGTGCCAAAGATCACCCTACGCGCTCCCAACAGAGCTATTGTCACGGTTCTCACCGCGGCAGACAGACGGCCAGACGTGGTCATCCCAGGAGTTCCCAACAGGTGATTTGAACAGGGGAACTTTGCAGTCCTGGTCCTACTTCCTACCTCTGAGCCACAGCAGCTTTGTTTATTTACAAGTCATTCTGGTCCTGTTCATCCTGGCATGTCTACTACATTGGGGGCTGTACCTTGACTATGGCTGTGCTTCACCTGACCCTGATCAGACATCAGCAGGGTATTAAACTCAGACTCGCCCTGTGATCTGGATCAAGTCTTTGATCCTGTTGCGTGTTCCGTACCAGTGTTCCTGTCATTTGATCTTCTACTTATTGACCCCCGGCTTCTGACTACGTTTTCTCTGACCTCTTGCATTCCTTGACTTCGGCTCTTCCTTGACGTTCCTGTTGTTTAAGTCCTTGCCTGTGCTGCAACTTGGAACTTCAATCTGCACAGCCCCCGTGCACAGACCCACAGGCCAGGTAAATTCTTACCTGACCACCTTGGCCTGTGGCTATCTGCAAGGGTGAGCAACATATCTGCGCTAGTTCCGGATCTGGTCCTCTGGTACAGCCCGGTAGAACTACCCCTTCATCAAGCAGATCCTCCTGGCCAGGTATGCCGTCAACCCCCGTGCTATACCCCCGAAAGTTCAGAGAGACCAAGAAAGGGGAGAAGGACACCCATGCAGAGTGGGCATGCCGCATCACTCAAGCCACCCAGAACTGGCTCAATTCCCAACAGGCCAAGTCCTCGGCACCCAGTGACCACAGCGACCAGTAGCCCCTGTATCTTGGCGGCCACCCCCCCCGACCACTGATCCAACTCTACCGTGGGGTGACAACCACCCAACAGGGACCCCCGGTCCAAGCCCCCTCCCAGCAGGTCTACCTGAGGGGTGATTTGCGCTGCTTCCAGTGTCACCAGCCCGGTCACTTCAAAGTGAAATGCCCCCGAAACTGGGGCAGACAGCAATTCATCACCCCCGTAGTACGTGCCAACCCATGAGCCGAAGCCCTCTGCTATCACAATGACCCCACAAAGTTCCAGAACTCAGACGAAGAAGCCTGGACCAACCTATATGAGGCCAAACCCATCCAGGCCGCCCATGATAACCGGGACCACCAAGGGCAGTAAGGCTGAACGGGCACAAGGTCCAGGGGCTCCGAGACACAGGAGCCACGCTACCGGTGGTGTGCCCACAGCTGGTTCCAGAAGAGGAACAGACAGGAGGTACCATAGCTATCTGAGTGGCCGAAGGGAATGTCCACTACATACCCACTGCCCACGTCCACCTAGACTGAGGCGCTGGAACCCGGAGAATCGAAGTGGGTCTCATAGACCGGCTGCCTTCCTAGGTACTGCTCGGCAACAACCTAGGACACCTTGCCTCTGTGTTTGTCTCCATTCCGACCCAGGAGGAAGCCTACCCAGTGATGACCCGCCAGCAAACCCACACCACCCCGGTCAGCTCATACTCTGAGGCTTGGGTAGACACACCAGGCACTGTAGAACACCCCTTCTGCAAACACCCCTTTCCCTTTGGGTGCCATTCCCGACTCTACACTTGGGCCGTCCGTACCCACTACCTGAAACCCGAGCCCCAGGAGCCTACCCCTGACCCCACCACCCTAACCCTGGTATACCCCCACTGAATTTGAGAGGGAAGTAGCCTCCGACCCGACCCTACAAGGTTAGAGGGACAAAGCCACCACAAAGAGGGGGAGCGGTACACCTGGGAAGGAGGGCGGTTATACAGCATTGCAGTGAGGAAGGAACCAGCTATAGCCCTTACTACCACCAAGCAGCTGGTGGCACCCAAGAAGTATCGGTAATGCCCGGCCGGGCATTTGGGCAGGAACCGGACGTCCGCTCGGCTCACCCAAAGCTTCTTCTGGCCAGGCATCTCTCAGGATCTGAGGCAGTACTGCCAGACCTGCCATGTCTGCCAGAGAGTGGGGAAGCGGATTATCGAATATCCGTTTGGCAGAGCAGCTGTCAACATTATAGGTCCCCTAGCCAGCCTAGTCCCTCTGGGAAGAAGTACATTCTGACCATCATGGACTACTCAACTCGGTACCGTGAGGCAGTCGCCCTGAGCAATATTCGGGCAGAGACATGCAAGTATTTTCCCGGATGGGTTTTCCCCGGGAGATTATCTTGGACTAGGGCACCCAGTTTACTGATGACCCACCAACTGTGGAGGCTGTGCGGCATTAAACAAATTCTGAGCTCCCCTTACCACTCCCAGACCAATAGCCTGTGTGAGTGCTTCAACAGTACATTGAAGCAAATGCTCCGCAGCTTTTCGGTGACCCACAATGATTGGAATAAATTCCTTCCCCATCTCCTGTTCACTTATCGGGAGGTGCTGCAAGAGTCGACTGGATTCTCCCCGTTCTAACTAATGTTCAGGCGGAGAGTGAGGGGACCCCTGGATCTAGTGCGGTAGTACTAGGAGGGAGCTGGGCACCAGGAAGGGACCCCCATCGTCCCATATGTGCTGGAGTTTAGGGACTGACTGGAGGAACTCACCCAGGAAGCACAGAGATGCCAGTGAACATGGTATGATCAGGGCGCCAGGGGCCGAAGCTTTCAAGTCGGGCAGAAGGTCTTTGTGCTGAAACCCATCCGACATGACAGGCTACAGGCTGCCTGGCAGGGCCCATACCGTGTAGTGGAACAAAAAGAGGACACTACATATGTGACCGGCCAATGCTCGGGTACTGGAGTCCGACACCTGTTGCATGTGAACATGCTTAAGTCCTAGCACGAGTAGACAGAGGATGTCGCCGCTAGTTGTGCGCCAGCCTCAGAAGATTATGGCAATCTTTCTCTGCCTGACCTCCTAGTAGACGGGACCCATACAGGGTCCATAGAAGAGGTCCAGTTAGGGGCAAACTTTCAGACCACGAACGCAAACAGGCGAAATGGATGTTGTTCGCCAAACGAATGACCTTCTCCAACCTGCCAGGGTATACCCCTCTGGCCACCCATAGAGTGGAGACCCCAGACCAACAGCCCCTATGGAAGGTCCCCTAGCGGGTGCCAGAGGCTGTGCGGGGAAGCATGCTACAGGAGATCAAGGAGATGCACCAGCTAGGGGTCATAGAACCTTGGGCCTCTACAGTAATCCTAGTCCCGAAGAAATACGGGACTACGAGGTTCTGCATGGACTACAGGAGGTTCAACAACAAGACTGTCTCCGATGCCTACCCTATGACCCGCATAGACGAGCTGCTCAACAGAATGGCTCGGGCTGATACCTCACCACCATTGACCTATGCAAGGGATACTGGCAGGTCCCGCTATCAGCGGATGCTGTCCGGAAGTCCGCCTTCGTCACCCCCTCTGGCCTGTACCAGTTTAAGATGATGCCATTCCGGATGAAGAATACCCAGCCAGCTTCCAACGTATGGTGGACCGGCTGTTAGATGGCCTCCAGGAGTATGCCTGCTCATACCTGGACAACATCGCCATATACAGTGACACTTGGGAGGAGCAATCTGCAGCCCTATCTGTATGGACAGCAATTCACCCTTCTCACGGATCACAACCCATTGGTCTGGCTTAACCGGGTCGCAGGAGACAATGCCCAGCTCCTCCGGTGGAGCCTGGCCCTACAACCATATGACTTTACCATCCACTACTGATCCGGTAAGAAGAATGGCAACACAGCCCTGGACAAATGATCCGTGAACTCTTTACCCGGACATTCCCCAGCTGATCCGCCCGGATCAGGCAGTGTATGCCGGTTGTTGGTTAAGGGGGAGCTGTGTGGCAGGATTGCCTAAACTGTGAATTGCCTTGTTTCTTTTGCATATGAATGTGCCTTCTAGGAAGTGTGTTCCCCCTCTTTCCTATCGCTTTTTCTATAATTTTGCCTTTAAAATCCTGCACTACACCTATTGAGTGACCAGGGGCGCTCTAGCGCACAGAGCCCTGTGCGCCGCACCACCCCGGCACCTCAGTTAGAATGTTTACTTAGAATGATCACACCTCGCTAACGAGGTGTGGAAACCACAGACCGCAAGGGAACGAGCGGCGTGTGCTTCCCTTGCGTGGCTGACGACTCATCTTACCGAACGCCCACCAGGGGGAGCATTCGTCTCCCGAACAGTACCGGACCACCATGATACTCCAATTAGAACGTTCACACATTGCTAATGAGATGTGAAAACCACAGACCACAGGGGAACAAGCAGGGCTCCTGCTGGCGGCATGGAAGTCCGAGACGACAAATGGGAGAGGGAGTGCCCATTCGAACTTGGTTCGCGCCACTCTCCTGGTTGGCCGGCACGAAAAAAGCGATGTTTGGTCGCCGCAGTCACCAAAAGTGATGTTGTGTTTGCGAAATTTTTGTTTCGCGAACGGCGGACGCGAACTTCCGCAAACGTTCGCGAACCGGGCGAACCGCCATTGACTTCAATGGGCAGGCGAATTTTAAAACCCACAGGGACTCTTTTTGGCCACAATAGTGATAAATCACCAAACATTCCTAAATCACAATGGAAATGGATTGACACCTGACATATGACATATTGACACCTTGACATATGCATTGACACCTGTCCTCAGAGACCCTGATACACACTGACACAGAGTAGAATAGGTACTGTTCTCGCTACATAGGGTCACTTGGCAGATATGGATTGACACCTGTCCTCAGGGGCCCTGATACACACTGACACAGAGCAGAATAGGGACTGTTCCTCGTACATAGGGTCACCATTTTTAGCCCAAGGCAGCTCATCTCATCAGGCCTTTTTTAGTCGACTGTATCGCCCAGTGTCAGTCCCTTCGGGATCCATCCCTCATTCATCTTAATAAAGGTGAGGTAATCTAGACTTTTTTGACCTAGGCGACTTCTCTTCTCAGTGACAATACCTCCTGCTGCACTGAAGGTCCTTTTGACAGGACACTTGAAGCGGGGTAGGCCATAAGTTCTATCGCAAATTGGGATAGCTCAGGCCACAGGTCAAGCCTGCACACCCAGTAGTCAAGGGGTTCATCGCTCCTCAGAGTGTCGATATCTGCAGTTAAGGCGAGGTAGTCTGCTACCTGTCGGTCGAGTCGTTCTCTGAGGGTGGATCCCGAAGGGCTGTGGCGATGCGTAGGACTTAAAAAGCTCTGCATGTCCTCCATCAACAACACGTCTTTAAAGCGTCCTGTCCTTGCCGGCGTGGTCATGGGAGGAGGAGGATGACTTCCACCTCTTCCCCTGTTAGATTCCCGTTGTGCTGTGACATCACCCTTATACGCTGTGTAAAGCATACGTTTTAATTTATTTTGCAAATGCTGCATCCTTTCCGACTTGTTGTAATTCGGTAACATTTCCGCCACTTTCTGCTTATACCGGGGGTCTAGTAGCGTGGACACCCAGTACAGGTCGTTCTCCTTCAGCCTTTTTATACGAGGGTCCCTCAACAGGCACGACAGCATGAAAGACCCCATTTGCACAAGGTTGGATGCCGAGCTACTCATTTCCCGTTCCTCCTCCTCAGTGATGTCAATGAAGGTATGTTCTTCCCCCCCAGCCACGTACAACACCACGGGTACTAGATAGGTGACAACGAGCACCCTGGGATGCCTGTTGTGGTTGGTCTTCCTCCTCCTCCTCAAAGCCACATTCCTCCTCTGACTCATCTTCCTCACAATCCTCTTCCAGCATTGCCACAGGTTCAGCAAGCGATGCTGATAAGGCGGTTTCTGGTGGTGATGGTGACCACAACTCTTCCTCTTCGTCTTCACGCTCATCTACGGCCTGATCCAGCACTCTTCGCAGGGCACACTCCAGGAAGAAAACAAATGGTATGATGTCGCTGATGGTGCCTTCGGTGCGACTGACTAGGTTTATCACATCCTCAAAAGGACGCATGAGCCTACAGGCATTGCGCATGAGCATCCAGTAACATGGCAAAAAAATTCCCAGCTCCACAGAGGCTGTCCTAGCACCCCGGTCATACAAATATTTATTAACGGCTTTTTCTTGTTGGAGCAGGCGGTCTAACATTAGGAGTGTTGAATTCCAACATGTCGGGCTGTCGCAAATCAAGCGCCTCACTGGCATGTTGTTTCACCGCTGGATATCTGCAAAGTGCGCCATGGCCGTGTAGGAACGCCTGAAATGGCCACACACCTTCCTGGCCTGCTTCAGGGCGTCCTGTAAGCCTGTGTACTTATGCACAAAGCGTTGTACGATCCGATTACACAGATGTGCCATGCACGGCACATGTGTCAACTTGCCCAACTTCAATGCCGCTGTTACGGTACCGCCTTCCGAGCCCCATACGCAGTCTTTAGTCACTTGTAATCCCGGTTCCCCCAATAACGAGACCAAGCTCCATTATGAGGGTAAAACATGAACTGAGGACTGGATCATCCAGCCTGCCTTTTATTTCCATTCCACACACACAGGCCACACCAAGGGGGAGGCATAAAATAACCACTGGCATCGATGTTACATCCCACACATTCCCTCCCCTTGGTGTGACACATAATCCCATTATACATACAGTTTGAAATATACTTTTATACATCTTTCATAACTTTAAACCCATCCATCATATTCACATAAGAAGCACATATTCAGATTCAGCGTACTTTAAACATAAACATTCTCAAAAATCACACCAATCCCTTCAGTGAATAAAAAGTTACTCGAAAGTCCTTTTATGACCGACCGCAGGTACCTTTTCTTGCCCAAAATAGTTCCCTGGATTCGGGATGAGCGGTCGGTCACTTTCTGGCATAAAAATGGCTAAGTCCTGTTCGAAGTGGGTCGGTACTTCGACTTTCGTCGAAGTGTCGAAGTGCCGTCGATAGTACGGGTCGGCGGGTTCGAAACTAAAATGGCCGCCGCCACGTGGTCCTTTGTCCGATGCCGGCTACCTCGAGGTCTTCGGTAACTTTGGCACTTCGATAGCTTCGACTGTATTTGAAGTGTCACTTGCAAAAGGTAACAACCCTTCACATTATCTCTCAGAGACCATAAGTACTGGGCAAACCAGACAAACCCAATAGGTTTAGTCCAGACGGATGGGTCTGTCACATGGCTCCCTCCTTGTGGAACACTCCGGCAGACCCGGCTTGACCCTGTGGCGGGTCAACTTGGGGATGACCGGACTTAGAGAAAATAGGGACGTCTGTTTGCCGGGATAACCCATCCGCATTCCCATTCTGCTTACCGGGTCGGTAGCTGATAGTGAAATTATAAGGCTGCAATGCCAAACTCCACCTCAGCAGCCTGCCATTGTCTCCAGAGACCCGGTTAAGCCAGACAAGGGGGTTGTGGTCTGTTACGAGAGAAAATTCCTGTCCGTATAAGTAAGGGCTCAGTTTCTTCAGTGCCCAGACCAGGGCTAAACACTCTTTCTCTACTGCCGCATAACTCACTTCTCGAGGTAGTAACTTTCTGCTGAGATATGCGACAGGGTGCTCTCCTCCATCCTCCCCGACCTGGCTCAGCACAGCCCCCAGTCCATACATGGAAGCGTCTGTGTGGACAAGAAAACGTTTGTTAGGGACTGGGGCAGCCAGGACAGGGGCATTCACAAGAGCCTGCTTCAGGGCCTGAAACGCGGCTTCACAAGCTGGAGACCACAGGACCTGCCTAGGTAGGTTCTTTTTAGTCAGGTCAGTCAGGGGCTTGGCAATCGTGCTGTAGTCAGGGACAAAACGTCGATAATACCCCGCCGTCCCTAGGAAGGCTAGCACTTGGGTCTTGGTGATAGGTGTGGGCCAGTTAGCTACTGCCTCTACCTTAGCAGGTTCTGGTCTCTGGCTCCCACAACCCACCCTGTGACCCAAGTACTGTACTTCTGCCATGCCTAAATGGCACTTGTCTGGTTTCAGAGTCAGGCCGGCGGCCCGAATCTTGTCCAGCACTACCCCCACGTGTACTAGGTGGTCTTCCCAGGACTCGCTGTAGACCGCGATGTCGTCCAGGTATGCACATGCAAATCCCTGGAAGCCATCGAGGAGCCTATCCACCATACGCTGGAAGGTAGCCGGAGCATTCTTCATTCCGAATGGCATAACCTTAAACTGGTATAGGCCAAACGGGGTGACGAATGCCGACTTGGGGATAGCATCCTCGGCCAGGGGGATCTGCCAGTACCCTTTACATAGGTCAATGGTGGTCAGATAGCGCCCCCTGGCAATGCGGTCTAATAACTCGTCTATCCGGGGCATCGGGTAGGCGTCAGTGGTAGTCCGCTCGTTGAGCCGCCTGTAATCCACACAGAACCGGGTGGTCCCATCTTTTTTGGGTACTAGGACTACGGGCGAAGCCCACGGACTATCTGAGTGCTCAATAACCCCCAGCCGGGTCATCTTCTGTATCTCCTTCCGCATTCCTTCTCGGACTGCTTCAGGGATACGGTATGGGGGTTGTCGTAGGGGGTTCTGTCCGGGTGTCTCGACCTTGTGCACAGCTAGGGTGGTGTACCCGGGTTCTTGGGAGAACGTCGCCTGCTTCTCCCACAGAAGCTGTCTTGCCTGTGTTTTCTCGGCCGGGTTTAGTCGGTCACCTAGCTGTACGAGGCTAGTAAGGTCGGTCTGGGGATCCCTTTCTAACAGGTCAGGTAAGGGTAAGTTCTCCGGGTCGTCAGTAGCTGGGGCACAAACTGCCGCAACATCCTCGGGTCGTTCCTGATACTCCTTGAGCATGTTCACATGAAAGGATCGTTGTACCCTTTCATCCGAACAGCTGGCTATAAGATAGGTAGTATCGCATACCTGAGCTAACACCTTGTACGGGCCCTGCCAAGATGCTTGCATCTTGTTTGCCTTCACAGGTTTGAGCACTAGAACCTTCTGCCCAACCTGGAAGACCCGCTGTCGAGCACCCCGATCGTACCATCGCTTCTGTCTCCCCTGGGCCGCCCGGAGATTTTCCCTTACCATCAGGGACAGTTTCTCCATGCGGTCCCGGAGTTCCAGAACATATGGCACTATAGGGGTCCCTTCTTGCTCCGTCTCCCCCTCCCAGTGTCCTCTAATGAGATCTAGGGGTCCGCGAACCCTTCTCCCATAGAGTAACTCAAAGGGGGAGAACCCAGTAGATTTCTGGGGCACCTCTCTGTATGCAAATAGCAGATGAGGCAGGAATCGCTCCCAGTCTCTGCAAGTGTCAGTAAAGGTCCTCAGCATCTGTTTGAGGGTGCCATTAAATCGCTCGCAGAGACCGTTAGTCTGTGGATGATATGGTGAACTAAGTAGCGGGTTGATGCCGCACACCTTCCACAGCTGCTGGGTGAGCACAGCGGTAAACTGAGTTCCCTGATCAGAGAGGATCTCCTGAGGGAACCCGACCCTAGTAAAGATTTTAACCAGGGCATCAGCAACCGTCTCTGCCTCTATATTAGACAGCGCTACTGCCTCTGGGTAACGGGTGGCGTAGTCTACCACAGTAAGAATATATTTCTTACCGGATGGACTAGCCCTGGCCAGTGGACCCACAATGTCAACGGCTATGCGGGAAAAGGGCTCTCCAATGATAGGCATCGGCTGCAGCCTAGCTTTTGGGTGATCTCCCCGCTTACTTACCCGTTGACACGTGTCGCACGTGCTACAATACATCCGCACATCTCGGTTAAAATTGGGCCAGAAAAAGTTTTGGGTGATTCTATGAGCTGTGCGGTGGGAACCTAGATGACCTGCCAACGGCACGTCATGCCCAATCCGCAGAATCTCCTGCCGATACTTTGCAGGTACTACTAGTTGTCGTTTCTGCGGAGGGGCATTCGGTTTCTGGGAAGGTTTCGGGATCCTGTACAGCCTATCCCCCACCCACTCGTAGTGTTCTCCACCTACTCCTTCTTCCCCAGCGTCGGCCCTGGCCCTGTACTTTGCTAACGTCGGGTCTTCCCTAGTTTCTTTCCCGTACATCTCTGGGGTATCCCAGCCTAACGGGGCCTGGTCTAAGGTACAAGTCGGGGTAGAGAGTCTTACCTGGGTCTCAGCAGCAGGTGGGCCGGCCTCGGCGGCACGGGTCTGGGCACGGGTCGTGACAGCGTCCACGGCAGCGGGACCCATGGGAGCGAAGGCTGAAACAAGGGGAGCCAAGTCGTTGCCAAGGAGAACATCAGTGGGTAAATCCTTAATGACCCCCACATTCACGTGTCTAGCGCCCACTCCCCAATCCAAATGTACCCGGGCCACGGGTAGGCGAAATACTGCACCCCCGGCTACTCGTACTGCCACGGTATCCCCGGTATGTTGAGCTTCGGACACTAGGTGCTTCTGGAGCAAAGTCAGGGTTTCACCAGTGTCTCGTAGCCCACTGACCTCCCTTCCGTCGACCTTTACACTCTGTCGGTGGTGTTGTCGATTGTCCTGGTGGGCAGCCTGAACGGGATCTGCCTCATGTAAGATGCCCCAGCATTCCTCTTCCTCTACACAGTGGGCTGCTGGAAGAGGTGTTCGGGGAGGGGCCCCTGCGGGTTTCCTCCAGGACTGGTTCCGGTTGGCACGGTTCATCGGGCACTCCTGTCGCTTGTGCCCTAGCTGATTGCATAGGTAGCACCGAATGGGTACGGAGTACTCTCGGGCGTTAAACCGGGGTGGACGTTGGTACTGGGCAGACGGAGGGGGTGCGGATGGTCTGTTCATGGGAGGCTGATAAGTGGTAGCTGCCGGTTGGTATTCCGCTCTGGCGGGAGCCTTGCTGATGGAATTGTCCAGTCTGCGGGCATCGGTATACTCATCTGCCAAGCGAGCCGCCTCATGTAGAGTGGAAGGTTTACGGTCCCTTACCCACTCTCTGACCCCTGTTGGCAATTTATCGAAGCAATGTTCCAATAAAAACATCTGCAGCACCTCTTCCCCTGACACCGCCTGGCACCCTGCCATCCAGTGGGCAGCTGTGCGATGTACCTTACATGCCCATTCAACGTATGAGTCCCCAGTTGTTTTCACAGTGTCTCGGAACCTCCTCCGGTATGCCTCGGGTGTAACGGCATACCGGGCAAGTAAAGCTTCCCTGACGGTCACATAATCCCCGATCTCCTCATCCGGAATGGCCCGAAAAGCATCGTTGGCACGGCCGGATAACTTGCCGGACAGTATAGCAACCCAGTCTTCCAGGGGTACCTTGTGCAGGGCACATTGCCGCTCAAAATCAGCAAGGTACCCATCAATCTCTCCTTCTGTCTCACTGAAGGCTTTGAAGGCTGCAAATGGCACTTTCTTTGTGTCCCCCGGGTTTGCTGTGACTGGGGCTGCTGCAGCACCGTTTTGGCGTAGCAGGTTGGCCTCCACAGCGGCTTGAACCTGGGTGATAATCTCTGCGGAGGGGTTGGGGCCATAATGGGCCAGCCTAATTCTTACCGCCCGGTCAAATCTTGCCTCCTCGGGGGTTCTGTCGTCTGGGCTGGGTCCATTGGTTCCCTCTGCCGCTGGTACTCCATCCATTTCCAGCAATAGAGCAATAATGTCCCTCTTCTTGAGGTTACTGGCCTGTCCGCCCCTTTGTTCCAATAAGTCTTTTAGGGTAGCTCTTCTCAGGTTTTGGTATTGTAGTTCCATTTACTCCTGGTCGTAGTGGTCTCTTTGGGCGCTGAGGATCATCCCGTCGCTTGCCACCAGTTGTTACGGTACCGCCTTCCGAGCCCCATACGCAGTCTTTAGTCACTTGTAATCCCGGTTCCCCCAATAACGAGACCAAGCTCCATTATGAGGGTAAAACATGAACTGAGGACTGGATCATCCAGCCTGCCTTTTATTTCCATTCCACACACACAGGCCACACCAAGGGGGAGGCATAAAATAACCACTGGCATCGATGTTACATCCCACACATTCCCTCCCCTTGGTGTGACACATAATCCCATTATACATACAGTTTGAAATATACTTTTATACATCTTTCATAACTTTAAACCCATCCATCATATTCACATAAGAAGCACATATTCAGATTCAGCGTACTTTAAACATAAACATTCTCAAAAATCACACCAATCCCTTCAGTGAATAAAAAGTTACTCGAAAGTCCTTTTATGACCGACCGCAGGTACCTTTTCTTGCCCAAAATAGTTCCCTGGATTCGGGATGAGCGGTCGGTCACTTTCTGGCATAAAAATGGCTAAGTCCTGTTCGAAGTGGGTCGGTACTTCGACTTTCGTCGAAGTGTCGAAGTGCCGTCGATAGTACGGGTCGGCGGGTTCGAAGTTAAAATGGCCGCCGCCACGTGGTCCTTTGTCCGATGCCGGCTACCTCGAGGTCTTCGGTAACTTTGGCACTTCGATAGTTCGACTGTATTTGAAGTGTCACTTGCAAAAGGTAACAACCCTTCACATTATCTCTCAGAGACCATAAGTACTGGGCAAACCAGACGAACCCAATAGGTTTAGTCAAGACGGATGGGTCTGTCACAGCCGCCAACAAATTTGATCCGTTGTCACAAACCACTTTGCCGATATCCAGTTGCTGCGGAGTCAGCCACTTTCCCACCAACGGGTGCCGTTGATGTGGAGCAAGACGCAGCAGCAGAAGAGGACTCAGCCGAGGAGGTTATGGAAGAGGATGGAGTAGGAGGAGTAGAGGAGGTGGCAGCAGGCCTGCCTGCAAGTCGTGGCGGTGTCACCAACTCCTCTGCAGAGCCACGCATTCCATGCTTGGCAGCCGTCAGCAGGTTTACCCAATCAGCAGTGTAGGTGATATACCTGCCCTGACCATGCTTTGCAGACCAGGTATCAGTGGTCAGATGGACCCTTGCCCCAACACTGTGTGCCAGACATGCCATTACTTCCTTTTGCACAATCGAGTACAGGTTGGGGATTGCCTTTTGTGAAAAGAAATTTCGGCCGGGTACCTTCCACTGCGGTGTCCCAATAGCTACAAATTTTTTGAACGCCTCAGACTCCACCAGCTTGTATGGTAAAAGCTGGCGGCCTAATAGTTCGGACAAGCCAGCTGTCAGACGCTGGGCAAGGGGGTGACTTTCTGACATTGGCTTCATACGCTCAAACATGTCCTTGACAGACACATGACTGTGGGCAGATGAGCGGGAACTGCTACAGGCGGGAGACGGAGTGGCGGATGGTTGAGAGGGGGCAAGGAGGACAGCAGTGGTTGATGTGGCTGAAGATGCTGGACCAGGAGGAGGATGGCGGCTTAGAGTTTGCGTGCTGCTTGTACTCATGTGTTGATCCCATAGGCATTTGTGATGTGCGATCATGTGCCTACGCAAAGCAGTTGTACCTAGGTGGGTGTTGGACTTCCCACGACTCAGTTTCTTTTGGCACAGGTTGCAAATGGCATCGCAGTTGTCAGAGGCAGACACACAAAAAAAATGCCACACTGCTGAGCTCTGCAATTACGGCATTCTGGTGGTGGACACAGCATGTGTTGATTGGCGTGCTGTCGGGCTGACCCCGGGTGCCGATGCATGCTGTCTGACTGTGCCACTAGCTCCTTGCGACAACCTCCCCCTGCTTCCAAATCGTCTCCTCCTCCTCCTCTCTGTCTCCCCATCTGACCTTTCGTCCTGTTCTTCTTGCCGAGCGGGCACCCCCGTGACATCCATGGACGCATTGTCTTCATCAACCGCTTCACTTGTATCTGACAACTCGGCAAAGGAAGTAGCAGTGGGTACAACATCATCATCATCATCACACCGTACGTCCATGTGTGTAATGCTGCCTGCCTGAGACATATCCCTGTTATCTACATCCTCTGGCAATAATGGTTGCGCATCACTCATTTCTTCAAACGGATGTGTGAATAACTCCTCTGACATACCAAGTAAAGCGGCTGTGGTGCTAGTTTTGGTGGTGGCGGCAGGCGGGTGAGTGGTATCTTGAGAGGTGCCAGAAGCTAAGCTGGAGGAGGATGGTGCATCAAGGTTCCGAGCGGAAGCTGTAGAAGATTTGGTGTCCTGTGTTATCCAGTCAACTATGTCCTAAGAACTTATCGAGTTCAGGGTACGTGGCCTCTGAAAACTGGGCATTATTCTATGGCCAAAGGGAATCACAGCACCATGACCACGATGGCCCCTGCGGGGTGGCCTGCCTCTGCCTTTCATTTTTTTTTGGATTAGGGCAGGGGAGGGCTGGCAGCCTTAGGCCTGGGGGGCAAAACCAGTCAAGTGGCCCATTGCGCCACCAAATCAGTTCACCATCCATGCCCACTTTTTTCTGGTTTTATAACGGATGTTGATGTGAGGCTAATCAGTAGCTCTTTGCCATACCCGCTCCTTCACGGCTCTGACTTTCAATGTTGTCAGAGCACAGGCTGAGAATCTCTGAGCCTGTGCTCTGACTCACTAACTGAGCGCCGGAACCACGAGGGAGAGGATATGATCTGACTGCACCTACTGCTGGTGCGCACCAGTGGACCACCAGCGATTCGTTTAAATTAAATATGCTGGTGTACCCAACTTGTGAGCTGTGTTGGCCGCCGGGCGCCTCTGTTGTCATGGCACCCTGCGTGACTGCACAGCTTGCCCACCCTAACGGCTGGCCCTGCTGACACACACTAATGTTACTACTTAGACATCCCTCAATATTAATACAGAGATGAGAGTAAACACCAATAAACTGTGGAAACAGAGCTGATCCCCCCAAATTTATAAAGGTTTGCTTAGAGGATTTATTCAAGATTAAATCATGCCTCCTCCTCTCTCCCCCATGCGCTGCTCTGTAGGCTGGGAGGAAGTGAAGAGTAATCACAGTCTCCCAGCACAACGCCACATGACACAGACAGCCACACACACCATGACACAGACAGACACACACACCATGACACAGACAGACACACACACCATGACACAGACAGACACACACACCATGACACACACACACAGCATGAAACAGACACACACACACACACCATAACAGACAGACACACACAGCATGACACACACACAGCATGACACAGACACACACACACCATAACAGACAGACACACACAGCATGACACACACACAGCATGACACAGACACACACACACACCATAACAGACACACACACACACCATAACAGACAGACACACACAGCATGACACAGACAGACACACACAGCATGACACACACACTCCCACTGACATACATACTTTTAGGTACCTGGGGCCGGAGAGACATGTGGGTGTCCTGCGGCTGCATTGAGAGCTTGAATGGCGGCCGCAGGGGAAGCTCTTTTGGTGGCCGCTGGGGGGAGCAGGCTGTTCTGTCTCTGCTCCCCCTCCCTCATGCTCAGCTTAATGAGACTGGGGCTGGAATATGACATCATATTCCGGCCCCGGTCTCTTTCTAGCGCGCGAGGGAGGGGGAGCAGAGACAGAACAGCCTGCTCCCCCCAGCGGCCGCCAAAAGAGCTTCCCCTGCGGCCGCCATCCAAGCTCTCAATGCGGCCGCAGGACACCCACATGTCTCTCCAGCCCCAGGTGCCGACGGCCCACCGGGAAATTTCCCGGTATCCCGGTGGGCCAGTCCGGCCCTGCATAAGGCCCACTCATAAGTCCACTTATATGTTCCACCCACCCATGAGCTCGCTCACAGGGAGTGGAGTGTGTAGGGGATGTGTTATGTGTTATCTCATATGTGTGCTTATGGTATGTAGTGTATAGGGATACCAGTTTGTGCAGGTGATGCAGTGTGTTTGTGTGTAGTGGAAGCAGTGTGTATTTGTGTATAAGGGATGTATTATGTGTTTCTGGTTGTGTGTGAGGGATGCATTGTGTGAATCTGTGTTTGTATGCATAAGGGATGCAAGGTGTGTGTCTGTATGTGTGTGCATTGAGTGTAAGAGATGCATTGTGTTTCTGTGTGTATGTAAGAAAAACAGTGTGTGTGTTTGCATGTGTGTGTAAGGGTTTGCATTGTATGTTTCTGTGTATGTGTGCAAATGATGCATTGTCTTTGTGTGTAAGGGTTGCATTGTGTGTGTGTGTGTATGTATAGGGATGCATTGTGTGTTTCTGTGTGTGTGTGCGCGTAGTGTTAAAGAGCTCCCTGTCTTGCCCCCTGTCCTATAGAGCTGTCCCTTAGAGCTCTCCCCTGCCCCTTAGTGGTCTCTCCTCTCCCCCACCCTCCCCTAGCGGTCTCTTCTCACACTCACCCACCCTCCCTGTGTTCTTCTCACTCCTCCCTCTGTGTGTTCTCACCCCCCTGTGTTCTTCTTACCCCCCCCTCCTCCCTGTGTTCTTCTTACTCCCCCCCTTGTTCTTCTTACCCCCTTCTTCTTATTACTCCCCCCTTCTTCTTCTTAACCCTCCTACTTCTTCTTACCCCCTCTTCTTCTTCTTACCCCCTCTTCTTCTTCTTACTCCCCCCTCTTCTTCTTAATCCCCCCTCTTCTTCTTACTCCCCCCTCTTCTTCTTACCCCCCTCTTCTTCTTACCCCTTCTTCTAATTACTCCCCACTCTTGTTCTTACTCCCCCTTCTTCTTCTTACTCCCCTCTTTTTCTTATCTCCCCTCCTTCTTACTTCCCCCTTCTTACTCCCCCCTCTTATTATCCCCCCTCCCCTCTTCTTACTCCCTCTCTTCCCTCTTCTTACTCCCCCCTCTTCTTACTCCCCCTCCCCTCTTCTTACTCCCCCTTCTTCTTACTCCCCCTCCCCTCTTCTTACTCTCCCCCCTCCCCTCTTTTTACTCTCCCCCCCTCTTCTTACTCTCCCCCTCCCCTCTTCTTACTCTCCCCCTCCCCTCTTCTTACTCTCCCCCCTCCCCTCTTCTTACTCCCCCCCCTCTTCTTACTATCCGCCCTCCCCTCTTCTTACTCTCCCCCCTCCCCTCTTCTTACTCTCCCCCTCCCCTCTTCTTACTCTCCCCCTCCCCTCTTCTTACTCTCCCCCCTCTCCCCTCTTCTTACTCTCCCCCCTCTTCTTACTCCCCCCTCTTCTTACTCTCCCCCTCCCCTCTTTTTACTCTCCCCCTCCCCTCTTTTTACTCTCCCCCCTCCCCTCTTTTTACTCTCCCCCCTCCCCTCTTTTTACTCTCCCCCCTCCCCTCTTTTTACTCTCCACCCTCCCCTCCTCCCCTCTTTTTACTCTCCCCCTTCCCCTCTTTTTACTCTCTCCCCCTCCCCTTACTCTCACCCCCTCCTCTTACTCCCCCCCTCCCCTCTTTTTACTCTCTCCCCCCTCCCCCTCCCCCTCCCCCTCCCCCTCCCCCTCCCCCTCCCCCTCCCCCTCCCCTCTTTTTACTCTCTGTGACGAAACCAACCTCGCCACTGAGAACTGGAGAAGCCTGGTTGCCCGCCTGCTGCCTTTGGACTATGGCCCTGGGAGATTGGGCCCTTTACAAACAGTATTCGGCCCTAACAGAGTGCATGTCACTCATTCTGGCCCTTTAAATACAGTGGGGCCATTCGGTACTTGCCCTGTGTGAGCAGTGATACCCCCCAGATAGCTATGCCATGGAGCCTATTCATATAATGAAAGACTATGGGAAAGACTTTGGCTCCATGGCAATTAAACTGTATTTGTGTGGTCTGCGTGCCATTCACCTAATAATGTGCACGCAGACCTGAGCTATCTGGGGATATGTTAAATGTCTGTGTTTAATGTATAAAAAGTGACTTTATGTATTTTAAAGAGTTTTATGTTGTTTTGCAACCATGTGGTTAATGGAGTCTGCCTCTAGTCCTGGATAATTAGATTTCCTCTCCAATTATCTCCAGGGCAGAAGGGAGGAAGCCAGGATGCATTGTGGGGATGTTTTACTTTTACTGTTTGAGCCAGAAGGAACAAAAGATACTTTTAGTAACTTTTTAACCCCTGGTCGGATTCATGCCATTTTTTAATATGTTGTTCCCCTGAATGGATTGATTGTGGATATGTATTTTTATGTGAATGTGATGTATGGTTTTAAAGTTATGAAAGTTGTGTAAAAGTATATTTTGAACTGTACACATAATGGGATTAAGTGTCACACTAAGGGGAGGGGATGTGTGGGAGGTAACATCTATGTTATTGGTTATTTTATGCCTCCCCCTGGGTGTGGCCTGTATGTGTACTCATGTAATAAAAACCAGGCTGGGTGCCCAGCACCTCAGACCACTGCTTGACCCTCAACACGGAGCCTTGTCTCGTTCTTGGGGGGATTCACTGTATGCTGTTGGAGATTTGACTGCTAGGAGTGTAAGCTGATGTCTGCTTTTCCTATTCATCTGCTAGCAGCTATTTGTGAGGTTCCAGCTGGAGTGCTACCTTATTCACCTATATCCAGTTCGTGAGTTCTGATGTTCTGCAGTAGCTGTGCCTTTCTGAGGAAAGGGGATTATCGCCTAAACTGGGTTTTATCCTCTTGTATGCTGAAACGGTCCGTTACACTCTCTCCCCCCTCCCCTCTTTTTACTCTCTCCGCCCCCCCCCTCTTCTTCTTACCCCATCCCCTGTAGTTGGCCGAGCTGCAATCCGGTCCGCGGTCCCGGCCGGAGTGATAGGAAGGTGCTCAGTGTGCACCTTCCTGTCAGTCCGGCCGGGTACAGGAAACAGAAACTCCTGTTCCGCGCGGAACAGGAGTTTCTATTTCCTGTACCCGGCCGGACTGACAGGAAGTGCACACTCAGTGTGCACCTTCCCATCACTCCGGCCAGGACCGCGGACCGGAGTGCAGCTCAGCCACCTACAGGGGAGTGGAGGGAGGGAAAAGCAGCTGCAGCCGTCTGAGCGCTCTTTACAGAGCGCTCGGCGGCTGCAGCATTTAAAGGGCCGGCCCGCCGCGGCCGGTCCTAAAATAATTTCGGGCGGCCTGAGGGGCAATTGCCTCCCTGCCCCCCGGCCCAGCCCGCCCCTGGATTAGTGGTACTATGCGTGCAAGCTACTGTGAGACCGGATGTGAGTGGCAATGTGCAATGGCAGAGGTCTGCAGAGTACACGCTGTAGGCCTGACACACCCGCTTGAAGACAACTAAATGCTATTCAATCTATAACAGTGAAAAAAGTTTTTGGGTTTTAAATGCACGCTATTGTGACACCAGAATATGAGTGGTGGCACTGGGCAAATGGGCACAGTATCCACTGAGCCTGACACAGAAGCTGGCAGACAACTAACTGCTCTTCAATCTATTACAGTGAAAAAAATGTTTTTCTTTTTAAATGTCAAGCTGAAGCTATTGTGACACCAGATATGAGTGGTGGCACTGGGCAAATGGGTACAGTATCCACTGAGCCTGACACAGAAGCTGGCAGACAACTAACTGCTCTTCAATCTATTACAGTGAAAAAAATGTTTTTCTTTTTAAATGTCAAGCTTAAGCTATTGTGACACCAGATATGAGTGGTGGCACGGGGCAAATGGGCACAGTATGCACTGTGAGCCTGACACAGAAGCTGGCAGGCAGGCAACTGCAATTACATTACACAGAAAAAAAAAAAGCAGACTGACGTTCTAGCCCTAAAAAGGGCTTTTTGGGGTGCTGTCCTTACAGCAGAGATCAGATGAGTCCTTCAGGACTGTAGTGGACACTGAATACCCTAGCCTAGCTATCAATTTCCCTATCTAATGAACAGCAGCTACACTTTCCCTCCTCTCACTAAGCATGCAGCTTCAGAATGAATCTAAAATGGATGCTGGGAGGGAGGTGGGAGGGTGTGGAAGGGAGGGTCTGCTGCTAATTTGCTGGAATGTGTCTGCTGACCGTGAGGCACAGGGTCAAAGTTTGCTCAATGATGACAAATAGGGGGCGGATCGAACCGCCCATGTGTTCGCCCGCCGTGGCGAACGCGAACACGCTATGTTCGCCGGGAACTATTCGCCAGCGAACAGTTCGGTACATCACTAATCACGATATATACACCCCTTTATTTTGGGTGGATTGATTTTTTATTTTTTTACTTTTAGCATTTTTTCTAATAAAGGTTGTTTACCCTATATATGTGACACTTTTTACTTGTTAATGGATTAGGAGACCTACCTACCTTGTGTGAGTGGACTCCCTACTCCATTTGTTCCACTTTTTTTCTATGTAACTTTGGGGGTTAAGCCCCGTATACCTCCTGTAACCTCTTTTTGGGGCAGTGGTAGTAGTTTTTCTACTCCATAACCCGTCCTCTTTCTCTTACTTTTTGTTATTTAAGGTTTCAATACCTAGGTTACTGATCCCACTAAACAATATGGCCGGCTTTTTAGCCAATAGACAGGATTTCAATACATGGTGCAAAGATGCTGATAATATTTTTTCAAATGACAACTTGGAGAATAACACTAATTCACTGGACATTAACCAGTCCTTTAACCCCTTAAGGACGAAGCCAAATGTACACGTTGTGAACGAAACAAATTGTAAACAAAACCTGGCATTTGCGCTATATGTCTGTCCAACCGTAATTCACCTCTTTCAAATTAAATGCACCACCCCCTTATTATATATCATTTTATTCAGGGGAAACAGGGCTTTCATTTAATATCAAATATTTAGCTATGAAACATAATTTAATATGAAAACAATGGGAGAAAATAAGAAATATTGTTATTTTTTAGTTCTACATGACATTTTAACTGTCAACGTCATAATACTATTTGCTTTTACTGCAATAAAATACACATATTTGTATTCAGCAAAGTCTCACGTGTAAAACAGTACCCCCTATGTACAGGTTTTATGGAGTTTTGGGAAGTTACAGAGTCAAATATAGCATGTTACATTTGAAATTGAAATTCGCCAGATTGGTTACGTTGCCTTTGGGACTTTATAGTAGCCCAGGAATTAAATTTACACCCATAATGGCATACCATTTGCAATAGTAGACAACCCAAGGTATTGCAAATGGGGTATGTCCAGTCTTTGTTAGTAGCCATTTGGTCACAAACATTGGCCAAAGTTAGCGTTAGTATTTTTTTGTGTGTGAAAAATGCAAAAACCGCCAATTTTGGCTAGTGTATGTGACTAAGTGGCTACTATAAAGACTGGACATACCCCGTTTGCAATACCTTGGGTTGTCTACTATTGCAAATGGTATGCCATCATAGGGGTAATTTTCATTCTTGGGCTACCATAGGGTCTCAAAGGCAAGGTACCCAATCTGGCAAATTTTAATGTGAAAAAAATGAAACACAAGCCTTATATTTGACGCTGTAACTTTTGAAAACACCATAAACCTGTACATGAGGGGTACTGTTGTACTCGGGAGACTTCGCTGAACACAAATATTTGTGTTTCAAAACAGTAAAAAGTATTGCAGCAATAATATCGTCCGTGTAAGTGCTGTTTGTGCGTGAAAAATGCAAAAAAAATCACTTTTACTGGCGATATCATCGTTGTAATACATTTGACTGTTTTGAAACACTAACATTTGTGTTCAGCGAAGTCCCCCGAGTAGAACAGTACCCACCATGTACAGGTTTTATGATGTCTTGGAAAGTTATAGGGTTAAATATTGTGCTAGCAAATTAAATTCCCTTTACTTTTGGCATGGGTTGTCAGGCAGGTCCCGCTAATTTTATGGCAGGACAGGAGGCTTCATATTTGCTTTACCTTCTTTACTGAAACCTCCAGCAGCAAATAAACAGTTAACAGAACTTTTCAAAACAACCAATCAGAACAAAGCAACAGTAGTATAAAACCCCTAAGCAGGCTCTTCCACTTCCTCTTTCTTTGCTGCTGCCTCCAGGTGAGCATTCACCAACTCAGAGTTGTCTCTGCTCTGGGTTGTTTTTCTCTCCTACATGCTGCTTGCTTATTTGAACAGTCTGTTTAATCAGTCTATTTAATAGGTTTTGTTTAAGCAGCCTAATTGCTGGATTTATTTAGACAGGTTCTTGCTAAATTTATTTTAACAGTTTGTCTGCTGTGTTTATCTAGCCAGCCTGTTGCTGGGCCTAGCTGGGCAGTTTATTCTGTGTTATTTCCTATACCACTCCATGCTATGTAGCTGCTGTACCACTTGTTAACATATGTTGCTGTGTTTAAGCTACTTATGATAGATTCTGGATACTGCTCACTGACTTATTGTTATTCTGGGTTACTTTATGCAGTTTTTTCTCACTCTGCTGTATGGGGACTGGATGTCCCTGCTTCGATGCTTTGACTCTGCCTGTACTCGGTTTCCCCTCCCTGGGTCCCCCTGCTGGGCTCTGTCGCCCATACCCTTTCTCCCTTATTCCCCACCTGCTCCCCGCGGCCCCTGGCCGCTTGCTGAGCAACTTTTTCAGCTGTGGCAGTGCTGCGCGAGCACCACGCGGTAGGCCGCACTAGTCCTTTTGTGGCTGCGGCGGCCATTTTGTTGGAGCCGCGGCGGCCATTTTGTTGGAGCTGCATGGGCTCCATGCATCACATACAGCCCTGTCTCACCCACCGAGCTGCCCTGCTGCCTGCTGGCCATGTGGCCAGCCTTCCCTCTCCCTATACAAGGGGAGATAGCCCAATATTTCAGCTATCCCCCTACTTACTGTGCCTGTCTCACATGCTGCATATGTAACAGATCCTGGATAGCAGGATCTGTCCCAGGCACTCTCACTGCTCACACTGCAGCTTACTATGATGTCTGATGCAATGTGACTAGGTTCTCTATCCTAGCAGTAAACTTGCCACACTTTTTTGCTACTAAGGAGAATCTTAGATTTACAGGGGTATTACTGCTCAAATAAATATCTTTGTTTAAAAATCATTGTGTAACAAGACTATGCCACATGTGATATATGCTACTCAAGCCTTTCTCTCAACAAACATTATATGGTCCGTTTTCAGCACCTAGCTCCCCTGCCAAGGTTTGCTGCCCTTCCTGCAAGGGGCTTAACATTTTTCCACTATACATACTCTTCAAATGTATCCTAATATTATTATGCCTGAGTGGTCTGTAGCTGTGCATCAGCTTCTAGCTGTATGGACCCTTCTACCCCTCAGGGGGGCTAACCGACCCCACATACAGTCCTGTCATAACCGTAATGAGAGTGACCCCCTCTCGCTGACCGCACTACTGGGTGTACAGACCTCTATGATACCACTCTGAGGGTGACCCCCTCTTACCTACAGCTCTGCTGGATCTGCAATGCCCGGTTATGGTTATATAAGGGTGACCCCCTCCTGCCGTCTGCACTGCTGGACTGGCAATGTCTGGCTACTTTTATTATACGGCTAACCACTACGGCACTACTGTACCTACAGTGTCCGATTATGTTCAGACTGAGGGTGACCCCCTCCCCTGCTGGCCTATACTGCATAGTATGCTTGTGCTTGTTGGGTGACCCCCTCTTGCACGCTGGGTGACCCCCAGCTGGCCGCACCAGGTATCACTCAGACAGTGTTACCTCTATGGCAGTTATGCAATCACGTCTGAAAACTAACCACTACGGCACTACTGTACCTACAGTGTCCGATTATGTTCAGACTGAGGGTGACCCCCTCCCCTGCTGGCCTATACTGCATAATATGCTTGTGCTTGTTGGGTGACCCCCTCTTGCACGCTGGGTGACCCCCAGCTGTCCTCACCAGGTATCACTCCAACAGTGTTACCTCTATGACAGTTATGCAATCACGACTAATGGACAAATCTCCCGTGCCCAGAAGGTCACTTGGCCTGTCCTCATGCCACTCCACTGACCTCACTGCCAAAAACCATCGGTACCCTACAGGGGACACTCCACCGGCCATTCTAGACGCTACACCGAGCCCCCCTGGTACGCGTTGGCTAACGGATGGATTCATCTAGAGGATCAGTCTTCATGACGGAGTCCGGAAAGGTCCCCGCAGACACCTGATACAGGGTTTGCACTTTATCCGGGACTAACCACTGGATGTCGACGACACGCGGACACAGATGTTTCCTCGGGACAAATGGCGCGTTACAGCTTGGAAAGCGAAAAATACTAAATTCCCTTTTGGAATGTACCTATATGACTTATAGGTATCGCCTAGTTGGTTTCTACCCTTGAGAACCGCAAAACGGGCATCAAGGTTACAGAACCTTGGACCGTTCCATGAGCAATACGCATGACCAAAAGAGGCGTCCATTCCGAAGTTGCCATGCTGGGCGAAGTGTGCGGCGGAGTGGACTCCCGCCCCATCCCCATCCTACATGCTCCCAATGCATATGGCGCCTGTGGACACTTTGAGACGGAGGGCACTCATTCCCTCAGAGCTGCTCGGCGTGGATGATTGGTTCTCTCCCTCAACCGGACATGAGAGAAACCCACATGGATTTTGCCATCAACATAGACATATGGAATCTGACTCACTCCCAGTCAACCCAGTTTCTGGTCTTTCATAGGATATCGGTCCAGGCATGCTCCGCCACCCGAGGACCAAGATGTCCGTCTTCAGGGAAAATGCCAGGCATATGCTCCGCAACTTGCGGGTCACACTTAGGGGCCCAACCCGGTCGATTGACCAGTTGTTATTCGCCATCGAGGCCATACCACCAGGATCCGGTACTATCAGCCGCTCCAACATGACGCTTTCTCGGGTCTTCGGCCTGGTATGACCGAATCATGTGACCTTCGGACGAAGATCATCTAAAACTTAATTGATGACTCCGACAGGGGGACCTGGCCTACCTAGGAGTTTCGGACCCCAACCAACTTCGGCCTGGACTCTGGAGTCCAAAGGAGGAACCTCTTCACGCCAACTGCATGGAACTACCGGCAGGTTTGTTCAACGTTTACAGCTCTCTCAGGGGAAGTAGTACTGCTCGCTACCTTCCGGCCTGGACTTATCACTGGTTGCCCACTTTGGACTGCAGTCGGATCGCTATCTATAGCATCTGGACAAGTATTCGGCATTTGTGACAATGTCTGCGGGACGAGACACTCATGTGGCGGACGGCATCATCCGACCATAGAGAGACCCCAATGATTGGTTGCCTCACCCTCCGGGGTCTCGAGTACTGGCAGGATTAAATTTGGTGCGAACTGCCATACGGAGCGGTTCTCCAGCTGGCTGCCGGACCCTCAGCAAGACGAGGGACGCGTTTTCCAAGCTTGGTCCCCTTCGGGGCGTACGCATCCTGTTTACCTCCAGGATACTTCAGGCTTTGCTTCAGACCGAATTCCTGGGAGTGTCGTTTTGGCTGGCCACACCACTTCGGAGGAGTCCTCCGTGCCTTCCCCTTTTGCTGGAGTTTGCCATGGGAAGGCAATCTACGACTCCCTGTATCCATGTCCTGTGTGGGATCCACAGGGGTAGCCTGCCATGACTGGTGTCTGGAGAGATGTTTGGGTCCCTATGGCTGACCCCATTGTCTGGCTGAGTTGCCCTTTCGGGGTAGGATCGTATGGGGCCATTCACGTCCTATGTCAGCTAGAGGACGACTCATGTGCGTTTTCTCAAGATTCTGGCATTGGTAAGGATCTCTTGGTCTGCAGTCTACCAAGAGGAGTATTCCTTACGGGAGCCCTATCTCTCGCTATTCCTCAAGTCTAGTGGTATCGTGTGTTCTGCATTTCCTTGAGGAATGACCTAATGACAAGGACTTGCCTTGCGCCAGTTTTTCCACTTATGGTTTTCACCAGTACATCTTGTATTTCATGGCGTTCTGACATCATGGTATCGACGTGATGTCTTCTCCCTTCTTGCCATTCAGTACATCGGTTTCTGCTCCACACATATTTCATTTCTATTCATCCTTTGTGTTGTACCCCTATTCTCCGGATAGGCCACGGCTCTGACAGGTTGTACACGACCATGTAGATCCAGGATCTGGTTCTTTCCTCTGTCTACTCATGGACAGCTGTTGATTTCTGCGTACGGACGTTTTGAACTGTTTCTGCATTTCCTATACACCGCTGCTTGGTTTAGGGAATGGGCTTTTCCATTCTCCTTTTATTTCAGTCCTCTGTCATATTGCTTCTGGTTCTACTATTTGGGCGTTAAAATTGCAAATATGAAGCCTCCTGTCCTGCCATGAAATTAGGGATTATTCTAGCCTCGGTGAGGGAATAATCTAAATAGTGATGTACCGAACTGTCCGTAGGCGAAGAGTTCCCGGCGAACTTAGCGTGTTCGCGTTCGCCGCGGCGGGCGGACACATGCGCAGTTCGATCCGCCCCCTATTCGTCATCATTGGGCAAATTTTGACCCTGTGCCTCTCGGTCAGCAGACACATTCCAGCCAATCAGCAGCACTCCCTCCCTTCCACACCCTCCAACCTCCCTCCCAGCATCCATTTTAGATTCATTCTGAAGCTGCATGCTTAGTGAGAGGAGGGAAAGTTTAGCTGCTGCTGATTAGATAGGGAAATTGATAGCTAGGCTAGGGTATTCAGTGTCCACTGCAATCCTGAAGGACTCATCTGATCTCTGCTGTAAGGACAGCACCCCAAAAAGCCCTTTTTAGGGCTAGAACATCAGGCTGCTTTTTTTTTTTTCCCTGTGTAATGTAATTGCAGGTGCCTGCCTGCCAGCTTCTGTGTGAGGTTCACATTGGATACTGTGCCCACTTGCCCAGTGCCACCACTCATATCTGTTTTTACAATAGGTTAAGCTTTAGATTTAAAAGAAATATTTTTTTTTCACTGTAATAGAAGAGCAGTTGCCTGCCTGCCAGCTTCTGTGTCAGGTTGGATGCCTTGCCCATTTGCACAGTCAGTGACACCACTCATATCTGTTTTTACAATAGCTTAAGCTTTAGATTTAAAATACATCTTTTTTTTTCACTGTAATAGAAGAGCAGTTAGTTGTCTGCAAGCGTCTGGGTGTCAGGCCTACTTCAGCGTGTGCTCTGCAGACCTGTGCCAGCGTGCTTTGACAGTTGCCAATCATATCTGGTGTCTCTTTAGCGTGCTTTTACAAAGAAAAAAGGTTTCCAGTGTAAGCTAATAGCAGCCAGTCAGTGTCCTTCAAGCGGCTCTGTCAGGCCTTCCTTCAGCGTGTGCCCTGCACAACCCTGCCAGCACATCTGTGTAATCTGATCGTACAACGCTTTGTGCATAAGTACACAGGCTTACAGGACGTCCTGAAGCAGGCCAGGAAGGTGTGTGGCCATTTCAGGCGTTCCTACACGGCCATGGCTCACTTTGCCGATATCCAGCGGCGAAACAACATGCCAGTGAGGCGCTTGATTTGCGACAGCCCTACACGTTGGAATTCAACACTCCTAATGTTTTTACAAAGAAAAAAGGTTTCCAGTGTAAGCTAATAGCAGCCAGTCAGTGTCCTTCAAGCGGCTCTGTCAGGCCTTCCTTCAGCGTGTGCCCTGCACAACCCTGCCAGCGTACTTTGACAGTTGCCACTCATATCTGGTGTCTCTATAGCGTGCTTTTAAAACCAAAATTTGTCTTTCACTGTTATAGATTGAATAGCAGTTACTTGTTTTCAAGCGGGTGTGTCAGGCCTACAGTGTGTGCTCTGCAGAACTGTTCAAGTGCACATTGCCAATCATATCTGGTGTCTCTATAGCGTGCTTTTACAAAAAAAAAAGTTTTCTAGTGTAAGCTAATAGAGGCCAGTCAGTGTCCTTCAAGCGGCTCTGTCAGTCCTTCCTTCAGCGTGTGCTCTGCAGAACTGTTACAGTTCACATTGCCAATCATATCTGGTCTCACAGTAGCTTGCACGCATAGTACCACTAATCCCCAAAAAAATGACAGGCAGAGGCAGGCCACCCCGCAGGGGCCGTCGTGGTCGTGGTGCTGTTATTCCCTTTTGCCCTAGAATAATGCCCAGTTTTCAGAAGCCACGTACCCTGAACTTGAAAAGTTCTGAGGACATAGTTGACTGGCTAACACAGGACACCCAATCTTGTACAGCCTTCGCTCGGAACCTTGACGCACCATCCTCCTCCAGCTTAGCTTCAGGCACCTCTCAAGATACCACTCACCCGCCTGCCGCCACCACAAAACTAGCACCACAGCCGCTTTACTTGGTATGTCAGAGGAGTTATTCACACACCCGTTTGAAGAAATGAGTGATGCGCAACCATTATTGCTAGAGGATGTAGATAACAGGGATATGTATCAGGCAGGCAGCATTAAACACATGGAGGTACGGTGTGATGATGATGATGTTGTACCCGCTGCTGCTTCCTTTTCTGAGTTGTCAGATACAAGCGAAGTGGTTGATGATCACGATGCGTCCATGGTTGTCACGGGGGTGCCCGCTCGGCAAGAAGAAGAACAGGGCGAAAGTTCAGATGGGGAGACAGAGAGGAGGAGGAGACGAGTTGGAAGCAGGGGGGGGTCGTCGCAAGGAGCTAGTGGCACAGTCAGACAGCATGCATTGGCACCCGGGGTCAGCCCGACAGCACGCCAATCAACGCATGCTGTGTCCACCACCAGAATGCCGTCATTGCAGAGCTCAGCAGTGTGGCATTTTTTTTGTGTGTCTGCCTCGGACAACAGCGATGCCATTTGCAACCTGTGCCAAAGGAAACTGAGTCGTGGGAGGTCCAACACCCACCTAGGTACAACTGCTTTGCGTAGGCACATGATCTCACATAACAAACGCCTTTGGGATCAACACATGAGTACAAGCAGCACGCCTACTCTAAGCCGCCATCCTCCTCCTGGTCCATCATCTTAAGCCACGTCAACCACTGCTGTCCTTCTTGCCCCCTCTCAACCATCTGCCACTCCGTCTCCCGCCTTGAGCAGTTCCCGCTCATCTGCCCACAGTCATGTGTCTGTCAAGGACATGTTTGAGCGTAAGAAGCCAATGTCACCAAGTCACCCCCTTGCCCAGCGTCTGACAGCTGGCTTGTCCGAACTATTAGCCCGCCAGCTTTTACCATACAATCTGGTTGAGTCTGAGGCGTTCAAAAAATTTGTAGCTATTGGGACACCGCAGTGGAAGGTACCCGGCCGGAATTTCTTTTCACAAAAGGCAATCCCCAACTTGTACTCGATTGTGCAAAAGGAAGTCATGGCATGTCTGGCACACAGTGTTGGGGCAAGGGTCCATCTGACCACTGATACCTGGTCTGCAAAGCATGGTCAGGGCAGGTATATCACCTACACTGCGCATTGGGTAAACCTGCTGACGGCTGACAAGCAAGGAATGCGTGGCATTGCAGAGGAGTTGGTGACACCGCCACGAATTGCAGGCAGTCCTGCTGCCACCTCCTCTACTCCTCCTACTCCATCCTCTTCCATAACCTCCTCGGCTGAGTCCTCTTGTGCTGCTGCGTCTTGCTCCACATCAACGGCACCCCCCAGCTCCCCAGGTACTATTCCACATCCCGGATACGGCAGTGTCACGCTGTCTTGGGTTTGACTTGCTTGAAAGCAGAGAGTCACACCGGACAAGCACTCCTGAACGCACAGGTGGAAAAGTGGCTGACTCCGCAGCAACTGGATATCGGCAACGTGGTGTGTGACAACGGAAAAAAATTGATAGCGGCATTGAAGTTGGGCAAGTTGACACATGTGCCGTGCATGGCACATCTGTGTAATCTGATCGTACAACGCATTGTGCATAAGTACACAGGCTTACAGGACGTCCTGAAGCAGGCCAGGAAGGTGTGTGGCCATTTCAGGCGTTCCTACATGGCCATGGCTCACTTTGCCGATATCCAGCGGCGAAACAACATGCCAGTGAGGCGCTTGATTTGCGACAGCCCTACACGTTGGAATTCAACACTCCTAATGTTCGACCGCCTGCTCCAACAAGAAAAAGCTGTTAATGAATATTTGTATGACCGGGGTGCTAGGACAGCCTCTGGGGAGCTGGGAATTTTTTTGCCACGTTACTGGACGCTCATGCGCAATGCCTGTAGGCTCATGCGTCCTTTTGAGGAGGTGACAAACCTAGTCAGTCGCAACGAAGGCACCATCAGCGACATCATACCATTTGTTTTCTTCCTGGAGCGTGCCCTGCGAAGAGTGCTGGATCAGGCTGTAGATGAGCGTGAAGAGGAAGAGGAAGAGTTGTGGTCACCATCACCACCAGAAACAGCCTTATCAGCATCGCTTGCTGGACCTGCGGCAACGCTGGAAGAGGATTGTGAGGAAGAGGAGTCAGAGGAGGATTGTAGCTTTGAGGAGGAGGAGGAGGAGCAAGACCAAACACAACAGGCATCCCAGGGTGCTCGTTGTCACCTATCTGGTACCCGTGGTGTTGTACGTGGCTGGGGGGAAGAACATACCTTCAATGACATCAGTGAGGAGGAGGAACGGGAAATGAGTAGCTCGGCATCCAACCTTGTGCAAATGGGGTCTTTCATGCTGTCCTGCCTGTTGAGGGACCCTCGTATAAAAAGGCTGAAGGAGAACGACCTGTACTGGGTGTCCACGCTACTAGACCCCCAGTATAAGCAGAAAGTGGCGGAAATGTTACCGAATTACAAGTCGGAAAGGATGCAGCATTTGCAAAATAAATTAAAAAGTATGCTTTACACAGCGTATAAGGGTGATGTCACAGCACAACGGGAATCTAACAGGGGGAGAGGTGGAAGTCATCCTCCTCCTCCTCCCACGACCACGCCGGCAAGGACAGGACGCTTTAAAGACGTGTTGTTGATGGAGGACATGCGGACCTTTTTAAGTCCTATGCATCGCCACAGCCCTTCGGGATCCACCCTCAGAGAGCGACTCGACCGACAGGTAGCAGACTACCTCGCCTTAACTGCAGATATCGACACTGAGGAGCGATGAACCCCTTGACTACTGGGTGTGCAGGCTTGACCTGTTGCCTGAGCTATCCCAATTTGCGATAGAACTTCTGGCCTGCCCCGCTTCAAGTGTCCTGTCAGAAAGGACCTTCAGTGCAGCAGGAGGTATTGTCACTGAGAAGAGAAGTCGCCTAGGTCAAAAAAGTCTAGATTACCTCACCTTTATTAAGATGAATGAGGGATGGATCCCGAAGGGACTGACACTGGGCGATACATTCGATTAAAAAAGGCCTGATGAGATGAGCTGCCTTGGGCTAAAAATGGTCCACACGCTGCTGTATTTTAGCTCTGAATGACGTTTGACTTGCGTGACTTATCCGCCACCAACTAGGGTTCAAGCCACCATGTTTTAGGGCACTTTCTGCCTGTGAAACAAACATCAATTTTTCTGTCCGCTGCTACAGCAGCGGCTGCAACAATACCAATTTTTTCAGGCATGTGTACATGCCGAATTTTTAGGCCCACTGGTGCAGCACTGTGGCTTCAAAAACCAAACCAAAAAAAAATCCTCCAAGATGGCACCAATATACCAGTGGTCTAAGCATCTTCCCACCTTGGCCTAAAAAGGGGAGGTGATTCCACAATTAAAAATATCTGTCATTTACACGTCCACTGATAGGAGACGCGGAAGGTATTAAACTGATATGAACAATACTAAACTCACCACTCCTATCTGGTGGCACATTAGCTTGCCCGCGCAGTGCCCCAAATTTCAAGTAAGAGGACCGACCAATCATCTTCTTCCATCTCCCTGTTACATAAATCAATGCCATATCCATAGAACTTGTAGAGAATATCCAGGATAGTTTTACAGGGCCAAATCATGTCGCCTGTTGAAAGAGGTGACCTTGCTCGGGTCCCAGGTGTGCGGTTCCTAAAATGGCTGCCATATACACGTCCACTGATAGGAGACGCGGAAGGTATTAAACTGATATGAACATTTACTAAACTCACCACTCCGAGTGCTGTTATTTATTTAATTTTTTTGTGGTGAGGCTTTACAGGACAGAGTGCTTCTCCACGGGACATGTTAACTCACGGGCAGCTGGCTCATCAAGGAACCAGAGCAGCTTGAACGTGGTGACCTTGCTCGAGTCCCAGGTGTGCGGTTCCTAAAATGGCTGCCATATACACGCCCACTGATAGGAGACGCGGAAGGTATTAAACTGATATGAACAATACTCCACTCCTATCAGTAGGTCCGTCCCATTGTGATTTATGCCCCCCACCCACCGCGCAGGGATGGGGGCCGGGGGGGAGGAAAGTAGGCCCCCCCATTGTGATTTATGGCCCCCACCCACCGCGCAGGGGTTGGGGAGGACAGTAGCTCCCCCCAGTGTGTATCATGGGCTTTGAGGACAGGTGTCAATCCATACCTGCCAAGTGACCCTATGTAGGGGTAACAGTCCCTATTCTGCTCTGTGTCAGTGTGTATCATGGTCTCTGTGGACGGGGAACAGTCTCTATTCTGCTCTGTGTCAGTGTGTATCATGGACTCTGTGGACAGGGAACAGTCTCTATTCTGCTCTGTGTCAGTGTGTATCATGGACTCTGTGGACGGGGAACAGTCTCTATTCTGCTCTGTGTCAGTGTGTATCAGGGGCTTTGAGGACAGGTGTCAATCCATACCTGCCAAGTGACCCTATGTGGGGGGAACAGTCTCTATTCTGCTCTGTGTCAGTGTGTATCATGGTCTCTGTGGACGGGGAACAGTCTCTATTCTGCTCTGTGTCAGTGTGTATCATGGTCTCTGTGGACGGGGAACAGTCTCTATTCTGCTCTGTGTCAGTGTGTATCATGGTCTCTGTGGACAGGGAACAGTCTCTATTCTGCTCTGTGTCAGTGTGTATCATGGGCTTTGAGGACAGGTGTCAATCCATACCTGCCAAGTGACCCTATGTGGGGGGAACAGTCTCTATTCTGCTCTGTGTCAGTGTGTATCAGGGGTTTTGAGGACAGGTGTCAATCCATATCTGCCAAGTGACCCTATGTAGGGGGAACAGTCCCTATTCTGCTCTGTGTCAGTGTGTATCAGGGGTTTTGAGGACAGGTATCAATCCATATCTGCCAAGTGACCCTATGTAGGGGGGACAGTCTCTATTCTGCTCTGTGTCAGTGTGTATCAGGGATTTGACTATCTTTATTCAGATTCAAAAATTACAATTCCAGGAAAAATTTAACAAACATTTACAAGAACATGTTATGCACATCATAGAAACAACGTGAACCTCTTTAAAGCCACAAACGTAAGACAAAAAATACGTACACACAATGTGTAAGGGTTTGAAAGAATATTCTGAATCCTTACATGTTTACTTTATCGTTTGTTTGATTTTTGTGAACCATATATAAACTACAAGCAGCGTGAAAACTATAAAAACTCAAGTGGCCATGCTGATCAAATTAAATAGTATGCTTTACACAGCGTATAAGGGTGATGTCACAGCACAACGGGAATCTAACAGGGGAAGAGGTGAAAGTTATCCTCCCCCTCCCACGACCCCGCCATATCTGCCAAGTGACCCTATGTAGGGGTAACAGTCTCTATTCTGCTCTGTGTCAGTGTGTATCATGGTCTATGAGGATGGGGAACAGTCTCTATTCTGCTCTGTGTCAGTGTGTATCAGGGGCTTTGAGGACAGGTGTCAATGTTAGGTGATTTCTGCCCTTTATGGATTAAAAGCAGACTCTGCATCAACTGTGTAATTTTCCATTGGAGTTTTGCCATGGATCCCCCCCGGCATGCCACAGTCCAGGTGTTAGTCCCCTTGAAACAACTTTTCCATCACTTTTGTGGCCAGAAAGAGTCCCTGTTGGTTTTAAAATTTGCCTGCCCATTGAAGTCAATGGCGGTTCGCGCGGTTCGCCGGTTTACGAACATTTGCGGAAGTTCGCGTTCGCCGTTCGCGAACCGAAAATTTCGGGTTCGCGACAACACTAAATCTACATTTTATTAAAGACAGGAGGCGAATATTTCCCCCCCTTTTCTTACGTTCCCTCCCTGGATTTGGGTCTTATAATTAATAGGGGATATTGTTATTTTTTGTGAATGCATTGTTTTACATAATAAAGGTTATTTATATTATTCGGTGATGATTGTCTGTGTGCATTTTTATTCATCATGTTTGTGTTGTAATTATGTTTCGTCAATGCCTTTTAGTTTAGGTACTTACTAGATAGTAGGTCTTCATAAGATCTGTAGACTTTGTTTATTCATCAGGTATTATGATGTGCAAGTGATATTGTATGGATATGACAGCTTGCCTTGACAGTTTACTTTCACGATGTTTTCCTTTTTCTTGCAGTGTAATCTATTTTCTCTCTGGGCTTGACGATTATTTCTCTGGATGTGTCTGCTACAAGGTGGATTCGTTGGTTTCCTTGCTCTCCTGCTCGACCTCATCAAAGAAAGAGGAAGTGGAAGAGCCTGCTTAGGGGTTTTATACTACTGTTGCTTTGTTCTGATTGGTTGTTTTGAAAAGTTCTGTTAACTGTTTCTTTGCTGCTGGAGGTTTCAGTAAAGAAGGTAAAGCAAATATTCGCCTCCTGTCTTTAATAAAATTTAGATTATTCCCTCACCGAGGCTAGAATAATCCCTAATTGTAATTAATTAATTAAGATACCCAATTATGTAAAAATATTACATAAATATATATGTAGAATTAATATATGTATGTGTGTGTATATATATATATATATATATATATATTTGTTTTTAATATTTTTATTTATATATAGGTATAAATATATAGTGATATATATGCGTATATATTTATGTATATATATATATATATATATATTTCGTTCGTTTTTTATATAAATAAATATTAATATCACAATAAAGTTAGAACGAAATAACACACATCTATATATTTTTTAATTATGTTTTTTTAATTATATTTTATTTTTTTACGTATTTACATATTTAATTTTTTATATTATATATAAATATATATATAACAATAATTATATATATATATATATATATATATATATATATATATATATTTAATCAGTATCAGTCTACGTGTAATTTGAAATTTATATATATACAGTGTGTATATATATATATATAGGAAACATGGGGGGATGGTTGCACTCACCTAAACATGCTTAAATGGGGTGCTGCTGGGGGCCATATTATACAATACACAAGATCCAGCGCACTCTCCTATCTACTAAACAGCAATTTCAGTGTTGACAGATTTTATTAGTTTGTAAAAGTTTTTTTTTTTTTTTAAACACCTAATCTAGGCAAAAAAATGGGGATTTAGTTACATTATATGATCATACATTGCATAAGCCTGCCACAACGTCAATGTACCCCATCTTTGGCAGGTCCTACTCTCACAGTCTAATGTCTGCTCTTATGAGATTAACCACTTACTTGGGAAAAAAATTCCATCTGAGGCTCTCTGCAGTACAAGGCTAAATAGGGACCTGAGATGAGGCACCTGTAACAGGGAGGGGTGCAAAACCAAGGAGTTGGCTAGACTCCCAAATATATATAGGAAACATGGGGGGGATGGTTGCACTCACCTAAACATGCTTAAATGGGGTGCTGCTGGGGGCCATATTATACAATAAACAATACACAAGATCCAGCGCACTCTCCTATCTACTAAACAGCAACTTCAGTGTTGACAGATTTTACAAACTAACAAAACTTTTACAAACTAATAAAATCTGTCAACACTGAAGTTGCTGTTTAGGGGGGGGGGCGACCGTGTAAGTAAGGAAAGACCGGAGGGCGTACTATTGCACCCTGCGGCGTTTAGAGCCGCCTATAATAGGACGTAATGGTACGCCCTCCGGTCTTAAAGGGTTAATTCAGTAACTAAATTATATAAACAACAGATTAGAACTTGCTGGGAGATATCCTCTCTGGAGAACTATATTAAGAAAGATATGATACCAAGAGGTTTAAGAGTAAGAAATATCCCTACAGCCTATACAGATAACCCTGATTTTATGAAAGAGTGGGAATTATCGGCAGGAGCATGCTCTAAAAGGTTTATGGAAATTATTTGCACTTTCGAAAGAGCTAAATTGGACAATACCAATATAAAATTAGGGGAGGAAATCGATAAACTCACCTCATTTAAAAGTGAACCCAATTTTCCATCTCTTGAAAATAAATTTAAACTTAACCTCGACCGCTATCAAGATTCAATAAAATTTCGGAAACATCCGAAATTTATTAGAGACTCCAGGGATTACCAATCAGGCAATATTTATAATTTTCCAACACGCCACATGAGACAGAACTCTGAGAACTACATGACTTCTCAGTATGACTCCTCAGATACTGATTCCAGCACTACACTCTCAAGTTCACAACAACCACCTCCTACTTCACCCAGCACTAGTAATCCCCGTAGTATCCTAAAGAAAGGAGTTGATTTTTTAGAACTGGGCCACCAAGAGGGTTTCCCAAGTTATCAAACTCGTTATCAATCCAGAAACCAGGGAAGGGAGGGGAGATGAGGGGGGAGGAAGAGACGCTACTAAAACCTAACTCTGAAACTCAACCCACTTGCATTCCAAAATTACAGGTAATCTATCCTCTTTCAAACTAGATGAATCTCACTGTAAGATTTTGGAAAAAGGGTTTTCTTTCGTACCAACCCCGGCCTTTGATAGATTCACATTGACAAAAGATTTACATCTCTTTGTACGAAAACTGACATTACACAAGTTTCATGAGCTAAATAAAGAAAAGAAAGCACGTTCTCTGGGTCTCTGCAGCACGGACTTAGATTGCCTCAACACTTTGGTTTCCCTCCTTGATGATAATGATGTTCTACCATCTATCATCCACACGAACTTGAAACCTAAAAGCCGTTTTACTCCCAATTTTGCATCCTTTAGGAATATTGATCTTTTCCTGGAGGCTGTTAAAACTGAGATAGACGACATAGACTGCACAAAATTCCACTCTTTCCCTAGTGATAATCTTACCAAAAGAGAACTTACCGCCTTAAAATCACTTAAGGAAAATGTCAATGTGATTATAAAGCAGGCAGATAAGGGAGGAAATGTTGTAGTCATGGATACTTCCAACTATGAGCGAATGGTTCTGAATTGTGGGGATATTTATGGGATAATAATAGTAAACAGATGAGAAATTGCCCACGATTTTCAATTCTCAGATCCCTAATCGTTATCGTTATAAGTGAAATGTATAACCATATACCGGTAATTAAAATCACCAATTGTTATAAAAATAGATAATTTTTATTTCTTAACAATTTAATAATAATGATGAGTAACATGCATGATAATAATCAATGGAATTTGAGTATAACATGAATATGTAATACAATATGGCAATAATAATTAATATGCAGTATAAAAACAATATATATGCAATGCAAAGTAGCAATACGTTTCCTGGTTAATATAAACGCCTCTACAGCACTTAGCTGTCAGGACAATTTATGATAGGCTTCACAGAGAGGGAAACAAAGTTTTACGGAGAGACGGAGCATTCCTTAGAGCTGCAGTAAAACTTTCAGCTGGCAGTTTAGAAATAACCCTTGCAATGCTGGCTAGACCTCCTAAGTAATTAAGGTCTACTTTTATGTAATTTTAAATAAATAACATTACCGAGTCATAATCTTTAAACATTTCCTTGCATCCAATGAGAAAATCTACTATGTTCTATAAGCTGATATTTTAATTAATTTGTCTAAATAGATATTTTATCTTATTTTAGAGCCAATCAATACAGCTGGATAAATGGTCATGATATGCTAACGTGATATTAATCACACAGATACATTAATGGCTATATTAATCCCAGCTGCAGATGGGATGCTATAACCATATATATATTCTTTAATAATTACGATTTCTAAATATGAAATCTAATCACGATTTATCTAGTCATATATCATGCTATTAATTTAAATTAATTTTAATTAATTAATTAAATGCCTGTATATTTACCAGTTAAGTAGATATTTTCTCCTCAGATATCCTCAGGTAGCTAAGTGTCATGGATCTCTTTCTCTGCATGGAGTGTAAGAGTTTCTTGGTTACTCTGATCGTCCGATTCTGCCTGGATCTCTCTGAATCCCCCGAGAGTGTTGTAATGTCTCTCTCTTCAATCTTTGAATGTCCGAATCTCTGAATCCCCCTCCCTTCCCTTGTCTTAACTTTTTAAAGGGGAAATTCCTCTAAGTGATAGCCAATCACAAATTTCTTCGGACTTATCCAGACTATGCGTCTCCATTTTCTGTAGTAATTCCTAAAATTGATAGTTTGTGAACTAAGTTGCACCTTAAACTATAATGGGACGTTGTACAATATTGAAAGTAAAATTTAATTATTTAATCCTCTCTGTCACCTACGTCTGGGAATAGAATTTATTATAGTTGCATTAGTACCTAGACAGTCTCTTATCTATTTGGTTGTTTATATATACTACACATTCCATTCAGCTCGGGCAAAGCGGTCAGTTTTAGAGAAAGGATAGACATTTTGTGTCTCTTTGTTAACTTGAAGATACAAAATGGAGTCTGGTCTATTTAGATTGACTTCAGAATATACACTTTGTACTTCTATCATAGCACAAAATGTCTGCCGATATAAATACCCTGACAGAATGTCCTGGGGAATGTTGATACCTACACCATTTTACCCTCTGATTCGACTAATTCTTTTCTTGAGAGTTATAAGGAAATTCTGGATGAAGGCCGCAGTGGAGGGTTGCTCTCTGACGAGGAATATTACTTTATTCTGAATCGTCATCCGAGGATAGCAACCTTCTACTGCTTGCCAAAGGTTCACAAAAACCTTGAGGATCCACCAGGCCGACCAATAGTGTCTGGGGTTGATAATTTAACCCAAAATGGCAGCCTGTATCAATCAGATCCTTAGACCATTTGTTCAACTTTTGCCCTCGTATATCAGAGACACTAAACAGGCACTCCTCCTTCTCTCGAACCTCCATTTTTAACCTACGGTCAATTTATGCAGCCTTGATGTTGAGGCCCTGTATTCCTCTATTCCACACCAGAGAGGCATTGAGCATGTCAAATACTTTCTTGACAAAAGGGGCCCGGAACAACTAGCACATACCACTTTCACTCTAAAGTTACTGAAATGTATCCTGTCCCACAACTATTTCTTGTTTCATAATAAGTACTACCACCAGATACGGGGTACGGCAATGGGCACTGCTTGTGCACCCTCTTAGGCCAACCTCCATCTGGGGTGGTGGGAAGAGCAAATCAAGACATCTGCCAATCTGTCACCTTTTTTGTCCAAGATTATTTTTTGGTACAGATATATCGACGATGTCATTATAATTTGGCAGGGTAACAGTAACGAGTTTGATACTTTTGTATCTCTCCTCAACATTAATGAGGACAACCTTAGGTTCACGGACGAGTTTGGAGGTTCTTCCTTGAACTTCTTAGATCTCACGATCTCAATCCCTGAGGATGGTTTCCTTAATACTACCCTTTTTAGGAAACCCTCTGCATCTAATTCCTTTCTTAAATGGAACAGTTTTCATCCCAGTCCTCTCAAACAAGGCATCCCTACTGGACAGTACCTCAGATTACGACGTAACTGTACAGATTTGGTGGATTTTCAAACTAAAGCCAAAATCTTGAGACAACAATTTAAAGAGAAGGGTTATCCTAACAAATGCCTCAAAAGGGCCTACCATAGAGCATTGACAACTGATAGGGCCAACCTCCTGTCAGACTCCCCTGTACCAACTAAGAGTGCTAAAAAAACAGGATGATTGGGACGTTTGATACTGGTTGGGATGAGGTTAAAAACTCTATGCAGAAGTTCTGGTCTATCCTTCTTAAGGACACCCATCTTAAAGAAGTTTTGGGCCCACAGGTTACCATCACAGCCCAGAGGGGTAAAAACCTGCGGGATATTCTTGTACCTAGCCATTTTACCTTTAAACAACCGTCCAGCACTATATGGCTCGGACGTAAAATTCCTGTAGGGTCTTTCGGGTGCAGAAGATGTGTAGCCTGTAAATACATCCTCAGAGACTCAAAAGAGGTGAGTGACAGTGAAGGCAAACAATCCTTCCAGATCACTCATTTCTTTAATTGCAACTCAGTGGGGGTAGTGTATCTACTTACCTGCAGCTGCAAACTAATGTACGTGGGCAAAACTTTTCGACCATTTAAGGAACGTATCAAAGAGCATGTTAAATCACCTAAAAAAATCGATTTGATACTCCTATTTCAAGACATTTAAAGGAGCGACATGGTGGGTCTTCTAAAGATATACGCTTTTGCGGCCTAGGGCTGGTAAAACGTGAACAGAGACGTGGAGATTTTGATAAGATGCTACGTCAAAGAGAATGTAGATGGATCTACAAATTGAATACCCTTAATCCAAAAGGCCTCAATGAAGGCTTTTCCTTTTCTCCATTTATCTGACCGAGTATAGTTGCATCTGTTTTATTCTTTATTTCTCTACTATCTCATGCATCTTTGTATGAACTTCCCATTTATCCTATTTAGTTCTTTTTGAACCTCACTATTTGAGTGAATTTGTTTATTAGTTATCCTTGTGATCATTCTACTACTACTAACATATGTACCGAATACTATAGAAAGTCTATCAGTGTACGTTTTAGGCTTTGGTGTTTGATGATGGGGGGAACCTTGAATTATTTTTCGTCATACTTTTTGTTACAGTTGTTCCTTTCCATGTCTCCTCCCCTCCCCCCCCCCCTTTCGGGCATGACGTCAACACGGCTATCACGCCCACCTTTCCTGATTGGTCCGGAATGTAGGGGAGACAACCTGTCACTTATTCTCGAGAGCGGTTCTGATTGGAGAGCTAACACCGGGGGTCTGACGATCACTCCTTCATAAACGGCGCCCGATCCACACATCAGGTAGCTCTTGACAAAGGCGTATCTAAAACGCCGAAACGCGCGTCGAGCTGTATTAGCCGATGCTATTTTTCTAATTTGAGTTTTCTATTTTCCACTTTTTAACCTAACCTGGGCCCTCTTAGCGCTTTAGATGCGCTAACTTACTTCTTATAGTGCTTTAGGGATTTGGTAGGCTGCCATAAAGCAGCAGTGAGTTCTTTGCCGTCTATTTGAGGCTAGCTAGTTAGCTAGGGAGTCTTAGGGTGCTCTCTCCTGTTTATTGGGAAGTTTTTCTTTCCTAGATTCTGTACATTTAGACACCCAAGGGCTCCCATATTGTTGCTTACAGCGTTTGCCATCGTCTAGTTATCGGCACCATAACCACTACTATTTACCAACCATCCCATTAGTGGCACTTTTTCTATTGGGGGATTACACTAGTCTTGGTTACTACTATTTTATTCAGCAAGTGTGGTTTTTGACCTCTCTTTAGAGGTTCATAGTATCCACTCACTTACTTTGTTATTTTGTGACTACACAGGACTAAGTTTACCCAGGCTTTTTAAGGTGTTGGTGTTCACTCTATCACAATATATACACCCCTTTGTTTTAGGTGGATTTATTTTTATTTTTTTACTTTTAGCATTTTTTCTAAGAAAGGTTGTTTACCCTATATATGTGACACTTTACTTTAGGAGGTACTTTTTAATGGATTAGGAGTCCTACCTACCTTGTGTAAGTGGACTCCCTACTCCATTTTTTCCACTTTTTATCTTGGAGCAAGCTCAGAAACCTTTTGTATCAAGTACTATTCCGATGAGCAACCGACCCAAAAGGTTCCTCACCGCTATAATTGTTGCATTAGTTTGTGCCACTGTCGGTGCAGTTGTCGCAACTGGAATGTCTGCAGCCAACTCTATTACTGTCCAAAAGCTGGATATGGAAATCTATGCTCTAAAGCCGCACATTGATTATTCATCAGGTGATAAAACAGCAAAGACACAGTTGTTACAACAAATTTGCATTTGGAGTTAATTGCCAAGTCTACTGAGTTGCATCAAAGTCACGACTTATTTAAGTGTGAACTTCTATTTCTGCATGACCCAATATGATTCCTCACACTTGCTTTTCTTGATGAAGTGCAAACTGGAATGATTTAATTGGCAGGGGGACGCATACCTCTGTATTTTGTATACAAGGATATTGTTCATGCGATGCTTGCCAGTGTGGATGGAGAGACAATTGAGCCTATGCAATTAAATCTGGCCTTTGAGATGGGGAGTGCTTTACCTCTCTTGATTGATCCGGAATGCATGGAGATTTGTTTTTTTTTTGGCCATCCCCTATGTAACTCCCCAAAACATTTTTCAAATGAAAACAATTTACAAAGTCGAGACTTACACTGGGAGCTGACAGAGGTGCTGAACGGACCGCCGCGGAGGATGAGGGAGCTGACAGGAGCTGCAGGAGAGGTAAGTAAACGCTCTGCAGCCCCCACAGCCCCCAGTCTGTATTATGGCAATATAAATTGCCATAATACAGACACTGGCTCAAGTATAAGTAATATATGTAATGTAGTATATGTAATATAATGTAATTTGCCACGTGTTAGCATATCATTATTTTTATCCAGGTGTATTGACTTATTCTGAAATAAGATAGTGTATCTTACTTAGGAAAGTTAAAATTCGACAAATGTAAAATCTGGAAGAATTATTCTTATTGGATGGTTCTAGGAATGGTAAATGATCTGGTATGAACAGTACTTTAATTGTAAATTTACCACATAATAGGATATTTTGCCTATGAGGATCGTAGCCAGTAGTGATGTACCGAACTGTTCGCTGGCGAATAGTTCCTGGCGAACATAGCGTGTTCGCGTTCGCCACGGCGGGCGAACACAGGAGCGGTTCAATCCGCCCCCTATTCGTCATCATCAAGCAAACTTTGACCCTGTGCCTCACGGTCAGCAGACACATTCCAGCAAATTAGCAGCAGACCCTCCCTTCCAGACCCTCCCACCTCCTGTACAGCATCCATTTTAGATTCATTCTGAAGCTGCATTCTTAGATAGAGGAGGGAAAGTGTAGCTGCTGCTCATTAGATAGGGAAATTGATAGCTAGGCTAGGGTATTCAGTGTCCACTACAGTCCTGATGGACTCATCTGATCTCTGCTGTAAGAACAGCACCCCAAAAAGCCCTTTTTAGGGCTAGAACATCAGTCTGCTTTTTCTTTTTTCTTTTTTGTGTAATGTAATTGCAGTTGCCTGCTTGCCAGCTTCTGTGTCAGGCTCACAGTGGATACTGTGCCCACTTGCCCAGTGCCACCACTCATATCTCGTGTCACAATAGCTTAAGCTTGACATTTAAAAACTAAAAAATGTTTCACTGTTATAGATTGAATAGCAGTTAGTTGTCTTCAAGCGGGTGTCAGGCCTTCAGCGTGTACTCTGCCAACCCTTAGCAAGTGCACTTTGCCACTCATATCTGGTGTGACTATAGCGTGCCTTTAAAAAGAAGAAAAGTTTTTCACTGTAAGCTAATAGCAGTTAGTTGTCTGCAAGCGTCTGGGTGTCAGGCCTTCAGCGTGTACTCTGCCAACCTTTAGAAGTGCACTTTGCCACTCATATCTGGTGTGACTATGGCGTGCTTTTAAAAACAAAACAAAAAATTCACTGTAAGCTAATAGCAGTCAGTGTCCTTCAAGCAAGTGTCAGGCCTTCAGCATGTACTCTTCCAACCTCTGCCAGTCCACTTTGCCAGTCATATCTGGTGTCTCTATAGCATGCCTTTACAAAGAAAAAACTTTTTTCACTGTTATAGATTGAATAGCAGTTAGTTGTCTTCAAGCGGGTGTGTCAGGCCTACAGCGTGTACTCTGCAGACCTCTGCCATTGCACAGTGCCACTCATATCTGGTCTATGTCTCAGGAAGGCAGCATTACACACATGGACATACGGTATGATGATGATGTTGTACCTGCTGCTGCTTCCTTTGCTGAGTTGTCAGATACAAGTGAAGCGGTTGATGATGACGATGCGTCCATGGATGTCACGTGGGTGCCCGCTCGGCAAGAAGAAGAACAGGACGAAAGTTCAGATGGGAAGACAGAGAGGAGGAGGAAGAGACGATTTGGAAGCAGGGGGAGGTCGTCGCAAGGAGCTAGTGGCACAGTCAGACAGCATGCATCGGCACCCGAGGTCAGCCCGACAGCACGCCAATCAACGCATGCTGTGTCCACCACCAGAATGCCGTCATTGCAGAGCTCAGCAGTGTGGAATTTTTTTTGTGTGTCTGCCTCTGACAACAGCGATGCCATTTGCAACCTGTGCCAAAAGAAACTGAGTCGTGGGAAGTCCAACACCCACCTAGGTACAACTGCTTTGCGTAGGCACATGATCTCACATCACAAACGCCTATGGGATCAACACATGAGTACAAGCAGCACGCCTACTCTAAGCCGCCATCCTCCTCCTGGTCCAGCATCTTCAGCCACGTCAACCACTGCTGTCCTCCTTGCCCCCTCTCAACCATCCGCCACTCCGTCTCCCGCCTTGAGCAGTTCCCGCTCATCTGCCCACAGTCATGTGTCTGTCAAGGACATGTTTGAGCGTAAGAAGCCAATGTCACAAAGTCACCCCCTTGCCCAGCGTCTGACAGCTGGCTTGTCCGAACTATTAGCCCGACAGCTTTTACACTACAAGCTGGTGGAGTCTGAGGCATTCAAAAAAATTTGTAGCTATTGGGACACCGCAGTGGAAGGTACCCGGCCGAAATTTATTTTCACAAAAGGCAATCCCAAATCTGTACTCGATTGTGCAAAAGGAAGTAATGGCATGTCTGGCACACAGTGTTGGGGCAAGGGTCCATCTGACCACTGATACCTGGTCTGCAAAGCATGGTCAGGGCAGGTATATCACCTACACTGCGCATTGGGTAAACCTGCTAACGGCTGACAAGCATGGAATGCGTGGCTCTGCAGAGGAGTTGGTGACACCGCCACGACTTGCAGGCAGTCCTGCTGCCACCTCCTCTACTCCTCCTACTCCATCCTCTTCCATAACCTCCTCGGCTGAGTCCTCTTCTGCTGCTGCATCTTGCTCCACATCAACGGCACCCCCCCAGCAGCCCAGGTACTATTCCACATCCCGGATATGGCAGTGTCATGCCGTCTTGGGTTTGACTTGCATGAAAGCAGAGAGTCACACCGGACAAGCACTCCTGTCCACCCTGAACGCACAGGTGGAAAAGTGTCTGACTCCGCAGCAACTGGATATCGGCAAAGTGGTTTGTGACAACGAAACAAATTTGTTAGCGACATTGAAGTTGGGCAAGTTGACACATGTGCCGTGCATGGCACATGTGTGTAATCTGATCGTACAACGCTTTGTGCATAAGTACACAACACATGAGTACAAGCAGCACACAAACTCAAAGCCGCCATCCTCCTCCTGGTCCAGCATCTTCAGCCACGTCAACCACTGGTGTCCTCCTTGACCCCTCTCAACCATCCGCCACTCCGTCTCTCGCCTTGAGCAGTTCCCGCTCATCTGCCCACAGTCAGGTGCCTGTCAAGGACATGTTTGAGCGTAAGAAGCCAATGTCAGAAAGTCACCCCCTTGCGCAGCGTCTGACAGCTGGCTTGTCCGAACTATTAGCCCGCCAGCTTTTACCCTACAAGCTGGTGGAGTCTGAGGCATTCAAAAAATTTTTAGCTATTGGGACACCGCAGTGGAAGGTACCCGGCCGAAATTTCTTTTCACAAAAAGCAATCCCAAACCTGTACTCAATTGTGCAAAAGGAAGTAATGGCATGTCTGGCACACAGTGTTGGGGCAAGGGTCCATCTGACCACTGATACCAGTTCCCGCTCATCTGCCCACAGTCAGGTGTCTGTCAAGGACATGTTTGAGCGTAAGAAGCCAATGTCAGAAAGTCACCCCCTTGCCCAGCGTCTGACAGCTGGTTTGTCCGAACTATTAGCCTGCCAGCTTTTTTTTTTTATTCTTTATTTTTGCAGTGCAAAAAATCATAACAGCAGGCGTGTGGTGCCCCAATAGCATTCCTCACATTGATCATCAACATTTTTAACAATGGGGTTTTCATAAATCCGTGCACATTTTTTAGTTATTTATGTCGAGATTGTCCACGTTTACACATTACACTGAGTATACAATTTAAATGTGGTCCTAGTTTAGCTGAGCAGGTCTAACGAAACCTTGGTGGCACAATGCGTTATAAACTTTATGGAGCATTCAATCTAGGCACTGGCTTATCTAACTGATCTAGGACACTTGAATACAAATGTAACATCGCTAACTATAGTATAAAATATTCAAAGATCTTGTTACCCTGGCTAGGCACAGGAAAAGCATTGAAAAGTAGTTAACAGCTGACTGATGATTAGTATAGTAGTACCTAGTTGGAATAATACTTATAAAAGTTAAACTATGTGTACACAGCTAGGGGGCGTCATACAGCAGTTAGCATTGCTAATTGTGCATAGGGAAATCACAGCTGGCTTTCAATACCATAACAGCTAGGAAAAGCATTTTTCGTTGATATGCATTTTTATTTCTTCTTAGATAACAAAAAAATCCTGAGACGACATTGGCAGGGCTATTCACTTGTGTGATCTGTCATGAATTGTAATTTGAATGTTAATTTGAACTGTGGGGCACAAGAACTTGAATCGAAAACATCTTTAAGCGAACTATGTTTTCACTAAGCTTAGTGAATAACTAACATTAACGAGTCGGATTAAACGCACTCTGCACTCGAGGTATGATCTGTTTAAATGACCCCACTCTGGGCCCTAAATGGTCAAATGTTTCACATGGGCATACGAAAGGTACACATGGCAATTAAAATCAGAAAATATGTAAAACATTTTTAGATATACTGGAAATTAGTACACCAATACGATTAAGCACGTTGATTAATAAACTAAAGAAATGTTAATCTATCAAAGCGGCTTGAGAAAATATATGTTTAAAAAGATACAAAAATATCAAAATCTGCTTATAAAAATTAATTACTGCCTTAAAATTCAAAATGCAAGTATAAATATTAGCACACACAAGCTATCTACCAAATGTGAAAACTATTATTTAGCTTTTCTGGCATCTAAAAGTAACATACTACAGAGTTTACTATATTCAGTGCAATATCTAAAGGAAGTACTGGCTAAAAAATTCAATGCAAAACTAGCAAAGTTGTAAAAAACTGTATTAAGTCGGTTGTTTTCTTTTTATCTGGTGAATAAAATGTTTCTACATTATATCACACAGCTATTTGTCGTCTTCAAAAAATTCTTCTTGTGGTTTTGTCTTTCTGTACTTTCAGGATTCATGTTTGCACGTTTTTTTTCAGAATTTGCCAGGAATCTATTTTTCAAGTTGTTCCCCTCCTCTTGACACGATCAATGACCTGTGAGTCTCCGTAAGCAGGGTTGACCTGTTAGTCCCGTTTTCCATTCAAGTTGCACATGATGTCCCGGCTAGGTTTCTAGGGACAAATGGTGGAGCCTCGGCGTTGCCCCAATATGGAGGGAACGTGGAGTTTGTTGGAGGCTTCAATGTGAGTAGCGAGTCCGGGGGGAGACCCAGTTGCCCCAGGATTCCCTCTGCCTCCTGCATGTTGCGTACGGTATGCCTGGCGTACGCATGGCGACTTCTCGCTTCAGTAGTTAGGACACGCCCCCCTAGCCCACCAGCTTTTATGATGCAAGCTGGTGGAGTCTAAAGTGTTCAAAAAATTTGTAGCTATTGGGACACCGCAGTGGAAGGTACCCGGACGAAATTTCTTTTCAAAAAAGGCAATCCCCAACCTGTACTCGATTGAGCAAAAGGAAGTAATGGCATGTCTGGCACACAGTGTTGGGGCAAGGGTCCATCTGACCACTGATACCTGGTCTGCAAAGCATGGTCAGGGCAGGTATATCACCTACACTGCGCATTGGGTAAACCTGCTGACGGCTGCCAAGCATGGAATGCGTGGCTCTGCAGAGGAGTTGGTGACACCGCCACGACTTGCAGGCAGGCCTGGTGCCACCTCCTCTACTCCTCCTACTCCATCCTCTTCCATAACCTCCTCAGCTGAGTCCATTTATGCTGCTGCGTCTTGCTCCACATCAACGGCACCCCCCCAGCTCCCCAGGTGCTATTCCACATCCCTATTCTGCTCTGTGTCAGTGTGTATCATGGTCTCTGAGGACAGGTGTTAATCCATATCTGCCAAGTGACCCTATGTAGGGGGAACAGTCTCTATTCTGCTCTGTGTCAGTGTGTAACAGGGATCCTTAGGATAGGTGTCAATCCATATCTGCCAAGTGACCCTATGTAGGGGGAACAGTTTCTATCCTAGTCTGTTTCAGTGTGTATCATGGTCTCTGAGGACAGGTGTTAATCCATATCTGCCAAGTGACCTTATGTAGGGAGAACAGTCTCTATCCTGCTCTGTTTCAGTGTGTATCATGGTCTCTGAGGACAGGTGTTAATCCATATCTGCCAAGTGACCCTATTTAGGGGGAACAGTCCCTATTCTGCTCTGTGTCAGTGTGTATCAGGGTCTGTGAGGACAGGTGTCAATCCATATGTCGAGGTGTCAATATGTCAGGTGTCAATCTATATCCATTGTGATTCAGGAATGCTAGGTGATTTCTGCCCTTTATGGATTAAAACCAGACTCTGCATCAACTGTGTAATTTTCCATGGGAGTTTTGCCATGGATCCCCCTCCGGCATGCCACAGTCCAGATGTTAGTCCCCTTGAAACAACTTTTCCATCACTTTTTTGGCCAGAAAGAGTCCCTGTGGGTTTAAAAATTTGCCTGCCCATTGAAGTCAATAGCGTTTCGCCCGTTCGCGAACGTTTGCGGAAGTTCCCGTTCGCCATTCACGAACCGAAAAATTCGTGTTCGCGACATCACTAGTAGCCAGCAGTGAAAGGGTAAAAATGTGGTCTGACTGCTAGCCAAAGTTTTTATTGCTTTAGGCTGTGCTGTGCGTTCTGTGAAGTTTTGCTTTCTGTCTGTGAAGAAAGCAAAACTTCATAAATCATAAATCGTTAAATTGTTGACATCTGGTTGCTTTTAGATGCTGTATTGTGTTTAAACCATTGCCATATTGTATTCCTATGTTATGTTATAATGTTACATATTATTATTATTTTTATTATTATTGTCACAATAAATTATATTTTTATAATTTAAATTGTGATTTACTGTGTGAAGTAAAAATCCTCTAATGAGCTTCCTCTAGGATCATAGATCATTATTGGGTGATACAGTGCCAATATATCAATTTTGATATAATAGAAATTATTAAATACATTTTTGATAATTTTTATGAAAATATTATTTTAATATTTATCACCCCATAAATATCCTCACAATTCTATAATGCTGTATGTCTAAAGTGTGACACATTCTATAATTATGCATGCCTATTGTATGACACATTCTATAATTCGGTATATTTACAGTGTGACACATTCTATAACTCTGTATATCTACAGTGTGACACATTCTATAACTCTGTATCTATGAGCAGTAATTTGTTCTTTTTATCTTTGATTCATTCATGTTGGATAATGTTCCAGAACTGTCATGTTATGCTTATGTTTCTTGTCTGAAATAAGGTCGGTTTCGTTTTGTACATAGATTTCACAAATTCCATTCATATTTTTAATCACAAATAATGTAATTGGTTCTGATGGGCTTGAAGTTTCATGTCCTATGCTGCTGGCCAGGCTTTAAGGGTTACTTACCACTGCAGGCCTAAAAGGTCTGTGGCACTTTATTTAATTTGTGTTTTTAACCACAGTTTGCCGGTTATCTGATACCTACTGGTAACCGTATCTTGTCTTACTATTCATAATGTTTTTGGGGCAATCCAAGTATAAAAAGTATCCTGATATTTGCAATGCTTCGATACCTTGAAGTTAGTGTCATAATAAGGTGTGTCTCACACAATTTCATTTAGCTCTGTTTTTAATGATTTTCTCTGTTCTCAGATGTCACTATATATAGCCTTCTACCTCTTACGATACTACATTACTGAATTGTTACTGTATTTTTCTGTTTTCCTGTAGCATCCAGTCAGTGTCTCACGCCTTGAGAGAATGTTTTTTTTTTTTTTTTTTTTTTTATTGGAGGTTGTGTTACAGTCTCTGATCTCTGAGAAACTGGAATAATTAGCAGCTTCCATGATGCTTTAGGTGTTCTTAGTCCTGAAACTATTCCTTTTTAACCTAGCCTATTCACTCACTGTTGGTTTGTGCCACAGTTCCTCTGCTATTTTATATCTAATACCTAGTGATGTACCGAACTGTCCGCTGGCGAACAGTTCTCGGGCGAACTTAGCGTGTTCGCGTTCGCCACGGCGGGCGGACACATGCGCGGTTCGATCCGCCCCCTATTCGTCATCATTGGGCAAACTTTGACCCTGTGCCTCTCGGTCAGCAGACACATTCCAGCCAATCAGCAGCACTCCCTCCCTTCCACACCCTCCAACCTCCCTCCCAGCATCCATTTTCGATTCATTCTGAAGCTGCATGCTTAGTGAGAGGAGGGAAAGTTTAGCTGCTGCTGATTAGATAGGGAAATTGATAGCTAGGCTAGGGTATTCAGTGTCCACTACAATACTGAAGGACTAATCTCATATCTGCTGTAAGGACAGCACCCCAAAAAGCCCTTTTTAGGGCTAGAACATCAGGCTGCTTTTTTTTTTTCCTGTGTAATCTAATTGCAGGTGCCTGCCTGCCAGCATCTGTGTGAGGTTCACATTGGATACTGTGCCTACTTGCCCAGTGCAACCACTCATATCTGTTTTTACATATCTGTTTTTCACTGTAATAGAAGAGCAGTTGCCTGCCTGCCAGCTTCTGTGTCAGGTTGGATGCCTTGCCCATTTGCACAGTCAGTGCCACCACTCATATCTGTTTTAACAATAGGTTAAGCTTTACATTTAAAATAAATATTTTTTTTTCACTGTAATAGAAGAGCAGTTGCCTGCCTGCCAGCTTCTGTGTCAGGTTGGATGCCTTGCCCATTTTCACAGTCAGTGCCACCACTCATATCTGTTTTAACAATAGATTAAGCTTTACATTTAAAATACATATTTTTTTTTCACTGTAATAGAAGAGCAGTTGCCTGCCTGCCAGCTTCTGTGTCAGGTTGGATGCCTTGCCCATTTGCACAGTCAGTGCCACCACTCATATCTGTTTTAACAATAGGTTAAGTTTTACATTTAAAATTAATAAAAAATTTTCACTGTAATAGAAGAGCAGTTGCCTGCCTGCCAGCTTCTGTGTCAGGTTGGATGCCTTGCCCATTTGCACAGTCAGTGCCACCACTCATATCTGTTTTAACAATAGGTTAAGTTTTACATTTAAAAGAAATATTTTTTTCACTGTAATAGAAGAGCAGTTGCCTGCCTGCCAGCTTCTGTGTCAGGTTGGATGCCTTGCCCATTTGCACAGTCAGTGCCACCACTCATATCTGTTTTAACAATAGGTTAAGCTTTACATTTAAAATAAATATTTTTTTTTCACTGTAATAGAAGAGCAGTTGCCTGCCTGCCAGCTTCTGTGTCAGGTTGGATGCCTTGCCCATTTGCACAGTCAGTGCCACCACTCATATCTGTTTTAACAATAGGTTAAGCTTTACATTTAAAAGAAATATTTTTTTTCACTGTAATAGAAGAGCAGTTGCCTGCCTGCCAGCTTCTGTGTCAGGTTGGATGCCTTGCCAATTTGCACAGTCAGTGCCACCACTCATATCTGTTTTTACAATAGGTTAAGCTTTAGATTTAAAAGAAATAATTATTTTTCACTGTAATAGAAGAGCAGTTAGTTGTCTGCAAGCGTCTGGGTGTCAGGCCTACTTCAGCGTGTGCTCTGCAGACCTGTGCCAGCGTGCTTTGACAGTTGCCAATCATATCTGGTGTCTCTTTAGCGTGCTTTTACAAAGAAAAAAGGTTTCCAGTGTAAGCTAATAGCAGCCAGTCAGTGTCCTTCAAGCGGCTCTGTCAGGCCTTCCTTCAGCGTGTGCCCTGCACAACCCTGCCAGCGTACTTTGACAGTTGCCACTCATATCTGGTGTCTCTATAGCGTGCTTTTACAAAGAAAAAAAGTTTCCAGTGTAAGCTAATAGCAGCCAGTCAGTGTCCTTCAAGCGGCTCTGTCAGGCCTTCCTTCAGCGTGTGCCCTGCACAACCCTGCCAGCGTACTTTGACAGTTGCCACTCATATCTGGTGTCTCTATAGCGTGCTTTTACAAAGAAAAAAAGTTTCCAGTGTAAGCTAATAGCAGCCAGTCAGTGTCCTTCAAGCGGCTCTGTCAGGCCTTCCTTCAGCGTGTGCTCTGCAGACCTGTGCCAGCGTGCTTTGACAGTTGCCAATCATATCTGGTGTCTCTATAGCGTGCTTTTACAAAGAAAAAAGGTTTCTAGTGTAAGCTAATAGCAGCCAGTCAGTGTCCTTCAAGCGGCTCTGTCAGTCCTTCCTTCAGCCTGTGCTCTGCAGACCTGTGCCAGCGTGCTTTGACAGTTGCCAATCATATCTGGTGTCTCTATAGCGTGCTTTTACAAAGAAAAAAAGGTTTCTAGTGTAAGCTAATAGCAGTCAGTCAGTGTCCTTCAAGCGGCTCTGTCAGTCCTTCCTTCAGCGTGTGCTCTCCAGAACTGTTCCAGTGCACATTGCCAATCATATCTGGTGTCTCTATAGCGTGCTTTTAAAGCCAAATTTTTTTTTCACTGTTATAGATTGAATAGCAGTTACTTGTCTTCAAGCGGGTGTGTCATGCCTACAGTGTGTGCTCTGCAGAACTGTTCAAGTGCACATTGCCAATCATATCTGGTGTCTCTATAGCGGGCTTTTACAAAGAATATTTGTTTTTCACTGTTATAGATTGAATAGCAGTTACTTGTCTTCAAGCGGGTGTGTCAGGCATACAGTGTGTGCTCTGCAGAACTGTTACAGTTCACATTGCCAATCATATCTGGTCTCACAGTAGCTTGCACGCATAGTACCACTAATCCCCAAAAAATGACAGGCAGAGGCAGGCCACCCCGCAGGGGCCGTCATGGTCGTGGTGCTGTGATTCCCTTTTGCCCTAGAATAATGCCCAGTTTTCAGAAGCCACGTACCCTGAACTTGAAAAGTTCTGAGGACATAGTTGACTGGCTAACACAGGACACCCAATCTTGTACAGCCTCCGCTCGGAACCTTGACACACCATCCTCCTCCAGCTTAGCTTCAGGCACCTCTCAAGATACCACTCACCCGCCTGCCGCCACCACCAAAACTAGCACCACAGCCGCTTTACTTGGTATGTCAGAGGAGTTATTCACACACCCGTTTGAAGAAATGAGTGATGCGCAACCATTATTGCTAGAGGATGTAGATAACAGGGATATGTCTCAGGCAGGCAGCATTAAACACATGGAGGTACGGTGTGATGATGATGATGTTGTACCCGCTGCTGCTTCCTTTTCTGAGTTGTCAGATACAAGCGAAGCGGTTGATGATGACGATGCGTCCATGGATGTCACTTGGGTGGCCGCTCGGCAAGAAGAAGAACAGGGCGAAAGTTCAGATGGGGAGACAGAGAGGAGGAGGAGACGAGTTGGAAGCGAGGGGGGGGGGTCGTCGCAAGGAGCTAGTGGCACAGTCAGACAGCATGCATTGGCACCCGGGGTCAGCCCGACAGCACGCCAATCAACGCATGCTGTGTCCACCACCAGAATGCCATCATTGCAGAGCTCAGCAGTGTGGCATTTTTTTGTGTGTCTGCCTCGGACAACAGCGATGCCATTTGCAACCTGTGCCAAAGGAAACGTGGGAGGTCCAACACCCACCTAGGTACAACTGCTTTGCGTAGGCACATGATCTCACATCACAAACGCCTATGGGATCAACACATGAGTACAAGCAGCACGCCTACTCTAAGTCGCCATCCTCCTCCTGGTCTAGCATCTTCAGCCACGTCAACCACTGCTGTCCTTCTTGCCCCCTCTCAACCATCCGCCACTCCGTCTCCCGCCTTGAGCAGTTCCCGCTCATCTGCCCACAGTCATGTGTCTGTCAAGGACATGTTTGAGCGTAAGAAGCCAATGTCACCAAGTCACCCCCTTGCCCAGCGTCTGACAGCTGGCTTGTCCGAACTATTAGCCCGCCAGCTTTTACCATACAATCTGGTTGAGTCTGAGGCGATCAAAAATTTTTTAGCTATTGGGACACCGCAGTGGAAGGTACCCGGCCGGAATTTCTTTTCACAAAAGGCAATCCCCAACTTGTACTCGATTGTGCAAAAGGAAGTCATGGCATGTCTGGCACACAGTGTTGGGGCAAGGATCCATCTGACCACTGATACCTGGTCTGCAAAGCATGGTCAGGGCAGGTATATCACCTACACTGCGCATTGGGTAAACCTGCTGACGGCTGACAAGCAAGGAATGCGTGGCATTGCAGAGGAGTTGGTGACACCGCCACGAATTGCAGGCAGTCCTGCTGCCACCTCCTCTACTCCTCCTACTCCATCCTCTTCCATAACCTCCTCGGCTGAGTCCTCTTGTGCTGCTGCGTCTTGCTCCACATAAACGGCACCCCCCCAGCTCCCCAGGTACTATTCCACATCCCGGATACTGCAGTGTCACGCCGTCTTGGGTTTGACTTGCTTGAAAGCAGAGAGTCACACCGGACAAGCACTCCTGTCCGCCCTGAACGCACAGGTGGGAAAGTGGCTGACTCCGCAGCAACTGGATATCGGCAAAGTGGTGTGTGACAACGGAAAAAATTTGATAGCGGCATTGAAGTTGGGCAAGTTGACACATGTGCCGTGCATGGCACATGTGTGTAATCTGATCGTACAACGCTTTGTGCATAAGTACACAGGCTTACAGGACGTCCTGAAGAAGGCCAGGAAGGTGTGTGGCCATTTCAGGCGTTCCTACACGGCCATGGCTCACTTTGCCGATATCCAGCGGCGAAACAACATGCCAGTGAGGCGCTTGATTTGCGACAGCCCTACACGTTGGAATTCAACACTCCTAATGTTCGACCGCCTGCTCCAACAAGAAAAAGCTGTTAATGAATATTTGTATGACCGGGGTGCTAGGACAGCCTCTGGGGAGCTGGGAATTTTTTTGCCACGTTACTGGACGCTCATGCGCAATGCCTGTACGCTCATGCGTCCTTTTGAGGAGGTGACAAACCTAGTCAGTCGCAACGAAGGCACCATCAGCGACATCATACCATTTGTTTTCTTCCTGGAGCGTGCCCTGCGAAGAGTGCTGGATCAGGCTGTAGATGAGCGTGAAGAGGAAGAGGAAGAGTTGTGGTCACCATCACCACCAGAAACAGCCTTATCAGCATCGCTTGCTGGACCTGCGGCAACGCTGGAAGAGGATTGTGAGGAAGAGGAGTCAGAGGAGGATTGTAGCTTTGAGGAGGAGGAGGAGGAGCAAGACCAAACACAACAGGCATCCCAGGGTGCTCGTTGTCACCTATCTGGTACCCGTGGTGTTGTACGTGGCTGGGGGGAAGAACATACCTTCAATGACATCAGTGAGGAGGAGGAACGGGAAATGAGTAGCTCGGCATCCAACCTTGTGCAAATGGGGTCTTTCATGCTGTCCTGCCTGTTGAGGGACCCTCGTATAAAAAGGCTGAAGGAGAACGACCTGTACTGGGTGTCCACGCTACTAGACCCCCGGCATAAGCAGAAAGTGGCGGAAATGTTACCGAATTACAACAAGTCGGAAAGGATGCAGCATTTGCAAAATAAATTAAAAAGTATGCTTTACACAGCGTAAAGGGTGATGTCACAGCACAACGGGAATCTAATAGGGGGAGAGGTGGAAGTCATCCTCCTCCTCCTCCCACGACCACGCCGGCAAGGACAGGACACTTTAAAGACGTGTTGTTGATGGAGGACATGCGGACCTTTTTAAGTCCTATGCATCGCCACAGCCCTTCGGGATCCACCCTCAGAGAGCGACTCGACCGACAGGTAGCAGACTACCTCGCCTTAACTGCAGATATCGACACTCTGTGGAGCGATGAACCCCTTGACTACTGGGTGTGCAGGCTTGACCTGTGGCCTGAGCTATCCCAATTTGCGATAGAACTTCTGGCCTGCCCCGCTTCAAGTGTCCTGTCAGAAAGGACCTTCAGTGCAGCAGGAGGTATTGTCACTGAGAAGAGAAGTCACCTAGGTCAAAAAAGTCTAGATTACCTCACCTTTATTAAGATGAATGAGGGATGGATCCCGAAGGGACTGACACTGGGCGATACATTCGATTAAAAAAGGCCTGATGAGATGAGCTGCCTTGGGCTAAAAATGGTCCACACGCTGCTGTATTTTAGCTCTGAATGACGTTTGACTTGCGTGACTTATGCGCCACCAACTAGGGTTCAAGCCGCCATGTTTTAGGGCACTTTCTGCCTGTGAAACAAACATCAATTTTTCTGGCCGCAGAAAGCGGCTGCAACAATACCAAATTTTTCAGTCATGTGTACATGCCTAATTTTTAGGCCCACTGGTGCAGCACTGTGGCTTCAAAAACCAAACCAAAAAAAAATCCTCCAAGATGGCACCAATATACCAGTGGTCTAAGCATCTTCCCACCTTGGCCTAAAAAGGGGAGGTGATTCAACAATTAAAAATCTCTGCCATTTACACGTCCACTGATAGGAGACGCGGAAGGTATTAAACTGATATGAACAATACTAAACTCACCACTCCTATCTGGTGGCACATTAGCTTGCCTGCGCAGTGCCCCAAATTTCAAGTAAGAGGACCGACCAATCATCTTCTTCCATCTCCCTGTTACATAAATCAATGCCATATCCATAGAAATTGTAGAGAATATCCAGGATAGTTTTACAGGGCCAAATCATGTCGCCTGTTGAAAGAGGTGACCTTGCTCGGGTCCCAGGTGTGCGGTTCCTAAAATGGCTGCCATATACACGTCCACTGATAGGAGACGCGGAAGGTATTAAACTGATATGAACAATACTCCACTCCTATCAGTAGGTCCGTCCCATTGTGATTTATGCCCCCCACCCACCGCGCAGGGATGGGGGCCGGGGGGGAGGAAAGTAGGCCCCCCCATTGTGATTTATGGCCCCCACCCACCGCGCAGGGGTGGGGGCCAAGGGGGGGAGGAGAGTAGGTCCCCCCATTGTGATTTATGGCCCCCACCCACCGCGCAGGGGTTGGGGAGGACAGTAGCTCCCCCCAGTGTGTATAATGGGCTTTGAGGACAGGTGTCAATCCATACCTGCCAAGTGACCCTATGTGGGGGGAACAGTCTCTATTCTGCTCTGTGTCAGTGTGTATCAGGGGTTTTGAGGACAGGTGTCAATCCATACCTGCCAAGTGACCCTATGTGGGGGTAACAGTCCCTATTCTGCTCTGTGTCAGTGTGTATCATGGTCTCTGTGGACGGGGAACAGTCTCTATTCTGCTCTGTGTCAGTGTGTATCATGGTCTCTGTGGACGGTGAACAGTCTCTATTCTGCTCTGTGTCAGTGTGTATCATGGTCTCTGTGGACAGGGAACAGTCTCTATTCTGCTCTGTGCCAATGTGTATCAGGGGCTTTGAGGACAGGTGTCAATCCATACCTGCCAAGTGACCCTATGTAGGGGGGACAGTCTCTATTCTGCTCTGTGTCAGTGTGTATCATGGTCTCTGTGGACGGTGAACAGTCTCTATTCTGCTCTGTGTCAGTGTGTATCATGGTCTCTGTGGACAGGGAACAGTCTCTATTCTGCTCTGTGTCAGTGTGTATCATGGGCTTTGAGGACAGGTGTCAATCCATACCTGCCAAGTGACCCTATGTAGGGGGGGCAGTCTCTATTCTGCTCTGTGTCAGTGTGTATCATGGTCTCTGTGGACGGTGAACAGTCTCTATTCTGCTCTGTGTCAGTGTGTATCATGGTCTCTGTGGACAGGGAACAGTCTCTATTCTGCTCTGTGTCAGTGTGTATCAGGGGCTTTGAGGACAGGTGTCAATCCATACCTGCCAAGTGACCCTATGTAGGGGGGACAGTCTCTATTCTGCTCTGTGTCAGTGTGTATCATGGTCTCTGTGGACAGGGAACAGTCTCTATTCTGCTCTGTGTCAGTGTGTATCAGGGGTTTTGAGGACAGGTGTCAATCCATATCTGCCAAGTGACCCTATGTAGGGGGAACAGACCCTATTCTGCTCTGTGTCAGTGTGTATCAGGGGTTTTGAGGACAGGTGTCAATCCATATCTGCCAAGTGACCCTATGTAGGAGGAACAGTCCCTATTCTGCTCTGTGTCAGTGTGTATCAGGGGTTTTGAGGACAGGTGTCAATCCATATCTGCCAAGTGACCCTATGTAGGGGGAACAGCCCCTATTCTGCTCTGTGTCAGTGTGTATCAGGGGTTTTGAGGAAAGGTGTCAATCCATATCTGCCAAGTGACCCTATGTAGGAGGAACAGTCCCTATTCTGCTCTGTGTCAGTGTGTATCAGGGGTTTTGAGGACAGGTGTCAATCCATATCTGCCAAGTGACCCTATGTAGGGGGAACAGTCCCTATTCTGCTCTGTGTCAGTGTGTATCAGGGGTTTTGAGGACAGGTGTCAATCCATATCTGCCAAGTGACCCTATGTAGGGGGAACAGTCTCTATTCTGCTCTGTGTCAGTGTGTATCAGGGATCATTAGGATAGGTGTCAATCCATATCTGCCAAGTGACCCTATGTAGGGGGAACAGTCCCTATTCTGCTCTGTGTCAGTGTGTATCAGGGATTTGACTATCTTTATTCAGATTCAAAAATTACAATTCCAGGAAAAATTTAACAAACATTTACAAGAACATGTTATGCACATCATAGAAACAACGTAAACCTCTTTAAAGCCACAAACTTAAGACAAAAAATACGTACACACAATGTGTAAGGGTTTGAGAGAATATTCTGAATCCTTACATGTTTACTTTATCGTTTGTTTGATTTTTGTGAACCATATATAAACTACAAGCAGCGTGAAAACTATAAAAACTCAAGTGGCCATGCTGATCAAATTAAATAGTATGCTTTACACAGCGTATAAGGGTGATGTCACAGCACATCGGGAATCTAACAGGGGAAGAGGCGAAAGTCATCCTCCCCCTCCCACGACCCCGCCATATCTGCCAAGTGACCCTATGTAGGGGTAACAGTCTCTATTCTGCTCTGTGTCAGTGTGTATCAGGGGCTTTGAGGACAGGTGTCAATGTTAGGTGATTTCTGCCCTTTATGGATTAAAAGCAGACTCTGCATCAACTGTGCAATTTTCCATGGGAGTTTTGCCATGGATCCCCCTCCGGCATGCCACAGTCCAGGTGTTAGTCCCCTTGAAACAACTTTTCCATCACTTTTTTGGCGAAAAGAGTCCCTGTTGGTTTTAAAATTCGCCTGCCCATTGAAGTCAATGGCGGTTCGCGCGGTTCGCGCGGTTCGCGAACATTTGGGGAAGTTCGCGTTCGCTGTTCGCGAACCGAAAATTTCGGGTTCGCGACAACACTACTAATACCTTTATTGAATTTACCTCCCAGTTTGCAATTATAAGGATGCCAATGCTTATTTGGGTAAGAGGTCTGATTCCCAGTTCCTCCTATTGAACTCTAATTTGGGTACCTTCTGCAGTTGTCTTTGACTTGGGGGAAGTGTTTTTTCATACTGTACAGGATAAACTAAGATTCATAGCCTGGTTTATTTCTCCTGCTCATTTGTTGGAATATATTTCAGATCTGTAGAATTAGATGTTGTTGTCCAGGAATGGACAAGTGTTGGATTCCTGGATATTGTAAGTTGCTGACTTTAATGTGATTTGGCAATCTAAAAACTGGTGGTTATAGTCATATAACATCTATGGTATAGCCAGATGACTGTAACAGTTTTTTCTGTTCTCAAATCACAGATTTCACAATTTGGATACTCCAAGAAAGTGGCCTTATTTTACATTTTGGGAAGCTTCCCATAAACTCTGCAGTCCAGAGTTTGCTGATTTTACAAATATTGGTGGGTGCTTGTTTATTTCCCTCCCATCAGATGTTGAGCTTGGGAATTACCCTATTGTGATGCTGCAATTGATTAGCCAGGAATAAGGAAAATTTCACTATACTTACCGTAATTTTCTTTTCATGGGTATATCCATGGCAGCATTGCATCCCTCCCTTATGTATAATTGTTTTTTAGGAGCTTGGAACTAGACTGGGGATCCGGTCTGGTAGGAGGAGTATTTATACTTTTACTTCCTGTCCTTAACAGCCAAGTGGGCGGAGCTAACCCTATTGTGATGCTGCCATGGATATATCCAGGAAAAGAAAATTACGGTAAGTATGGTGAAATGTTCCTTTTTATATACCAGTTTGACAAGCCAGATATGTGGACATATTATGTAGTAGCATATGACAAAAAACTCCAGCTTATATGTGTAAGTTAGGAGATGTCCGTGTTTGCTCATAGCAGTAAAGTTTGCTTGTGTTCCAAAGTGTAACACGCATGCGCGGTGAACGAAGACGTGTGCTGTTACGCCGTTACATCGTCGTGCATGCGCAAACACATATTTAAACGCCAGAGAATGACGACAGAACAATCTCCTGAGGAAGTCTGAAGCAAGACAAAATGCGTAGAACATATAGTCACCCCTGAAAGGACTCCAGTATAGCAGGATATGTAGACTGACTCCTGGTTCCTGATCTTTGAAGGCATGGGGAGGAAGCGCTGTTGAGACACTGAGACTCATACTGCTGACTGTTGTTCCTTGGGACTAAGCCCACATTGAGGCAAATAACGCTTGTGCACATATTGATTTATTTAAATTGTGCCATTACTTTTGTTAGTGTTCCTACTTGTTTTCTTTTAATATTTTGTGTGTATTAAAGTTTGCACTTGATTTCTCTGTTTCTCTTTTCCATATGAGTTTGATTCTAACTCTGCAGTTTGGTAACTATAACCACCTAATATTTTGTGATTGTGGTGCCCTGTACTGTATTTTACCTTTTGTTTATACAATTTGCTTGCTCTTGATTTCCTGTGTTTGACCTCAGCTTCGTCTTTGACTCGTGATTTCTGGTATCCTGACCCCAGCTTCGTAATTGACTTGTGATTTCTGATATCCTGACCCCGGCTTCATATTTGACTTGTGATTTCTGGTATCTTGACCCCGGCTTCGTATTTGACTTGTGATTTCTGGTATCTGGACCCCGGCTTTGTCTAGACTCTGAGTATTTCTGTAATCCTGACCTTGATTTATCTTGACCCTGTTTCTTGTTGTTTTAATATGTTAAGTTCAGACATTCTAAGGCTCGGTGAAAAGTCTTTTGGATCCACCTTTTGTGGGTTTCCTCTTTCCTGCGTGTTGGGGTACGACTCCAGTGACACCCAGCCACTCTAAGGTCCGGTACACGTTACTTACTTTAAAGGGACACTATAGTCACCAAAACATCTTTAGCCCAATGAAGCAGTTTTGGTGTAAAGAGCATGACTCTGAAGTCTCACTACTCAATTATCTGACTATTGCTAACACTAGTGTGTTTTATTTTAGCTCATGTCACACTGCCTTACTTTAGAGTACCAGTCCGCTTTTACTATACTTTTTATGTTTTTTAAGTTTATCTAATAAAGTGGCCCCATATACTTCCTACCAACAAGATTTGTGTTGCTCCTGCCCAGTGGGAGTGTTAGTCTGTACAAGGACCTTGGATCCTGCCTTACAGAGGCTGGTGCAGCTCTGCATTTGTGAGTTTTATTCTCTACATTCAGACTATTTAATTTAAATTACAGAGTACACTATGCTTGTTTCAGGACTTTAGCGAGTCCCATAGTGTTAGTTGGAGAATAATTGATTCTTAAATTAGTGTTGTGAGAAGCAGAGTAAAACATCGATGAGCCTTGTGTTCTTTTTTTTTCCATTATTAGATTTTATTTGAAACGTATTAGAAAAATTACAGTAAGCATCCATTTGCACTTACATTTGTCATGAATCACCGTTACGTCACCATATAATGGATACAAATATAAAGGAACTGACAGTGAGAGTGGGTAATAATTAGATCTAGTAAAATCACTAGAAGCAGGGCTGCATCACATACAGGAGAGCGACGTATCTGAGTAAACAAGAAAAATATATATCTGGTATGTGAGCGCTCCAATGGAGATAAACAAATAATAATAAAATAAAATCATATAATGATGACCACTATAGCTAGAAACACCACAATGACCACCAAATGTAAAATCAGCAGAGAAACTGGCATATACACTGGGTAAATCTATCTAGATAAATGTACTGTAAACATGTACAAAGTGTATAAAAAACTTCATTTATTGTATACAAAACGAAACATGATTATATTAATCAACACCTCAAATGTCCAGATCGTCACCATATAATAGCACATTGTTAAATGGTAGCCCTCCTCTCATGGGTAACAACAAGATCGTTTGCATTGTACATACAAATCAGGTTACATATTTTTATAGTAAAAATGAAAATCCAGAGCACTCCTTTATCTACTAAACAGCACCAAAAAAGCTGTTTAGTAGATAAGAGTGCGCTGGATTTTCATTTTTACTGTACATTTTGCCCCCCAGCAGCACCCTATTTAAGCATGTTCAGGTGAGTGCAGCCAACCCCTTGTTTTGTCCTACATATTTTTATTGTGTCATATATACAATCCTGTCTCATTTTGTGAGCTACTTTGGATCGTGGCATTTCTCAGCGATGCAACATATGTTAGCATATTGGATATGGACATAGAAAAACATAAATGAACCGTAAACAAACCATACAAATCATAATGTAACAGGGAATCAAACGGTGTATAGGTTTTCTCTTCAGGCTTTGTCACAAGTGTGCTCTCGCTCTAGTGGTGGGTCTAGGTTAGGGGCCATTGGGGCCTAATTAACATCTGTGGGTCTTGTGTCTGGACTATGTGGGGTTAATGCAGATGCTATCATCTGTAGAGTGTATTTTGTATACCCTTTCTCAGTTGGCCCAGATGTCATTGAAAGTTTTTGTCGTTCCTTGCATTCTGTGGGATATGTCTTCCTGGATTCTGGTGGAATTCAACTTCTCCATTACCATTGCGATATTTGGGGGATTCTTGGCTTTCCAGTTTTTTCCTATGCTGTTGGTGACTATAAGTAACTGAATAATGCCTGACCTCTCTGGTTTAGTTAAGTTGTCGGGTACATGTGTAACAAGTATGTTTTGGCTTGCAATGGCAGGGAGACACCTGCCAGGCTATGAACAGTAGATTGTATTCTCAGAAGCGTTTAAGTTTATCACAGTGCCAGAATAAGTGTCCCATGGTCCCAATCTGGTTCTCACACCTCCAACACTTAGCAGAGACATTAGTGAACATGTGGGCCAATCTGTGTGGGGTCAGATACCACTGCATCCAGACTTTGTAGAATCCCTCTAGGTGGTCAAGGCAACGTGTTGCCTGTTTAGTGAGTCTCATGGCCTGTCACCATTGACTTTTGTTGAAATTGGGTGTTTAATTTCTCTTCCCATTTAACTATGTAAGGGAACTTTACCGGCTTCATAATGTCCTGAAGTGCCCTAGAACACATTTTAAACCCCTACCTGTTCCTTTGCAAAATTTGTCAAAGCCCCCCCGTTAACCGTGGCTTTGAGGAGATACTAGGCGGTTTAGAAAAGATATGTTTTCATTTTAGGTATGTGAAGAGTTCCCTCGATGGCAAGTTGTATTTCTGTTGTATGTCTGGGAAAGGCATCAGTCTTGAGTCATGATATTTATCTGCCACTCTCTCTATCCCCGATTGTGCCCAAGTGTTAAGTGTGATATCAGGCGTGTAGTATTGTATACTTTGGATTGGGGCGTAAATGGTTAGGGGGTTTGGTTTCAGGCGTTTCTCTGCCCATTTGTGCCATATACTGCATGTTCGTTTGGTCATTTGGAGAGAGTTTATGTTAGGGGGGTGTAGATGTTCCGGGACCCACATTAAAGTTAGTTAATGGAGTTGACTCGGCCGAGCCATGAGACCGATTTCCTCTCCAGGAATGTAGTGTTGTCTGCAGTTTGGATAGTAATTTCAAATGGTTTTCTTTGATCATAGTATGCCTATTGGTTGCAAGTTGTATCCCTAGGTATCTTAAACGCTTGTGTTTTTACAATACTATTTTTGTAATAGGAGACAGTCCCATAGGTCTGTACGAGATCCATTAGGAAAGGTAGGGAAACCTGTGGTTTGGTGAGGATGAGTAGTATGTCGTCAGCAAACAATGCAAGTTTCTGCTCCCTCAGGTGGGTATGTACCCCTGTGATTTGGCTGTGTAGTTGGATGTGTCTTACCAGTGACTCTAGGGTGAGGATAAAGATTAACAGAGAAAGCGGGCATCCTTGTCGGGTGCCGTTCGTTAGAGAAAAGGGTCTGGAAAGGAAACCCTTGTTAATTACTTTGACTGAGGGGGAAGTATATAAGGCTAGCATAGCTTGCAGAAATTAGTGGAAAGCGGAATTTGCAGAGAACATCCGCCATGTAGCCCCAGTGTCGCCGGTCAAAAGCCTTTTCCGCGTCGAGCTCCACAAAAAGTTCAGCTTCTCCCTTCCTATTAAGCAGCTCCATGAGGTTCATAAACCTTCTGGTGTTGTCCCCTGCCTGGCCTTCCAGGACAAACCCCGCCTGCTCCCTGGCTACCAGCAAGGGCAACAGTGGTTTAATGAGATTGGCAAATAGTTTGGCAAATATCTTTGTGTCTGCATTTTGCAGCGAATTCGTCTGGAAGTTCTCGCACTTGGTTCGCGGTTTTCCAGTTTTGGAAGTGTAATGATGTTTGCCTCCAACATTTCGGGCGGCATTGTGCCTGTGGACATCATATTGTTGTAGAGGGCCATCATTTGCAGTTCCAGTATGTCTGAGAAGGTCTGGTAGTAAATGTTGGGGAAGCCCTGGGCATTTGGGGGCGGCTTTTTTTGCCGCACCCTGGAAAATGCCGCCCAAGGCAAATGCCTTGTTTGCCTCGCGGCTAAAACGTCCCTGCGTCTGAGCCCAGGGCTTTAAGTTTAGGCAGTGATTTGATTGTGTTGTGCATCTCCACCTGGGTGAAGAAGGTTTCGAGTGCTTGTATCTTATCGTCAGTCAATGTTGGGAGATCAATGGAATGTAGGAATTGTGCAATATTGTCTTTCTGCGGCTGAACTATGTCCCCACAATCTTTCAGATTGTAGAGTGTGTCGTAGTAGTTTGCGAATTCATTACGAATATGCGCAGGATTGGAGATTTTAGTTCCTTTTGTGTTATATATGGACGCTATTGTAGTTTGTTTGTATTTGGCTTTCAGTTGGGAAGCTAGCAATTTGCCTGCCCTATTGCCCTGGGAGAAGTATGTGTACTTCAATTTGCGCATGTGTCTATCAGTGATAAGTAAGTGTTGTTTGTATCAGCTTCTGGCCTAGTTTCTTGGTTGGATGTTGTTTGTGTAATTTTTCCAATTCCTCCACTCTGAGTTTGAGGGAGTCTGACATCTTCTCCCTTTCCTTCTTAGTCCTGGCTCCCGTCTGTATAAACAGACCTCTCATGACTGCCTTATGGGCCAGCCATCTAGTGTTTGTTGAGGTTTGGGGTTGTGCATTGTTGAGCATCTATTATATTTTAGCTCTTTCCTCAATTTATGTAAGGTTTGCATGTTGTATAGTGCTGATTCATTCAAATGCCTCATTCCCCTTCCCCTTGCCGGGAATAGAGTGCTTAATGTGACCTCTATTGGTGCGTGGTTGGACCATGTGATTGTATCAATTTTGATATTCTGCAGTTTGTGTAAATTTGTTCTATTAATCAAGCAGAGGTCAACCCTTCAGTACGAGGAGTGTACCGCAGAGTAATTCATATAATCCCTGGCAGTGGGGTACAAAGTCCCCAAGTGTCATGTAAGTTGTATTTTCCTAACAGTGTGGTCAGTTGTGTGCCCATGCTATTGTTCCTCCTGCTGACCTGCGATTTGCTTTGCAGATCCAGGGTGGGGTCAATCACACAGTTGAAGTCCTCACACAGGATCAATTGGCCTTTTTTGAGTCTGTTCACTTTGCCTAGGGTCATTGTGAGGAAGTCTATCTGGGTATCGTTGGGGGCATAAATATTTGCAATCGTGATCGGAATGTCGTTGAGAGTACAAGTTAGCATCAGCGTTAGCCCACCCCATCTTTATATTCCTTTTCGCACTAAAACATCCAATCCTGGTGGATTAGAATGCTTGCACCTCTAGTCTTGTTAGGCACGTAAGCATGGAACACCTGTGGGTATTCCCTAGAGGAGAACTTTGGGGGGGTTTTCTGGCAGAAAAGTGTTTCTTAGAAACACGCTATAGTGATATGTGAGCTAAGGCTAGCCTCTGTGTGTGGGGTGTTTAACGTTAACAGTTATGGCTGAAAAAGTATTTGTCATCATGCATTAGGGGGAGGTGCTATGTGATCCTTATGTGGGTGCTCTGTGCCTCTGTGTAAGAATTGTGTACCTGTGCATTCAGTTTTGCAGTTCCTGACCCATACCTTGAAGCTAAGTCTATAACCATAAACACAACTAAAAAATAATAAAACCAACACAAAAGTATATACATAAACATCAAAATTCCAAAGAACTTTCCCACGCTGTGTAAAATGACACAGAGCCCTCTGATTGGTGGATTTCAAGCCAGTGCCTGTGATACAATTACCAAACACAATGGGCTAACTTAATTACCACAGGCAGAAAATATACAGTTTTACCCAAAACACAAAAACACCCCCAAAACAACAACATAGCCCCATACACCCCTGGATTGCTCTGATCTGGGCGAACAACATAGCCAAAAATCAACCAGATCAGAGCAGTGGTTCCCGAATTCCATGGAAGTCATATTTGACCGACCGCAAGCATGGCTTTTATGCCCAAGAGAGTTCCACAGATTTAGGCTGTGCGGCCGGTCTATCTTCTCCTTCAAATAAAGTACAAATTGCACGAATGGATCAGTTCGTGCATAGCTTTATTGTAATTCGCTCCGTTCGTATGGATTTAGCCGAACGCACGGAAGGTAGATGTCTCAGCGGTGTTCATGGAAATAGTAGCCGAACATAGTTCCAGGCATTCGACGACAAAACACAGCTGAGCGCGCTCGGCTAAACAAAATGGCCACATCCCCGTGTTCATTCATATGAACGGCGTTTGTCAGTTAAGCTGCAGTTAACCAGAGCTTCTGGGTGGTAAATGAGCAGCACACTCCACAGGCAGGGTGGTCAGCTGTTCGGCAGTTTGTTTGGTAAACTTCATTTAGGGAAAAAGGTGCGAACAAGCCATTTTGCAGTCTGGGAATAAAGTGTTAGCCATGGGCCATAGTCATAGGGCAGGAGGCTGGTAATCAGGCTCCTCCAAAAGCCAGTGGCAAACAGTAGTAGACTAAAAGGTAAAAAGTAAAAGTGAATTGTTTGAAAACTGTACTTGATGGATGGATAGCCCTACTCCCAACCTTTTATTGAGTTTACTTGCTTGCTTGTACATATTTTGCTGTATAGCTTCTGTACTTTCTTATGTATCCTTGACACCTCTGATTTTAAGCATAAAGCTCGAGGCGTGGGGACAGTTTGTGGGTCCCTCTGCGTTCAAAACAGCTGCCCCAATTTCCTGAGTAATCATTGTTGTCAAGTTATGGAATTTCTGGTTTTAAGCACTCCAGCTCGTGGAGAAGTGGCAGACAGCTGTCCTTCACCACTGATTAACCAGCAGTTCCAAGTCCAGTCCTAATACTGCAAACAGTATAATATAATATGTATAACAGTATAAGTATAATATGTCAGGGTGGACAGAAGGACAGGGTAGTAAAAGCCCCTTCCCTAAAGATGTGGCTAATGATGATTTCTATATGTGTATGAATAGGGGATTGTGCCTGGGACATAGGAAAGCTTTCCCCTGGTATAAAGTGAAAGGATCTGGTTCTACTTATAGTCTTATGTCAATCTCATGGAGGGCACTTGTCTGTCTTCAATATTGAGGGAGAAGCCCGAAAGCACGGAGGAGACACAGAGAAAAGGGTAGCTGTTCAAGGTTTTTGTTTAATGATAGATTTTACATTGCTTATATAGAACAGAGTTACATGCAGACATGAAAAATACCACAAAGCAGTTCCCCCTGAAGGATAGACAAACATTGACATTTGATCTGTATCAGTACAAATAACTGCATAAGCACATACTTTCCTGGAACATCATGAAATGTCATAATAACCTGTCATAATAACAGGTTAAAATAAAATATACGCGTAAGCATTTTTTGTTTAACTGTATACTTTGTGTGTGTGTGTTATATTTACCCTTCAATCCCCTCTTTTATCAATTTATTAATAACTTAGATTTCTGGAGAAAGTCATGGAGTAAATTCAGGCTTGCTAATCAAACCTGCGGGACTTTCAGTTATTTCTTCACCTCAATTTCCCCATGACTATCACCGGAATTCCAGGATTTAGCGCAAAGGAGTCAATCTAGTTGCTTATCTTTGGCTTTATTAATCAAATTCTGAATTATTTTCTTTAGGGTACAAGTAAGGTAACAGTTAAACACAATCATCAATAATAAAATCAATATAATGATCAATAGGGGTATAAAAATGATTGTACAATCTGTGCACTGGTCGGCGACCATCCTGTGAGAATATTATACCAATGATGCGTGAAATCATCTTGTATTTGTGAACTGACTTTTACTAATGTTCCTTGTAATACATGTGTGGCTATCATTGTGTGGTCAATAGCTTTCTTGTGTGTTTTGAGATGTTTGAACATTTCCTTGTTGTCCTTCATGAGTTGTGTAATAGTTTGTAAGGGTAACTGATAATTGTCAAATGGTAATTCTAACAGTACATGTATAATTGTCCTGTTAACAATAGGGATATCATGAAAATAATATGATATCCCTTTAATTTTATCACATGACGGGAGGCTTCATATTTTGCATAACTTTCTTTACTTTATGCCTCCAGCAGCACAAGTCAATCAATAAGCTTTAAACCAATCAGTAACAGGCATCACATCCATATATAAAGCCCTGATAGACACATGACTTCCTCTTTCTTTGCTGCTTACCAGCACAGGTCAGAGTATTTTGCTCCAAACTGTTTTACTGATATTGCAAATTGTCATTAGTTAAACATTTATTGCTTAACATTCAGTTTGCTCCAAACTGTTTTTATTAATATTGCTATGGTCACTGTAGTTAGACACCTTATTGTAGACATTCAGTTTTAATCCAAACTGGTTTTCTGGATATTGCAATGATCACTTTAATTAAACTTTATTACTTGACTTTCAGTTTGCTCCAACTGTTTTTATTAATTTTGCTATGGTCACTTTAGTTAGATTTTTAATGCTAGACATTCAGTTTTTCCTCCAAACTGTTTCTGGATATGCATGGCCACTTTAGTTAAACTTTATTAGCTTGTCCTGCAATTTTGGCCTAAACGTTTTTCATTATTTTGCACTTGCCTTCCATTTGGACTTGTATAGTGTGATTGTATATATTCTCCCCCTGTTACCCTTCCCCCGAATTAACCCTGTATTTACTGCTTTATTAGCCTGTTTGGTTTTCTGTTGCTGGCACCTTTTCTTTCCTATGCTTTACTCTGGTCTCAGCGTTTTACCGCGATTGCAGCGTTTTACCGCAAGCCCGCTTTTTTATTCACTGGTGCTGGGATTTCAGGGAAGGGCTCTGAGTGTTGTGGGTGTCAGGGGGACTCTGTTCCATACCAGCGGGCCGCGATTGTATCCTCGATTACGGGCCACACAGCACTTTTGCGCGCAAATGGCGGCCATCTTGAATCTCGCGACACTCGCGAGATTCACGTCGGCCATGTCGTTTGATACTCACGAACTGGCAGCTAGATCTGTACTGTTTAAAATATTTTTCCTGCAAAATAAAAGTTTTACAAGTACTTTTGAGCTCAATACTAATACATATCATGGGCATGTGGAATTAAGGTTTTATATGTACCTTTTCTGGAAGAGTATGAATGGACTGTTCACTGCTGAGCTCTATACTGTCATATTTCATTGGCATGTGAAATAAAAGTCTTATATGTATGCATGAATATGTAGGACGGTTCCCTGCTGTGTGCATATAGTGGATTTAGTACTCATGTCTGCTGGCAGTTTGCTCTATTCTGTTCTATACAATTAACATGTTGAATAACAGTTTTATTGTACGTCTGGAGGATTATGAATGGACTGTTCCCTGCTGTGGGCATATAGTGGATGCATTACTCTATCTGCTGGCAGGGAAAATAAATAGAGCTGATAACTTACTCAGCTCCCTATTACCACTGGACCTCACAACCACTGGACCTCACAACCACTGGATACACTCCTTCCCCACAGGGATACACCTCCCAGGACACCGTAGTGGAGGCACATAATGGAGTGATTAACAGGGGTGACCCCCTTACACTGGGTGACCCCCAAGCGTGGTAGGCATCTCTCCAAAGTGACATTGTGGTACAAGGGTGACCCCCCCTTACGCTGGGTGACCCCCAAGCAAATCTGGTTCCTGTCCTAGTGACATACCTATACTGGGGTGAACCCCCTACGCTGGGTGAACCCCAAGTGAATCTTATTCCGATACTAGTGACATACATATACTGGAGGGAACCCCCACGCCCTAGGACGGACTCATATCCACGGAGTACGATCTGTTACTGTATGCACAGACTGGGACACACTGGATACATGTATATCAACAGAGCCAGGAAGGAGAGCTCACGGTGCTGCCAATTCTCCACAGTACTATATCCCATAAGGGTGACCCCTTGGATAATTTGGAGGCTACCATACCTCCCCATACACGGGCTACATCCCGACATTACTGACCGCTCATCCCGGTCTTATTGAGGGTGAACCCCTCCTCAAACCACTCCCAGGAAATCTCTAAGTGGTACTGATTGAAACAACTCTGGGTGACCCCCAGTCGTACGTGGAGGCCCACTCAGTGGCAATCAGTGTACTACCGTACCTGACACCTGTTCTGTACCCCACAGACCGAAAGAGTGTCCCAACATGCCATAAGAGACATACATACAGGTACAAAAAGAGAAGTCCTGCGCTCACTCCCATTACTACTGGGCCGGCAACAAGGACCACAGTACACATCAGCCCCAATATATAGTAAAAACCAAAGAAAAGAAAAAGTTACCTGCCCTCTCTCCTTAATCCCTATGTATATTTAATTGCTCCAATGGCCATTGGAGGGCATGCCTGCCTGCCAACGTCAAGGCAGACCCCCCTAAGCGGGTCCTAAAACTGACCCATCAGCTTGCTTCCTTGAGCTTCTGGCAAAGATATCTCTAATGAGACAGAGAGGGGTATTTTATATATACAGCCCTATATACTTATTAACCCTAAATAGGGAACACATGGGATGGGCGGCAGCATTGTAACCAGGCTGTGTGATACAAAGTAAATACAAATACAAAAAGAGAAGTCCTGCGCTCACTCCCATTACTACTGGGCCGGCAACAAGGACCACAGTACACATCAGCCCCAATATATAGTAAAAGCCAAAGAAAATAAAAAGTTACCTACGCTGGGTGACCCACCCAAGCGAGTCTTACTCCGGTGCTAGTGGCATAGGTACAAAGGGGTGACCCCCCTGCCGGACGGGGTGACCCCCCTGCCGAACAGGGTGACCCCCCTGCCGGACGGGGTGACCCCCCGCACCCTTTCTAGGGCTTCTACCTTCAGAGTACGCTCTGCCATTGTATGCACAGACCAGGGCGAACTAGATGCATGTATTCCGACACCTCTATGCTTCAACTGGGGGATCCGTACTGCCTTCCCCTAACCGGGAAGGAGAACTCACAGTGCTGCCAAAACTCCACAATTCTAGGTCATATAAGGATGAACCCCTTGGATTATACATATTGAGGCTTGCACGTCTCCCATACTCGGGCTACATCCCGACATTGCAGACCACTCATCCCGGTCTTACTGAGGATGTCCTCATTCTCAGACCACTCCCCGGATCCTGCGAAAGTGGTACTGATTGATAGAAATTCTGGGTGACCCCAGTTATACACGGAAGCCCACTGAGTGGCAATAAGAGTACTGTTGTACGATCCTGTCTCCCACAGACCGAAAGGGTGTGAACCAACATGTCGAACTTCCCTTAATATCCTCGACCTATTTTCAGGTGTGGATTAAGGCCGCCATGGCAGCTTCAGGGGAAGAAGTCCTCTCCAATATGCTGGCTAACAACCGATCCGACAGAGCGGGTGCAATGGCACCAAAACCAATGGAAGCTAGAGATACCGACAACGTTAGGTCGGACACCTTATCATCTAAACAGCATTGCAAGGGCTCCTACGCGGCTTCTCCAAAGGGGAAAGGGAACACCCCGACTTCGCGGAGCCGTCTCTCAGAACATCCTGTCCATTAGTCATCTCAGGCTCCATCATCAGGGGACGAGGACTTCATCCCTCCCCCTTCTCTGGAGATTATGAAAGAATGGAGAGCAGAAGAGTCTCCATTTGAAGAGGTAAAGTGACAAGACCCGCCTAGCAAGAAATGTTTTTCTTTGGCACACTGGACACTCTTGTTTTGACTCACGCACCATCCGACACCCAGGGTCCTCCGAATGGGGTTTACTGGAGCGCCAGGCACACTTTGCCCACTTCTGGCTCAGGAGGCCTATGGGAAAAGAAGTCCGAGACAAGCTCAGGGTGGAATGCCCATGCCCTCTATGACCGAACAAGATAGTCCTCACCATGGAGCTCGGCATCACTGTGGTGATATTTATGTCCCGATCAGCCGGGGTCCATGTAAAGGTGTAGGAGAAGGACTCAAAACGAGTTAGGATGAAATACTGGACAGGATCATCCCCGGGAAAAAATAGATTCCACCTTGGGCGGATTACACCTTCCCACATCATTGATAGCGACGATTCATAAGGAAATTCGACGGGTAAGGTGGAAAGGCACCATAACCCTTTGACTATTTCCCAGGACCGCTTTACTACCGGACCAGACAGCGGCTGAAAGCTCACTGCCTGAGATCCGGACACACCTATGAAATTGGGATTGCGAAGACTTCGATAGTACTCATTACCGTGTTAAAGGAGTCAAGCGTGGCACCCAGAATGGTTGTCCTTAATCGGGATCATCCTCTGCTCCTTCAGTTTTAACTTGCCTTCGGGCAGATCCAAAAGGAGAACATCATCCATTGATAATGCAGGAGCATCTGGAGTTGGTGGATTGGTGTCTTTCAGGGGAGACTGGTATGTCAAGGGACTATTGCAACCAACTAGAGACCTATTATGGTACTCATGGACACCAGGTATTCCCCGAAATAACTTACCCGCATGGAACAACTGGAGTTCGCTGGTGTATGGGAAGGGACTGCGATCCCTTTATTACCCCTATCTCCTCGATGCTGAATCTTTATCATACCTTTTCACTACGGGCCGATCGTAACGATCGGACCATTCCATTAACGGGATACGTTCCGCGATTTCGATGACGCATAGTACGATTCACGACACTGGACTTTGATTTGGTTCTTTTGGAACTAGGCAGATAACAGTGACCTATCCCTCCGTCAGCCGTCAGCCATAGTCACGTTACTTTTAGGTCTTTTCGTCGGTATCGGATGTACTGGAGTTCGACGTAGACGGTCTTTTCGGTATCACCGGAAGGAATGATTTCTACGGTGTCTCGTAGAACTAAATCTTATCCGCGTCCGTATCTTACCCTGTTCCCGGCGGTTTCCCAGTCTTTGTGCAGTTAAAGCGGTACTTTGTTACATGGAGATCACGATAACACTTAGATTGTCACATTCAGGACATCTGCTGGTCTTTTACCAACCATACAAGCCAGTTACCATGAACATTCTGTCTAGATGGGTGCATTGGTTGTTATCGCTAGCAAGGGGCACTCATTCGGTATGAGGCGCGGCTGCTTCTCAGGCCTTCACGGGCGGGGGGCCTTTATATTTTACAGCGACGAATTGGACCCGGATAGACTACTTCCGTATATTTTCGTCAACCACACACGCATCCTTCGCGCTCATACCACAGCTTTAAAAATGCAAAATATTAAGCCTCCTGTCATGTGATAAAATTGTAGATTATGCTAACGTAGTGTACCTATAATCTTAATTTTAATAATGACAGGAGGCGGATATTTTCCCTCCCTGTTTCCCTCCCTATACTCTGGAAAATGTTAATATTCTGGTTTGTCATTTTCTCAGTGTAATTATAAGGTTTTGGTATTTCAGTATATTTATGGGATGCTTATCTGGTTGACATGTGTTAGATCTGTGTTGATTATTAAGTATACTATGTTTAATGTTGTTTAATGTTTCAGTATATTAACTTAATATAAATATAGAAACGTATAGTACTGGATTTAATGTGGACAACAGTTGGTTTCCATCACCTTTCACGCATTTCTGTTCTTTTCAGCGTAATCATCATAGATGGATTCGACAAGATAAAGCTGGAAGGTTTCAAGTTTCGTTTCAAGTTATGTGCTACACGTTACTCAGGACTGTTATTTGAATTCCTTGATGTTATAATAGACTGTTTTTCGCATCAAAGAAAGAGGAAGTCATGTGTCTGTCAGGGCTTTATATATGGATGTGATGCCTGTTACTGATTGGTTTATAGTTTTCTGATTGACTTGTGCTGCTGGAGGCATAAAGTAAAGAAAGTTATGCAAAATAGTCGCCTCCTGTCATTATTAAAATTAAGATTATAGGTACACTACGTTAGCATAATCTACAATTATAAGCCAAGTTACATTTCGTATACAACCAGCAAAAGGAAGACTGAGATCTATTTTAGCTATTCCTACTGGCACATTAGTAGCCAGGCACACAAATCTAGGTGCTATTTCTATCATGGAAAAATAGTCTTCAGGATAAACATTCCATACACACTTACTAATATCAGAATGTAGCAAGCATGGTTTATAGATAGGAGATGTGTGTCTACATGCATATCCCATATCTGTCTTTAAACAGTGTTCTAGAGAATAGGTCTTATTATCCTTGGGGAATATGTATTCTCCTGTATAAATGGGAGACAACCATGTAACATAGTCTGTTGAAAGATTGTGAATGGGTATGGGAAGGGTGAAGAATTTGCATGCTACCCTTATGTCCTTGGCATTATACAAAGTAAATTGTGTTAAGCAAGAAAAGTAAGAAAAGTAAGAATGTTGTACCCAAATGTGCTCCCTGCAGCGAACAGATCGTATGTCCAAACTCATCCACATATCCTGTTTCAATTTCATCATTGCACGAAACGTGTCAGCCTTGGGTATCATTAGAATATTTTCTAACTCTAACCTGGATGTTGTTGCATCCATAAATATCTTATAGCACAAACATTACAGTTATTACTTCCAGTAGTAAAATTAATTGCTGCCAGGGTCAACTCTCCTAAATAAGTATACATTGATGTTTCTAACTGGAGACCAGCAATCTGGGATTCCACAACTGTGGGTGCCCATGTTGTAGTAGCATGAAATCCTGTACCAATGTGTTTTCCAGCAGAGATTAACTTATTTTTTAATACTTCCATATCAATTCCATTTAAAACTCCTATAGTGGTGCCAGTTCCTCCCAGTAGGGTATCATACCATGCTCTTTTATGTCTACCTTTTTTATGAGTACATACAGACACTATGGGTGTAGTGATATTCAGATAAATGTGTACAGTTTTTGAGGTAACGGTGGTAACACAGGTAGATGGAATAGGGATATGAGACTGAATTTTAATGTTAGGCTCTGATGTGGGACTGCATAAAAAGGCTCCCAACCAGTAGCCCCATAATTTGACCTTGTCTTCACCTCAGTATTCTTGTCCCCACAAACCTCCTGGATGCCATGTTATCTCTGTCAATCCTGGCTGAAGTGGAGACAAGATGTTATCTACCATATATACTCGAGTATAAGTCGAGTTTTTCAGCACATTTTTTGTGCTGAAAAACCCTCACTCGACTTATACTCGAGTTAATGTCTGTATTATGGCAACTTCCATTGCCATAATACAGACAAGGACCGCCGGGCTCATTACAAGCCCGGCGGTCCTGTTGGGGGGCTGGCAGAGAGCATTAACTTACCTTCCTGCAGCTCCTGTCAGCTCCCTTCTCCTCCGTGCAGCTCCTCTGTCAGCTCCCACTGTAAGTCTTGCGAGAGCCGCGGGGTCACCGTGGCTCTCGCGAGACTTACAGTGGGAGCTGACAGAGGAGCTGCACGGAGGAGAAGGGAGCTGACAGGAGCTGCAGGAAGGTAAGTAACCGCTCACTGTCGGCCCCCCCTCCTACACAGCCCATACACTGGACCACCAGGGAGTGAGAGCCCCCCTCCCTGGCAAGCTAACAAGCAGGGCGGGGGGGACGAAAATTAAATCAAATATTAAAAAAAATACAATAAAAAATATTAAAATAAAAAAAACTTAAAATATTAAAATAAAATAAAAAACTTAAAGTATTAAAATAAAAAAATTATAATAAAAATGCCCTCCTCCCACCCAGTACACACACACACACACACACACACTCTGCATTCTACACACACTCTGCATTATATACACACACACACTCATACAAACAATCTGCATTCTACACACACTCATTCAAACACACACTCTGCATTATATACACACACACTCATACAAACAATCTGCATTCTACACACACTCATACAAACACACACTCTGCATTATATACACACACACTCATACAAACAATCTGCATTCTACACACACTCATACAAACACACACTCTGCATTATATACACACTCATACAAACACACACTCTGCATTATATACACACACACTCATACAAACAATCTGCATTCTACACACACTCATACAAACACACACACACTGCATTATATACACACAGTGTGTGCGTATATAATGCAGAGTGTGTGTGTGTTTGTATAAGTGTGTGTGTAGAATGCAGATTGTTTGTATGAGTGTGTGTGTATAATGCAGAGTGTGTTTGTATGAGTGTGTATATAGTTCTAAAAATCACAGAATTTCATAGCCCCAAGTTTTACCCTCGACTTATCCACGAGGCATAGCATATTTCACAATTGTTGGTCACAAAACTGCCCTCGACTTATACATGAGATCGACTTATACACGAGTATATACGGTACCTTCTGGTAGGGTTCACATAATGATGATTTGTCTTTCCATGTTTTATTAAGGATAGAATCCAATCCACACAAAGCTATGTCCAATGTCATAGGAAAGGCACCCTGCCACATAACTATTTGTGATATGTTTAATAGTATAACACTATCGAACTGCATCGTACAGTTTTGTGTACCATTGCCCTTAATCATTATTTGATCATATGTAGGAGTCAAACTACACAGTTGTTGTTGTTTTGCTACGGTTATATTATGAATTGAACAGATTTGCATTGGGGGGCAAGTATAATTTACAATGGTAATAGTAACTGGTATATCCTTCCATTTTACTTCTGTATTTGTTTGATTACAAGTATTTGCTGCCGTTTGAGGAGATTGGTGAAGGGATCGATTTTCTCTAACCTTAACTTGGGGTATCGGCTTTCTTTGAACCGTTGTGGTATTGTGTCGTGGAAGTATGGAAGCAGAAGCATAGGAAGGTATGTCATAATTAGGGATAGCCATGGATGGGTTCGTCGGTACTTCCCTAGTAGAATTACAATAAAACATCCATGGCATCCTAAAAGAGTATATTGATCCTATTTCCCAGTTTATTTCTACCTCCTTGTCACTTAATGTATTAACTGAATGAGTGTAACTAGAAACATAATTTTTTACCTGCCCCTTTTGTTCATTTTTCAAAGGGAAATTATGTTCCCACTTTTGTGACCTAGGTTTAAGATCATCATGCCATGTTCTGCGAAGATGTCTGGCTTTGGCTTCTGGTATCCAGTACTCTTTTTACATTTCTTGTTTAGTTTTTCTTTGTTTTTCTGGTTTTCTATTCTATGTCTGGTTTTCTTTATGCTGGGTTTTTCTGGGTTCATTCCTGTAATCCGTCCCTGGAATTCACAGTGTCCAGGTTTCCTTTAAATGTTTGTTTTATGTTGCCACACCCGTTTGTTTTCCATCATTCCTTTTGTTTCAGTGTCCTGCAGGCAGCTGCTCAAGCCTTCTGCCCTTTCTTGCAGGTAAGTGCTATATATGTGTTTCTTATGGTTCTTTTAGTATACATTAGGCAGAGTAGGACCTGCCAGATATGGGGTACATTGGCATTGTTGGTAGGCTTATGCAATGTATGATCGTATAATGTGACTAAATCCCCATGATTTTCATATATAGTACTTCGTTATTTCTCCTCTTGTTTTGCCTAATATATCTTGTCTTGTTTTATTTTGTAATCCCAGTCCATGTACAGTCCTGTCCTGCCCCTGTTTAGTTAATGTTCCCTTATGTATTGTGTACATGTTCTGGGTTTAGCTTCCTATCCTTCTCTGGTTCTGGGTTCTACTAGTTCTGTCTTGTTTTCATGTTTGGTGCCTGTTCTAGTCTTGCCTTGTTTCTAGTACTGGATACATCTCAGCATTCATCTTCTCTGGCTTCCACTAAGTTGCAACAGGGTCTTGGTTTGTGGCCGCACAAACGCTGGTGCTCAAAACAAGGGGGCGTGCGGTTACCCTGCACCGGGCCCTGTAATCCACTTCCACGCTGAAGACTCCCACTTATCATCAGGCACTCAGGGGTCCCGGTTTCCGTGACAGTTTCAGATTGAGAATATAAAAAAAGGATGTCAAAGAATGTGTCCTGGTGCATAAGCCTGAGAGATAAAGATATGAGAACTAGCTTCTGGTATCCCTTTCTTCCCCTCTTTAGAGTAAAGATCGAACTGATCTTTCTCTAACCCTTGCGATTGCCAAAAGGCAATATCCTTCTCTTTTGCGAATTCCTGCAGATGTGTAAAAAGGGTATCAGAAGGGCATGAGGATGTCATCATGAGATCTGGGGAGAGTTCCCTATGATAGTATTTAAAGCTACTTCTTTAGCCATTTTATCAGCAAAAGCATTTCCTCTAGATATCGTGTTATTACTATTAGTATGAGACCTACAATATAGCTTGGTTGCTTCATCTAAGTGTTGCTTCTAAGTGTGTGTGGTTGGAGATATTCTGGAGAGTTTTACAGAAGCTTCAACTGTCTAAGAGTTGTGCTAAGAGTTTTCTTTTTTACTGTTACAGGTAAGATTCATCTGTAGGAAAAGGTTACTGATTGCACAAGGTTTGATTTCCTGTTGGTAATTATAAGGCATTTGATTTGATTAGTTAGCTACTTGCTATTGATTGCTGTTTAAATTAGCTATTGTTTGCAAATAAGCAGAGGCCTACCCAGGTGTTAAACATTCCTAGTGGGAGGTGATTTTAGGAGTATATAAGGGTTGTTGTCATTAGCTTGGCTAATATAGCTTGGTTGCTTCATCTAAGTGTTGCTTCTAAGTGTGTGTGGTTGGAGATATTCTGGAGAGTGTTGCTTCTAAGTGTGTGTGGTTGGAGATATTCTGGAGAGTGTTGCTTCTAAGTGTGTGTGGTTGGAGATATTCTGGAGAGTGTTGCTTCTAAGTGTGTGTGGTTGGAGATATTCTGGAGATAAACTGGAGGTAATCTGAGGTATTCAGGAGGATAAATAAAAAGTTAAGATTTGTTGATTTAAATTATCTACCTCATTGGAATGGCAGACTTAGTTCAGTGTAATAGTTGCTATGCATTTGTTTCGCGTTCCACTTTTTGGAGGTTTGGTTGTTGTCTAATCTGTAGACAGTTCTCTATCTTGCGGCAGGAGATTGTATTTTTGAAGTCTGAGATTTGTAAATTATCTGGTAAACAAACTCAGGCTGGAACTGCTGCAAAGCCACTGCCACAGAGACATACTAGGAATGGCAGATGGATTACTGTAGGATCTGGTAGACTTAGAGTTGTGGATAAAAGGCATATTGCACAGTCTGTTGCTCTACATAATTCATTTTCTGCACTTTCAGAGTGTAATGAGTGTAATGGTGTCATGGAGACAGGCACTGAGGGTAGTGGTGTCATGGAGACAGGCACTGAGGGTAGTGGTGTCATGGAGACAGGCACTGAGGGTAGTGGTGTTGTGGAGAGAGGCACTGAGGCTAGTGTTGTTGTGCAGAGAGGCACTGAGGCTAGTGGTGTTGTTGAGAGAGGCACTGAGGATAGTGGTGTTGTGCAGAGAGGCACTGAGGATAGTGGTGTTGTGCAGAGAGGCATTGAGGCTAGTGGTGTTGTGCAGAGATGCACTGAGGCTAGTGGTGTTGTGGAGAGAGGCATTGAGGCTAGTGGTGTTGTGCAGAGAGGCATTGAGGCTAGTGCTGTTGTGGAGAGAGGCACTGAGGCTAGTGCTGTTGTGGAGAGAGGCACTGAGGCTAGTGCTGTTGTGGAGAGAGGCACTGAGGCTAGTGCTGTTGTGGAGAGAGGCACTGAGGCTAGTGGTGTTGTGGAGAGAGGCACTGAGGCTAGTGGTGTTGTGCAGAGAGGCACTGAGGCTAGTGGTGTTGTGCAGAGAGGCACTGAGGCTAGTGGTGTTGTGCAGAGAGGCACTGAGGCTAGTGGTGTTGTGCAGAGAGGCACTGAGGCTAGTGGTGTTGTGCAGAGAGGCACCGAGGCTAGTGGTGTTGTGCAGATAGGCTTGAAGACTATGGTGAGGCCAAATAGAAAGCAGTTGTTGTTGGGGGATTCCATCATAAGAGGTGTGGAGATGCACAATGGTGGTCTTGTGAGGTGTCTTCCCGGAGCTATTGCTCACAGAGACAGGAAACGTATCTGTAATATTGTTAAGCAAGCAAAGCAGGAAGGGGAATTGGATGTACTTGTCCATTTAGGGACTAATGACTTGGCTTGCAATGAGGTTTCAGAGGTTAAGGACGTTTTTAGCGTTTTTGCCAATGATATACGGAAGGTTGCTTCCACACTGTCATTCTCTGAAGTTCTGCCTGTGCATAACACTCAGAATGACAGGCGGATGCGTATTAGGGACTTTAACTTGTGGCTTGGTGAATGGTGTCGGGAGCAAGGATTTGGCGTTATTGCTCATGGTATCTCTGTTTGGAATGGAAATAAACTGTACAAAAAAGATGGTTTGCATCTTTCTCAAAAGGGAACAAATGTTCTCAGTGAGCAGTTTTTTTGCTAGGATGTATTTAAACTAGGAGGGGGGGGGCAAACGGGTGGTAAAACATCAATCCAATTGTCCCCCAAAACAAGGACAGAAGGTGCCTGTAGCAAATGTGTTAAAAAATGATAAGCTTAGAGTCATGTCTACAAATGCTCGCAGTTTAGGGAATAAGATCCATGAACTTGTGGCAATAATGGCAACTGATAGTGTAGATTTAGTCGCTGTTACTGAGACATGGTATAATGAGAAAAATGACTGGGACATAGCAATACCAGGGTACTCTTTATATAGAAAAGACAGGGAAGGCAAGAAAGGGGGAGGGGTGGCCCTGTATGTGAAGGATAGCATAAAATCTAGCCTAATAAAGGTTAGTGAGACGAACATAGAGTCCGTTTGGGTTACGTTAGAATTTGGTAATCACACAGTTATTTGTGTAGGTGTGATTTATAGGCCCCCAGGACAAATTGAAGAGTTAGATAATCTACTAGTTGAAGAAATAGCTAAAATGACAATGAAGGGGGAAGTTATCATCATGGGTGACTTTAATCTTCCTGGTGTGAATTGGAAAACAAAAATAGCTACTTGTGCCAGGAGCACACATATTCTAAACTCCCTACTGGGATTGTCTCTAAAACAAGTCGTTGAGGAGCCAACTCGTAAAGAGGCCATACTAGATTTAGTGTTAACAAATGGAGATTTGGTATCAGATATTACTGTAGGTGAAAGTTTAGGATCCAGTGATCATCAGTCAGTGTGGTATAATATAAGAACAGTGACTGAGTCACACCACACAAAAACAAAAGTTTTAGACTTTAGAAAAACAGACTTTTCTAAAATTAGAATATGTGTAAAGGAGTCATTATCAGACTGGAGCAACTTAAATGGAGTCCAAAAGAAATGTGATTATTTAAAAGCTGCACTACTGAAGGCAACAGAAAATTGCATTAGGCTTGTCAGTAAAAGAAAAACATTCAAGAAACCACTGTGGTACTCCGCAGATGTGGCCAAAATAGTAAAAAACAAAAAGTTAGCATTTAGTAATTATAAATTATACACAGTACTGGAGACCATATCTTCAGAAGGATATTGATACTTTAGAGAGAGTTCAAAGAAGGGCTACTAAACTGGTTCATGGATTGCAGGATAAAACTTACCAGGAAAGGTTAAAGGATCTTAACATGTATAGCTTGGAGGAAAGATGAGACAGGGGGGATATGACAGAAACATTTAAATACATAAAGGGAATCAGCACAGTAAAGGATGAGACTATATTTAAAAGAAGAAAAACTACCACAACAAGAGGACATAGTCTTAAATTAGAGGGACAAAGGTTTAAAAATAATATCAGGAAGTATTATTTTACTGAGAGGGTAGTGGATGCATGGAATAGCCTTCCAGCTGAAGTGGTAGAGGTTAACACAGTAAAGGAGTTTAAGCATGCGTGGGATAGGCATAAGGCTATCCTAATTATAAGATAAGGCCAGGGACTAATGAAAGTATTTAGAAAACTGGGCAGACTAGATGGGCCGAATGGTTCTTATCTGCCGTCACATTCTATGTTTCTATGTTTCTATGTTACAATGATTAATGTCTACCTCCAGCGGGAGTTGTATTGCATCAAATAGTTCCTGTATTAGTTTAGTATGTGAAATTTTCTTTCCATCTGCTGCTACAAAGCCTCGTTGTTTCCAAATGACTCCAAAATCATGTACAACCCCATGAGCATAACGTGAATCCGTATAAATATTTACACGTTTACCCATAATTAAGTGACGGGCACGGGTAAGAGCAACCAGGTCAGCGGCTTGGGCTGGTTGATGGGGTATAGAATGGGCTTCGAGAACAGTGTCAGGTAACTGGACAACAGCATAACCATTCGCCATCATTCGGGCGAGAACATGAACCATCAACAAATACATCCTCGACCTCACCTTCTAAAGAAGACAAATCTGGGCGGGGAGAAGTGATCAAATGGATTTATGAAATACAATCATGTGGCTCTGGATACTGTTTCATAGAATGGGAAGTGGAGGTAAGTATGGCTTGAAGGATAGACATAGGGCCGGATGTAATGGGTGAATAAACAATAGAAAGATTCTGTGTGTTTAACAGAATTATTTTGTAACCACTAAGGCGTTGAGCAGTCATGTGTTGTGTAGTAAGATTTTTTATTAAATGCATTACCCGATGTGAAGTATGAAGTATAGTGGGGTGGCCTAGTTGTGGCCCCCTCTACAGCCATAGAGCATGCTGCCAAAGCCCAAAGACACAGCGGCATCCCCTGTACCGGTATAGGAACTACTTTGGAGAAAAATCCTATGGGATGCATACCGCCTTCGTGCTCTTGTGCACAGACATCAGCCATGGTTTTACAGTTGTACCACGAGTAAAGATGGAAAGGTTTAAAATAATCAGGTAGTCCACTCTTGGTTGACACCATTGCATTTTGTGTTTAGCCACTTTATGTCCCTCTGCAGCCAGATGTCTAAGCAGACTAAGCAAATCTGCTGTACAGGCACCCACAACAGTAGGTCATCGACATACTGAAGGAGGACCGAACTATGGCTGGATGTCCATGTCTTAAGCGTATGTTGGAGCACCAGGGAATAAACAGCTGGTGAATCCACATAGCCTTGGGGTAGACGTGTCCAGGTATATTGACACCCTTCAAAAGTAAAAGCCATAAGTATTTGTGTCTCTTTCTCTATAGGTATAGAAAAAAAAGCATTACTAAGATCAATCACAGTGTAGCATGTGGCATCATGCGGTATGGCCGTCACAAGGGTAGTAACATCGGGGACAATAGGGGCAATGGGAATGATTAAACTATTCAATGCCCAGAAATCTTGCACAAATCTGTAGCCTTCACCCTTAGGTACTGGATTAATGGGCGTATTGTAAGGTGAAACAACTGGCTTTAAGATACCCTGTCGGAGGAAAGATTGGATCATAGGACGAATGCTATTCCTTTTGACATCAGATATTGGATAATGTTTAATATAGATGGGAGAAGTTCCCTCCTTAAGTTTTGCCCTATAAGGGATACAGTTAACAAAAATGTTCTTCCCTTTGTGTGGCGACCGACCGGTTGCCATAGAAATGAGTAAGCTTGTAAACAAGAGAGATGGGCGAGTCCAACACATACTTCCTGGTGGATATCAGCGGTCTTGTGGCAGCCAATAGCCGACAGTTATCGGCTTAGAAGCCGGAAGTGAAATCCGGATGGGCGACCCCACCCTCTCTCTGCACAAGGCAGTTCCTAGTGAACTCATTAAGTATTTCTGACGCCGGTCGGCCGTCCCATGGGCAGAACAGCTGCAAGTGGTGAGTAATCAATATCTTATGTTTTTATTCTGTATTGTGGGGATATTTATGGGATAATAATAGTAAACAGTTGAGAATTGCCCACTATTTCAATTCTCAGATCCCAAAGATCGTTATCGTGTAAGTGAAATGTATTCCATATAAATAAAATCACAATTTGTTGTAAAAATAGATACAATTTATTGTGACAAATTAAATAATAATAATATGTAACATTCGTGATAATAATCAATGAAGATTTAGTACAACATGGTATGCAATACAATGGCAATACATTCCAATGGTTAACACAGCCAATTGTCAAACAAGATTTATGACGGTGTTTCACAGAGCTTGCAGCGTAAGGCCATAAAACTTAGCTAACAGTTAGAGTAACCCTTTCAATGCTGACTAGACCTCCTAGGTAATTAAGATCTATTCTCATGTAATTTTTAAATAAAATAACATTTAAACCAGCTCATTAGTCATTTCCTGGAACCATCCAATAAGAGTAATCTACCATGTTCTATAAGCAGAATTTTAACTTGCCTAAACAGATATTTTATCTTATTTTAGAGCAAATCAATACACCTGGATAAATATCACGATATGCTAACATGTGATAAATCACATAAATACATAATTATTCTAATTCCATCTGCACAATGGAATGGTTATAACTATATACTTCTTAGTTAACTAAGATTTCTAAATATCGAAATCTGATCGTGATTTATCCAGTCATATATCATGCTATTAGAACATTTTTAATTAATTTAGATTAATTAAATGAAACCAGTATAATTACCAGTTGAGTAGACATTCTCTCTGACTCTGCTTTTCTTAGCCTGCTTCCGACTCTTTGACTTTTTCCCCCGACTGCTCACTCCTTTGCTTCCTTTGCTTCTCTTTTGTCTTAACTTTTTTTAAAGGGAAAAATGCTCTGTTCGTCACTAGGTGATAGACCAATAGAAAACTGGAGGTGTGGTTACCTTCCAGATAGCAATTTAAGTATTTGGTCTATAGAGGGCAGTCTCGTCCCACTAAACATACCTATCCAGGAAACAGTTAACTTTTCCTGGTGGCTATTCTGATGTTATTTAGCTTATCTTTATGGTTATCTACAGGGGCGGACTGAGAACCCTCAGGGCCCCCGGGCAAAATAAATCAAGGGCCCCCTTACAGGCCCCATCCATACTCCGCAGCAAGCGCCACCCATGTCCCGCCTCCATGCACCGCCTCCAGCCACACCCTACACAATCTTTAGACACAAGGAACAAAAGTGCAATAATCCCTTCGAGGCCCCAGTAGAGACTACAATTGAGGGCTAATGGGCCATGGAGGGGGGTCTTTCTAGCAGAGGCTACCTCAGTGTCCTTTAGAGAGTGTGTTAGAAAGAATCCCCTCCAGGACCTATTAGAGACTACAATGGAGTCTAATAGGCTTGGAAGGGGGTCTTTCTAACAGAGGCCATCTCAGTGTCCCTGCTGGAAACAGTCGCCTCCAGGCCCCAGTAGAGACTACAATTGAGGGCTAATGGGCCATGGAGGGGGGGGGGGAGCATTCTAGCAGAGGCTATCTCAGTGTCCTTTAGAGAGTGTGTTAGAAAGAATTTCCTCCAGGTCCCATTAGAGACTACAATGGAGTCTAATGGGGCCTGGCGGGGGGTCTCTCCAACACTCTGGTTCCTATTCACAATATAGCAACACAACATAGCTCGCTGATACCTAGGCCACGTTGGCTCCTCTTACCTTAATTACTGGTGCTGAGTGGCAGTCTGTGGGCTTGCTGGAAGGCTGTGGGCTTACTGGCTGCAGCTGGCAGGCTGTGGGCTTGCTGGCAGGCTGTGGGCTTGCTGGCTACTGCCGGCAGGCTGTGGGCTTGCTGGCTGCGGCTGGCAGGCTGTTGGCTTGCTGGCTGCGGCTGGCAGGCTGTGGCTTGCTGGCTGGCAGGCTGTGGCTTGCTGGCTGTGGTTGGCAGGCTGTGGGCCTGCTGGCTGTAAGCCTAACTGGTGGCCTGTGGGCTGGCTGGCTGGCTACTGGCCAGCCTGTGGACTGGCTGGCCGGCCTGTGGGCTGGCTGGCTGGCCGGCCTGTGGGCTGGCTGGCTTGCTGGCTACTGGGACACTTGTAGATTATTTAAAGAAATAATCCATGCACAATAACCACTACTGCTCTGTGTAGTCGTTATGGTGCCAGGAGGGCCAGGCCGGGCCCCCCTTTCAGAGTAAGTAGTCAAACCGTTTAAGAACAGTTTGACAACTTACCTGGGGTCTGCTGGGATATGAGGCTGTAGTAGGGTATAGGAGCAGTGGTGCAATGTGTAAGGGGTTCAGTGTGTGTGAGGGGGTGTAGTGTGTGAATGTGTAGGCTGTGTGGGGCAATGTGTGTATGAGGGGGCTGTGTGTGTGTGTGGCAATGTTAGTATGGGGGGCTGTGTGTGTATGGGTGGGCAGTGTATGTGTGTGTGTGAGGCAATGTGTGTAAATGTGTATGGTGTGTGTGGGTGTATGGGGGCAGTGTGTGAATGTGTATGGTGTGTGGGGGCAGTGTGTTTATGGGGCTAGAGTTCACTCTCACCACTGCGACCACCAGAAATCCCTGGTGGTCACAGTGTTGAGAGTGAACTCTAGCCCGTAGCTCCAGGGCTAGAGTTTACTCTCGCAAGAGCCGTAACGTTGCCGTGGTAACCGCGGCAACGATCTGTGCTCGCGCAAGAAGGACCCAGAGGAGCTGAAGGCTGAGCTCCCGGGTCCTCTCTTCCTCCCTCCCCTGCCCGCACGGTGCCTGCGGACAGGGGAGGGGGCAATTGCCCTCCTCTTACTCCCCCCTCCCCCTCTTCATACCCCCCTTCTTACTCCCCCCTCACTCTCTTCTTACCCCCCTTCTTACTCACCCCCTCCCTCTCTCTTCTTACCCCCCTCTCTCTTCTTACCCCCTCCCTCTTTCTTCTTACCCCCTCCCTCTTTCTTCTTACCCCCCTCCCTCTTTCTTCTTACTCCCCTCCCTCTTTCTTCTTACCCCCCTCCCTCTTTCTTCTTACCCCCCCTCCCTTTTTCTTCTTACCCCCCTCCCTTTCTCTTCTTACCCCTCCTCTTTCTTCTTACCCCTGCTCCCTCTTTCTTCTAACCCCCTCCCTTTTTCTTCTTACCCCCCTCCCTTTCTCTTCTTACCCCCCTCCCTTTCTCTTCTTACCCCTCCTCTTTCTTCTTACCCCCTCCCTCTTCTTACCCCCTCCTTCTTCTTACCCCCCAGCCCTCTGTTCTTACCCCCCTCCCCTCTTTGTTCTTACCCCCCATGCCTCTTTGTTCTTACCCCCCATGCCTCTTTGTTCTTACCCCCATCCCTCTTTGTTCTTACCCCCCTTTGTTCTTACCCCCCCTCCCTCCCTTTGTTCTTACCCCCCTCCCTCTTTGTTCTTACCACCCCCTCCCTCCCTCTTTGTTCTTACCACCCCCCCTCTTTGCTCTTACCCCCTGCCTCCCTCTTTGTTCTTACCACCCCCCCTCTTTGTTCTTACCACCCCCACCCCCTCTGTTCTTACCACCCCCTCCCTCCCTCTTTGTTCTTACCACTCCCCCCTCCCTCCCTCTTTGTTCTTACCACTCCCCCCTCCCTCCCTCTTTGTTCTTACCCACCCTTTGCTCTTACCCCCCCTTAGCTCTTACCCCCTCCCCCTTTGCTCTTACCCCCCTCCCCCCTTTGCTCTTACCCCCTCCCCCCTTTGCTCTTACCCCCTTACCCCCCTTTGCTCTTACCCCCTCCCCCCTTTGCTTTTACCCCCTTCCCCCCTTTGCTCTTCCCCCCTACCCCCTTCCCCCCTCCTTTGCTCTTACCCCCCTCCCCCCTCCCCCCCTCTCTTTGTTCTTACCCCCCTCCCTCTTTGTTCTTACCACTCCCCTCCCTCCCTCTTTGTTCTTACCACCCCCCCTCTTTGCTCTTACCCCCTCCCTCCCTCTTTGTTCTTACCACCCCCCTCTTTGTTCTTACCACCCCACCCCCTCTGTTCTTACCACCCCCCTCCCTCCCTGTTCTTACCACTCCCCCCTTCCTCCCTCTTTGTTCTTACCACTCCCCCCTCCCTCCCTCTTTGTTCTTACCCACCCTTTGCTCTTACCCCCCCTTAGCTCTTACCCCCTCCCCCTTTGCTCTTACCCCCTCCCCCCCTTTGCTCTTACCCCCTCCCCCTTTGCTCTTACCCCCTCCCCCTTTGCTCTTACCCCCTTACCCCCCTTTGCTCTTATCCCCTCCCCCCCTTTGCTCTTCCCCCCTTCCCCCCTTGCTCTTCCCCCCTACCCCCTTCCCCCCTCCTTTGCTCTTCCCCCCCCCCTCCCCCCTTTGCTCTTACCCCCCTACCCCCTCCTCCCCCCCCTTTGCTCTTACCCCCCTCCCCTATAGCGTGGCCGAGCTGCACTCCGGTCCGGAGTGCCCGGCCGGAGTGATAGGAAGGTGCACACTGAGTGTGCACCTTCCTGTCAGTCCGGCCGGGTACAGGAAACAGAAACCGCGCGGAACAGGAGTTTCTGTTTCCTGTACCCGGCCGGACTGACAGGAAGGTGCACACTCAGTGTGCACCTTCCTATCACTCCGGCCGGGCACCGCGGACCGCAGAGCCGCTCGGTCACGCTACAGGGGAGGGGGAAGCTGCAGCCGCCTGAGGCTCTTAAGAGAGCGCTCAGGCGGCTGCAGCATTTAAAGGGGCGGGCGGGCCCCCCTCCCGGCCGGGCCCTCGGACCATGTCCGAAGTGCCCGACCGGTCAGTCCGCCCCTGGTTATCTATAACTTAAGTTTTCTGTCAGTTCAAAGAGTTTCTTTGAATTTTGTCCAGACTATGTGTCTGGCAAATTCTGCTATAATTTCTAATATGACAGTTATAACTAAATATGACCCCTAAATTACAATGGGATCTTATACAATATCGAAAGTAAAATAAATTATGTAATCTTCTTTGTCACAAATGTCTGGATTTAGAATTTATTCTATTCCATTAGCATTTAGACAGTCTGTCCATCCCCTGTTCTCATTTCTTATCACTTGATTTGTATATACAAACATTCCTAAGCTCCCAGCTCAGTAGTTAGCGTTACAGAAAGGATAGAAATCTTGAGTCTTTTGTTAGCTTGAAAATAACAAAATGGAGTCTGCTCTGTTCAGAGTGACGCTGACAATATACATTTTAATTTCTATCATAGCACAAAATGTCTGCCGATATAAATACCCTGACAGTATATAAGCCTGTTGCATGTAAGGTGCTACTTTGTGTGTCCTGATGAAGTCCTGGATTAGGGACTGAAACATTGATTTGACAATAAAGTATTTTGATATTGGAAATCCAGAAGTGCTGGCAAATGTTTGTTTCCTATATCACAGTGTGGCTGAGCACCCGGCATCATTGGCTGGAGGTAGGAGTGCAAAGGTTCTTATATTTATATATATATATATATATATATATATATATATATATATGATAGAGAAAGGAGATGCACTCTTTGTTTTTTTTTTTTAAAAGACCGAAGAGTGCATCTCCTTTCTCAATCTACTATATATATATTCAGCGTGGAATTGCACCAGGCCATATAGCTGGCTTTTTTTTACCATCTGAAAGGGTGAGTGCCAATATATATATATTTCAATATGAAAATATATTTCAACTGATACAAACTAATATTGTTATACCTTACAATAATTCTAAATACAGCTGTTAAAAGTTTATTCTGTGTAAATAGTGACTGTGATAATGTGTGTTATGGATACCCATTTTGAAGTTTGCAGCTTAATTAGCGAGTAGATTAATTGGTATTTTACTGTGTTGTTTCAAATTTTCAACCAATTCATTTGCCAAGTTCTCTGATCTATCTTTAATGCTGATTGTCTGCTCCAGTAGAAGTCAAATAGTTTGCAGAAATCCTCATTATTTTTAAAAAGCTTCTTACTCATAAGTATGAGAATGGATTTTTGGAGGTGTTAGTTTAAGACTGCATTTGTAATCTATCACAAGCATAGGAACCTACATTATGTCTAACTGTGTTTCTTCTGAGGGACACAGAATGTGACATTTATTTACTTATTTTGTTAATTTTGGATTGGTTATGGTTTAGTTGCCTGTTAATGAATATGCTTTTTATATTGGCACATCTGCTGGGTATCTAGTTTTTGTATCTGCTACGTCTGTTGTGTTCTGTTTGGTGAGATGATATGTGTGATATTACAATGATTGCTGAGTATGAGTTCTATGGTTTGTAATGAATGTTATGTGTTAATGTCCATTGTGTATGAGTTTAAATATTAAAGTAAAGAATATTTGCATGTCATTAACGCAAGCCTTTAGTGTTTTTTTACAACAGATTAAAATGCTGATCAGCCAACAAAGAGGCCCCTGAAATACTTCTGCTTTTCAAATCGTGGATCCACGTTTCCATTTTCAAATTGACTAATCCTGAAGGTTATTTTACTAAGAGAAGGTTAAATGGACAAGAAGATTACTCTCCCTCATAAAGGAGTACTATTAGGGGAGTATTGTCCAGCTCAGAGTTAACTCTACTTGTATAGTGCATTGCATTATTTGTGTCAAAGAAAAATATATAAATAAAAAATGATGGATGTATAGGATAGGTTTTTACAAAAGTAAGATTCATCTAGTGTGCTTCATTTGATCATAGGGTAATGATAAAATTGTATTTTTAATAGAGATCAGACAATTTCTGATTTTTATAAGTGAGGCAATTCTAATCTACTGCAATACTGTATTATATTTGTATTGGTAAATTGAAAGCATTTCGCAGACCCGGAAGAGGATAACTAAATAATATAATAATTACAAAAGGAGCCAAATTATGGGAAGAGGTCACCCAATTAACTTGCTAATGTCTTAAAGTCATTTTTCATTAGCATATAAAATTTTGTTTTTGTGGTTAGACTTTTGATGCTCAATTTGAACTATGTCACAACCACATCCTTGCAGGTACAGGAAACAGCTGCAATATGCTCTTTAACATTTGCAAAGTCTTAGTGTTTTTAATATATTATGACAATGGAAAAGTTTTATAGTAAGATATTGATACTTTTTGAGTAATTCTGAATTAGATGGTTCATGTTTTAATATTTTATATATAGTTTTGAGTGTTAATCCAAGAGTATTGAATTATTTGGGATTATTAAAGTAATTAATTGGGATTATCAAATCAAGGATTAAGTTTAAGAACAGAATTTTATTGGGAATTATCCCCATATGTATATGTTAGTGTTTTTATATCCCCATGTGTACATACATTGAGTGCTTCTCTCATCTGTACAAAGGCATTCCAAAGGGAAATTATGTAAAATTTCATGAAGGCCAAATTTTATGAATTATAAGCAAAACTGAGAGAAGTACATGTTACACAAGTAATTGATTAATTGATGTCGTATTGATCCTTGTGTTTGTATGATTATAGAGACCGTCCTGGAGTATTTGTGCTACTTGATATTTTGGACTACACACCAATCTCTCTGGCTGACCTACCTATTTTGCAATTAAATTTGTTTAGTCAAAAACCATGCAAGCTGAAGAAACTGAGATGCTTACTTATGAGGACATAAACTAACTTGGAAAGTCTTGAGGGTGCAGTGCTGTCTAATGCCGCTAGTTCTGTAATAACCCTTTCAACAATTAGGGTGTTGCGCACAGCATTTTGGTGAACATCCAGCAAACAAAAGAAGAATTAAGAACTATTTGGAAGCTGACATTCTCTTGTAGACAGTCATATTGCTACCCTTAGCTATGTTATGGAACAAAGTTTATGGTCTAAGATTCTTTATACTCCTTGAAAGACTTACTCTATTTTTTTGGACTATGCTGAACTATTGAACTATTTTGTTATTTTTATTTTTGTAGAGTTAGCCGGAGAGAGGAAGTGTTAGCTGACTCAGGCATGGATGTACTATGTGATGTATGTTGAGTGTGCCAAGGATGGATTCCCATGTGTGGATATGACTGGACCATTGGAATAGGGACATGATCAGGAGCCATAGGATGCAATGTCCTGGTTGGGATTATTGTTAGAATTGCAAGCTGATTATAAGTTATCTCATGATTTAAATCAATCAAGAAGTGTTTCCCAATCCCTCGCGATACCCGAGCTATGTACTCATAGGTGTGGGTTTTATAAGTCACAAGTGGTGTCAACCACTCAGGGTTTCCCCAGATGTGCTTTTTCCCTCAAATATGAGTTTTTGCCACTGGGTTTTTTGACCTGGCCCCAGATCACTGGGTGGACTGGTAATCCTAGACCCTGGTCCAAGGGGGAGGAGGGGTTAGGTATTATTCCCACTTTGACTATATGTGTTATGTTGTTAATAATATTAATAATAATAATAATAATATTCCCGTTGTTGGGAATAATACACTTTGCCTATACTGACTTAAGGCTCAAGGTACAGATGGCATGTTGTTCAGTCTGTTTAAAATTTATTAACATGTCAGCTATTTGAAATATTTAACTTGTACGCTTTAGAGACGTATACAACAGATAATTGAAAAAGCTGGAAATCGACAGCTTGAACTCCTCTTAAAGGGAAAACCTGCGGCATAGAACAAATGGGGGAAATCGAGGTGAAGAAATAACAACACACCTGAATATACCTCCTTTTGTCTTTCTGCCACAGGCCTCCCATGGATATTTTTCATAAAGTAGATCATGATATGATCTAAGAGGGGAATTGAAGGATAGAATATCCATTTTACTATCTATTCTAGCTGTTTATATTGAAGGGAAATTTGAAACGTAAGGGTAACTTGAAACAGCTGTTATGATATTTCATTTCTTGGAAAACATTACTGCTTACGTCATATGTTATTATTTTCCAAATGTTCCTTTCCTTTGGTATTTGTAACATCTGGTCCTAATCAACATATTTGTGTGAACATAGGATGTAACGAGAAACAGCTGCTTGTGATAAATAACAACTGTTATGCAACTGATACACCCATACCCCCACCAGCATGAAAATTGGACTTGTTGGAAAAGCATTTCAGAGTGCGTGTGTTTTTCCTCATTGGTTCGCCAAACATTTCGTAAGAGGGGGGGGGCGGTCTCCATCCATCAACCAGAGGGTCTTTGTCCCGTGGATAGCTGATTTTTTTTCCCCAACAGACACTAACCTCACCATGTTGCTGTGCCTGAAGGTGGTGGTGGTAGTAGTAGTGGAGGAGGTATCCCTAGTTGGTGACAAATGTGTTGTACCAGTAGACCTCCTGCCTGCACTAGTACTTTCTTGTTTTGCTTCTTCCCTCAATAATACAGATTTGTCTTGTCTTCTCAGATGGTGCTTCATACCATCAATAGTAAGATGATCCACCAATTGCACCTTCTTGCCACACAATTTGCAATTTTTAAGTTGACCATTTTGGAAGTACACAAAGTCATCCCTAACTTTGCCATCCACTTCAAAAGGCCGCAATTTAAATGTAAAGCCTCCATTATTGACGCTGGTGATGTGGACTGGCGTTATAATGTCATCAACGTGCATGCACGTTTTGGTGCCACCATGTCTAATTGACCAATTAGAGCCCTCTTGGTGCTTTTTAAACTCTCTAATTAATTTATTTGATGCCCTGTTGTGGTTTCTATTTGTTTGGTTGATCCAAGAGCGTGTTTATTATTCCTGTACTTCTGGAATTTTGACATTGGCATTTCCTTGACTATTCTCCTTTCCGATTGCCCTTGATCTAACATTTATTCTGATTTCTGTATCCCTGACCCCAGCTTTTCTTGTACTATTCTATTTAGCGTTTATCATTTAATCTGGCTCTTCTAAGGTCCGGTAATATGTTTACACAGTCAAATAGCAAGTGACATAGCACGTGGGAATATCAGGAAGTATTACTTTACTGAGAGGGTATTGGATGCATTGAATAGCATTCCAGCTGAAGTGGTAGAGGTTAACACAGTAAAGGAGTTTAAGCATGTGTGGGATAGGCATAAGGCTCTCCTTGCTATAAGATAAGGCCAGGGACTAATGAAAGTATTTAGAAAATTGGGCAGACCAATTTGTTTAGTTTTATTTTTTTTCAGCAATCCCTTTTTTTTTGTGTCACCTTGTGGGGTACACTCTCTGTAAATACTAATGACGTTTTGAATGTATATTATCCCCTGTAGGTTTTGCCTGAATAGATCAAATTAGCCCCTTTCACAGGCTTCTTCATACAATCTAGTGCACAAAATGTACTGGAGACTTTACTTATTAACTGGAGATGCAAGAACATTAATATGCAAATACTAAGATGTAATCATTTAGTAACATAAAAAAAAACATTAATTAGATATGAAGCATAGCAAAACCTTCTACATGTATATACAAGTATTACATAACTTGATGTATTTATGAGGCACAAATAAAAAATTATACCTTCAGACTGAGAAAAAACATGCATCATTTCTTAAGCAAATAATTTTTTATGTTAATTTCTGGCCTAAAGATCATTATATAACATTTTGGAAAAAATATACAAAATAGGAGTCCAGCACTTGATGCCAATATGGCAAAAACCTCTACAGCCACCATGTATTTCCCTTTGGTGCTCAGATAAGCTGGGATCATCGCAATCCAAACACTGCAGAACACCACCATGCTGAAAGTGATGTTCTTGGCCTCATTAAAGCTGCCCGGTAATGTCCTGGCTAAATAAGCTGCAATAAAACTAACAGCTGCCAGAATCCCCAGGTAACCCAGGACAGAGTAAAATGCTATAACTGAACCTTCGTTACACTGAATGATGATCTTTCCTATATAAGAATAGGTGTCTGTCTCCTGAAATGGGGGAGAAACAGTCAACCAAATTATACTAATTATAACTTGAACAGAGAAGAACAACAACAAAAGAGTTGTGGACAGTTTGACTCCAATCCACGTTTTCCACACACTGCCAGGTTTGGTGGCTTTGAAAGCAATATAAACCATGATTGTTTTGACCAATACAGATGACATGGCTGCCGAGAAGATGATTGCAAAAGATATTTGGCGGAGAATGCAGGTTATATCCACAGGACGTCCAAGGAATAAAAACACACAGAGATAGCTCAGCATGATGGAGACAAGGAGAATTACGCTTAGGTTCCTGTTATTGGCTTTAGCAATTGGTGTTTCCCAGTATGAAATAAAAATGAATACTATTAATATGGTTAAAAAGCAAAACAGAACTGAGATTGATGCCAATATAATGGCCAACACACCTTCTGAGTAGGAGAGAAACTCCACTAATTTGGGAATGCATTGATCTTGCTTCATGTTTGGCCATTCATACTCTGTGCATTGCATGCAGTTTTCACTGTCTGTAACCAAGAAAACAAAAATATATTTATGTTTTACATTTAAATGTAATTATTACTGCATACATTTACATATATCCCAAAAGATCTTCGCTCTCATCCTAATGAATTTTGAATAAGACCCAGATGTTTAAACGTCGATCAGACACTTATTTTATTTTGTGATGTGAATTAACACCAATTTTTTTTAAGACCTCTGAGTGAACCCCATCTTCATTTATTAATATATATATAAGAAACTCAGCCAAATCACCAATCTCCCTGTTAACACCATCCTTGTAACCATGGATGTGGAATCTCTGTACAGTAACATTCCACATACAGATGGCATCAATGCTTGCTTCCATTTCCTCTCTTATGCCGTTAACCAAAAATATAGCCCCAGAATTATCACAGAACTGGCCCTATTCATCCTCACACATAACTATTTCAGTTTTAACAATGAGGTTAACCTACAAACCATGGGTCCTGCTATGGGCACAAAGATGGCACCCCAATATGTTAATCTGTTTATGGCAGACCTTGAACAGCAATTCCTAGAAATACAGCACACCAAACCAAACAAATATCATCACTATATCGATGATATCTTCATAATTTGGACTGAAAGCAAAGAAAAGCAGTTCCATTACACTTTTAACACATTCCATCCATCAATCAAACTAAAAATTGAATATTTCACTATATCTGTGAATTTTCTGGACACCACTGTGACATATAACAATGGCACAACCCACACCTCGGTTTAAAGAAAACCCACAGACGGGTGCAGTTACCTTCACAGCTCCAGCTTCCACCCCTCCCATACTAAACAGGGCATCATCTACAGCCAAGCCACTAGGTACCATCACATATTCTCTGATCCTAATGACCATAATTCCCATCCCAATCTATGAGACAGAAAAGCTACAAACCAAAGACTATTAATAAACAAATCAACTCTGCTATAAAAACTCCATGCATCTTCTACAGTACAGAGAGAAAAACAAATATCTACACGAGTGCCACAAGTGGTCACCTACAACCCAGCTCTTGGGGAAATACAGAAGATCATCAAAGGCCTACAACCAATGTTAACAGAAGATGAGTCTCTGAAAAACATTTTCTCTGAAACACCCATTTTGACCTTCAAACAATCATCAAACCTCCAACAAAAATTAATCAACAGGGAGCTGTCCACTGATGGGAAGAATAAAGAAAATGGGACCATACATACATCAAACATCAAATGATGATGATACATCAAACTCAAAGTGCCCACCATGAAGTTCGCCTCTAGATATATTGGACCTTTCCATGTCTTATGTAGGATTAACCCTTTATCTTATATGCTTGACCTTCCTGCTGGACTCCGTATTCCTCATACTTTACATGTGTCTTTGCTCAAACCACTAGTGTGTAATCGTTATACATCTCCTTCTGTCCCTCCTTCTCCTTTGGTGGTCAGGAGTAGTATGAAATTTGTTCTATTTTGGACTCAAGGTTGACTCTTCGTTCTTGCAATACCTGGTTGATAGGAAGGGATATGGTCTTGAGGAGCACTCCTGGGTTCCCGCGTCGGACATCCATGCGGGTTGTCTTCTCTGCTTTTTCCATGCTCGCTTTCCTGATAAGCCGGGGTCTGCCCGCGCAGTGGGCAGTCTTCGAGCGGGGGTACTGTCACGGCTTCTGGTCTGTGACACCATGTGACCACACCCAATCGGTGCGATCACTTAAACAAAATACATAATTTACCTAAGTTGCGGTGGATTATGGCCAGATCTGCTGGCTCGTCCATTCACAGCGAGCACACAAAGAGCGTACACGCACGTTCTGGAGTCAGGTGACCCCTGTTCACCAATGAATGACAGGGAAGGACTATATAAGTCCATTTCTTTATTTCTGCTTTGCCCTATTGTGGTTTCTAGTGATGTCCCGAACGGTTCGCGGGCGAATAGTTCCTGGCGAACATCGCTTGTTCGCGTTCGCCACGGATGGCGAACATATGCGCTGTTCGGTCCGCCCCCTATTCATCATCATTGAGTAAACTTTGACCCTGTACCTCACAGTCAGCAGACACATTCCAGTCAATCAGCAGCAGACCCTCCCTCCCAGACCCTTCCACATCCTGGACAGCATCCATTTTACATTCATTGTGAAGCTGCATTCTTAGTGAGAGGAGGGACAGTGTAGCTGCTGCTGATTTGATAGGGAAATTGATAGCTAGGCTAGTGTATTCAGTGTCCAATACAGTCCTGAAGGACTCATCTGATCTCTGCTGTAAGGACAGCACCCAAAAAAGCCATTTTTAGGGCTAGAACATCAGTCTGCTTTTTTTTCTTCTTTGTAATGTAATTGCAGTTGCCTGCCTGCCAGCCTCTGTGTCAGGCTCACAGCATATACTGTGCCCACTTGCCCAGTGCCACCACTCACTCACTGGTGTCCCAATAGCTTGCATTTAAAAAAAACAAAAACTTGTTTGACTGTAATATAATAGCAGTCAGTTTCCTTCACGCGTGTGAATACAATTACAATTTTGACTGTAATAGATTGAATAGCAGTTAGTTGTCTGCCAGCGTGTGTTTCAGGCTCACAGCGTATACTGTGTCCACTTGCCCAGTGCCACCACTAATATCTGGTGTCACAATAGCTTGCATTTAACAAAAAAAACAACTTTTTTGATTGTAATATAATAGCAGTCAGTTTCATTCACTAGTGTGCGTTTCAGGGCCTGCCCAGTGCCACCACTCACTCACTGGTGTCCCAATAGCTTGGATTTAAAAAAACGAAACGTTTTTGACTGTAATATAATAGCAGTCAGTTTCCTTCACTAGTGTGCGTTTCAGGGCATGCCCAGTGCCACCACTGACTCATATCTGGTGTCCCAATAGCTTGGATTTAAAAAAAACAAAACGTTTTGGACTGTCATATAATAGCAGTCAGTTCCCTTCACTAGTGTGCGTTTCAGGGCCTGCCAGGGCACAGTGTCACACCAGTGCAACTCATATCTGGTGTAACAGTAGTGTACAATTAAAAAAAAAAAAAATACAATTTTGACTGTAATAGATTGAATAGCAGTTAGTTGTCTGCCAGCGTGTGTGTCAGGCTCACAGCGTATACTGTGCCCACTTGCCCAGTGCCACCACTCATATCTGGTGTCACAATAGCTTGCATTTAACAAAAAAAAACTTTTGGGACTGTAATATAAAAGCAGTCAGTTTCCTTCACGAGTGTGCGTTTCAGGGCCTGCCCAGTGACACCACTCACTCATATCTGGTGTCCCAATAGTAGTGATGTCGCGAACATAAAATTTTCAGTTCAGTAACGGCGAACACGAACTTCCGCAAATGTTTTTACACTGTTTTGACACTGTTGCACATAGAAGGCTTATCAATAAACTACAATCTTTGAGTTTGGATTCCAATATTGTTGAATGGGTAAGGCAGTGGCTGAGTGACAGGCAACAGAGGGTTGTAGTCAATGGAGTATATTCAAAGCTTGGGCTTGTCACCAGTGGGGTACCTCAGGGATCTGTACTTGGACCCATTCTCTTTAATATTTTTATTAGTGATATTGCAGAAGGTCTTGATGGTAAGGTGTGTCTTTTTGCGGATGATACTAAGATATGTAACAGGGTTTATGTTCAAGGACGGATAAGCCAAAGGGAAAATGATTTAGGTAAACTAGAAAAATGGTCAGAGTTGTGGCAACTGACATTTAATGTGGATAAGTGCAAGATAATGCATCTTGGACGTAAAAACCCAAGGGCAGAATACAGAATATTTGATAGAGTCCTAACCTCAACATCTGAGGAAAGGGATTTAGGGGTGATTATTTCTGATGACTTAAAGGTAGGCAGACAATGTAATAGAGCAGCAGGAAATGCTAGCAGAATGCTGGGTTGTATAGGGAGAGGTATTAGCAGTAGAAAGAGGGAAGTGCTCATGCCATTGTACAGAACACTGGTGAGACCTCACTTGGAGTACTGTACACAGTACTGGAGACCCTATCTTCAGAAGGATATTGATATCTTAGAGAGAGTTCAAAGAAGGGCTACTAAACTGGTTCATGGATTGCAGGATAAAACTTACCAGGAAAGGTTAAAGGATCTTAACATGTATAGCTTGGAGGAAAGACGAGACAAGGGGGATATGATAGAAACATTTAAATACATAAAGGGAATCAACACAGTAAAGGAGGAGACTATATTTAAACGAAGAAAAACTACCACAACAAGAGGACATAGTCTTAAATTAGAGGGACAAAGGTTTAAAAATAATATCAGGAAGTATTACTTTACTGAGAGGGTAGTGGATGCATGGAATAGCCTTCCAGCTGAAGTGGTAGAGGTTAACACAGTAAAGGAGTTTAAGCATGCGTGGGATAGGCATAAGGCTATCCTAACTATAAGATAAGGCCATGGACTAATGAAAGTATTTAGAAAACTGGGCAGACTAGATGGGCCGAATGGTTCTTATCTGCCGTCACATTCTATGTTTCTATGTTTCTATGTTTCGTGAACCGGCGAATCGGGCGAACCGCCATAGACTTCAATGGGCAGGCGAATTTTAAAACCCACAGTGACTCTTTCTGCCCACAATAGTGATGGAAAAGTTGTTTCAAGGGGACTAACACCTGGACTGTGGCATGCCGGAGGGGGATCCATGGCAAAACTCCCATTGAAAATTACACAGTTGATGCAGAGTCTGGTTTTAATCCATAAAGGGCATAAATCACCTAACATTCCTAAATCACAATGGGTATGGATTGACACCTGACATATGACATATTGACACCTTGACATATGGATTGACACCTGTCCTCAGAGACCCTGATACACACTGACACAGAGCAGAATAGGGACTGTTCCCCCTACATAGGGTCACTTGGCAGATATGGATTGACACCTGTCCTCAGGGACCCTGATACACACTGACACAGAGCAGAATAGGGACTGTTCCTCCTACATAGGGTCACTTGGCAGATATGGATTGACACCTGTCTTCAGGGACCTTGATACACACTGACACAGAGCAGAATAGGGACTGTTCCCCCTACATAGGGTCACTTGGCAGATATGTATTGACACCTGTCCTCAGGGACCCTGATACACACTGACACAGAGCAGAATAGGGACTGTTCCTCCTACATAGGGTCACCATTTTTAGTTGAATGTATCGCCCACTGTCAGTCCCTTCGGGATCCATCCCTCATTCATCTTAATAAATAATCTAGACTTTTTTGACCTAGGTGACTTCCCTTCTCAGTGACAATACCTCCTTCTGCACTGAAGGTCCTTTCTGACAGGACACTTGAAGCGGGGTAGGCCAGAAGTTCTATCGCAAATTGGGATAGCTCAGGCCACAGGTCAAGCCTGCACACCCAGTAGTCAAGGGGTTCATCGCTCCTCAGAGTGTCGATATCTGCAGTTAAGGCGAGGTAGTCTGCTACCTGTCGGTCGAGTCGTTCTCTGAGGGTGGATCCCGAAGGGCTGTGGTGATGCGTAGGACTTAAAAAGCTCTGCATGTCCTCCATCAACAACATGTCTTTAAAGCGTCCTGTCCTTGCCGGCGTGGTCGTGGGAGGAGGAGGATTACTTTCACCTCTTCCCCTGTTAGATTCCCGTTGTGCTGTGACATCACCCTTATACGCCGTATAAAGCATACTTTTTTATTTATTTTGCAAATGCTGCATCCTTTCCGACTTGTTGTAATTTGGTAACATTTCAGCCACTTTCTGTTTATCCCGGAGGTCTAGTAGTGTGGACACCCAGTACAGGTCGTTCTCCTTCAGCCTTTTTATACGAGGGTCCCTCATCAGGAACGACAGCATAAAAGACCCCATTTGCGCAAGGTTGTATGCCGAGCTACTCATTTTCCGTTCATCCTCCTCAGTGATCTCAATGAAGGTATGTTCTTCCCCCCAGCCATGTACAACACCACGGGTACCAGATAGGTGACAATGAGCACCCTGGGATGCCTGTTGTGGTTGGTCTTCCTCCTCCTCCACAAAGCCACATTCCTCCTCTGACTCCTCTTCCTCACAATCCTCTTCCAGCGTTGCCGCAGGTCCAGCAAGTGATGCTGATAAGGCTGTTTCTGGTGGTGATGGTGACCACAACTATTCCTCTTCCTCTTCACGCTCATCTACAGCCTGATCCTGCATTTTTCGCAGGGCACGTTCCAGGAAGAAAACAAATGGTATTATGTCGCTGATGGTGCCTTCGGTGTGACTGACTAGGTTTGTCACCTCCTCAAAAGGACGCATGAGCCTACAGGCATTGCGCATGAGCGTCCAGTAACATGGCAAAAAAATTCCCAGCTCCCCAGAGGCTGTCCTAGCATCCCGGTCACACATATATTAATTAACGGCTTTTTCTTGTTGGAGCAGGCGGTCGAACATTAGGAGTGTTGAATTCCATGTCGGGCTGTCGCAAATCAAGCGCCTCACTGGCATGTTGTTTCGCCGCTGGATAACGGAAAAGTGCGCCATGGCCGTGTAGGAACGCCTGAAATGGCCACACACCTTCCTGGCCTGCTTCAGGACATCCTGTAAGCCTGTGTACTTATGCACAAAGCGTTGTACGATCAGATTACACACATGCGCCATGCACGGCACATGTGTCAACTTGCCCAACTTCAATGCCGCCAACAAATTTGTTCCATTGTCACAAACCACTTTGCCAATATCCAGTTGCTGCGGAGTCAGCCACTTTTCCACCTGTGCTTTCAGGGCGGACAGGAGTGCTTATCCGGTGTGACTCAAACCCAAGACGGCGTGACACTGCCGTATCCGGGATGTGGAATAGTACCTGGGGAGCTGGGGGGGTGCCGTTGATGTGGAGCAAGACGCAGCAGCAGAAGAGGACTCAGCCGAGGAGGTTATGGAAGAGGATGGAGTAGGAGGAGTAGAGGAGGTGGCAGAAGGCCTGCCTGCAAGTCTTGGCAGTGTCACCAACTCCTCTGCAGAGCCACTCATTCCATGCTTGGCAGCCGTCAGCAGGTTTACCCAATGAGCAGTGTAGGTGATATACCTGCCCTGACCATGCTTTGCAGACCAGGTATCAGTGGTCAGATGGACCCTTGCCCCAACACTGTGTGCCAGACATGCCATGACTTCCTTTTGCACAATCGAGTACAGGTTGGGGATTGCATTTTGTGCAAAGAAATTTCATCCGGGTATCTTCTACTGCGGTATCCCAATAGCCACAAATTTTTTGAACTCCACCAGCTTGTATGGTAAAAGCTGGTGGGCTAATAGTTCAGACAAGCCAGCTGTCAGACGCTGGGCAAGGGGGTGACTTTCTGTCACCTTGACAGACACCTGACTGTGGGCAGATGAGCGGGAACTGCTCAAGGTGAGAGACGGAGTGGCGGATGGTTGAGAGGGGGCAAGGAGGACAGCAGTGGTTGACGTGGCTGAAGATGCTGGACCAGGAGGAGGATGGCGGCTTTGAGTTTGTGTGCTGCTTGTACTCATGTGTTGATCCCATAGGCGTTTGTGATGTGTTATCATGTGCCTACGCAAAGCAGTTGTACCTAGGTGGGTGTTGGACTTCCCACGACTCAGTTTCTTTTGGCACAGGTTGCAAATGGCATCGCTGTTGTCAGAGGCAGACACACAAAAGAAATGCCACACTGCTGAGCTCTGCAATGACGGCATTCTGGTGGTGGACACAGCATGCGTTGATTGGCGTGCTGTCGGGCTAACCCTGGGTGCCGATGCATGCTGTCTGACTGTGTCACTAGCTCCTTGCGACGACTTCCCCCTGCTTCAAACTCGTCTCCTCCTCCTCTCTGTCTCCCCATCTGAACTTTCACCCTGTTCTTCTTCTTGCCGAGCGGGCACCCACGTGACATCCATGGACGCATCGTCATCATCAACCGCTTCACTTGTATCTGACAACTCAGCAAAGGAAGCAGCAGCGGATACAACATCATCATCATCACACCGTACGTCCATGTGTGTAATGCTGCCTGACTGAGACATATCCCTGTTATCTACATCCTCTGGCAATAATGGTTGCGCATCACTCATTTCTTCAAACGGATGTGTAAATAACTCCTCTGACAGATAAAGTGAAGCGGCTGTGGTGCTAGTGTTGGAGGTGGTGGCAGGCAGGTGAGTGTCATCTTGAGAGGTGCCCGAAGCTAAGCTGGAGGATGATGGTGCGTCAAGGTTCCGTGCGGAAGCTGTAAAAGATTGGGTGTCCTGTGTTAGCCAGTCAACTATGTCCTCAGAACTTTTCAAGTTAAGGGTACGTGGCCTCTGAAAATTGGGCATTATTCTAGGGCAAAAGTGAATCACAGCACCACAACCACGATGGCCCCTGTGGGGTAGCCTGCCTCTTCCTGTCATTTTTTTTGGGATTAGTGGTACTATGCGTGCAAGCTACTGTGAGACCAGATACGAGTGGCAATGCGCACTGGCAGAGGTTGGCAGAGTACACGCTGTAGGCCTGACACACCCGCTTGAAGACAAGTACCTGCTATTCAATCTATAACAGTGAACAAAGTTTTTGGGTTTTAAATGCAAGCTATTGTGACACCAGATATGAGTTGCAATGTGCACTTGCAGAGGTTGGCAGAGTACACGCTGTAGGCCTGACACACCCGTTTGAAGACAAGTACCTGCTATTCAATCTATAACAGTGAAAAAAGTTTTTTGGTTTTAAATGCACACTATTGTGACACCAGATATGAGTGGCAATGTGCACTGGCAGAGGTTGGCAGAGTACACGCTGTAGGCCTGACACACCCGCTTGAAGACAACTAACTGCTATTCAATCTATAACAGTGAAAAAAGTTTTTTGGTATTAAATGCATGCTATTGTGACACCAGATATTAGTGGCAATGTGCACTTGCAGAGGTTGGCAGAGTACACGCTGTAGGTCTGACACACCCGCTTGAAGACAACTAACTGCTATTCAATCTATAACAGTGAAAAATGTTTTTTTGGTTTTAAATGCACACTATTGTGACACCAGATATTAGTGGCAATGTGCACTTGCAGAGGTTGACAGAGTGCACGCTGTAGGCCTGACACACCCGCTTGAAGACAACTAACTGCTAGTCAATCTATAACAGTGAAAAAAGTTTTTTGGTTTTAAATGCACGCTATTGTGACACCAGATATTAGTGGCAATGTGCACTTGCAGAGGTTGGCAGAGTACACGCTGTAGGCCTGACACACCTGCTTGAAGACAACTAACTGCTATTCAATCTATAACAGTGAAAAATGTTTTTTTGGTTTTAAATGCACACTATTGTGACACCAGATATTAGTGGCAATGTGCACTTGCAGAGGTTGACAGAGTGCACGCTGTAGGCCTGACACACCCGCTTGAAGACAACTAACTGCTAGTCAATCTATAACAGTGAAAAAAGTTTTTTCTTTGTAAAGGCACGCTATACAGACACCAGATATGAGTGGCAAATTACACTTGCTGAGGTTGGCAGAGCACACGCTGAAGGCCTGACACCCAGACGCTTGTAGACAACTAACTAAAGGCACGCTATAGTCACACCAGATATGAGTGGTGGCACTGAGCAAATGGGCACAGTATCCACTGTGAGCCTGACACAGAAGCTGGCAGGCAACTAACTGCTCTTCAATCTATTACAGTGCAAAAAAAATGTTTTCTTTTTAAATGTCAAGCTTAAGCTTTTGTGACACCAGATATGAGTGGTGGCACTGGGCAAATGGGCACAGCATAGACTGTGAGCCTGACACAGAAGCTGGCAGGCAGGCAACTGCAATTACATTACACACACAAAAAAAAAAGCAGACTGATGTTCTAGCCCTAAAAATGGCTTTTTGGGTGCTGTTCTTACAGCAGAGATCAGATGAGTCCTTCAGGACTGTAGTGGACACTGAATACCCTAGCCTAGCTATCAATTTCCCTATCTAATGAGCAGCAGCTACACTTTCCCTCCTCTCACTAAGAATGCAGCTTCAGAATGAATCTAATGGATGCTGGGAGGGAGGTGGGAGGGTCTGGAAGGGAGTGTCTGCTGCTAATTAGCTGGAATGTGTCTGCTTACCGTGAGGCACAGGGTCAAAGTTTGCTCAATGATGACGAATAGGTGGCGGATGGAAGCGTGCATGTGTTCGCCCGCGGTGGCGAACGCGAACACGCTATGTTCGCCAGGAACTATTCGCCAGCGAACAGTTCGGTACATCACTATTTACAGTAATGGTGTTTTATTGTACCAGATATATTTGATATTTCGCCCTCTGAACACGGGACACAGTTATAGCAACAGCTATGGATTGAAGATCCTGGGGCTTTTCTCTTTCCAGGTGGGCAATTTTCCGAGCACTGTGAACGTGGCATCTAAAATTTAAATAATAATATTTTAATAGTACATATTATGGATCAGTGTATACCTTATACACGCTAGACACAAACATTATTACCTGGTGATATCTAACTAACTCCTAACATTGAAACAGAAAACATAGTAAAAACTGAAGAAGGCCAAAGCCAATAATTGATATTGTCAACACTTTGAAGATAATCCCCTTGAAATGTAACAAGGGTGCATACATTTAAAAATATATCTTAAAAAACTGTTACAAAAAAACAGGGGTTTAGTTACATTATATGATCATACATTGCATAAGCCTGCCACAATGCCATAACTAAACCCCCATTACTTTTTACCTAGATTAGGTGTTTTTAATAAAACTAACAAAATTGTTCAGCTCTAAAAAAACTGTTTAGTAGATAAGTGAGTGTGCTGGATTTCTATTTTTACTGTCCTTATTGACTCCCAGCATCACCCCATTTAAGTATGTTTAGATGAGTGCAGCCAAACCCTTGTTTTCTCCTATATGTATATATTTAGGAGTCTAGCCAGCTCCTTGGTTTTGCACTCCTCCCTGTTGCAGGTGCCTCATCTCAGGACCCTATTTTTTTTTTTTTTAATTCTTTATTTTTCTTGTGCATTATAATACAAAACAGAGTGGTCTGTAGCGCCACAACAGCTGTTACAGACCCGTCAGCGGCATACATGGTCATGGCATATATAAACTGCACATTTTATTATTTATATATGAATATATCACGCTAGGAACAAAGTTAAACTGAAAAAACACGATAAATGCTCGTATATGTCACGTTTTTGTTTTGTTGGGTCACGAGTAGATCGACAGCTGAAATTATGCAATCAAAGGTATTGGCCCTCGTTCAAAAATAGGTAAGCACAGGTAAACGATGCCTGAATAGTTCAGACATATATAGAGGGCATCGTAGCTTGTGTTCCCCCATTCTGCTGTGTTATCGTGCGTGACATTGGTATGTGGCGAAGCTGGCTAAGTTGGCTGTATCAGTGCATTTGTACTCCTGTCTTATGGCAGTGCCCTTTGTTGTGCAATCTTTGCTAGGTATTATGATAACTAGCGGAGAGACTCAAGATTGGGGCTACGTGTCAGGGTTATGTATTCCGCTCTAGGGGGAAGTCTCCCTGCCAGTAGGCGATGTTAGGTGTTGTCGTGGTGCAGTCTAAATTAACAGCGTGCTGCACGTCCTGTGTCTTTGATTATAGTAAGAGGTGTGTACGACTGTGTCGTGCAACTAGTTATGTATAAGTCGTGTCGTTTTTAGCTGCTGGTTAACGTAGGTGTTGGTGTGTCATTTCGCTACTCCCTCTTATGTCACCCCGTGGGTCCTCTGGGCCATCAGGGGGGGGGGGGTGTCTGAATGTTACCTTACGTGGTATCAGAGAATAATAGGAGCGGAGAGGAGGCCGCGTATGCGGTCGCCCTGGCAAAATAATACGTGTTTTAATTGCTCATTAGAAATAATATAAATAAAAAAATAAATAAAAAACTAATATAACTGAGGCTGAAAAAGAAAAAAAGGTTAAGTAAGACCAAATGGTGAGTCAAAAAGCCAAATTAGTATGGCCAAACGGTACATTGTTGACATTGTGCATTGTCCCAGTAGAGTCGGGGAAATAGTTCGTAGGTCATTTTGGGTCTCTAGGTGCCGGCTCCCTCAGAAGGCTCCTGCCTGGGTCGTCGCGGTACAAAAATAGTTGCCCGTTCAGGGTCCCAGCTGTGTGGTAGCCTCGTGGTTGTTTGGGATGCTGTGCGGTGCATAGAATCCTGCGGTAGGCCCAAAGCCTGAAATAAGTCCCGTGCCCCTTGGAGGTCGTGGACCACATGCTTATCTTCGCCCTTCTGGATTAGGAGGGAGCGGTCGGGGCGCCACCTGTATGGTATGTCCCTTTGTCTGAGTATCGTGGTGAAGGGTTTTAACGTCCCCCTGCAGGCCAGCGTGCCTCCTGTAAGATCCGCATAGAAAGACAGGGTATGGCCTTCAAACGTGAGTTGTGCCCGGTTTCTGGTCGCTGCTAGGGTTGCGGCCCTGTCCTTTCTGTGTTGAAAACGAATTATCAGGTCTCGAGTGGCCGTCGCTGTGGCTCTGGCCGGTTTCGGGATCCTGAATGTGCTGTCGAGTTGGATGGCTTTGGCTGCTTTCGGTGAGAGTAGTTCAGCCAGTAGCCTGCGTGTATAGTGCGGTATCTCCTCGGCAGGTATGTCCTCGGGGATTCCCCTTACTTTTATGTTGTTCGCTCAGCGTTCATCCTCTACAGCGGCGAACCGCCGTTCAAATTCTGCATTTTGTTTTTGTAGGTGCGTAATCTCCTTCTGCATGGAGGTGATACTCGTGCTGTGAGCTGCTGAGGAGACTTCCATGGCTCCCAGCCTCGAGTTTATGCCTTGCAACTCCACCCGGAGGGTGGCTATGTCCCCTTGTAGCGTGGACTGTAGGTTGGCCAGCAGAGACTTTAATACCGAGGTTGTGATCGGCTCCCCGTCTGGGCTGTGGGGTTTGGTAGTAGCAGCCGGTGGTTTTGGCATAACGAGCTCGTCCTCCTCGAGGGAGATGTCATCGGAGAAGTCAGAGTACGTGTCGGCTAGGGCGGCCATCTTGGGCCCTGGTGCTCCGAGCGCTTGCCTCCACATTGCCCCGATATCGTGGTTATGTCCTTGCTGCTCCGGTTTCGGCTTTTTAGACTTCCGACCCATGTCTGGTCTGCCACCTCTTGTCGATTTTTGTGCCGTTTTTAAAGGGTTTTGCTGGTCTGATATTACTAAAACTGTAAGGATTTCTCCGGAGCTTCGGCGCCATGCGACCTCTCCGCTTCGCAGCTAGGCTCCGCCCCCCATCAGGACCCTATTTAAGCCTTGTATTGCAGAGAACTTGAGATGGAAGGATTTCCCCAAGTGAGTAGCTCATTTAGCAGACAGAGTAGGACCTGCCAAAGATGAGGTACATTGGCGTTGTGGCAGGCTTATGCAATGTATGATCATATAATGTAACTAAACCCCCAATATTTTTTGCCTAGATTAGGTGTTTTTAATAAAACTAACAACTCTAAAATAACTGTTTAGTAGATAGTTTAGTAGATACGTGAGTGCGCTGGATTTTCATTTTTACTATATATATATGTACACAGCGTAAACTATTGGACTCTAGTCCTACAGTTCCTACTTTTATTTTTATTCAATAAATGTGTTATTTTAACTTTCTATCTGGCATTTCTGTCCTGATACCATGTCGTTTGGCCTATATAGGCACCCTGTATGCTGATTCTACAGAGCCTGGCACTGCCCCTGCTTTGTGAGTTCTATTCCTCTCACCTTGTCCTTACTAATACCTGGTTAGAAACAGAAAACACTATGTGTTTATTTTTATTTTCACAGATAAATTAAACCTGTGCTGTACCACTATATTTAGGTATACCTTGTGTGTACACTTTGGGTGTATATATCTTTATTTTAACTCCTAACAGAGAATCTGCTTGGCGACCAACCATGGAAGATGCACTACATATCTGTACTTACAACATAATGGTTATTAAGCTTGCCCACCAGATTTTAAGTAAACAATCAATTTCCAAAAGAAAACAAAAAAAATATTTGAAATATTTATTACCATGCTTTAGAAAACTAAAACTATGACAATGTTTAAACTTAGGATGTTTACTATATATATGATATATATTAATCATAAAAATAATCCTAGTTACAAAAAGCAAGTAAACATCTCTAACCTTTTTGTTGGGGGTCTTCCAAATTATAGTTTGTAAGTTTGTAATAAGTTGCTGATCCTCAGGTGCCCACGGTGTAAAGTTGCCCACAACAAAATAACGTGTTTGAGATTTCTTTACAATAATATAATTAACCAAGAAGTAAAAGATAAATTCTCCATTTTCATCAAAATATGAGCCGTGAACATAGTTAATTTCTTTCAAATAATGATGTAACTTTAAAGAAACATATAATACACAATTACATGTACAAATGAAAATATATGAATATAATATATAGGCGTTTATAGGAGTTTTTGTCTGGGAAATCAATGTATGTACCAGCACAATTTTATATATAAATTCATGCACATGGATTAACAGAAATTCAGCAAAAACTGTGAAAAAGATATGCAAAGAAAGAATGCGAAAGGCAAAAATAAATAAATAATCAACAATCAATAAATGTAGTTATACCACAAACCTAGATGATAATTGTAGCGGAATAAGGCTTTGGTTATGTTCGTGGATATTCAGACGAACAGAGTGGTGTTCGGGTGGAGCAAACTCCCGAACAAGAGACAAAGAATGAATGTACGTACGAACAGTTTATGCGTTGGTTTTAGTCCATTTGATACTCCTGAAAGAGACAGCCAACACAGCCTGATTTCATGGAGCCTTTTTGGACAGGCGTCTTGTGTGCGGTCAGTCTAAACTATACACCTGTAGTGTTTCGGGTGCGTTTGTGGAATCTGAGCATTTTACAGATATATTGGGAGCTCAGATCCAAGCTATCCGGGGATATAGGACTTAAGGGGGTATCTTTTGGGGAACTGTATGTTTTGGGGTGATTATTATTGGACTTTTTTCTGGACCTGAGAGCTAATGTAATTATGTTGTGTATTTTGTCTCAGTCTACTCTCAGGTCGAGTGGGAAATGCCCCTAGAATGTGTAATTGAAAACCCCTTGCATAGAGATTCACATAAAAGGCAGTGTATGGCTCCATTAAAACCAGTTATACCCCCAGAGCTGAGTGTCGTCCAGTTGCTGGGGAGGAGGTGGGGGATATCTGGATTATTGTACCGTGCTTGGCTCTCCCTTGGAGTATTCTACTTGTACCTGAGTGTATGTTGGAGAAGCCAGTGGAGGAAAGTCCCTGCTAGGACTAGGGCTCCGCTACAATAGCCCTCTAGAACATTGAGCACAGGGTCCATGTGTGGATCACTCTCTTAACTTATGAAGAGCCTAAGTTAATGCATTGCAACAAAAAACAGAGAATATGAGAACTCTGAGAATGGGCAAAGGTTCAGAGAAACCACAATAGATTAGTTAGGTTAGTTCCCACTGAGTCTCGGTACTGGACCATGGAGCAATAGAAGAAGTACATCTGAGCAACTGCTTCTCTAAGATCATTGCTGATGTTTCTCCTCCTTTGCATTGAGTTAACACATACCTGAATGTTCCAGACCATCAAACTGCTAAAACTTCAGCTTTTATAGAAGTAATCACAATGATAAATTCCAAAAAATAGAACAAAAAAGCGCAATATAAAATTAAATCGTCTGTATGACACCAGATATTTAAAGTCCAAAGATAAAAATGTTTTAGCTGTCAGACATAAAAGGTTATTCCGCAAACTTGGGGGTGTGGCCTGACTCTTCATGTGAACGGTCGCATCTCTGCAGAGCTCCCGTTCCACCGAGCAAAATATAGCCGCCAAACGACAGATTAACCACGAGATGGGCAATAAAAAGAAGCAACCACCCTCCCAAGACACTCCAGGTCCCAATTCCAGCAAAAAACTTGGAGATCTTGAACGCTATTTTGTGAAAAGGTGAGAGTGCTAGCGGAGGCGGACACAGAGGCGCCGCCATCTTCGCCACGTGTTTCCCCGCCGGCGAGCCCAGCAAGCTCTGACTTTCTCTACCCGGCTGGAAATACATCACTCCAGGAGATGCTACACAACCTACCTTCAAAAGAGGACATGGCCTCCATGCTGGCAAAGCTGGAATCCTCCATGCAGGAGAGACTATCCTCTGTCACCACAGAGGTACACCGGATAGGGCTCCGGGTGGGAGACCTAGAAGGGGATAGAGACAACATGCAACTCAGGTTACATAATCTTGAACAAAGACAAGATGCACAGGAGTCTAAATTAGTACAGATTATGCGCCACACAGAAGACCTTGACAATCAAGGCAGAAGAAATAACCTCCGTGTCAGAGGTGTACCTGAGGCGCAAGGTGACTCAGAAAATGTTAAAGATATAATCCAAGCCTTATTCAATAATATCCTGCAACGTGCCCCAGATACCCCGACTTTGCTGGACAGGGCGCACAGAGCAGCAAGACCCAGAGGGTTATCGCAAGAGACCCCCAGGGACATAGTATGCAGGATCCATTACTATACCCTAAAAGAGGACATACTGAAGCAGGCAAGAAATTCACCAGCCTTGACTATGTTTGATACCCGAATCCAAATACTTCCAGACCTGGCATGGCAAACGCTCCAGGGGAGGAAAGCCCTGAGGCCTATCGTCCAAGCTCTACAGGTCAAAGACATTCGTTACCGCTGGGGCTATCCATTCTCCCTAACCGCCTCACACCAAGGGGTACAGCACAGCATCCCAACAATGCAAGATGTGCCAGATTTCATAAAGGCATTTGATCTTCCACATATGGAGATCCAGGACTGGTATGACTCCTGGTCACAAGGAGCTATACAAGCCTTACCACAACGCTCTCGATGGAGAGGTACAACGGAGAGGAGAAGAACACTCGGGAAAAGGCTGCCTTTCACACCAACCAATTGGCCGCTCTATACCTTGAACTTATGACCTATCCACTACTCACCCGCCGAGACACCCACCAAAGAAGAGTCCTATCTCACTCCAGAGACTTTTTTCATCTCCCCAAAGGGAAGCCCCCAAGACTCAGATAAAGACTTAATGTAACATCGAATGGAACGGCATCAGATGGCGCTTACACCTGAAGGCGCAAGTATTATATCTTTCACCTAATGTTATGTTATATTATGGGAAATGGGCATATACAGTTCCCCACGCTTTAATGTAAGGGGCCCGATGCAGTACTGCATCCACTAAATAAGAGGGGGATCAGGTCAAATAGGGATGGACAGAGGGTTGAGAAGGGCTAAATTTCCTTCTATATATGTTGCTTTAACAACACCCATTGTAGGAGATTAATAAGCTCAGTAAGGGTAATGGGGGGGATAGCATTTATATTACTTTATATTTCTTTATACGTTAGTGTAGGAGTAATGGAGCTCCTCAGCTGTACGTGTTATGAGAATTGCTCATTTATGTAAAAAAATAAATATATATATATAGAACGTACAGCTCTGCTTAGAAGGTGTACTTCACTGAGAAAATCACCTTTAGACCCAAATACGTTATTTTAGGCGTTTGGCGGCGCCAGAACACAAGTGTAATTACGAACGGTTGCGGAGAACCGTAACACAAATTTACATTCCAACAGGTAAATGCGTTTGGAGGCCACAATTTATTCTTTGCTCATACGAAACAACACACTTAATACCTCACGTAACCGAATACGGTTACGAGCGGTGCACTAACTTCTGTACAATATCAGATACACATTCCCGACTCAGCTACTAAGGTTGACGGCGCAAGAAACTAAGCACCGACTCCTATATAGTTAGTGAAGATACTAACTGTAATACGTGATTTCGAGACCTAGAAGTCACATTTTTACAAGTTCATTGTTAACAAGTTCTACTACTCTTCAGTTTAGTTAATCTGTCAATTCTTTATTTTATATTGCACACACCGCCAGGCACATACGCCTCACTGTCACCTGACACTAACCAGGGCCACAAGAAATGCCACCATGACTTCTTCCAAGACACATTCACCTCTCATAGATACTATAAAAATACTCTCATACAATGTCTGGGGACTTAACTCATCTGAAAAGAGAAACATGGCACTCAGGGATTTCCATAGACTACAAGCAGACGTAGTATTCGTGCAAGAAACGCACTTTAAGGGGCCTGCGGCACCCAAACTATCCAACAGGCAGTACCCCCAAGCTTATTACAACAATTTTACACATGGCAAATCTCGCGGGGTTGCAATTCTGATAGGGGCCACGATACCATTTGTATACTGCCACCACTATGCGGATGACTCAGGCCGATACATTATTCTACAGAGCTTGATTAGCAATTTTCCTGTCACCCTGGTGAATATTTACCTTCCTAACACATGACAATGCCTCACCTTCCGTAGAATATTAAACAAAGTCCAACAACTCACCACAGGGACCTTAATCATAGGAGGCGACTTTAACATATCTATAGACGCCCAAAAGGACAGCACTGCCCTACACCCTAACCATCTACAACCGACCAGAACACAAATCAAACGACTACTACACAGCCATCAATTAGTATACTGTTGGAAAGCACTCCATCCCACCACAAAAGACTACACATTTTACTCAAGACCGGCCTCGACCTACACAAGAATAGACTTTTTCGTCACCACACATAGAGATCTCTCACTAGTAACCTCGGCATCTATTGGCAATATCACCTGTACCGATCATGCTCCGGTCCATATACAACTTAAAATTCCTTCCTTAGCTCAGGGTAAAGGCCAGTGGAAGCTAAACACAACCATTCTACATGACCTGTGAGCAAAACAGGCTATTGCCAAAACCATCTCCCAATACTTCCAAGACAATACCACACAAGACACAACCCCCTTTCTCCAGTGGGAGGCACATAAATGTGTAGTAAGAGGGGAATTAATAAAATGGGGATCCTTTCTTAAAAAAACGAAAATTAAGAGACAGACAGAGTTACTGACGGATATAAAAGACTTGGAGGAGACACATAAGAAAACTATGTCTGAATCTGATCACCAAAAACTCTAATCCATTAGGTCTGAACTAACCCTTCTGTTACAATCAAAGGCTAAAAAAATCACTGATGTGGACTAAACAATTATTTTATGCCCAAGGAAATAGGTGTGGTAAACTTTTGGCCAACGCAATAAAGCGTAGGCAGGAGAGAACGTACATTACCCAGATCAAAACGACGAATAACAACATTGTACAGTCAAACGAAAAGATAGCTAAAACATTTAGGGAGTTCTACCACTCACTATATAATATAACGAAGTCCTCACAGGACAAGGACATGATCAAGGCATATTTAATTGATAAATTTGACAAAGTACTGCCCCAAGCACTAACCAAGTCCCTAGATGAGCCCTTTACCTCCACTGAGCTCATACAAGCAGTCAAAACGACTACCTCGGGCAAAAGTCCAGGCCCAGATGGTTACTCAGCTACGTATTACAAAACGTTTCTGAAGGAACTTGGCCACCACCTACAACATGCAATTAATTCCATGGGTCCAGACAAACCCATCCCTAAACCCAGCCTGGAAGCCAATATCACCCTTCTCCACAAGGACGGGAAGAACCCTGACATGTGCATTAATTATAGGCCAATCTCGTTAATTAACGTAGATATAAAAATCTTCACAAAAATGTTGGCACTACGATTAAAACCTATGCTCCCGACCTTAATCCATCCTGACCAAGCGGGATTTGTCCCCTCCAGAGAAGCCAAAGATAATACTACGAAGATCATTGACCTGATTCATGGAGCTCATGGAAATAAAGCCCCCTGCATTCTGTTAGCTATTGACGTGGAAAAAGCGTTCCACAGGGTGGACTGGGGTTTCCTCCTGTCGACGCTGGAGTCGTTAGGCTTTGGGAAACAGTGGATGCAGTGGATCCAAGCAATATACTCTCACCCTTCGGCAAGGCTTAAAATTAATGGAATATTGTCCGACCCCTTCCAAATAACAAATGGCACAAGACAGGGGTGTCCCCTGTCCCCGTTGCTATTCATTCTGGGTTTGGAACCTCTGCTGAATGCAGTAAGGAACAGTACAGGTGTGGAGGGAATAGTGGTGGGTAAACACCAGTACAAAGTATCTGCATTCGCAGACGATTTGTTATTTACACTCTCTAACCCCCTCAAGTCCCTTCCCACACTGTTAGACCTCTTGGACGAATACAGTGCTCTATCAAACTTTAAAATAAATGTTGATAAATGTGAAATACTGAATATCTCATTACCAGATACAGACAAAGCACGACTACAATCACAATATGCATTTAAATGGGCGACAAAGTCTATCAAATATTTAGGAGTCAATATCACTCCCCACAATAAACTTTTATATGGAGCTAACTTCCCACAAATCTTGGGAGCGGTCAGTGCGGACCTGGAATCCTGGAATAAACCACACTTCCGGTGGTTTGGGAGGGTAAACATTCTAAAAATGAATATCCTCCCTAGACTCCCTATTGAACGCTCTCCCCATTGCCATCCCGCGAACCTTTTTTAAGAAGATTCAGACTTTATTTACACACTTTATTTGGGACAAAAGATGCCCAAGAATAAGATATAATATACTCACTAGACCCAAGGAGATGGGGGGGAAGGGGGGGATGGGGGAGGGGGGGGCCCTACCGGACATTTGGCTGTACTACCAGGCAATACACGTAGGTCGTATCATAGACTGGTCCTACCAAACTGCTTCCAAAATATGGGTCACAATAGAACAGGCTCAGATAGGGGAATCCTTGAAGGCACTACCATGGATGCTGACATCAGTCACTGACTGGACGACACCACCACACCCGACGGTGACACCAACCATACGAATTTGGAAAAAAGTACACAATTTCCCAGACATAGCTCCAACACCATCTCCGAACTACCCTATTACGAACAATCCCCTCTTCATAGCAGGGAAAAGGGGTTTACTACTGTCACCACAGGGAGATGAACAGGAAAAGGCAGGAATTTTAAATAACTATTTCTCCTCTGTATATATTAAGGAAGAACCCATGGCAATAGATGTGCAAATGATTGCTACTAAAAACTTGCAGAATAATTGTAATTGGTTAACTCAAGACAAGGTGCTGCAGCAACTAAAGAAAGTTAATATAAACAAAGCTCCAGGGCCTGACGGTGTACTTAAGGAACTAAGTGTAGAAATAAATGAACCTCTGTTTTTAATCTTTCAAGATTCTTTTCTTTCAGGAAGTGTTCCGGAGGATTGGAGGAAGGCAGATGTGGTTCCTATATTCAAAAAGGGTTCAAAATCCTTGCCTGGAAATTATAGACCTGTGAGCTTAACTTCTGTGGCTGGTAAAATATTTGAAAGGTTATTAAGGGATTATATTCAAGAATTCCTTGAGAAGAACATGGTTATCAGCAAAAATCAGCACGGTTTTATGAAGCACAGGTTGTGTCAAACTAACTTGATTGCATTCTACGAAGAAGTAAGTAGAAGTATAGATCAGGGTGTTGCAGTGGATGTGATCTATTTGGACTTTGCCAAGGCATTTGATACAGTTCCACACAGAAGATTAGTGTTCAAACTCAATGAAATCGGTCTAGATGAAAATGCTTGTTCTTGGGTATAACATTTGCTTAAAAACAGAGTACAAAGAGTTGTCGTTAATGGTACATTTTCAAGCTGGACAGAGGTGGCAAGTGGTGTCCCTCAGGGGTCTGTTCTGGGACCCCTTCTATTTAACATGTTTATAAATGATCTTGAAGACAGCATTGAAAGTCATGTTTCAGTGTTTGCAGATGACACAAAACTTTGTAAAATAATACAATGTGAGCAAGATATTACTTTGCTGCAGAGGGATTTAGATAGACTGGAGGACTGGGCACTCAAATGGCAGATGAAATTTAATGTTGAAAAATGCAAAGTTATGCACTTCGGCGTAAAGAATACACAAGCAACGTATACCCTTAATGGAAGCGAATTAGGGATAACAACACACGAAAAGGACTTGGGAATTATTATAGACAACAAACTATGCAACAATGTGCAATGTCAATCAGCAGTGGCCAAGGCCAGTAGGGTATTCTCATGCATGAAAAAGGGCATTCATTCTCGGGACGAGAATATAATTTTGCCTCTTTATAAATCACTGGTAAGACCACACATTGAATATGCTGTGCAATTTTGGGCACCTGTTCTAAAGAAGTATATTATGGCACTAAAAAAAGTGCAGAGGCGGGCTACAAAATTAATAAAAGGAATGGAACATATCAGCTATGAAGAAAGGTTAACAAATTTAAACCTATTTAGTTTAGAAAAACGTCGCCTGAGAGGGGATATGATAACATTATACAAATATATTCGAGGCCAATACAAACCATTGTGTGGAAATCTATTCACAAACCGGACTTTACATAGGACAAGAGGTCATGCGTTTAGACTAGAATAAAGAAGATGTCGTCTAAGGCAAAGGAAAGGTTTTTTTACTGTAAGAACAATCAGGATGTGGAATTATCTGCCTAAAGAAGTGGTTTTATCAGAGTCCATACAGATGTTCAAACAGCTACTAGATGCATACTTGCAAAAACAGAATATTCAAGGATATAATCTTTCAATGTAGGGTAATAACTGCTTGATCCAAGGATAAATCTGACTGCCATTCTGGGGTCAAGAAGGATTTTTTTTCCTAGCTTGTTGCAAAATTGGGAGTGCTTCAAACTGTTTTTTTTTGCCTTCTTTTGGATCAACAGCAAAAAACATATGTGAGGAAGGCTGAACTTGATGGACGCAAGTCTCTTTTCAGCTATGTAACTATGTAACTATGTAACTATGTAACACAGGAAGGCAAATATAACACTGGACGAGGTGGTGAAAGAGGGGGGACTAACATCAATTACACTACTGACGGGAGGGAAGGACCCTACACTCATGCAGAGATTTCAATATGAACAATTGCAACATTTATTGACCGCGCAGGGCTTATCGAATTGGACCCCAAGAGACAGGTCCAAACTTGAACTACTGTGCTCAGGAGAAAAAATGCCCTCTAAGCCGACATCCCTTTGTTACAAATTGTTACAAAGCCAGACATGTACACAACTGCCATGCTTTACCAGACTATGGAGGGAACACTTAGACAAAGACTTGGGAGAGGGAGATTCGAAGAATATCTTCCAAACGATCTTTCACACACACACTCTAGTATACCACTACAGGAGATTAACTATAAATTTGTTTCCAAGTGGTATACCACCCCGGTAGATGTACACAGATTCGACTCCAACTCTTCCTCCATGTGTTGGAGATGCAACTCAGATAGAGGCACCTTCCAACACATATGGTGGTCATGCAGCGAAGTATCGGGCTTCTGGAAAGAGGTCTGGAACACTGTCAATCTAGTGACGGACACGTCCATACCCTTCAGCCCAGAGGCACTCCTCCTATACTACTTCAAAATACCACACCGTAAATTCAAACACTCCCTCGTCTACTTCATGCTGACGGCGGCAAAAAGCTCTCTAGTAAATCACTGGAAGTCGACGACTCCGCCCACTAACAAAGATTGGTATCTTAGAATAGAACACTTCCATCAGATGGAGGAACTCAGATGGGGATCTCTAGACAAATATCACAGATACGAAGACATATGGCAACCCTGGAAAGAATTCTTGAGAGGAAGACAGGCTTAAGACTAGTAACCATCACACTCAACAAGAGGGAGGGAAGCAATTCAGGAAGGGGATAGGAAATAATACTAGGAAAGACAGGGAGGTCCATGGAATATTCTCTCCTCCTTTTCCAACAAGTAACCTACCTAGACATGATAGACTAAAAACACGGTAATACCCGGAAAGAGCAGAACATAATTCTTTTGCTACTGAAGGAGTCACACAAACACAGACATCAAAAGAAAATGTTAAATGTTTATCATGACTAATATGAAGGTTTGATGCGATCTAGGCCAAATACGATTGTTACTGATAATGTATTGACTGTATACAGTGATGCGATACTGCAATATATTTCTCTTTTTCTTTTTCTTTGTAATACTATGTCCTTTTTTTATTTTATGCTACCATGTTATAATGCAATGTTATACTTTGTTTTTTTGAAATGTGGAGAAAGACGTACAAGAACAAAAATCCAATAAAAATAAAATATATAAAAAGAAGGTTATTCCGCAAACCTATGTGATAGAATGTCCAAAAATTAGATAAATGTCAGCGCTGTGCAATAGCCCCAAATAAGTGTTTGTGGGGAAGCTGGGTATTGAGGTAAATGTGTATGATTTCCATCTCCACAGCGGTGGTTTAGGAAAGGAGTATTCTGTGTAAACTTTGTATCCAACAGCAGTGATCACAGTAACGTATCTTCAAAGATACAAACCAAGCAAAGAAAGTGCAACACAGTTTATTAATATCATGTAAAAATAAAACTCCAAATCCTTTAAAAAACTCATACACAGTAAAAAAGACGGTGTTTAAATCCTACTTTCCATCTAAGGATCCAGAGTCCAGAATATGTAGCAGATAAGCAGAGCCGTCGTGGTCGTGGTGCTGTGATTCCCTTTTGCCCTAGAATAATGCCCAATTTTCAGAGGCCACGTACCCTTAACTTAAAAAGTTCTGAGGACATAGTTGACTGGCTAACACAGGACACCCAATCTTCTACAGCTTCCGTTCGGAACCTTGACGCATCATCCTCCTCCAGCTTAGCTTCAGGCACCTCTCAAGATACCACTCACCCGCCTGCCGCCACCACCAACACTAGCACCTCAGCCGATTAACTTTATCTTTCAGAGGAGTTATTTACACATCCGTTTGAAGAAATGAGTGATGCGCAACCGTTATTGCCAGAGGATGTAGACAACAGGGATATGTCTCAGTCAGGCAGCATTACACACATGGACATACGGTGTGATGATGATGATGTTGTACCCGCTGCTGCTTCCTTTGCTGAGTTGTCAGATACAAGTGAAGCGGTTGATGATGACGATGCGTCCATGGATGCCACGTGGGTGCCCGCTCGGCAAGAAGAAGAACAGGGCGAAAGTTCAGATGGGGAGACAGAGAGGAGGAGGAGACGAGTTGGAAGCAGGGGGAGGTCGTCGCAAGGAGCTAGTGGCACAGTCAGACAGCATGCATCGGCACCCGGGGTTAGCCCAACAGCACGCCAATCAACGCATGCTGTGTCCACCACCAGAATGCCGTCATTGCAGAGCTCAGCAGTGTGGCATTTTTTTTGTGTGTCTGCCTCTGACAACAGCGATGCCATTTGCAACCTGTGCCAAAAGAAACTGAGTCGTGGGAAGTCCAACACCCACCTAGGTACAACTGCTTTGCGTAGGCACATGATCACACATCACAAACGCCTATGGGATCAACACATGAGTACAAGCAGCACACAAACTCAAAGCCGCCATCCTCCTCCTGGTCCAGCATCTCCAGCCACGTTAACCACTGCTGTCCTCCTTGCCCCCTCTCAACCATCCGCCACTCCGTCTCTCGCCTTGAGCATTTCCCGCTCATCTGCCCACAGTCAGGTGGCTGTCAAGGACATGTTTGAGCGTAAGAAGCCAATGTCAGAAAGTCACCCCCTTGCCCAGCGTCTGACAGCTGGCTTGTCTGAACTATTAGCCCGCCAGCTTTTACCATACAAGCTGGTGGAGTCTGAGGCGTTCAAAAAATTTGTGGCTATTGGGATACTGTAGTGGAAGGTACCCGGACAAAATTTCTTTGCACAAAAGGCAATCCCCAACCTGTACTCGATTGTGCAAAAGGAAGTAATGGCATGTCTGGCACACAGTGTTGGGGCAAGGGTCCATCTGACCACTGATACCTGGTCTGCAAAGCATGGTCAGGGGAGGTATTTCACCTACACTGCGCATTGGGTAAACCTGCTGACGGCTGCCAAGCATGGAATTTGTGGCTCTGCAGAGGAGTTGGTGACACCGCCACGACTTGCAGGCAGGCCTGCTGCCACCTCCTCTACTCCTCCTACTCCATCCTCTTCACTAACCTCCTCGGCTGAGTCCTCTTCTGCTGCTGCATCTTGCTCCACATCAACGGCACCCCCCAGCTCCCCAGGTACTGTTCCACATCCCGGATACAGCAGTGTCACGCCGTCTTGGGGTTGACTTGCCTGAAAGCAGAGAGTCACATTGGACAAGCACTCCTGTACGCCCTGAACGCACAGGTGGATCAGTGGCTGACTCCGCACCAACTGGAGATCGGCAAAGTGGTTTGTGACAACGGAAGAAATTTGTTGGCGGCATTGCATTTGGGCAAGTTGACACATGTGCCGTGCATGGCACATGTGTGTAATCTGATCGTACAACGCTTTGTGCATAAGTACCCAGGCTTACCGGACATCCTTAAGCAGGCCAGGAAGGTGTGTGGCCATTTCAGGCGTTCCTACACGGCCATGGCACACTTTGCAGATATCCAGCGGCGAAACAACATGCCAGTGAGGCGCTTGATTTGCGACAGCCCGACACGTTGGAATTCAACACTCCTAATGTTCGACCTCCTGCTCCAACAAGAAAAAGCTGTTAATTAATATTTGTATGACCGGGGTGCTAGGACAGCCTCTGGGGAGCTGGGAATTTATTTGCCACATTACTGGACGCTCATGTGCAATACCTGTAGGCTCATGCGTCCTTTTGAGTAGGTTACAAACCTAGTCAGTCGCACAGAAGGCACCATCAGCAACATAATACCATTTGTTTTCTTCCTGGAGCGTGCCCTGCGAAGAGTGCTGGATCAGGCCGTAGATGAGCGTGAAGAGGAAGAGGAAGAGTTGTGGTCACCATCACCACCAGAAACAGCCTTATCAGCATCGCTTGCTGGACCTGCGGCAACGCTGGAAGAGGATTGTGCGGAAGAGGAGTCAGAGGAGAAATGTGGCTTTGAGGAGGAGGAGGAAGACCAAACACAACAGGCATCCCGTCACCTATCTGGTACCCGTGGTGTTGTTTGTGGCTGGGGGGAAGAACATACCTTCATTGAGATCACTGAGGAGGAGGAACGGAAAATGAGTAGCTCGGCATCCAACCTTGAGCAAATGGGGTCTTTTATGCTGTCGTGCCTGTTGAGGGACCCTTGTATAAAAAGGCTGAAGGAGAACGACCTGTATTGGGTGTCCACGCTACTTGACCCCCGGTATAAGCAGAAAGTGGCAGAAATATTACCAAATTACAACAAGTCGGAACAGATGCAGCATTTGCAAAATAAATGAAAAAGTATGCTTTACACATCGTATAAGGGTGATGTCACAGCACAACGGGAATCTAATAGGGGAAGAGGTGAAAGTAATCCTCCTCCTCCCACGACCACGCCGGCAAGGACAGGACGCTTTAAAGACGTTTTTTTGATGGAGGACATGCAGAGCTTTTTAAGTCCTACGCATCGCCACAGCCCTTCGGGATCCACCCTCAAAGAATGACTCGACCGACAGGTAGCAGACTACCTCGCCTTAACTGCAGATATTGACACTCTGAGGAGCGATGAACCCCTTGACTACTGGGTGTGCAGGCTTGAACTGTGGCCTGAGCTATCATAATTTGCGATAGAACTTCTGGCCTGCCCCGCTTCAAGTGTCCTGTCAGAAAGGACCTTCAGTGCAGCAGGGGGTATTGTCACTGAGAAGAGAAGTTGCCTAGGTCAAAAAAGTCTAGATTACCTCACCTTTATTAAGATGAATGAGGGATGGATCCCGAAGGGACTGACACTGGGCGATACATTCGACTTAAAAAGGCCTGATGATATGAGCTGCCTTGGGCTAAAAATGGTGACCCTATGTAGGAGGAACAGTCCCTATTCTGCTCTGTGTCAGTGTGTATCAGGGTCCCTGAGGACAGGTGTCAATCCATATCTGCCAAGTGACCCTATGTAGGGGGAACAGTCCCTATTCTGCTCTGTGTCAGTGTGTATCAGGGTCCATGAGGACAGGTGTCAATCCATATCTGCCAAGTGACCCTATGTAGGGGGAAAAGTCCCTATTCTGCTCTGTGTCAGTGTGTATCAGGGATCATTAGGATAGGTGTCAATCCATATCTGCCAAGCGACCCTATGTATGGGGAACAGTCCCTTTTCTGCTTTGTGTCAGTGTGTATCAGGGTCTCTGAGGACAGGTGTCAATCCATATCTGCCAAGTGACCCTATGTAGGGGGAACAGTCCCTATTCTGCTCTGTGTCAGTGTGTATCAGGGTCTCTGAGGACAGGTGGCAATCCATATCTGCCAAGTGACCCTATGTAGGGAGAACAGTCCCTATTCTGATCTGTGTCAGTGTGTATCAGGGATCCTTAGGGTAGGTGTCAATCCATATCTGCCAAGTGACCCTATGTAGGGGGAACAGTCCCTATTCTGCTCTGTGTCAGTGTGTATCAGGGATCCTTAGGATAGGTGTCAATCCATATCTGCCAAGTGACCCTATGTAGGGGGAAGAGTCCCTATTATGCTCTGTGTCAGTGTGTATCAGGGTCCCTGAGGACAGGTGTCAATCCATATCTGCCAAGTGACCCTATGTAGGGGGAACAGTCCCTATTCTGCTCTGTGTCAGTGTGTATCAGGGATCCTTAGGACAGGTGTAAATCCATATCTGCCAAGTGACCCTATGTAGGGGGAACAGTCCCTATTTTGCTCTGTGTCAATGTGTATCAGGGTCCCTGAGGACAGGTGTCAATCCATATCTGCCAAGTGACCCTATGTAGGGGGAACAGTGCCTATTCTGCTCTGTGTCAGTGTGTATCAGGGATCCTTATGATAGGTGTCAATCCATATCTGCCAAGTGACCCTATGTAGTGGGAACAGTCCCTATTCTGCTCTGTGTCAGTGTGTATCAGGGTCCCTGAGGACAGGTGTCAGTCCATATCTGCCAAGTGACCCTATGTAAGGGGAACAGTCCATATTCTGCTCTGTGTCAGCTTGTATCAGGGTCCCTGAGGACAGGTGTCAATCCATATCTGCCAAGTGACCCTTGTAGGGGGAACAGTCCCTATTCTGCTCTGTGTCAGTGTGTACCAGGGTCTCTGATGACAGGTGTCAATCCATATCTGCCAAGTGACCCTATGTAGGGGGAACAGTCCCTATTCTGCTCTGTGTCAGTGTGTATCAGGGATCCTGAGGGTAGGTGTCAATCCATATCTGCCAAGTGACCCTATGTAGGGGGAACAGTCCCTATTCTGCTCTGTGTCAGTGTGTATCAGGGATCCTTAGGATAGGTGTCAATCCATATCTGCCAAGTGACCCTATGTAGGGGGAACAGTCCCTATTATGCTCTGTGTCAGTGTGTATCAGGGTCCCTGAGGACAGGTGTCAATCCATATCTGCCAAGTGACCCTATGTAGGGGGAACAGTCCCTATTCTACTCTGTGTCAGTGTGTATCAGGGATCCTTAGGATAGGTGTCAATCCATTTCTGCCAAGTGACCCTATTTAGGGGGAACAGTCCCTATTCTGATCTGTGTCAGTGTGTATCAGGGTCCCTGAGGACAGGTGTCAATCCATATCTGCCAAGTGACCCTATGTAGGGGGAACAGTCCATATTCTGCTCTGTGTCAGTGTGTATCAGGTTCCCTGAGGACAGGTGTCAATCCATATCTGCCAAGTGACCCTTGTAGGGGGAACAGTCCCTATTCTGCTCTGTGTCAGTGTGTATCAGGGATCCTTAGGATATGTGTCAATCCATATCTGCCAAGTGACCCTATGTAGGGGGAACAGTCCCTATTATGCTCTGTGTCAGTGTGTATCAGGGTCCCCGAGGACAGGTGTCAATCCATATCTGCCAAGTGACCCTATGTAGGGGGAACAGTCCCTATTCTGCTCTGTGTCAGTGTGTATCAGGGATCCTTAGGATAGGTGTAAATCCATATCTGCCAAGTGACCCTATGTAGGGGGAACAGTCCCTATTCTGCTCTGTGTCAGTGTGTATCAGGGATCCTTAGGATAGGTGTCAATCCATATCTGCCAAGTGACCCTATGTAGGGGGAACAGTCCCTATTATTCTCTGTGTCAGTGTGTATCAGGGTCCCTGAGGACAGGTGTCAATCCATATCTGCCAAGTGACCCTATGTAGGGGGAACAGTCCCTATTCTACTCTGTGTCAGTGTGTATCAGGGATCCTTAGGATAGGTGTCAATCCATTTCTGCCAAGTGACCCTATTTAGGGGGAACAGTCCCTATTCTGATCTGTGTCAGTGTGTATCAGGGTCCCTGAGGACAGGTGTCAATCCATATCTGCCAAGTGACCCTATGTAGGGGGAACAGTCCATATTCTGCTCTGTGTCAGTGTGTATCAGGTTCCCTGAGGACAGGTGTCAATCCATATCTGCCAAGTGACCCTTGTAGGGGGAACAGTCCCTATTCTGCTCTGTGTCAGTGTGTATCAGGGATCCTTAGGATATGTGTCAATCCATATCTGCCAAGTGACCCTATGTAGGGGGAACAGTCCCTATTATGCTCTGTGTCAGTGTGTATCAGGGTCCCCGAGGACAGGTGTCAATCCATATCTGCCAAGTGACCCTATGTAGGGGGAACAGTCCCTATTCTGCTCTGTGTCAGTGTGTATCAGGGATCCTTAGGATAGGTGTAAATCCATATCTGCCAAGTGACCCTATGTAGGGGGAACAGTCCCTATTCTGCTCTGTGTCAGTGTTTATCAGGGATCCTTAGGATAGGTGTCAATCCATATCTGCCAAGTGACCCTATGTAGGGGGAACAGTCCCTATTCTGCTCTGTTTCAGTGTGTATCAGGGTCCCTGAGTGCAGGTGTCAATCTATATCTGCCAAGTGACCCTATGTAGGGGGGACAGTCCCTATTCTGCTCTGTGTTAGTGTGTATCAGGGTCCCTGAGGACAGGTGTCAATCCATATCTGCCAAGTGACCCTTTGTATGGGGAACAGTCCCTATTCTGCTTTGTGTCAGTGTGTATCAGGGTCCATGAGGACAGGTGTCAATCCATATCTGCCAAGCGACCCTATGTAGGGGGAACAGTCCCTATTCTGCTCTGTGTCAGTGTGTATCAGGGTCTCTGAGGACAGGTGTCAATCCATATGTCAAGTTGTCAATATGTCATATGTCAGGTGTCAATCCATATCCATTGTGATTTAGGAATGTTAGGTGATTTATGCCCTTTATTAATTAAATCCAGACTCTGCATCAACTGTGTAATTTTCCATGGGAGTTTTGCCATGGATCCCCCTCCGGCATGCCACAGTCCAGGTGTTAGTCCCCTTGAAACAACTTTTCCATTACTATTGTGGCCAGAATTCGCCTGCCCATTGAAGTCTATGGCGGTTCGCCCGGTTCGCGAACGTTTGCGGAAGTTCGCGTTCGCCGTTCGCGAACCGAAAATGTTATGTTCGCGACATCACTACACAGAATACTCCTAATTTCCTAAACCACCGCTGTGGAGGTGGAAATCATACACATTTACCTCAATACCCAGCTTCCCCACAAACACTTATTTGGGGCTGTTGCACAGCGCTGACATTTATCTACTTTTGGACACAATGATAAATTAATTAGTGGCATTTGATTAGCAGCACCTGCCTGCAACGTAAACTCTTGATTTATTTGGAAGTAGTAAGGTTGTAATTTGTTTTTCACACAGTTTTTCACCAATGGTTTATCCATTTTGGCTTTTTTTTAATAAATCATGACATGGTGTAATACGTCAAGTATTGTTGTTCGTCTGAGGTTATATCTACGTAATTTTAATATCTGCTAAGGATTGATATTAGTATACCATGCTTTCAGTTTACCATGTCAGTATTCCCCAGTAGTGGGGAAAGTGATGGAAACCATGTTAAAGAATAAGATTGTTGAACATCTAAAATCACATGGATTTTAAGATGAAAGACAACTTGGGTTTACTTCAGGGAGATCATGCCAAACTATTATTATCTCTATAAATCCTTGAACATAAAAACCCTAGGGCAGAGTACAGAATATTTGATAGAGTCCTAACCTCAACATCTGAGGAGAGGGATTTAGGGGTGATTATTTCTGATGACTTAAAGGTAGGCAGACAATGTAATAGAGCAGCAGGAAATGCTAGCAGAATGCTTGGTTGTATAGGGAGAGGTATTAGCAGTAGAAAGAGAGAAGTGCTCATGCCATTGTACAGAACACTGGTGAGACCTCACTTGGAGTATTGTACGCAGTACTGGAGACCGTATCTCCAGAAGGATATTGATACTTTAGAGAGAATTCAGAGAAGGGCTACTAAACTGGTTTATGGATTGCAGGATAAAACTTACCAGGAAAGGTTAAAGGATCTTAACATGTATAGCATGGAGGAAAGACGAGACAGGGGGGATATGATAGAAACATTTAAATACATAAAGGGAATCAACACAGTAAAGGAGGAGACTATATTTAAAAGAAGAAAAACTACCACAACAAGAGGACATAGTCTTAAATTAGAGGGACAAAGGTTTAAAAATAATATCAAGAAGTATTACTTTACTGAGAGGGTAGTGGATGCATGGAATAGCCTTCCATCTGAAGTGGTAGAGGTTAACACAGTAAAAGAGTTTAAGCATGCGTGGGATAGGCATAAGGCTATCCTAACTATAAGATAAGGTCAGAGACTAATGAAAGTATTTAGAAAATTGGGCAGACTAGATGGGCCGAATGGTTCTTATCTGCCGTCACATTCTATGTTTCTATGTTTATTGATTTTTTTTGATTGGGTAACTAAAATAATAGATCAGGGTGGTGCAGTAGACTTTGCCTACCAAGATGTCAGTAAGGCTTTTGACACTGTTTCACATAGAAGGGTCATCAATAAACTGCAATCTTTAAGTTTGGATTCCAATATTGTTGAATGGGTTAGGCAGTGGCTAAATTACAGGCAACAGAGGGTTGTAGTCAATGGAGTATATTCGAAGCAAGGTCTAGTTACCAGTGGGGTACCTCAGGGATATGTACTTGGACAAATTATCTTTAATATTTTTATTAGTAATATTGCAGAAGTTCTTGATGGTAAGGTATGTCTTTTTGCTGATGATACTAAGATATGTAACAGGGTTGATGTTCCAGGAGGTATAAGCCAAATGGCAAATTATTTAAGTAAAAATGGTCAGAGCTGTGGCAACTGACATTTAATGTGGATAAGTGCAAGATCCATTACCTTGGACGTAAAAACCGAAGGACAGAGTATAGGATATTTGATACCCTTCTAACTTCAACATCTGAGGAAAGGGATTTAGGAGTAATTATTTCCTACCTTTAAGTCAGATGACCTAAAGGTAGGAAGACAATGTAACAGAGCAGCTGGAAATGCTAGCAGTATGCTCAGGGCCGCCATCAGGGGGTGACAACCATAACAGTTGTCACGGGCCCGGCGGCCCTGGGGGGCCCGGCCGCCCGGGCCCCACGTGTGGGGCCCATCGGGTGGCCCACACACTTAGGGCCACCCGATGAGCCCCCTCCTTCAGGGGCCCGGTCAGCGCTGTGGCCGTTGTATAGCGCGACCGGGCCCCTTAAAAAAAAAAAAAAAGAGCAGCCGCAGCAAGTGCTGCTGGGAGGAAATAGTCACTTCCTCCTAGCTCACTCCGCGCGGGAGGAGCGCGCGCGCGGCAATGAGGGAGAACCAAGCCGACTACTCCCATCAGCCCCAGCCACCCTCCTGCAAAGAAAGGTAAGAGACAGGAGGGTGGCTGGGAAATGAGCTGTGTGTGTGCATGTATGTATGTTGAATCGCCCCAATTTCTGATGAATTGTGATTCATTTAAAACAGAATGCACAGTGTAAAATAATATTAAACATATTTTTACATTGCACTGTTCTCCTGTTTTAAACCATGTTAATTATGGCATATAAACTCACTGATTATTGTGAAAGAGATTAATTGTAATCAATACTTATACAGGATATAATTTACCGAGAAGCATAAATTCTGGATGTATGAAACATTGCTTGCTTTTCTTTACTGCTCAATTTTGAATCTAACTAGTGAATTAAATATTGTTTTGTGATTTTTTTGAGGGGCAAAAACTGTGCCATGTGCTTTTAAGATGTTTGCTAGATTTCTTACTGAACGGTTCTTAGCTATGTATGTGTGTGTCTGCATGTATGTCTATGTATGTATGTCTGTCTGTCTGTATGTGTATGTCTGAATGCATGTATGTCTATGTATGTATGTCTGTCTGTATGTGTATGTCTGAATGCATGTATGTCTATGTATGTATGTATGTATGTCTGTATGCATGTCTGTGTCTGTATGCATGTATGTGTATGTATGTCTGTCTGTCTGTGTCTGTCTGTATGCATGTATGTCTGTCTGTCTGTATGTGTCTGTCTGTATGCATGTATGTCTATGTATGTCTGTCTGGATGCATGTATGTCTATATATGTCTGTCTGGATGCATGCATGTCTGTCTGTATGTCTATGTCTGTCTGGATGCATGCATGTCTGTCTGTATGTCTATGTCTGTCTGTATGCGTGTATGTCTGTCTGGATGCATGTATGTCTGTGTGTCTGGATGCACGTATGTGTATGTATGTCTGTCTGCATGCATGTCTGTCTGTCTGCATGCATGTCTGTCTGTATGTCTATGCATGTCTGTCTGTCCGTATGTCTATGTATGTATGTATGTCTATGTATGTATGTATGTCTGTATGCATGTATGTCTGTATGCATGTATGTCTATGTATGTATGTCTGGATATGTCTATGTCAGTCTGACTGCATGCATGCATGTGTGTCTGTCTATGTATGTTTGTGTATGTCTGTATGCATGCATGTATGTCTGTCTGTCTGTATGTCTATGTATGTATATATGTATGTCTGTATGTTAGTATGCATGTATGTCTGCATATCATTATGAACGTAGGTCTGTGTGTATGGATGTCTGTATGCATGTATGTCTGTCAGTATGTCTGTATATATGCATGCATGTCAGTCTGTATGTATGTATGTATGAATGTATGTCTGTGTATGTCTGTATGCCATTATGAATGTATGTGTGTATGGATGTCAGTGTCTGTATGTATGAATGTGTGTATGTATGTATGTCGGTGTCTGTATGTATGTGTCTTTATGTCCTCTTGCATGTGTGTCTGTATGTATGTTAGTATGTGTCTGTCTGTCACTATGTATGCCTGTGTGTATGTCTCAGTATGTGTGTGTCAGTATGTATGCCTGTATGCGTGTATGTCTGTTTCAGTATGTGTGTCTGTTAGTATGTATCTGTGTCCTTTTGTATCAGTGTGTGCATTTGTGTCTGTGTGTGGACTCAGTGGGCGGTATTTGGAGGCGGGCCCCAGGGGGCCCAGACCCTGAGCTGAGTTAGGGGCCCCAAAATTTCTGGTGGCGGCCCTGAGTATGCTTGTTTGTATAGGGAGAGGTATTAGCAGTAGAAAGAGGGAAGTGCTCATGCCATTGTACAGAACACTGGTGAGACCTCACTTGGAGTATTGTACGCAGTACTGGAGACCGTATCTTCAGAAGGATATTGATACCTTAGAGAGAGTTCAGAGAAGGGCTACTAAACTGGTTCATGGATTGCAAGATAAAACTTACCAGGAAAGGTTAAAGGATCTTAACATGTATAGCTTGGAGGAAAGACGAGACTGTAACTTCACAAAATAGTGGGAATATTGTTTTACTCAGAAGGTGTAACGGAGTATAATTTGGGGATTTTTATGACAGTGGTACATATTAAGTGCCAAAGGCATACAATGGGGGTATCGTTATACTCAGCAGATGTAGCTGAACACAATATGGGGTTCTGTGCAGGAATAGCACACACCAGCTTTACGAAATACACATTACAAAATCCTTGCTATATGTGTATATGCCAAAATAAAGAAAAAACAAAATTTTACTCCAATATTTAGCAGATTGGCGATAAAATTTGGGTTGCAATTTTGTTTTCTGTGATGGCTACTAAACCTACAAGACAAACATACCAAAATCTAAAAATTTTGCAAACTGAAATTTTTTTTAGTCCTTCTACTTTGTGACCTGTAGCTTTCAAAATAAGCTGAAATACTATACATATGATGTACTCTATAAATCAAGACAAATAAATGAATTTATTTTGAATTACTTTTTCTAAACTGGACATACTATGCACATGCAATTATTGCCAAAACTGCCAAATAAATGTGTGTTTTTTTTTGGCATTTTTATATAATTAATGAGAATGTATCTATGTACATGTGACATCAAATTAAAGTCCTGTTTGTCCTCTAAAAAGCGATGTATAATATGTGTTTGGTGCAATAAATGACAGAGATGCAAATTTTGTTTGAATACAAACAGCAAAAAAATGCAAAAATGGCCTTTGTTCTTAAGCATAAGACAAGCTTCTGAAGCTGTGTCCTTAACCCCTTAAAAATGCCCCAAAATTTGAAAAAAAAAAAAAACGTGTTTTTCACAGTTTTGGCAATAATAGCGTGTGCATAATATGTCCAACTTAGAAAAAGTAATTCAAAATAAATTAATGTATGTGTCTTGATTTATAGAGTACATAATATGTATAGGATTTCAGCTTATTTTACCATAAAGGCATACCATTTCTTAAAGAAGACATCCCAGGGTATTTCAAAAGGCATATTTTGAACCTTAGCGTGGGATCATTTTTCCGCTAGCTTGTACCAAGTGTAGTGGTAAAAAGCGTTTTTTCTGCCTTTTTGACACACAAAGTGAGTTTGCACAGTATATTTTTCAAACTTTATGTGTACTACGACTGTATAATACTTCATATGTTGCTCAGCTATGTCGTCTGAGTACAGCAATACCCCCATATGTACCTTTGCCAGGTATATGTGGACATGGAAGGGGCACATTTTAGACACAGCCATTCTAGTTTTTTTTCAAACACATTTTTTACGCTGTTCCCATGTCCCATTTTAGAGTATTTTACCAGGCTATATAATCCAAATACCCCATAAAGGCATACCCTTTCTTAAAGAAGACATCCCAGGGTATTTCAAAAGGCATATTTTTTTTTTTTATAATTGAAGTTTATTGTTTTATGTTCAGTTTAGACATCTGCAATATTTCACCTTAGCATTGCTACAGTTTACAGAGTATAGATTTAGATACAGCGGTAACACCATTAAAAACATGAGGCAGAACAATAACAACATTATAACTTATCGAGATATAAACATTTACATTTATGTCATTGTGTGCCTCAACATCTGGTGGGTGTCATGTCTATATTTTCTGTAATGAATCTCCTTCTGTATCAGGTATGAAGGGTAGTACCCCCTATGGTTCCTGCATATCGTAGGTGTGAGGCCTTTGTATGTAATCCCTTGCAGGGGATATCATCTTAAAACGGAAATGTTAGATCACCCTAGCTGGGGGTCTTTGATACCAGTTGATGCAGATGTTTTCTTACCATGCATAGTCGTATTAAACTAAAAATAAGAATACAAATAAAAAGAAAACCAAAAAGAAAAAACAAAACAAAAACAACCTATGAACGTTGACCTCTTAGAATTTTCACAAAGGGATTTCGGTATGTTATGTGGTATAGTATGTGGACGTGGGCTCCAGTTTTATGCTGAAGCATCAGCTCTCCTCTTGCTCCTAGTATTAGATTGGTACCCGTGCTTCAGCCTCTTTTTTTGTGTTCCCCCCCCTCCCCTTTTTTTTAATTTATTTATTTATATTATTTTTGTTTTCCTGCTTCTATTCCTCATCCCTCCTATTTTGGTATGGGGGGCTGGAGGGGTACAAGGCCTCCCATGGTTCCCAGATTCTTCTCGTTTTAGAGCCAGCTCCCAAGGAGAGGACAGCCATACGTTCGTACGAGTAGTTAAGGTTGATTCTGTCCACCAACATTGATGCCGTAGAACAGAGCCTCGATTTCCACCCAAGAGCTATAAGTGCCCTGGCTGCCAAAGCGATATGTGCCACCAGTGCCTTTTCATAAAAAGTTATACCCGGTGGGAACTCCAGCCAGAGATACACTTCGCGGTCCCGTGGGACTCTAATGTGGAGGCTCTCCACTAATTTTGCTGTTGCTTCCCAAAGGGGTCGGATCACTTTACAATCCCACCAGACATGTAACATGGTGCCCCTTTCTAGACTACACCTCCAGCATGTTGCAGTTACTGTCTTATAGATATGGCTGAGTCTATCTGGTGTAAGATACCATCAATAAAGGAGCTTTCGGTGTGCTTCATTATGGGAATAGCATCTAGTGACACCTTTCAGTGCGTTTAGCCTCTTGATCCATCTCTCCTGTGTGACTATCTCTCCCGTTTCTTTCTCCCATTGTGACACCATGGCCATGGTTGTCTGAGCCTTAGGGGCCGCAAGGACTCTATAACAGCTAGATAGGAGTTTGGGTTTCATTGGGGCTGTCCAGCACAAGGCTAGTAAGTGTTGTATTTCTTTGCCTGCAGGGGTATCGTCAGGCGTTGCATAATTGGCGTGTGAAATTAGTATGCTTTTGATCTGGAGATACGAGAATGTAAATTTGGACGGCAGTTTATATTTCACCTGTAGTGTCGGAAACGGAGTCAGTGTGCCTCCAGTAATCAGTTGGGATAACCTGGTTATTCCTTGGGTCACCCATGCTGTTATGGGGAGCTCCGGGGAGACCGCTTTTAGTGCTGCTAGCGGCGCCAGTCTGTGATATTTGGTGGGTACATTTCTCATGTTGTTGAGTATGTCCCAAACGGCTAGAGACGCCGTTGTCGTAGGGTATAGGGTGGCAGGGGTTTTATGTCTCAGTGTTGGGGGGGTCCACATGTGCGCTGTCAGGAGGTCCCCTGGGACTTGTTGTCTCTCCATATCCACCCACCCCAGCTTGCCGCTTGGTGCATGGAGGTTAATGGCCTGGGCCAGAAGAGCAGCTCTGCTGTATATCCACACCTGAGGGACGCCCATGCCACCCTCCACGTATGGTCTCTGTAAAACACCTCTTGCTACTCTGGCTCTACTTTTATGCCATACAAAATCCATGAAGAGCTGTTGCACTTTGTCACAGTAACTTTTAGGGGTTTGGATAGGTATCATCCTAAATATATACAGCAGCTTAGGCAGGGAGATCATCTTGAGGGCATTTATACGGCCAGACCAAGAGATTCTCGTTTCCCTCCATTTGTCTAGTTCCTGTCTCAGTGCTGTCAACACATGGTAGTGATTGAATTTTATCAGTGTTGCTATGGATTTGGTTATTTTTATTCCTAGGTACACTACGTACTCGTCTCTCCAGTCAAATTGGAAGTGACTCGATAGGGACTCCTGCCTTTGATGTGGTATGTTAATCGGGAGAGCTTGCGTTTTACCAGTGTTAAGTTTGTAATAGGAGAGTGCTCCAAAAGCTGAGAGTAGATCCATCAGCCGTGGGAGGGACGTTTCGGGGCTGGATAATGTTAGAATGATATCGTCCGCGAACAGTGAGAGTTTATGGTTCTGATCTCCGACGTCTATACCTTTGATATCTGGGGAGTCGCGTATGCGTTGGGCCAGAGGCTCCAGGCATAATATAAACAAGAGCGGGGATAGAGGGCAGCCCTGCCTAGTACCATTTGTTATGTCGAAAGGAGGGGATATAAATCCAGCGTTGGACACGCTAGCTGTCGGGTGAGAATATAGTGCCATAATGGCGGTAGCGAAGGCCGGGGGGAACCCAAACTTCTTCATCACCTCCAGCATGTATTGCCAATTTAATCGATCGAAGGCCTTCTCCGCGTCCAGCACTAAGAGAAGGCCCTCTCTCGACTGCGCCTGTATGTGGTGTATCACATTCAGGAGGTGTCTCGAATTGTCCGAGCCCTGCCTTCCTTTAATAAAGCCAGATTGGTTATAGTGAATAAGTTTTGGTAAAAGTGGGCTTAGTCTCTCTGCTAAAATTTTTGCATAAATTTTTGTGTCTGTATTTAATAGTGATATAGGTCTAAAGTTTGCGCATGCAGTCGTTTTTTTGCCTGGTTTGGGTAAAGTGACTATGTGGGCCAGGAGCATCTCTTTTGGAAGGGATCCTTTCCTAAAGCAGGTATTAAATAATTCTGTTAAATGCACGCTAATTTGTGTTTGGAAAGTTTTGTAATAGAGCGCTGACAGGCCATCCGGCCCTGGGCTCTTGGCCGATGGTAGATCTGTTATATGTTTTTGTACTTCCTCTAGTGTTATAGGCTTTGTAAGGCCTTGCATGTCTTCCTCTTGTATCTTTGGTAACTGTGTCGTTTCTAGGAAGTCCTGTATTTGTTGCGTTGTTGGGACATTAGTATTAGGATCTTTTTTGAGATTGTTTAGTTTGCTGTAGTAGTTGGCAAATTCCTGTACAATTTTATCTGGGTTAAGAATTTTATCCCCTTTTGTTGTGTGAAGGAATTCTATCCTCGTAGCTTGTGCCCTTTTTTTTAGTTGGGAGGCTAAAAGGGCTCCTGCTCTATTGCCCAATTCAAAATGTCGCTGTTTAAATCTGCGGAGTAGGAAGTTGGTTTTGGCTAGTTCTAAATCTGCCAATTGACATTGGACATCTTTTAGGGCTAGTGCCTGTTGGGGTGTGGGTGCTGATTTGTTAAGGGAAGAGATCTCTGTCAGCTTTTTAGTTAACTCTATGTATTTTTTAAGTCTCTGGGTTTTCGCAAAGCTAGCGTGTTTTATCAATACCCCGTATGTATGCTTTGTGTGCTAACCAAAGTGAATCTGGCCTAGTGTCAGGTAACTTATTTGTGTCAAAGTATAAATTCAGTTCGTTTTGAATATCCTTAGTCGTAGTTGCATTGGTGAGCAAGTGCTCGTTCATGCGCCAAGAGCCCTTGCCCCTAGTGGGGAATTGCTCTCCCAGCTGTAGCGTTACTGGCGCATGGTCCGACCACGTGATAAGACCCACCTCGGACAACTGTACCCTGAGAATTGTTGAACTATGAATGAGGAATCTGTCAATTCGGGAGTATGAGTTATGGACAGGGGAATGGAATGAATAGTCCCTCTCCCTGGGGTGCATTACCCTCCACGGATCCATGTATCCCTGAGTCAGTAGGATTTGGTTCAGTTTTCGTGTTGTAGAGCGTCTATGGAGTGTCGTGTTATGAGTCACTTCCTTTGAGGACGTAACGTCCATCTGTTCGTCTAGGATAAAATTTGTGTCCCCTCCGATGATCACTTCCCCCAGTCTCCACCTGTCCACCTTATCGTATATCTTCCCCAGAAAGGCCGGCTGGTCCGTGTGTGGGCCATATATGTTAACTAACGTGTATTGTGCATTATTGATCGTGCATTGCACTATCAGAAATCTCCCATGCTTGTCCGCATGTTTTGCCACCAGGGTGAAGGCTACGTCTTTACTGATGAGGATAGAGACACCTCTTTTCTTTGTTGCGTAGCAAGCATGGAAATCTATTGGGAATTGAGGGGAGTTGAGTTTGGGCCTGTGACCCCATTTGAAGTGGGTCTCCTGAAAGAACACTATGTGTGCTCGTGCCCTTTTTGCCTCCTGCAATGCTAGACGCCTTTTATGAGGGGTGTTTAGCCCCTTTACATTGAGCGAAAAGATATTAAGCACCATTTGTAGACTGAAATCCTTTTTTTTTTGTACCTGGGGACCCTCGGTGACCTAGTGTGTACCCAGCCAGCCCTTTCACCTGTCTCCACTTTCCTTTATCTACCTTAACCCTTGTTGTGTCCCCGCATTTAGAGGTCAAGACAATAAGAAAAACATAAAATACATAAAACCAAACATGAACTATGTACAGATCTCCCCCTACTCCTGATAGCCTCCGAGTGAAGCTGCCTGAGTAGGATCCCGGGAGAAAAAAAATAGAGATGCAGCGCGATGGGGTCGCCCTGCCATGGCCCATCGCTGAGCCTGATGAGAGCGTGATCAGATCAATTTAAGAAAAAGTGCAGTTTTGCACGGCTCCCTTTCCGCCCCCCTCCTCACGGACTACTTGGGGTCAACGAGGACAGTCACTGAAATTAACAGTAGTAATCAACAATGAATTGGTCATCCACTTTTCTACTCCCATTTCTATTAAACCCTTTTTTTTTTTTTTTTTTTTTTTTAAACTAAGTGAGAGATTAAAATAAGTAGAGATGGATATATATGTCATGAGTGAGATAGCAATGAGATGATTGCAAAGTTTGTATGGAGGCAATACTGCACCCAGTCTGTAGTCATCTTGCAGCTCTGCGGCGTGTGCCGAAATCAAGCTTCAGCGTCATGGTTTCGCGGATCACTTGGTTGTTGCAACTCTCTGCCAGTTCCCCGTGATGCGGTTCAATGCTGGTTATGGCCCTTTGGTGGGTGATGTTTCTTCTTGTACTTGTATGTTCCACTGCCCAGCAGTTTGCGACCTTCCTCTGGTGTGGATACCACTTTGTCTGTGCCATTTTTGTGAATAATCAGATGCGTGGGAAAGCCCCACTTGTATGGGATTTGTGCACCCCTTAGTGCTCTTGTTATATTGCCAAATGATCTCCTCTTGGCTAGCGTAGTGGGTGACAGGTCCGCGAAAAGCTGCAGGCCCGGGTATTTGTGCGCCAATTTCTCCGTGTCTCTGGACGCTTGCATCAATCTGTCTTTGATGGCGTAGAAGTGGACCCAGACAATGGCGTCCCTTGGGACTGTGGCGGGGATGTTCTTGGGTTTTTGCATCCTATGAGCCCTGTCAATCTCCAGTTCCTGAGTTGTGGCTTCTGGGAGCAGGATTTGGAATATTTGGTGTATGTATGCCTTTAATTCTGGCGTTTTGATCTCCTCCGGAATGCCTCGCAGGCGGATATTATTCCTGCGCGACCTGTCCTCCATGTCTGTGAGTTTTGATTGCATTGCTTGTAGCTGTGCAGAGAAATCTGTATATGCATCAGCCAGTGTATTATGTGCCTCTATTATCTCCTCCGTTTTATCCTCCAAATGTGCTGTGCGCTCCCCTATAGCCTGCACTTCCCGCCTAATCTCCGCCGCCAATTTCTGGAAGTCTGACCTGATAGTGGATTTGAGGTCGTCTAGCAGCTTATGCAGGGTGGTATCTGCTGCCGGAATCGCTGTGGTAAGTGAGATTGTGGTCAGATCACTTTGCTCTGACTCACTCCGGTCAGATTCTGAGACCGGCGAGCGGGCTTCTCCGACGCCATCTTGGGTGCGCTTACTCGGCGAGGCCAGGGCTGATATCTGCAACGACGGGGTCCTGGATTTCGCTTTCCGTGCCGACTTGCTTGCCATGCCACCGGGAGTCTTGTGCGGTATTGTGATGTAGTTTGTCTCTCGTTGGTTGTGTGGAATCACGCTTTGTTTGCCGTTTTAATCGACGGAGCTCCGAAGCCGTGCGACCGTTCACATGTGCGTCCTAGCCACGCCCCCCCTCAAAAAGCATATTTTTGAACCGTGGCGTGGGATAATTTTTTTGCTAGCTTGTACCAAGTGTAGTGGTAATGAGCGTTTTTTCTGCCTTTTTGACAAAGTGAGTTTTCACAGTATATTTTGCAAACCTTATGTGTGCTACAACTGTATAATACTACATATGTTGCTCAGCTATGTCGTCTGAGTACAGCAATACCCCTGTATGTACCTTTGTCACGTATATGTGGATATATGTGGATCATTATTCGTTGTTAACTGCTTCCCCGCCATGATGGACCAGGTCCATCATTCGGCAGGAAGGGGTTAAGGGGTTAAAAAGAAAAAAGAAAAAAGAAAAAAGCAGGGCATGCAAGTATATAGCTGCATATATGTATGCATATAAATTGATCCAATAATAGAATATCCAACAAGGTAGCAGCACTCACGGAGTTATTAAAAAATCCAATCTTTATTAGAACATTTTAAAATGAGATCGACGTTTCAGTCCAACAAATAGGACTTTCCTCAGGATCAAACAGGATCCTATTTGTTGGACTGAAACGTCGATCTCATTTTAAAATGTTCTAATAAAGATTGGATTTTTTAATAACTCCGTGAGTGCTGCTACCTTGTTGGATATTCTGGATAATCAAGCCCTGGCTAAGCACCCGGTTCTTAAGGCGATTTACAGCGTGAATGCAAGAACTTTCTCCTTTTTCTTTTATATATATATATATATATATATATATATATATATATATATATATATATATATATATATATATATATATATATATATATACAATTAAAAGAAACATATACCAGTATATACACCTCCCCAATGTGATCACAGCAGGAATTTGTAACATTACCAATATAGGACCAATATGGGACTGGACTGTAATGCAAACAGCGTAGAACTGGATTTGGGTATAAAATTCTCCAGAGCCGTGCCAGGCTCTGTAAAACAGGCTCAGGGGTGCCAATACTGGCTAACGATCCAGGTGATCCAGATAGATGAGACTCCAAAATTTAGATGCAAAATATATTTATTGTATAAAAATGTTATAAAAAAGTATAGACACTAATGGGCACTATGGGGGTGGAACCCAAAGCAGACAATAGTATATATATAGCAAAATTGGAGTTCCACTTACCCCTATCTTTTTTGTATCCCAGAGTGTCAAAAATACACATAAAATAACAAATATAAATATGCAGAAGATTGAAGCAGACGCGTTTCGGCTAACAGCCTTCCGCCAGTGCTTATCTTCATGTTCTGTTGGGTCTTCTTTTATAAGTCCTATCTGTCCCGTTCACCTGGATTCAATTTCGTACCGGCGTCGCGTCACTTCCGGTTTGGCGGGTGACGTCACTTCCGTTTTTTTCGGCCGGCTGGAACGCACACTGAAACGCGGCGTTCAGGATGTTGGTTGCTCTTAACTGTTATGATTGAGTCCCCATAGCAACCTTAGCCTCCATATTTGCAGAATATCATAATAAAATAAAAAAATATAAAGATTAAAAATAAAATCTATAAATGGCATACACAATACAAGTATTATATTCACTAACATCAATCTCTTTGTGTTTAGAGTGAAATAGAGTAATGTATTCTTAGAAAAGCTATTTAATTATATACATTAAACAATGCAATGTGTAGCCACAGAAACCCCACATTTAGATAACAATTAAACAGAAAGCAAGTGTAGCCTTCTAAACCTGGTAATTCAAGTAAAATAAGTTCTAAAAAATATATGGATTCTATAAAAAATGTATAAACTCAAAATCTAAATTCAACCTTCGGGGATAAGGTATTAACATCGAAAATCCACTTGCCCTCTATCTTCGCTAGCTCTTTGACATTATTATCACCCCTCCAATTCTTAAATTTCTTAAAGATGACAGTGTATGACAATAAAGAAGGATCACTGCCATGTTTCTCAGTGAAGTGTGCCGATACACTATGCTTCATATACCCCCTCTGGATATTGCCCACATGCTCCGCAACCCTGGTTTTAAATGCTCTGGTAGTCATTCCAATGTATTGCAGACCACATGGGCACCAGAGGAGGTATATGACATTAGTGGAGTTACAGGTTAGAACCTGATGGATTTTAAATATTCGATTAGTAGAATGGGAAGTGAATTCTGTCTGTTTTTGTTTGCCAAATATTGTTTTCTTACAAGCTGAGCAGGACTTACAGGGATAAAAACCCTTTTCCAGTCCAAAGAAGTTGTTGCCTTCCCCTTTGTCCCTAATGAAGCTTGTAGTTAGATGTTGCTGTGGCAAACCTAGCCACTTCTGGACTACGATATGTAGAGGTTGTCCATAAGCTGTAAGGGGGGACTGTATCTTCTATATTGTGTGTGTATTTTATAGGACCGTTCGCATGCTGGCAGCCCTAAGCTACCAGCATACAAACCCTTCGTTTGACGAATTGCGGCCATCCGGGCCGTTCGCCAACCGAACACGGGCTCCCCAGGTAGACCACACACTTAGAAGTCGTGTGTCGCTCGTTAACCGATTGCAACAATGTTGCAATCGGTAATTAAAGGCTCTCCTAGGTGGCCGTCGTTCGACTACCGACCATGCGGCGGTCGGCCATCTTGGATCCTTTGTCTCTCCAGCGGTGTTCGGTCGTCGAGTGCCTGGTACTAAAAACGGCTACTCAATGATACGAACACCGCTGGACTTCCAGAGCGTTCGGGAGTTCCGCTCTCATCACATTGTGTTCCCCATTGGTGTTCGGTAGTTTTAAACCGAACTCGATGGCTAAGTGTATTTTATGCGGTATTCGGTCAGTTCAGCTGGGAGCTGAGCGGTATTCTCCCAAAAGATGCGCTCAGGTCCCAGCTACCTGCCGAACGTTCGGTCATTTAAATCTGCCGAATAGAATGTAAAAACCGTATTTTAATACAGATTATCAGTTCTGCTGCACGAGGGGATAATCCACTTAATCGTCCATTTTAGTGGGAGTATCCTTCTCGTGCAGCACAGCCTGTTGGGAAAGTTACATTGCATGATGGGAGAAATCCCCTGGATTTACTGTATGGAAACCCCTTGCATGGGGAACTGTATAAATATGCCAGCTGTGAATAAAGCCAGTTAGTTGACTCCCAAACTGTGTTTCGTCCGGTTTTGGGAGGATTTGGGAACTTGCCTTACTTTTCAGCGCTGACTGTGGATTTACCTGTGGAACCAGCGGAGATCGGGGATTTTAACATTACACTCCGCTACAATTGGTGGCAAGCGACGGGATCCGACCTTACAGCCGAAAAAGCGCAATTCGTGCAAATTACAACTGCCGAATGAGAAAAGGGAATGGCAAGCAGAATTCAACGAAAGAACCGACTGCCGAAGTGAATGGAGACGGATTATTCTCGCAGTTTAGGGAATAAGATCCATGAACTTGTGGCAATAATGGCAACTGATAGTGTAGATTTAGTCGCTGTTACTGAGACATTGTATAATGAGAAAAATGACTGGGACATAGCAATACCAGGGTACTCTTTATATAGAAAAGACAGGGAAGGCAAGAAAGGGGGAGGGGTGGCCCTGTATGTAAAGAATAGCATAAAATCTAGCCTAATAAAGGTTAGTGAGGCGAACATAGAGTCAGTTTGGGTTACGTTAGAATTTGGTAATCACACAGTAACTCGTGTAGGTGTGATTTATAGGCCCCCAGGACAAATTGAAGAGTTAGATAATCTACTAGTTGAAGAAATAGCTAAAATGACAATGAAGGGGGAAGTTATCATCATGGGTGACTTTAATCTTCCTGATATAAATTGGAAAACAAAAATAGCTACTTGTGCCAGGAGCACACATATTCTAAACTCCCTACTGGGATTGTCTCTAAAACAAGTCGTTGAGGAGCCAACTCGTAAAGAGGCCATACTAGATTTAGTGTTAACAAATGGAGATTTGGTATCAGATATTACTGTAGGTGAAAGTTTAGGATCCAGTGATCATCAGTCAGTGTGGTTTAATATAAGAACAGTGACTGAGTCACACCACACAAAAACAAAAGTTTTAGACTTTAGAAAAACAGACTTTTCCAAAATTAGAATATGTGTAAAGGAGTCATTATCAGACTGGAGCAATTTAAATGGAGTCCAAAAGAAATGGGATTATTTAAAAGTTGCACTACTGAAGGCAACAGAAAATTGCATTAGGCTTGTCAGTAAAAGCAAAAAATTCAAGAAACCACTGTGGTACTCCACAGATGTAGCCAAAATAGTAAAAAACAAAAAGTTAGCATTTAGTAATTATAAAAAAACCCAGAGTGAGGAAGACAGAATGACCTATAAGATTAGGCAGAAAGAGGCTAAGCAAGTTATAAGAGCTTCCAAATCACACACAGAAGAGAAAATAGCACAGTCAGTAAAAAAGGGGGACAAAACCTTTTTTAGATACATAAATGAGAAAAGAAAAGTAAAACAAGGATTAGTTAGATTAAAAACAAAAGAAGGAAGGTATGTAGATGAGGATAAAGGTCTAGCTGACTGCCTCAATGAATATGTTTGTTCGGTATTTACAGATGAAAATGAAGGAAAGGGACCTCAGTTAAGAAAAAGGATAAATGAGTCATTTATTACACGTGAGTTTACAGAGGAAGAGGTTCTATTTCAACTGTCAAAAGTAAAGACAAATAAGTCAATGGGACCTGATGGAATACACCCAAAGCTATTAAAAGAGCTTAGTGGTGTACTAGCAAAACCATTAACAGATTTATTTAACCAATCATTGATAACAGGAGTAGTCCCAGAAGATTGGAAGTTAGCGAATGTTGTGCCCATTCACAAGAAAGGTAATAGGGAGGAGTCGGGCAACTATAGGCCAGTAAGCCTAACTTCAGTAGTGGGGAAAGTGATGGAAACCATGTTAAAGGATAGGATTGTTGAACATCTAAAAACACATGGATTTCAAGATCAGAGACAACATGGGTTTACTTCAGGGAGATCATGCCAAACTAATCTTATTGATTTTTTTGATTGGGTAACTAAAATTATAGATCAGGGTGGTGCAGTAGACATTGCTTACCTCGATTTCAGTAAGGCTTTTGACACTGTTGCACATAGAAGGCTTATCAACAAACTACAATCTTTGAGTTTGGATTCCAATATTGTTGAATGGGTAAGGCAGTGGCTGAGTGACAGGCAACAGAGGGTTGTAGTCAATGGAGTATATTCGAAGCTTGGGCTTGTCACCAGTGGGGTACCTCAGGGATCTGTACGTGGACCCATTCTCTTTAATATTTTTATTAGTGATATTGCAGAAGGTCTTGATGGTAAGGTGTGTCTTTTTGCGGATGATACTAAGATATGTAACAGGGTTGATGTTCCAGGAGGGATAAGCCAAATGGAAAATGATTTAGGTAGACTAGAAAAATGGTCAGAGTTGTGGCAACTGACATTTAATGTGGATAAGTGCAAGATAATGCATCTTGGACGTAAAAACCCAAGGGCAGAGTACAGAATATTTGATAGAGTCCTAACCTCAACATCTGAGGAAAGGGATTTAGGGGTGATTATTTCTGATGACTTAAAGGTAGGCAGACAATGTAATAGAGCAGCAGGAAATGCTAGCAGAATGCTTGGTTGTATAGGGAGAGGTATTAGCAGTAGAAAGAGGGAAGTGCTCATGCCATTGTACAGAACACTGGTGAGACCTCACTTGGAGTACTGTACACAGTACTGGAGACCCTATCTTCAGAAGGATATTGATACCTTAGAGAGAGTTCAAAGAAGGGCTACTAAACTGGTTCATGGATTGCAGGATAAAACTTACCAGGAAAGGTTAAAGGATCTTAACATGTATAGCATGGAGGAAAGACGAGACAGGGGGGATATGATAGAAACATTTAAATACATAAAGGGAATCAACACAGTAAAGGAGGAGACTATATTTAAAAGAAGAAAAACTACCACAACAAGAGGACATAGAGGGACAAATTAGAGGGACAAAGGTTTAAAAATAATATCAGGAAGTATTACTTTACTGAGAGGGTAGTGGATGCATGGAATAGCCTTCCAGCTGAAGTGGTAGAGGTTAACACAGTAAAGGAGTTTAAGCATGCGTGGGATAGGCATAAGGCTATCCTAACTATAAGATAAGGCCAGGGACTAATGAAAGTATTTAGAAAACTGGGCAGACTAGATGGGCCGAATGGTTCTTATCTGCCGTCACATTCTATGTTTCTATGTTTCTATTCTAAACTAAAGAAACAGACGTTAAAGGAACTACTGGAAGCCAGGGGTAAAGTAGCCAGCAGCAAAACCAAGGCAGTACTAATTGCTGAGCTGATGGAGGGAGACCAAGCCCGCAGCGCTACACCCCCAGCAGTCATGGAAGAAACTCTCTATGAGAGAGAAATGAGGACCAGGCTAGCATTTTTGCCGCAGCCTGTATCGGATGCCATGATGAATCTGGTGATGGCAAATGTGCAGGAATACGTAATGGCACACAGCCCGCAGCACACACTGGCTCGAACAGAGTCCACCACCGGGTCCCTCTACAACCCGGTAAAGCCCAAGATCCCGTACCAGGCCTTCAAAGCATTTTGCGAGGAAAAGGATGAGATTGATGGGTACTTGCAGGACTTTGAGAGACTGTGTGATTTGCATGAGTTAGAGCGGACAGTATGGGTGCAACTGCTAGCAAGCAAGCTAGCAGGTCGGGCAGCCGAAGCCTACCGTGCTGTGCCCAGTGAGGACAGCAAGGATTATGAGAAGGTGAAGCGAGCCATCTTAGAGAGGTATGCCATTACTCCAGAGGCATACCGACGCAAGTTCAGACACTTGCGCAAACCAGAGCGAGATTCGCACGCTGAATGGGCGCACAAGCTAGATCAAGCCTCCCAAGGGTGGATACAAGCCAGCCAAGCCACCACCATGGAGGAATTACGCCAGCTGATGTTGCTGGAGCAGTTTTTTAATGGACTATCTCCTGAGACACAAGAATGGGTGCGGGACAGGAAACCCCTCACCCTAACTGAAGCAGCTAGATTGGCCGACCAACACTTTGATGCACGGAGACACCAGGGACCTATAGCCAAAAACTACTCCCGACCCACAGGACTACCTAGCACTATACCACCTCCAGCGCACACAGCCCCGTTTCGTCCTTCCCAAGGGAATTTACCTCCACCTTCCAGATATAATGGGCGGGCCAACATCCAATGCCACTCCTGCAAACAATGGGGGCATATGGCCCGGGAATGTACCCAAAACCGTGGCAAGCCCACCTGGAATCAGGGGCGCCCAAACCCGGTGCCCAGGGCTGCTGCCCACCATTATCAGAGGGAACCAACCACTCAGGAGTTGTGGAGTGTTCATGCGGAGGAACCCCTGGGTATATTGCATGAAGTGATGTCGGTCCGAGCCACCGATAACCGGCAGCATCATCGGCAGCTGGTAACCCTTGAGGGGAAAGAGGTTCAGGGACTGCGGGATTTGGGAGCTACCTTAACCCTGATAGCACCCCATTTGGTATCCGAGGGGACGCATACTGGCGGATCTTTGGCAGTCCGGGTAGCCGGGGGAGCTGTGTACCGACTACCCACTGCGAAAGTACATTTGAACTGGGGTGCGGGAGAGGGGACAGTAGAAGTGGGACTAATGCAGAATTTACCGGCAGATGTTGTTCTGGGGAATGATTTGGGCCAGATGACCTCTGCTTTTGTTCCACAGGCTCCCTACCAGGAAGCCCATCCAGTAACCACCCGGCAACAGGCTCGCACCATGGCTCCACCAACACACTCTGAGGCTCAGGTAAGAGACCAAGACCCCCACCCGACACGTTTATCCTGGGATACCCCGACTAAGTTTGAGGCCGAGGTAAAATCAGATCACACGCTACAGATATACAGGGACCGGGTACACACTGACCAGGCAGGGTCAGAGGGGGAGCGATACATGTGGGAGAAAGGGCTACTGTATCGCATTGCTGAACGCGAAATTGGAGGGTCAGTCACAGTAACGACTAAACAGTTAGTGGTACCTCAGAAGTATAGGCAGGAATTGCTTAGGATTGCACACGATATTCCCCTGTCTGGCCATCTAGGGATGACCCGTACGCGATATAGGTTGACCCACGCTTTCTTCTGGCCTGGGATTTCTAAGGACATAAGACAGTACTGCACGTCCTGTGACATCTGCCAGCGGGTAGGCAAACGGGGTGACCGACATAAAGCCAAACTCTGCCCCCTTCCCATCATAGAAGAACCCTTTAGTCGGGTGACCGTAGATATAGTGGGGCCCTTGCCAACACCTAGCCTCCGGTAAAAAATACATCTTAACGGTAGTAGACTATGCCACCCGGTATCCCGAGGCTATAGCCCTCTCCAATATTCATGCCGAAACAGTGTCAGAGGCCCTAATGAAGGTATTCTCCCGAGTAGGGTTTCCCCAAGAGATCATATCTGATAGGGGCACCCAGTTTACCGCCGAGGTCACCCAGCAATTATGGAAACTGTGGCATTAAGCCAATAGTAAATTCAGCGTACCACCCCCAGTCCAATGGCCTATGCGAAAGGTTTAATGGTACGCTGAAACAGATGCTCCGCACATTTGCAGAGGCCCATAGAGACTGGGAAAGGTTCCTACCCCATTTACTGTTCGCGTACAGAGAAGTACCCCAAGAGTCCACAGGGTTTTCCCCGTTTGAACTGCTGTTCGGGAGGAGGGTACGGGGCCCGCTAGACTTAATTCGGGAGCACTGGGAGGGGGAGAGTAGTCCCGATGGGACCCCTATTGTATCTTACGTGCTGGAGTTTAGGGATCGACTGGAGGCACTAACTCAGGCCGTGCGCACCAATCTCCAGGCAGCCCAACAACGCCAGTGCCGCTGGTACAATAGGGGGGCCAGAGACCGCAGCTTTCAAGTCGGACAAAAGGTTTTGATTTTAAAACCAGTCCGCACCGACAAGCTGCAGGCCATCTGGCAGGGCCCATACCAGGTGGTGGAACAGAAGTGTGACACCACCTATGTGATTGGCCCCTGCTCAGGGGTAGGGAAAAGACGCATGCTCCACGTGAACATGCTCAAACCCTACCATGAGAGGATAGAGGATGTGACGGCGATATGCGCCTCTGCCTCGGAGGATCAAGAGAATCTGCCCCTACCCGACCTCTTAGAACCAGAGGCACAGACAGAGCCCTCCAAGGGGGTTCAACTGGGGGAGCGGCTAAGCCCTCAAGAGCGTGCCCAGGTACAGGCGCTGATTGTAGCTAAGGGGGCTACCTTCTCCAATTTACCTGGGTACACTCCGCTGGCCACCCACCGAGTTGAAACCCAGGGACAGCTACCGATGCGGCAGGCTCCATATCGTGTCCCCGAATCAGTGAGGGCACATATGAAAACTGAGCTGGCCGAAATGTTGCAGCTAGGGGTTATCGAGCCCTCCGATAGCCCCTGGGCATCGCCGGTAGTGCTGGTACCTAAGAAGGACGGCACAACGCGTTTCTGCGTCGACTACCGGAGGCTAAATGACAAGACCGTGTCTGATGCCTACCCGATGCCCCGGATAGACGAGCTGCTAGATAAGATGGCCCGTGGCCGGTATCTCACTACCATCGATTTGTGTAAGGGATACTGGCAAATTCCCCTAGCCGATGATGCCATCCCCAAGTCGGCCTTTGTCACCCCGTTTGGCCTGTACCAATTTCGGGTCATGCCATTCGGGATGAAAAACGCCCCGGCAACCTTTCAGCGGATGGGAGATCGGCTACTGGACGGTTTCCAAAGTTATGCATGTGCGTACTTAGACGACATTGCCATATTTAGCCAGACCTGGGAGGAACACTTACAGCATATAGGGGCCATCCTAGATCGTATTGGGGAGGCAGGACTAACCCTGAAACAAGTTTAGCAAGTGCCATATTGGGATGGCAGAGGTTCAGTATTTGGGTCACCGGGTGGGGTGTGGGCAGCAGAAACCCGAGCCGGCTAAAATTGAAGCTGTGGCCAAGTGGCCTACCCCCAGGACCAAAACGCAAGTGTTAGCATTCCTAGGTACCGCAGGGTACTATAGAAAATTTGTGCCCAATTACAGTGCCCTGGCCAAACCCCTGACTGACTTGACCCGCAAGAACCTTCCCCGACAGGTGATCTGGGCCCCAGAGTGTGAGCAGGCATTCCAACAACTCAAAACTGCTTTGACTAATGCTCCTGTACTTGCCGCTCCTGATCCAACTAAACGATTTCTTGTTTACACAGACGCTTCAATGTTTGGATTGGGAGCAGTGCTAAGCCAAGTAGGAGCAGATGGCGGAGAACATCCCGTAGCTTACCTGAGCCGAAAGTTGTTACCCCGGGAAGTAAGCTACGCCGCCATTGGAAAAGAATGCCTGGCCGTGGTGTGGGCCCTCAAAAAGTTGCAACCTTATTTGTATGGACAACCCTTTTCCCTACTCACAGATCACAACCCGTTGGTATGGCTGAACCGTGTGGCTGGGGACAATGCCAGGCTGTTGCGCTGGAGTTTGGCGCTACAGCCCTTTGACTTTACAATCCATTATCGCCCAGGGAAGCAAAACGGTAACGCCGACGGGTTATCTAGACAAACTGAACTTGAAAAATGATCTGTGAGTACTTCCCCGGACATCCCCAAGCCGATCCGTTGGGATCAGACTGTGTATGCCGGCTTGGTTCTGGGGGAGCATTGTGGCAAACCTAGCCACTTCTGGACTATGATATGTAGAAGTTGTCCATAAGCTGTAAGGGGGGACTGTATCTTCTATATTGTGTGTGTATTTTATAGGACCGTTCGCATGCTGGCAGCCCTAAGCTACCAGCATACAAACCCTTCGCTTGACGAATTGCAACCTAAGGAACTGGCCCTTAGGGATACTTCGTAGCCAGGATTCATAGTGGCAACTGGACATTTCTATGTAACCATTTACGTCGACCTTCTTAAAGAAAGTCTTGGTCTTAATAGCTTCATTGTCTACATAGATATTTAAGTCCAGAAAGTTGATATTAGATGTACTGTACTCGCTTGTCAATTTAATGTCTGGATGTTGAAGGTTCAAGAATTCTAAGAATGGCCGCAGTGATTCTGCATCACCGCGCCAGATAAAAAAGATGTCGTCTATAAAACGACGATAAAGGACCAGGTTACGCGCCCAGCTACCTTCCTCCGTTAAAAACCGGTTCTCCCAATGCGCCATAAATAAATTGGCGTAGCTGGGTGCGAACCTGGTCCCCATCGCCGTCCCCTTAAGCTGCAAAAAAAACTTGTGGTCAAACCAAAAATAATTGTTGCAGAGGATAAGTCTAATTCCATCTAGGATAAAGTTCACCTGCAATTCTTTCAATTCACTATGGTTTTTAAGGAAATATTCGACTGCTTCGCAGCCAGACAAATGTGGTATACTCGTGTACAGACTTGAAACGTCACAAGTCACCAATAGCATATTACTATCCCATCTGATCTCTTTAAGGGGGTCCAACAGTGACATAGAGTCACGTAAGTAGGATGATTGTACAATCACCAAGGGTTGTAATTGCTTGTCTATATATTCTGACAAATTGTGATATTCTGCAAATATGGAGGCTAAGGTTGCTATGGGGACTCAATCATAACAGTTAAGAGCAACCAACATCCTGAACGCCGCGTTTCAGCATGCGTTCCAGCCGGCCGAAAAATACGGAAGTGACGTCACTCGCCTAACCGGAAGTGACGCAACACCGGTACGAAATTGAATCCAGGTGAACGGGACAGATAGGACTAAAAGAAGACCCAACAGAACATGAAGACAAGCACTGGAGGAAGGCTGTTAGCCGAAACGCGTCTGCTTCAATCTTCTGCATATTTATATTTGTTATTTTATGTGTATTTTTGACACTCTGGGCTACAAAAAAGATAGGGGTAAGTGGAACTCCAATTTTTCTATATATATACTATTGTCTGCTTTGGGTTCCACCCCCATAGTGCCCATTAGTGTCTATACTTTTTTATAAAATTTTTATACAATAAATATATTTTGCATCTAAATTTTGGAGTCTCATCTATCTGGATCACCTGGATCGTTAGCCAGTATTGGCACCCCTGAGCCTGTTTTACAGAGCCTGGCACGGCTCTGGAGAATTTTATACCCAAATCCAGTTCTACGCTGTTTGCATTACAGTCCAGTCCCATATTGGTCCTATATTGGTAATATTACAAATTTCTGCTGTGATCACATTGGGGAGGTGTATATACTGGTATATGTTTCTTTTAATTGTATTATGTAAATCTGGTGCATAAGGGAAGCACTAGGGTACCGGTTACACCATTTATTGTATATTTTCACCATATACAGAACTGTCAAAATTTCAGTGAATCTTCTGTTTGTTATATATATATATATATATATATATATATATATATATATATATATATATATATATATATATATATATATAAACATAGAAAGATAGAATGTGACGGCAGATAAGAACCATTCGGCCCATCTAGTCTGCCCAATATTTCGAAATACGTTTAATTAGTCCCTTTGTCAATTATATGTGGATGTTGAAGGGGTACATTTGAGATGCAGCCATTCAGTTTTTTTCTAACTTTGAAGTTTTACGCTGTGTCCATGTTCCATTTTGGAGTAGTTTAGAGTAGTACATTCTATGTATTAAAGAATACACCCTTTAAAAAAAATATATATATTCTTTATTTTTCACAGACAACTGTGTATTAACATTGCGTGTAACATGTTCATCAGAGTATAACATTTCAATCAACTGTATACATACTTTTGTTAGGTTATCAGTGTTGCCCATGGATTTTATTGTTAATGGTAAAGTAGCTCATTACTGCCGTATACAAGCCGCAAGTATGTGCAGCAATAGGTGTTGATGTCTAAGGCGTATATGGCCGTGTGTTAGTAGAAAATGAGGGGTTAAATGGTGTGTTTCTATTGCGGCCTGAATGCTATGTGAATGCAGCTCCACAGGGTTGAGTGGGTGTATGTTGCTGCTAGCATGGAGCTGGGGGGGGGGGGGGTAAGTGGTAGTTGTAACGGAACCTTCCGTTAATGGACGCTTCCTAGCTTTCGCTGAGGACCACAAGCACCGCATGGACACCACAACCACCGCAGACTCCACAACCGCCGCAGCTTTAATGGAGCCTCACCGTCTTCCGTCCACCCTGGATCAGCTTTTGTCCTCCAGGACCGTGTGGGGAAGACCTCCCCTCCAGGAGAGCGTATCAGGAACAAGCTCTTAAAAGAGCTAAGTGATTAAAGCTCAGGGGAGCATGCAGAGCATAGCAATCCCCAGTGTAAATATAGCTGTCCCCTCCAATCACGAGACAAGACTACGTGTTGAGGGTCATGAAGATCTGTTTTAATTGGCACAAAAGGGCCTTCTTTTATGCAGGTAGTCCCTACATAGGACCACCCAGGGCTGCCATCAGAAATTTTGGGGCCCCTGACACAGTTCAAAGTGTGGGCCCCCTGGGCCCGCCCCCGAGGGCCCATTCTGAGTCCACCCACAAGGATGGCCTGTGTGGTGTGTAAAATGGATACAGATTGCACATTTGTATAATGAATGTAGTTTTGTGTGTTTTAGATAAAGTGTGTGTTTGTGTGGTGAATGCTGTGTGTGTTTGTGTGGTGAATGCAGAGTGTTTGTATGGTGAATGCTGTGTGTGTTTGTGTGGTGAATGCAGAGTGTTTGTATGGTGAATGCTGTGTGTGTTTGTGTTGTGGTTTAAGTGTGTGTATGGTGAATGCAGTGCGTGTTTGTGTTGTGGTTTTAGTGTGTGTATGGTGAATGCAGTGCATGTTTGTGTTGTGGTTTTAGTGTGTGTATGGTGAATACAGTGTGTGTGTTGTAGTTTTAGTGTGTGTATGGTGAATGCAGTGTGTGTTTGTGTTGTAGTTTTAGTGTGTGTATGGTGAATGCAGTGCGTGTTTGTGTTGTGGTTTTAGTGTGTGTATGGTGAATACAGTGTGTGTTTGTGTGGTGGTTTTAGTGTGTGTATGGTGAAAGCAGTGTGTGTTTGTGTTGTGGTTTTAGTGTGTTTATGGTGAATGCAATGTGTGTTTTTGTTGGGGTTTTAGTGTGTTTATGGTGAATGCAATGAAATGCAATGTGTTGTGGTTTTAGTGTGTGTATGGTGAATGCAGTGCGTGTTTGTGTTGTGGTTTTAGTGTGTGCATGGTGAACGCAGTGCGTGTTTGTGTTGTGGTTTTAGTGTGTGTATGGTGAACGCAGTGCGTGTTTGTGTTGTGGTTTTAGTGTGTGTATGGTGAACGCAGTGCGTGTTTGTGTTGTGGTTTTAGTGTGTGTATGCAGTGTGTGGGTGCTGTGGTTTTAGTGTGTGTGTTGTGGTTTTAGTGGGTGTATGCAGTGTGTGTGTGCTGTGGTTTTAGTGTGTGTGTGTGTGTTGTGGTTTTAGTGTGTGTATGCAGTGTGTTTATGCTGTGGTTTTAGTGTGTGTATGCAGTGTGTGTATGCTGTGGTTTTAGTGTGTGTATGCAGTGTGTGTATGCTGTGGTTTTAGTGTGTGTATGCAGTGTGTGTGTGCTGTGGTTTTAGTGTGTGTATGCAGTGTGTGTGTTGTGGTTTTAGTGTGTGTGTATGCAGTGTGTGTGTGTTGTGGTTTTAGTGTGTGTATGCAGTGTGTGTGTGTGTGTGTTGTGGTTTTAGTGTGTGTATGCAGTGTGTGTGTGCTGTGGTTTTAGTGTGTGTATGCAGTGTGTGTGTTGTGGTTTTAGTGTGTGTATGCAGTGTGTGTGTGTTGTGGTTTTAGTGTGTGTATGCAGTGTGTGTGTGTGTGTGTGTGTGTGTTGTGGTTTTAGTGTGTGTATGCAGTGTGTGTGTGCTGTGGTTTTAGTGTGTGTAAATGTGGGGGCTGTATGTACAATAGGGGGCTGCATAGGGGGGTGGGGGGTGAGAGGGGAGCTTTTTTGGCTGCATTGACATTTTATTCCCCCCTCCCTGCTTCTTACCTGGCCAGGGAGGGGGGAGATCGCATCCCTGGTGGTCCGGTGGTATAGTGGAGGGAGCCAGCCGCTGTCGAACTCAGACGGAGACCAGCCTGCACCATCTTAACTCTCCAGCAGCTCCTGCCTGTAAGTCTCGCGAGCTGTGCTGTTTGCCGCGCGGAGCGTTGCCATGGTAACCCGTGACAACGCTCTGCCAGCCGCGGAGCTCGCGAGACTTACAGGCAGGAGCAGCTGGAGAGTAAGGATGTGTTGGCTGGTCCCCGTCTGCATTCTACAGGTAGCCGGGGCCCGAGGTGAACATATAGATAGCGATAATCGCTATCTATATGTGCACAAATAGAATGTGGGGCCCGGGACTCCCTGAGCAGTCCGGGCCCCCCAGGACCGCCGGGCCCATGACAACCGTTATGGTTGTCATGCCCTGATGGCGGCCCTGGGACCACCCACAGGGTTTTACAGAACAACCAATAACACACGTACATTACAGAAAACACTCCCAGCAATTATACACAAAATCCCCCCCTCTGCCTGTGATATAATTATGGTACACAATGGGTTAACATAATTATCACAAGCAGGAAAAATACAGTTTTTATACATGTACTATAACTTTAAAAATATACATCTAATCGTCATACAAAAATTACATATTCAGAATCAGCACACTTTAAACATAAACACTCTCAAAATCAGACAAATCCATCCAGTAGATAAAAAGTTAGCTGGGAGTCCTTTATGACCGACCGCAAGCACATTTTCCTGCCCAAAACAGTTCCATAGATTTGGGCTGTACGGTCGGTCTATTTTACACCGAAAAATGACTAAGTCCCATTCGAATGCACGAACGTGGCCGTGGCCGCTTTGCCAGCATTATGTGTGTAAGAGCATTATGGGGGATGTAGTTCACAACATCTGGAGAGCCGAAGGTTGCCTATCCCTGGTATAGCAGAAAGTTCAAACTGCCGAACGGGACTTAGTCTCTGCAGCTGAAAACGGAGTGTAGGAGAAGGTAAGGGTCAGCGGTGTTCATTGAAATGTGTAGCCGATTTCAGTTCCATGGATTTGGCTACACATACCGCTGACCTCGTTCAAATGAACAAAGATGGCCGCCGCCACGTGTTTGTTTGTCGAATGGCGGCCACTTCGACTACTTCAGCTGCATCCAAAGTGCCAATTTAAAGCTGCAGAACTGCTCCAATACAATTTAAAGGGGCAGCAAGTCTTTTAAAATCCAATCTGCTAAAATAGTCTTTAACAGGCAATATCTTCCAGAGGCCATAGTCTTAAAGGGGCATTGTTCACCAAAGTCACAATGTGCCCGCAGACGGTTCTTAAAGGGCCATACACAGTCCAATAAAAGTCCATAAGCCCATGTGCTGGTTTAACCCCTTAAGGACCAAGCTTCTGGAATAAAAGGGAATCATGACATGTTACACATGTCATGTGTCCTTAAGGGGTTAAGAGGGTACAATCTCCCAGGGGCCATAGTCGCAGGGGAGGAGGCAGGCAAACAGGCCTCTCCAGGACAAAGTGGCGAAGGGCGCTTCGTCACAGTAGTCAAGGAGCTAGTGTCCCCGGGGTGGTCCCGGTCATGGCCCGCCTTGGCCTGAGTGGTAGTGAAGGCAGGTAAGGTTCTTCCCTGCAGATATTGCATAGCTTAGTATATAACAAGGTATTTAAGTGGTGCATAAACAAAGGAAAATATAACAAAAACTGTAAACTTTTGCATCGTCCGGTGTGCCCCTGCAAAGGGCTGGTACCATGAGGGGCGAGAGCCCTAAAATAGGAAGGTAAAATTTTAAGTAAAAATAAAAATAATCGCCAGAGTCAAGTGTTCACCCGGCCTGTAAGGTTCTGATTCGCCGGAATGAAGGGAACAGTATTAGCTGGGTCCCATGTTGTCAGTGCAGGCGATGTGATGTGGTTCAGGCCTAGGGCAGTCAGGGTCGCCTCGATCTCCGATGCCTCTGTCACTTTGAGCTCTGTATTTTGGTGTTGGATGAGTAGGAAGCTTGTCGGGCCCCAGCGGTATTTGATACCCTTTGATGACAATATGGTTGTGAGAGGACGCAGTGTTTTCTGCCACTGTAGGGTTGGACGGAAGAGATTGGAGTAAAAGGTAATGTCTATCTCCTCGAATCGGAACAGGGGTTTTCCTCTTACTGCGTTCATGATGGCTGCCTTGTCTTGGCCATTTTGGAATTTGTTCAGTAGGTCGCTGGTGTTGGAGGCCACAGCTGGTGGAGGCTTGGGGAGACGGAACATCCCGTCCAGCGTGATACCCCTTGCTTGTTTGGGAGACAGAAGGGCTGTGAAGAGTCTGCGCAAAAAGTGTGGTAGCTCAGCCTGGGTAATGCTGTCTGTGAGACCTCTGATTTTCAGGTGTTTGCACCTTCTTTTATCCTGCATGGCTGGAAGCTGGTGGCTCAGCGTGTTGTGAGTTGTAGTAAGGGTGCCTATCTGTTTCTGTAACTCCAGAATGTGTGCTGCCTGCTTGGTGGTAGTCTGTTTGACTGCGTTCAGGAGCCTGTTGAACCCCTTAAGGTCTTCACTGACCTGTGAAATTTCCGATGAGAGGTTTTGACGGAGGTCCGCCAGGAGGCTGGTGAGTATGTCTGTGGTAAGTGGCTGTGACCCCTTATCTGCTGGCTGGGAAGGCTTTGGTGGTTTAATTCTCAGCTCCTCTATGTTGTGGAGAGAGTAATCCTCCGGTGCGTCGGAGAAGTCTTCCAGGTCCGCCGCCATGTCAGCTCTCCCTGCGCCATGCGGCCCCCTCAAGAGGCCCCTGATATCGGCACAGAACCTGGGTTGATCCGGTCAGGATTTTTTTGTTTTTCTCCCCATCTTCTGGTGGCACCGTCTGGTATGTGTTGGGGGGACTGCACCCCACTTTTCAGCTTATTTTAGGTGTTTTTTGTGCCCGGCTATCGGAGCTCAGGGAGTCTGCGACCATTGCGGTTGAGAGCTAGCTCCGCCTTTTTTTAATTTTTAAAACTAGTTTTTAAACTTTTTTTTTTTACATTTCCCAAACTTTCTTTAAGGTTTTTTTTTATTACAGATTTAACATTTTTACAAGCTTTTGTTTTACCGTTAACCCCTAACTAGAAGTAAGCAGCACTAGCAGTATATTCCCCACTTTCCCATAACTCCAACCCACCCCAGATATACAAATTGAATCCCTGAGGGTTAAAAAAAAATAAAAGTTAATCCTCAAGGGTTAAAAAAAAATTAGATCACAGTATAATACTGTGATCTGTATTTTGATCACTGTAGGCAGTGATCGACAGGCAGGGAAGGGGTTAATTTTTATTTGGACTGGGTAAAGAGGGGTGTTTTTTTTTTTTACTTAAACGTTATTAAAACATTTTTTTAAACTTTTTAAAAACTTTTTAAAGCTTATTTTAAAACTTTTTTTAACGTTAAATCCTAGTTAGCCCTGCAATCGCGGCAATCTGGGGTTAACTTTAGCGCATGATGGACCTGGTCCGTCACTCGGCGTTAACGGTTTCCCCGCCGTGATGGACCAGGTCCATCACTTGTCACGAAGGGATTAATGGGTTAAGGACAGAGCCAAATGTACACGTTGGGATCAAAACACAACGTAAACAAAACCTAGAATTTGCGCTATATGTCTTTTCAGGCGTAATTCACCTCTTTCATATTATGTGCACCGACACTTATTATATATAATTTTAATCAGGGGAAACAGGGCTTTCATTTAACATAACATATTTAGGTATGAATTATAATTTAATATGAATAAACTGTTAAAAAAGGGAGAAAATTAGAATTTTTTTTACAAAAAATTAGTTCTACGTGACATTTCAACTGTGAATATCATAATATTGTTTGCTTTTGCTGCAATAAAATACACATATTTGTATTCAGCGATGTCTCACATGTAAAACAGCACCACCTATGTACAGGTTTTATGGGGTTTTGAGAAGTTACAGGGTCAAATATAGCATGTTACATTTTTCAGTTTTTTCACATTGAAATTCGCCAGATTGGTTACGTTGCCTTTGAGAGGGTATGGTAGCCCTGGAATGAGAATTAGCTTCATGATGGCATATCATTTGCAATAGTAGACGACCCAAGGTATTGCAAATGGGCTATGTCCAGTCTTTTTTAGTAGCCATTTGGTCACAAACATTGGCCAAAGTTAGTGTTAATATTTGTTTGTGTGTGAAAAATTCAAAAAACTAATTTGAACGCCAATTTTGGCCAGTGTTTGTGACTAACCGGCTACTAAAAAACATATTTGTTATCCTGATGAAAGTTCCTGGTAGGAACTGAAACGTTGATATTTGGAGTAAAAAGAAGCTTTATTTAAAAATCCTGGGAGTGCTGATTTTTTTCTGTTCTGCATGTCTAGTGCAATCTAGCACCGGGTTCTACATTTTTGTAAGTAGGAGTGCAAGACTTTTGGTTATATATATATATATACACTTAGATCATATATATGATAAATTTATAGATGATCTAAGTATATATAATTGTATTTGAAACTGTTTTAAACTTATTATTTATTTATTATTACAGGCAGCAGGGGGAGTACTTGTCATTACAGGCACTCCCCCTGCTGGCATTGCTGTGGACGGCTATGCCGTCCATGTGATCGTGAGGTCCTTGCAAGGACCTCGCGATCACATGGCCCAGGGGGGCTGGAATGGACACAAGGGGACTCCCTGGGATGCCAGGTGAGTCCCCACACCGCAATTGCCGGCTAAGTACAAAGGACGGTAGGGACGTGCTATGCCGCCCTCCGGTGTTTAGAGCCGGGTCCCCAAGGACGGCATAGCACGCCCGCCATCCTTAACCCCTTAAGGACACAGCTTCAGAAGCTGGACATACCCTTAAGGACAAAAGCAATTTTTGCATTTTTTGCTGTTTGTGTTCAACTGCAATTTGCATCTCTCTCATTTATTGTACCAACACATATTATATACCGTGTTTTAGACAACAAAAAGGGCTTTAATTTGATGTGACCTATACATGTATACATTCTCATTTATTACAAAAAAATGCAAAATAATGTGGAAAAAACAAAAAAAAAAACGCTTTTTCCCCACGTTTTGGCAATAATAATGTGTGCATAATATGTACAGCTTAGGAAAAGTAATTCAAAATCAATTCATTTCTGTGTCTTGATTTACAAAGTACATAATATGTGTAGGATTTCAGTTTATTTTGAAAGTTACAGGTCACAAACTACAAGGTCTAAAATAAAATTTCAATGTGAAACTATTTTAGAAGTTGGTATGTTTGTCTTGGAAGTTTAATACCCATTACAGGAAACAAAATTGCCACACAAAAGTATATATTTATATAAAGAAGACATCACAGGCTATTTACCTAAGGTTAGTTTGACACTTTTTGCATAGCCATTTCACCGCCAATCTCGGCTAAATATTATCTGAGTAAAATTGTGTTTTTTTTCTCTATTTTGGCATATTCACAAATAACAAGGTTTTTGTAATGTGTATTTCGTAAATCTAGTGTGTGCTATCCCTGTACAGAACCCCATATTGTGTTCAGCTACATCTGCTGAGTACAACGATACCCCCATTGTATACCTTTGCCCCTATTCTGTGAAGCTACAGTGCCATATAGGAGACAATGCTATTTCAGTTTCTATAGTTGGAATTTTCATAGATGGTCATATGTCTGAATTTGTGGCATTATAGCCATTTCACTGTTCAAATAACCCCATAAAGGCCTTCCATTTGAGAAAGCAGACACTCCGAGGTATGTTATTAGGCATATATTATACCTTAACTTGCCACCATGTTTTCACCAATTTATTTCAAATTTTGTGGTGAGAAAAAAAAATAATTTATTTACATACATGTTGCGTTTTCGCTGGGTATTTCTTACATTTGATAAGTGCCACTGTCATAAATCCCCCTAAGTATGCTCAGTTACCTCTTCTGAGTAAAACAATATGCCCAATGTATGACCCAGACACTATTTTGTGAAGTTACAGTGCTGTGAAAGAGATGTGATAAGTTCAGGTTTTTAAGTGTGAATTTACATGGAGAGTTTTAATGGGTCCATATTCTATTTTTAAATATGTTAGCAGGCTGCTTTTTCCAATTACCCCAAAAAGGCATACTATTTCTTAAAGAAGACGTCCAAGGGTATTTCAAATGGCAAATTTTGAACCTTAGCGTGGAATAGTTTTTCTGTTAGCTTGTATCAAGTGCAGTGGTAAAAAGCTTTTTTTTCAGCCTTTTTGACACACAGTGAGTTTGTACTGTATATTTTGCTAACTTTATGTGTGCTACGGCTTTAAAATACTTTATATGTTGCTCAGCTATGTTGTCTGAGTACAGCAATACCCCCGTATGTACCTTTGCCAGTTATATGGGGACGTTGAAGGGGCACTTTTCAGACACAGCCATTGCAGGTTTTGTCAAGCTTTGCATTTTTACACTGTGTTGTTACGCCACTTTGAAGTTTTTTAGCAGGCTATATATTCCAACTATCCCATAAAAGCATACCATTTCTTAAAAAAGACATCCCAGGGTATTTCAAAAGGCATATTTTGAACCTTAGTGGGGGATCATTTTTCTGCTAGCTTGTACCAAGTGTGGTGGTAATAAGCATTTTTTCTGCTTTTTTGACACACACCGTGAGTATGTACTGTGCATTTTGCAAATCTTATGTGTGCTACAGCTATATAATACTTCCTTTCTTGCTCAGCTGTGTCATCTGAGTACAGCAATACCCCCATATGTACCTTTGCCAGATATATGCGGACATTGAAGGGGCACATTTGAGATACAGCCATTTAAGTTTTTTCAAACTTTACATTTTTACGCTGTGTCCATACCCCACTTTGGAGATTTGTTTGTAGGTTAATTATTCCAGCTACCCCATAAAGGCATACCATTTCTTAAAGAAGACACCCTAGGGTATTTCAAAAGATGTATTTTGAACCTTAGCGTGAAATAATTTTTCCGCTAGCTTGTACCAAGTGTAGTGGTAATAAGCATTTTTTACTACCTTTTTTACACACACAATGAGTTTGTACTCTATGTTTTGCAAACCTTATGTGTGCTACGGCTATATAATACTTCCTATCTTGCTCAGCTATGTCATCTGAGCACAGCAATACCGCCATATGTACCTTTGCCAGGTATATGCAGACATTGAAGGGGCACATTTGCGACACAGCCATTTAAGTTTTTATAAACTTTACATTTTTACGCTGTGTCCATACCCCACTTTGGAGGTTTGTTTGTAGGTTAATTATCCCAGCTACCCCATAAAGGCATACCATTTCTTAAAGAAGACACCCTAGGGTATTTCAAAAGATGTATTTTAACCCTTAGCGTGAAATAATTTTTCCGCTAGCTTATACCAAGTGTAGTGGTAATATGCTTTTTATATGCCTTTTTGACATATTCAATGAGTTTGTAAAATATATTTAGCAAACCTTATATGTGTACTACGACTGTATAATACATCATATGTTGATCCGCTATGTCATCTGAGTACAGCAATACCCCCGTATGTACCTTTACCAGGTATATGACAACGTTGAAGGGGCACATTTGAGACACAGCCATTCAAGGTAGAATTTTTACGCTGGGTCCATGCCCCACTTTGGAATTTTTTTTAATAGGTTGTGTTTTCCATTTACTTCACAAAGGCATACCATTTCCTAAAGAAGACACCCCAGGGTGTTTCAAAAGGCACATTTGAAACCTTACCTTGGTATATTTTTTTCACTAACCTGTACAAAGTGTAGCGGTAATATGCATTTTCCCCTTTTTTTAAACATTTTTTTAACTTTTTAAAAGTTTTATTTAGCTTTTAACAACTTATTTTACTATTTTAAAACTTTGTTTAAACTTTTCTAAAGTTTTTTTTTACTTTTTATAGTTTTTTTTTACTTTTAACCCCTAACTAGCCTAACCGTAAATCCCCAAATTTCCCCACTAACTTCTACCCACCTTAGCTAAATAAATAAATATTTTAAAATATTTAAAAGAATTAATTAAATACATTTAAGCCCTGTGGATTAAAAAAAATAAAAGTTAACCCTCAGGGGTTAAAAGAAAAAAAATCAGATCACAGTGAAATACTGTGATCTGTATTTTGATCACTGCAGGCAGTGATCAAAGGGCAGGGAAGGGGTTAAATTGTATTTGAAAGAGGTGAGGGGGGGTGGGATTTTGTAACTAACTTTTTTTTCTTACAGCCAGAGACAGATCAGCACTGATCTGTCTCTCTGCTGTTCACAGCTCACACGGAGCTGCAGGGAAACAGATCGGGTTTCACTGCAGCACGTGTGATCACTCTGACTCCCGGTCAGAGCGATCACATGGGCTGAATCAGTGAAACTGCCCATGGTAGTGTGCCTCCGATATGGAGACACACAACAGAAAGATTAACCCCACGATTGCCGTGATTGTGGCAATCAGGGATTAATTTTCATTTTGGACAGGAATTTTCCGTCCAGCGTCCTTAAGGGGAGTGCTGCAATGACGGAAAATTTCCGTCATGCATCCTCAAGGGGTTAAGGAGTTAACTAGCTTATTGACTACCTCTGTTTATTGGCTTTTCTCAGCCAACCTGCACCTTTCACTGTTAGGCACATCTTCTGCTATTTAGGATACCCCACTCACCCCCCGACCCCTTTCTCCTTCTCTAACATCAGTTGTTTTAAGTGTTAAACTCTATCAGATTGATCAGTATTGCTTCAGACCTGAGGATGAGAGGAAAACTCTTGAAAGCTTGTCTTTGAAATATGTTAGTCCAATAAAAAAATGTATCATTGCATACTGCTATTCTGGAAATTGTTTGCAGTTGTTTTGGGACTTTTTGATGCATTTCTCAAGCAGTGGAAAGGAAGGGAGCTGAGCTTTGTCTGTGCATGCTTTTCATTGTGTGTTTTGCATTGTGGGTTGGTTTCCATGCCAGCTCATTTTTACTTTTTTCTGACCTTGGTTTTCAATGCATTCCTATGGGAAACCGCGTTTCAGTTTACACATTTTTCGCAATATGAAACGTCCCGAAGAACGCATTAAATTTGTAAATCGAGGTCCCACTGTGTGTGTGTATATATATATATATATATTGTAACCGAGTGCAAGGCATTGTTGTGGCGAAACCGACCTCGCCACGTGTCCTTGGAGGGGGCTGCTTGCCCGCCTCTTGCCTTTAGACTATGGCCCCTGTTCTTTTTCCCTGGTTTGTGCCTTTATGCGGACTGTTAAAGCCATGCTACCCCAGATAGCTATGCCATGGAGCCCAGCCGTATACTGAAAGACTGTATGAAAGACTTTGGCTCCATGGCGTTTGAACGGTATGTATATGATCTAAGCGCCATCCGGTAATAACGTGCGCTCAGATCTAAGCTATCTGGGGATAGGTAGAATGTCTGTATTTTATGTATAAATGTAACCTTGTGTATTTTATTGTATTTTATTGTATTTTACTGTCTTTTGTCTGACATGTGTGTAATGGAGTTTGCCTCTGTCCTTGGAGATAATTGGATTACTTCTCCAATTATCTCCAGGCCAGGGAGGAGGGATTGTGATGCATTGTGGGTTGTAACTGTTATTTGAGTGGTTATTTTATACCTCCCTGTGGGCGGTCCTGTATGTGCAAGACTGTAATAAAAACCAGGCTGGGTGTACCAGCACTGTTGTTCCTGCTTAACCCTCAAAGTGAAGTGTTGTCTCATTCTTGGGGGGAATTTGACTGTATGCCGATTGCCAGGAGTGTAAGCTGTTCGTATTGCTTTTCCTGTTCGGCTGCTTCCAGGGTTCGTGTGTTTCCTGTTCGGGAGTTGGGGATTCGTACAGTTTGGAGTTCGGGAGATTGGTGATTGCAGTAGCTGCTGGTCTATGGGAAAGGGGATTATCGCCTAAACGGTTTTTTTTATATATATATATACACAGTCAGGTTCATAAATATTGGGACATCGACACAATTCTAATCTTTTTGGCTCTATACACCACCACAATGGATTTGAAATGAAATGAGCAAGGTGTGCTTTAACTGCAGACTTTCAGTTTTAATTTGAGGGTATTTACATCCAAATCAGGTGAATGGTGTAGGAATTACAGCAGTTTGTATATGTGCCTCCCACTTTTTAAGGGACGTCCCAATATTTATGGACCTGACTGTATATATATATATATATATATATATATATATATATATATATATATATATATATATATATATATATATATTATAGAGGGACAATGTGCTTATTGCAAAAATATTATCAGCCAGATAAAAGGAAATGTAAATTGATAGCATTAAAATTATGAGAACACAGGGGTGTGTTGAGACCTGCATGGATAGCAGATAGGGGTGCTGAGTGTAGGCCACAGCACCATTTTCAGCTCTTATTGCCATAAACAGCATCCCTTTTCTGCCTCTCCTACTCCCATGTCCCCGTCAAAGAAAATCTGGTTTACCGACATGTCTAAAACGAAAAGAGACACTGCATGGGCTAATTTGGCAGACCCTACACATTTCCATCACTCTCCTCTCACACACCATCTGAACCAGAGATTCTGGCACACTCTCTGACATGTCTCCAGCCTTTGAGAAGAAGATCCACGTGATGTTACAGGATCTGCGTAACACTTTAATGGCTGTTTTTTGCACTATTATGATGAACCTCCAACATGACATACAAACTCTAGGTGAAAGGAAAAATAAAGTGGAGAGTACCATGGATGAACTATACACCACTCACAATAAAATAGGGGAAAGAATTTAATTCCTAACATTGGAACATTACAACAAGATCTTGTCAAAGTTGGCAGATGCTGAAGACAGGTCATGACACAAAGACTTTAGGATCTCAATATCCCTAAAACTTCTCTCAAGCTGGCCTGTCTCAATAACTCACCATGCACTTCCAAGTACTGCTGCCAGTGATGCCATATCGCAACTGGAATATAGCCCATTGAGTCCCTAAGGGGATGTGGTGGTGCGCCTCCAATATTATAGGGCCAAAGTGTTACGAAGTCTAACCCAAACATGCAGAGTCTAGGTTAGCAGTAATAAACTTGGACTGGAATAAACATATTAGAGAGCAAGGTGGTATATGTTATCTGTTATCTTGAACTGTCTAGTTTGGTGTTTGACTTGGTTTTGCTGTTAACTGGTCTGTAACTAATAGAAAAAGTTTGACAGAAATAGCGACTGCCAAACCTGTCTAGAAAATAACCTTTGAGCTTCTCTTAGGTAAGAAAGGTTTTTATGATCTGTTTATATGGCAATATCCAGAAATAAACATCCCAGGAGAAATGCCAACGTGAAGGCAGTCGGGACACAAAATCCAAAATAATTCAGCTGAAAGAGACTGAAAAGAGGTTTAGCCAAGAGGAATTGGACATAGAAATGAATTCTCACGGCAAACATCAGCGCATGCAGTATTAACGGGACACTGTAGGTGTGGCGGTACTCACGTCACAAGCTCGCTCTTAAAGGGATAGTGGGAGCCACAAGTGGATTCAGGCTCCCATTGGCCCACATCATTCCGGCACCCTCACACACGCACGTGTTGGGGGCGTTGGCATGATGTGGGCCGATCAAATGTTAATTAAAGGATATTTAAACTTCCCTAGCCTTATCCACTTTGCCTTATCGTGGTTTCTGTTTCAGTATTCCTTAGTGCATTCCTGACTGATTACTGTGTACCTGATTCTGGCTAGTTCTCGTTTTCACTGTCTCTTCATTACGCTGGCCTCGTCTCGTCTCTAATTATGCTTTATCTCTGTCTGACATTTAGTCCGGCCACTCTAAGGCACAGTAATACATTATTGTGAAGAAGTGCCCTTCGCCACTTAGTCTTGGAGAGGCCTGCTTGCCAGCCTTTTGCCTTGTGACTATGGCGCCTGGGAGATTGTGCCCTTTAACCCCTTAAGGACCGGCCTGTTTTTGCGATGTTTGTATGTTAAGGACCAGAGCAGTTTTAACACTTTTGTGGTGTTTGAGTTTAGCTGTAATTTTCCGCTCTCTCATTTACGGTTCCCATACAAGTTATATATTGTTTTTTTTCACGACGAGAAGGGCTTTCTTTACATACCATTATTTGTATTATGTCATATATTGTATTAAAAAAAAAAATATGGTGAAATTTTTTTTTAAAAACATGTTTTTGGACTTTTACTTGAAAAATCTTTTACTTATCTACAAAAGCTAATGAAAAAAACTGCTAAATTGATTCAAAATTTTGTCCGAGTTTAAAAACACCCAGTGTTTACATGCTTTATTGCTTTTTTTGCAAGTTATAGGCCTATAAATACAAGTAGGAAATTGCGGTTTCAATACATATATATTTTAAATGTATCAATAGTGACATTGTAACACCATTATCTGTTATAAATGCCCGAAACACACCTAACATGTACATATTTTTTTAAAGTAGACAACCCAGGGTATTCAAAATGGGGTATGTCCAGTCTTTTTTAGTAGCCACCTAGTCACAAACACTGGCCAAAGTTAGCATTTATATTTGTTTGTGTGTTAAAAATGCAAAAAACGCTAACTTTGGCCAGTGTTTGTGACTAGGTGGCTACTAAAAAAGGCTGAACATACCCCATTTGCAATACCTTGGGTTGTCTTCTTTCGCAAATGGTATGCCATCATGGGGCTAATTCTCATTCCTTGGCTACCCTACGCTCTCAAAGGCAACCTAACCAATCTGACAAATTTCAATCAAAAAAAAAAAGTTAAATCAAGCCTTATATTTGACCCTGTAACTTTCACAAACACTATAAAACATCTACATGTGGGGTACTGTTATACTCAGGAGACTTCGCTGAACACAAATATGAGTGTATCAGAACAGTAAAATATATCACAGCAATAATATCCTCAGTGAAAGAGCTGTTTGTGTGTGAAAAATGCAAAAAACTTAACTTTCACTGACAATATCATCGCTGTGATATGTTTTACTGTTTTGAAACACTAATATTTGTGTTCAGCGAAGTCTCCCGAGTAAAACAGTACCCCCCATGTACAGGATTTAGGGTGTCATAGAAAGTTACAGGGTTAAACACAGTGCTAGCAAATTAAATTATCTGGACTTTCGGCCTGGGTTGGCAGGCAGGTCCCTCAAATTGCAATCATTAAAATTACTTAATTAGGGGGGGCAGGGCCTGACCGCCGAGCCGGCTGGACGTGGGGCACCTCGGCTCCGCTATGAATAATAGAATAATCGGGCAAAACCTACCTTTTTCCCTCCGAAAACGGCTCAACAGCCACATGAAGGCAAAGGGGACACAGGCAGATACCCTGGAGGTCGGTATCAACCCCAGTCCTGCCGGCAAAGCGGACTGCTGGGCGACTGAGATGGAGGCCTGTCGTGAGGCTCTGGCGGGAGAGGCGGCCGCTCTCCCGTGCTTAGTCCGGTGGGACCTCTCGCACGCCTACTGAGGGCCCTGTTTCCCCCCCTGTGGGCCGGGGGGGTTATCCCGGACCCCAACGGAGAGGCAGTGACCGCTTCTATCATCCTGGCGGCGACACGATCACACAAGAACCGCGTGGCAAATTCCAAGATGGCCGCCGCGATTAATGCAAGCCGGAGATCAAGCTCCCACATACAGTATCAGAAGCTACAACTCCCTGTGACACTGGCAGACCTAAGGGGACTTTACCAAGACTCTCACTCAGCCTACCCTGAGAGGAGCAGCGATTGCAGCATACAAGCATTATTCTGCACCCAAGGCTGATGCTGGCAAATGACACAAACGCACCCCTGACCGGCAAGTACCGAAACGCTCCATCACCCAGCGGGAAAATAGGGGACTTGACGCTGGTGACCAGGACGGCAGCCGACCCAGCGCAGCTACAGGGGTAACAAAGCAGCTGCTAACCTGCTACAACGACAGCCCAGCACTGAACTTTCCTTAGTTTAGCACTGTGATTTTCTTATCATTTACCTCCTTATCATTTCTGACCTTACTGTAATCACTGCAAATTTGCAGGGACGTAATCTAAAAAAAAAAAAAAAAAATGTCTTACCTCAATGTATGCATTTCCCGGCAAACCCAGAGACTAGCTGCCTCCCGGTGGCTAATCCTAACCAGTGTGGAAAAATCCATACCTGATATTAGCTTACGACCTACCGATAATATATTAACACTTAAACTAGGACAACTGCGCAATACCTAGCATGTAACCAAACAGTCACGACACACATAATCGCAGTTGCGTCCGGTCCAGCATGTTACTTAATCTTGATTATTACCTACGTAACCCTATTACTAGCAATGTTTTGCCTATTCTATGCGACCTATCTAAGTTGCGCTCATGCTCCGCAGTTTGTGAATTACCTTGTTCAACTGAATACTAAATATAAAAAATGTGCAAGCTCTAACATAACCCTGATTGTTATAAATGTGTTTTGATAAAGCATGGGGAATGCCGTCGGGGTACCCCAGGCATGTTGTTTCTCTTATCTGCACTACAAAAATAAAGAATAAAAAAAAAAAAATTACTTAATTAGGTAAAAATATTACATAAATATGCACGTATAATTTTAATATATATACATATTTATATATTTGACGTCTACGTGTATATTTATGAAATTATTTATGTAATTATGTATGTGGACATATGTATATTTCGTATTATTTTTATTTATTTATTTATACATAGATATATATATCATTACATTCTAAGTGTATTTTGATATAAATATATATCAATATCAAAATACTGTTAGAATAAAATTGCATATATATATATAATTTTTTTTTAATTATTAAAAATTATTTTTATTTTTTGTTATTTATTTTTATTAACATATTATTTGTATTTTATAATAATATATATATACCACTAGCTTTTTATTTGATAAATCTAAGAGAGACGTTTGGTGCAGGGACACAGATCAGGTTTTTTCTGAACAGGACCTAACTAACCTCTCAGTAAATGACAACATTATCTCATCCTTTAACCGTTTGACTAATCTCTTCCAACAACAAATCAAAACAGGATGGGAAATCGCGTCACTTGACAACTATTTAAAGAAAGACCTCATTCCAAGGGGCCTAAGGGTACAAAACATACCAGCATCACACATAGAGGAGGAGGAATTTACTAAAGAGTGGGAGGAAGCCGCAGGTATATGCTCCAAAAGATTTATGGAGATACTCTGTGTTACGGTACCACCTTCCGAGCTCCATACACAGTCTTTAGTCACTTGTAATCCCGGTTCCCCCAATAACGAGACCAAGCTCCATTATGAGGGTAAAACATGAACTGAGGACTGGATCAGCCAGCCTGCCTTTTATTTGCATTTCACACACACAGGCCACACCCAAGGGGAGGCATAAAATAACCACTGGCCTCGATGGTACATCCCACACATTCCCTCCCCTTGGTGTGACACATAATCCTATTATACATACAGTTTGAAATATACTTTTATACAACTTTCATAACTTCAAATCCATCCATCATATTCACATAAGAGGCACATATTCAGATTCCGCATACTTAAAACATAAACATTCTCAAAAATCACACCAATCCCTTCAGTGAATAAAAAGTTACTCGAAAGTCTGTTTATGACCGACCGCAGGTACCTTTTCGTGCCCAAAATAGTTCCCTGGATTCGGGCTGTGCGGTCGGTCACTTGTTGGCCTTAAAATGGCTAAGTCCCGTTCGAAGTGGGTCGGTACTTCGACTTTCGTTGAACTGTCGAAGTATCGTCGATAGTACGGGTCGGCGGGTTCGAAGTTAAGATGGCCGCCGCCACGTGGTCCTTTGTCCGATGTCGGCCACCTCGAGGACTTTGGTAGCTTTGGCGCTTCGTTAGTTTCCGCTGTATTCGAAATGTCATTTGTACAAAGTCACAACCCTCCGCATGATCTCTCAGGGACCATAAGTACTGGGCAAATCAGACGGACCCAACAGTCTTTAGTCCAGATGGATGGGTCTGTCACATGGCTCCCTCCTTGTGGAACACTCCGGCAGACCCGGCTTGACCCTGTGGCGGGTCAACTTGGGGATGACCGGACTTAGGGAGAATAGGGACGTCTATTTGCCGGGATAACCCATCCGCATTCCCATTCTGCTTACCGGGCCGGTAGCTGATAGTGAAATTATAAGGCTGCAAGGCCAAACTCCACCTCAGCAGTCTGCCATTGTCCCCAGAGACCCGGTTAAGCCAGACGAGGGGGTTGTGGTCTGTTACGAGGGAAAATTCTTGTCCGTATAGGTAGGGGCTCAGTTTCTTCAGTGCCCAGACCAGGGCTAAACACTCTTTCTCTACTGCCGCATAACTCACTTCTCGAGGTAGTAACTTTCTGCTGAGATATGCGACAGGGTGCTCTCCTCCATCCTCCCCGACCTGGCTCAGCACAGCCCCCAGTCCATACATGGAAGCGTCTGTGTGGACAAGAAAACGTTTGTTAGGGACTGGGGCAGCCAGGACAGGGGCCTTCACAAGAGCCTGCTTCAGGGCTTGAAACGCGGCTTCACAAGCTGGAGACCACAGGACCTGCCTAGGTAAGTTCTTTTTAGTCAGATCAGTCAGGGGCTTGGCAATCGTGCTGTAGTCGGGGACAAAACGTCGATAATAACCCGCTGTCCCTAGGAAGGCAAGCACTTGGGTCTTGGTGATAGGTGTGGGCCAGTTAGCTACCGCTTCCACCTTGGCCGGTTCGGGTCTCTGGCTCCCACAACCCACCCGGTGACCCAAGTACTGCACTTCTGCCATGCCTAAATGGCACTTGTCTGGTTTCAGAGTCAGGCCGGCGGCCCGAATCTTGTCCAGCACTACCCCTACGTGTACTAGATGGTCTTCCCAAGACTCACTGTAGACCGCGATGTCGTCCAGGTATGCACATGCAAATCCCTGGAAGCCATCTAGGAGCCTATCCACCATACGCTGGAAGGTAGCCGGAGCATTCTTCATCCCGAATGGCATGACCCTAAACTGGTACAGGCCAAACGGGGTGACGAATGCCGACTTGGGGATAGCATCCTCGGCCAGGGGGATCTGCCAGTACCCTTTACATAGGTCAATGGTGGTCAGATAGCGCCCCCTGGCAATGCGGTCTAATAACTCGTCTATCCGGGGCATCGGGTAGGCGTCAGTGGTAGTCCGCTCGTTGAGCCGCCTGTAATCCACACAGAACCGGGTGGTCCCATCTTTCTTGGGTACTAGGACTACGGGTGACGCCCACGGACTATCTGAGGGCTCAATAACCCCCAGCCGGGTCATCTCCTGTATCTCCTTCCGCATTCCTTCTCGGACTGCTTCCGGGATACGGTATGGGGGTTGTCGTAGGGGGTTCTGTCCGGGTGTCTCGACCTTGTGTATAGCTAGGTTGGTGTACCCGGGTTCTTGGGAGAACGTCGCCTGCTTCTCCCACAGAAGCTGTCTTGCCTGGGTTTTCTCGGCCGGGCTTAGTCGGTCACCTAGCTGTACGAGGCTAGTAAGGTCGGTCTGGGGGTCCCTTTCTAGCAGGTCAGGTAAAGGTAAGTTCTCTGGGTCGTCGGTAGCTGGGGCACAAACTGCTGCAACATCCTCGGGTCGTTCCTGATACTCCTTGAGCATGTTCACATGAAAGGATCGTTGTACCCTTTCATCCGAACAGCTGGCTATAAGATAGGTAGTATCGCATACCTGAGCTAACACCTTGTACGGGCCCTGCCAAGATGCTTGCATCTTGTTTGCCTTCACAGGTTTGAGCACCAGAACCTTCTGCCCAACCTGGAAAACCCGCTGTCGAGCACCCCGATCGTACCATCGCTTCTGTTTCCCCTGGGCCGCCCGGAGATTTTCCCTTACCATCAGGGACAGTTTCTCCATGCGGTCCCGGAGTTCCAGAACATATGGCACTATGGGGGTCCCTTCTTGCTCCGTCTCCCCCTCCCAGTGTCCTCTAATGAGATCTAGGGGTCCACGAACCCTTCTCCCATAGAGTAACTCAAAGGGGGAGAACCCAGTCGATTCCTGGGGCACCTCTCTGTATGCAAATAGCAGATGAGGCAGGAATCGCTCCCAGTCTCTGCAAGTGTCAGTAAAGGTCCTCAGCATCTGTTTGAGGGTGCCATTAAATCGCTCGCAGAGACCGTTAGTCTGTGGGTGATATGGTGAACTAAGTAGCGGGTTGATGCCGCACACCTTCCACAGCTGCTGGGTGAGCACAGCAGTAAATTGGGTTCCCTGATCAGAGAGGATCTCCTGAGGGAACCCGACCCTAGTAAAGACTTTAACCAGGGCATCAGCAACCGTCTCTGCCTCTATATTAGACAGCGCTACTGCCTCTGGGTAACGGGTGGCGTAGTCTACCACAGTAAGAATATATTTCTTACCGGATGGACTAGCCCTGGCCAGTGGACCCACAATGTCAACGGCTATGCGGGAAAAGGGCTCTCCAATGATAGGCATCGGCTGTAGCCTAGCTTTTGGATGATCTCCTCGCTTACCTACCCGTTGACAAGTGTCGCACGTGCTACAATACATCCGCACATCTCGGTTAAAATTGGGCCAGAAAAAGTTTTGGGTGATTCTATGAGCTGTGCGGTGGGAACCTAGATGACCTGCCAACGGCACGTCATGCCCAATCCGCAGAATCTCCTGCCGATACTTTGCAGGTACTACTAGTTGTCGTTTCTGCGGAGGGGCATTCGGTTTCGGGGAAGGTTTCGGGATCCTGTACAGCCTATCCCCCACCCACTCGTAGTGTTCCCCACCTACTCCTTCTTCCCCAGCGTCGGCCCTGGCTCTGTACTTGGCTAACGTCGGGTCCTCCCTAGTTTCCTTCCCGTACATCTCTGGGGTATCCCAGCCTAACGGGGCCTGGTCTAAGGTACAAGTCGGGGTAGAGAGTCTTACCTGGGTCTCAGCAGCAGGTGGGCCGGCCTCAGCGGCACGGGTCTGGGCACGGGTCGTGACAGCGTCCACTGCAGCGGGGCCCATGGGAGCAAAGGCCGAAACAAGGGGGGCCAAGTCGTTGCCAAGGAGGACATCAGCGGGTAAATCCTTAATGACCCCCACATTCACGTGTCTAGCGCCCACTCCCCAATCCAAATGTACCCGGGCTACGGGTAGGCGAAATACTGCACCCCCGGCTACTCGTACTGCCACGGTATCCCCGGTATGTTGAGCTTCGGACACTAGGTGCTTTTGGAGCAAAGTCAGGGTTGCACCAGTGTCTCGTAGCCCACTGACTTCCCTTCCGTTGACCTTTACACTCTGTCGGTGGTGTTGTCGATTGTCCTGGTGGGCAGCCTGAACAGGGTCCGCCTCATGCAAGATGCCCCAGCATTCCTCTTCCTCTACACAGTGGGCTGCTGGAAGAGGTGCTCGGGAAGGGGCCCCCGTGGGTTTCCTCCAGGACTGGTTCCTGTTGGCACGGTTCATCGGGCACTCCTGTCGCCTGTGCCCTAGCTGATTGCACAGGTAGCACCGAAGGGGTTCAGAGTACTCTCGGGCGTTAAACCGGGGTGGACGTTGGTACTGGGCAGACGGAGGGGGTGCGGATGGTCTGTTTATGGGAGGCTGATAAGTGGCAGCGGCTGGTGGGTATTCCGCTCTGGCTGTGGCCTTGGTGATGGAATTGTCCAGTCTGCGAGCGTCGGTGTACTCATCGGCCAAGCGAGCCGCCTCGTGTAGAGTGGAGGGCTTACGGTCTCTTACCCACTCTCTGACCCCTGTTGGCAATTTGTCGAAACAATGTTCCAATAAAAACATCTGCAGCACCTCTTCTCCTGACACCGCCTGGCACCCTGCCATCCAGTGGGCGGCTGTGCGATGTACCTTGCAGGCCCATTCAACGTATGAGTCCCCAGTTGTTTTTGCAGTGTCTCGGAACCTCCTCCGGTATGCCTCGGGTGTAACGGCATACCGGGCAAGTAAAGCTTCCCTGACGGTCACATAATCCCCGATCTCCTCATCCGGAATGGCCCTAAAAGCGTCGTTGGCCCGGCCGGATAACTTGCCGGACAGTATAGCAACCCAGTCTTCCGGGGGTACCTTGTGCAGGGCACATTGCCACTCAAAATCCGCAAGGTACCCGTCAATCTCTCCTTCTGTCTCACTGAAGGCTTTGAAGGCCGCAAATGGCACTTTCTGTTTGTCCCCCGGGTTTGCTGTGACTGGGGCTGCTGCAGCACCGTTTTGGCGTAGCAGGCTGGCCTCCACAGCGGCTTGAACCTGGGTGATGATCTCCGCGGAGGGGTTGGGGCCATAATGGGCCAGCCTAATTCTTACCGCCCGGTCAAATCTTGCCTCCTCGGGGGTTCTGTCGTCTGGGCTGGGTCCATTGGTTCCCTCTGCCGCTGGTACTCCATCCATTTCCAGCAATAAAACAATAATGTCCCTCTTCTTGAGGTTACTGGCCTGTCCGCCCCTTTGTTCCAATAAGTCTTTTAGGGTGGCTCTTCTCAGGTTTTGGTATTGTAGTTCCATTTATTCCTGGTCGTAGTGGTCTCTTTGGGCGTTGAGGATCATCCCGTCGCTTGCCACCAGTTGTTACGGTACCACCTTCCGAGCTCCATACACAGTCTTTAGTCACTTGTAATCCCGGTTCCCCCAATAACGAGACCAAGCTCCATTATGAGGGTAAAACATGAACTGAGGACTGGATCAGCCAGCCTGCCTTTTATTTGCATTTCACACACACAGGCCACACCCAAGGGGAGGCATAAAATAACCACTGGCCTCGATGGTACATCCCACACATTCCCTCCCCTTGGTGTGACACATAATCCTATTATACATACAGTTTGAAATATACTTTTATACAACTTTCATAACTTCAAATCCATCCATCATATTCACATAAGAGGCACATATTCAGATTCCGCATACTTAAAACATAAACATTCTCAAAAATCACACCAATCCCTTCAGTGAATAAAAAGTTACTCGAAAGTCTGTTTATGACCGACCGCAGGTACCTTTTCGTGCCCAAAATAGTTCCCTGGATTCGGGCTGTGCGGTCGGTCACTTGTTGGCCTAAAAATGGCTAAGTCCCGTTCGAAGTGGGTCGGTACTTCGACTTTCGTTGAACTGTCGAAGTATCGTCGATAGTACGGGTCGGCGGGTTCGAAGTTAAGATGGCCGCCGCCACGTGGTCCTTTGTCCGATGTCGGCCACCTCGAGGACTTTGGTAGCTTTGGCGCTTCGTTAGTTTCCGCTGTATTCGAAATGTCATTTGTACAAAGTCACAACCCTCCGCATGATCTCTCAGGGACCATAAGTACTGGGCAAATCAGACGGACCCAACAGTCTTTAGTCCAGATGGATGGGTCTGTCACACTCTGCAAATTCGAGACAAAAAGATTAGAAAGAGTTAATAAAGAGGTGGATGAACAGATTGACAGGATTGCAGCTTTTAAAGATGAACCTAATTTTGAATCTTTAGAAACAAAACTCAAGAATAACTTGGATAAATTCCAACAGAACATAAAAATTCGTAAGCATTCCAAGTTCATTAGGGATAATAATGATTTCAAGAGTGGGAATGTATACAAGAGAAGCAGAAATTTTAGGAGGAGTTTCTCTGAACCAATTTCAACATCAGAGTATGAGACGAGTGGTTCAGACTCTGAAAATTCCTCTAAAGGGGGAATGTCGGTTCCGGTTGAACGTAATACCAGAAGTATATTGAAAAAAGGTGGGGTCTCTTTTTTAGGGCAACCCAGTATGGAGGAAAGCCTAGCCCCTCGGACAAGGAACAGAGGCAGACCCCCTCAACAGTTCAGAAGGAGAAGGTATTAACACAAACCCCAGATAACCAAATAATCAACTTATCCTCTTACACTCCCACCAAAAATGAAATACAAATCTTGAGGCGGGGTATGTCCTTTGTTCCAGTGTCTAACTTTGATAAGTTCAACTGGACAAAGGACATACACCTCTTTGCAAGGAAACCGGCCCTTCACAAAATCCACCGCATTAAAGATGAAAAAAGGGCAAAAGACTTAGGGCTACAAGTTTCTGATATAGATGCACTGGATACTCTAGTGGATCTCCTTGTATGCAATGATGAGTCTATACAAAAACAACCCCCTTTCACACATCTGAAAAAGAAGAGCCGGTTCACTCCACATATGGCTGATTTTAAATATATAGACTTATTCGTGGAGTTAACATGCAAAGAAATCGATAAGATCAATCCGAAAGAACTCCCTAGTCAACCTAATAGCAATATTTCCCCACAAGAAAACATCGCATTGGGTAAACTAAGGGAAATGGATGAGGTGATCTTTAAACCTTCCGATAAGGGAGGCAACACTGTCATCCTAAATAAATCTGATTACATATCCATGGTATATAGATTAATCGATGACAGCGAGACATATGAGGTATTGACATGTGACCCTACACAGAAGTATCTAACCGAATTAAAAACAATCTTGGATTCGGCACTGTCACTATCACTCATATCTAAGGACGAATACAACTTTATGTTTGTTAAAAGGCCGGTTACTGCCACTTTTTACGCACTCCCGAAGGTACATAAGCAACAACCAACATTAAAGGGACGACCCATTGTCTCTGGCAGAGGTAATCTGACCCAGAATATAAGTTTATATGTGGATCAGATATTAAGAAAAGTAGTGTTTGAACTCCCCTCACATCTAAGGGACACCAAGCATACTTTAAATACCATCGAAGGAATTGAGATCAATGGCCACGCTATTTTGTGTAGTCTCGACGTGGAGAGCCTTTACAGCTCAATACCACACGAGGTGGGTCTAAGACATCTTAGAGCAATACTTGATAGCAAACCTCCTGTCTCACTTAGACATAATGAACTGGTCCAAGACTTGATGTCCTTCATTCTGACACATAACTATTTTATCTTCCAGGGTAAATACTACCACCAGGTGAGAGGCACTGCTATGGGGACGGCTTGTGCCCCCTCATATGCTAACCTCCACCTGGGGTGGTGGGAGAGTACAATGGTATTTAATGAACACATGACAAAATACACTAAGTGTATAAAAATATGGAAACGCTACATCGACGATGTGTTGATCATATGGACAGACACCCCTGACCTCTTTCTAGAATTTGTAAACATTCTGAACTCTAACTCCATCAATCTGAGACTGACAAGTGAGTTAGGTGGTAACCAAATCAATTTTCTTGATTTAACTATCTGTCTGTCAGACAAGGGGGTACTCACATCTACCCTCTTCCGGAAACCCACGTCAACCAACAGCTTATTGGAGTGGACAAGTCACCATCCACCCTCCCTTAAAAAAGGTATCCCAATAGGGCAGTATTTGCGTTTAAGACGCAACTGCACCACTATAGAAGATTTTAAATTGAAGGCAAAAACCTTACAGCTTCAATTTAAACAAAAAGGATACCCAAACAGATGCCTTAAATCCGCATATAAACGTGCACTGTTGGTAGACCGTAAAGACCTCCTAACTGATAAAAACGTCCAGTCTAATCAAGAAACCATAAGATGCATAGGGAATTACGATGCAGGCTGGCATCAAATTATGAGTATCCTGGATAGATACTGGCCCCTATTGCACCAAGACCCACACCTACAGAAGGTGATCACAACTAAGGCGTCTGTAACAGCACGCAGAGGACGAAACATTAGGGACATCCTAGTCCCAAGTCACCTGAAATCGAACACCCAGAAAATTTCTTGGTTAAAGTCTCCAGTCCTAGGCACATATCAATGTGGAAAGTGTAAGGCGTGCAAATTTATACGCCGTCCTTCGAAAACCTTTCCAGACTCCCTAGGGACACAAGAATTTAAAGTTCGCCACTTTTTCAATTGCCAATCTAAAGGTCTTGTATACCTACTCTCATGCTCATGCAACAAATTATACGTGGGAAAAACTTCCCGTATGTTTAAACTGAGGATAAGGGAGCACGTGACCTCTATTAACCCAAAAAGACTAATTGACACCCCAGTTTCAAAACATTTGAAACTCCATCATGGGGGGTCTTCTGAGGGGATAAGATTTTGCGGAATTGAAAGTGTCACCCTGGGTCCAAGAAGGGGAGATTTAGACAAAAAACTACTCCAAAGGGAGAGTTTTTGGATTTATAAACTTAAAACATTGTCACCATCTGGACTCAACGAGGGTTTTTCATACACACCCTTCATCGAAGATTGAGTGCAACAGACTGGATACTATGTCCCCACACCCCCATTGATCTCTGACATATTTGCAATTTATATCTAATTAAGCTCATTTTTGCCTGATACACTTGTACATTTTGTAATATAGCGTGTAGTGTTTAGTGTAGATTTGTATATATTTCTTTACTTATTTATTTTTTATTTTTTATTATGTCATGTTTTTCATCTTTATTATTAATTTTGTGTCATGAATACCTTACATAGGACCATAGGGATGCAGTATTGACTGTACCAGGTCCGGATATATCGGAACATTCATTTTCTGCATTTCTGCAGTGTTTTACATCCAGGGTTTGTGAGTTTTTAGAGCTGTCACAGTAATATATGGGGTTAAATGGGGGTTTGGCCGGCCCATCTCATCTCACGACCCGCCCACTAACTTCAGATGGATAGGGTCTGACACGTCGGACCATGTGACCGGCATCAAGCCCCGCCCCCAATAACATCTCATGTTACCCTGGAGATTAGAGTGAATGTAGTACAGCTGATATCACACTCCCCCTGCTCCTATTGGTCAAAGGTACTCATGCCTCCTGGCACATCACATATAAAAGAGACTCATTAACAGTCTAATGTTAGCCCCTGACGAAGGTGCTCCTTTTTAGCACCGAAACGTACGTTGGGCAATTTGTTTTTTCCTCATATCACGGATATGAGCACTGGGCACTGGTGGTTTTAGCACCATGTTAATCACTTAATGTATATTTGTTTTACTCTTTCTTTTCTATGCCTGTCTAGCTAGATTAACAGGGAGAGAGGCTTTATAAATTAAACCAGCAGTCCGAATTTGACTGTTATTATGACTGTCTACCGTCCTCAATCTCCCTTTACCTCTGTACTAGCTCCAATTGGAGCCTCTGTCTACTCTGTATCTATCATTAGTATTTTTTTGTAAGAGGTATTTATGGTTGTGATTTGGGGACCTATAATCCTTTTTGTACAGGATTTACAGGGAGAGAGGTTGTTTAAATTTAAAACTAGCAGTCCGAATTTGACTGCTATTAACACTGCATACCCTCCTCAATCTCCCTTCACCCCTGTACTAGCCTCATTTGGAGCCTCTGTTTACCCTGTATCTACTACTATCTCTATAGGAGGTATTTATGGTTGGGACTTGGGGATTTTTCTCATCTCCTTATAGTGCACTATATTAAAGCTGATAATTAGGGGTGAGTTGCTGTTGCCATTTGGCTCATTATATCCCTACCTATACATATCCTTCTATTGACAGGCGTGGAATCCTAGTACCACTGTATATACTTTATTTATTTTTTGCATTTAGCAGTAACTTTTTGTATATACTTCATTTTGGTATTTAGTAGCATTTTTTCTGCTCATGGGTCTATAGTGACACCCTTAGCGGTTCACAGCTACACCTGTTACCTATCATTAGTATTTTTTTGTAAGAGGTATTTATGGTTGTGATTTGGGGACCTATAATCCTTTTTGTACAGGATTTACAGGGAGAGAGGTTGTTTAAATTTAAAACTAGCAGTCCGAATTTGACTGCTATTAACACTGCATACCCTCCTCAATCTCCCTTCACCCCTGTACTAGCCTCATTTGGAGCCTCTGTTTACCTTGTATCTACTACTATCTCTATAGGAGGTATTTATGGTTGGGACTTGGGGATTTTTCTCATCACCTTATAGTGCACTATATTAAAGCTGATAATTAGGGGTGAGTTGCTGTTGCCATTTGGCTCATTATATCCCTACCTATACATATCCTTCTATTGACAGGCGTGGAATCCTAGTACCACTGTATATACTTTATTTATTTTTTGCATTTAGCAGTCACTTTTTGTATATACTTCATTTTGGTATTTAGTAGCATTTTTTCTGCTCATGGGTCTATAGTGACACCCTTAGCGGTTTACAGCTACACCTGTTACCGACAGCCAGCATTATAATCCTAGACACTGCCGCTATAGCTATTTCCAGAGATGCGGTTAGTTTCATTTGATTTCTTGAATCTGACCACATCTGTCCTTTTTGTTGTTTGATCATATATATAGTTATTATATATATTGTATATATTCGTGTGTAATTTAAATATAAGTGTATTTTTATATTAATATACGTATATATAAATATAAAAATACACTTAGTATGACATTATATATATGATATATATATACATATATTATATATAGGTGTATATATAGATATAATACATGTATATATATCATATATATATATATACATATTATTATTTTTTTTACACTGATTGTTTTTTTTTTTAACTTTATTTTATGATTTTTTACTTGCAGGGAGACTGCCTGTCAGCACAGACAGTCCCCCTGCAGGCAGATACACAGACCCCTATTGCGGTCATGTGATCGAGTGATCACATGGCCGTGGGGTCCTGATCTGCCGAGGGGGGACTGCCCGGGCAGACAGGCAGTCCCCCTGGACCGGGAGGAGCACTGATCGCCGCCGTGGGACCGACGGCGATCAGGTAAGTTGCCCAAAACCGTTATGACGGTTCAGGACCGTCAGCGGTCCAAACGCACGTTTTACCGCTGACGGTCCTGAACCGTCAGCGGTCCTTAAGGGGTTAAAAACATTATTTGGGCATATTGGATTTTATTGTACTGTTTGTACCCCTTTAAATACTCTGGGAAGGGATCTGCACTTTTGTTATGGCACTTCGGATGCACTCGAAGTGCCGAAGTAGTCAAAGTGGCCGCCATTCAAAAAACGAACACGTGGCGGTGGCCATTTTAGTTCAGCTGAACGCGGTCAGTGGTGTTGAAGTTTTACCTTCCATGGAACTATTACATTCGAATGGAGTTGAACGGCGCTTGACCATTCAAACGCCACAGTAATATGGCCACTAGAGGGACTTCCAGGCTCCAAGGCAACTTTTGGTCACCTAAATGACGCTGGATGTCCTCACGCTATGCATGATGACTACCATCATCAACAGAATCCACATAAGAAATTGTCATGAGGGAGTAGTGAAGGCTGAACGAACAGGTGGTGGCGGCTATCTTGGACATTCGAACGCCCAGCGGTGTTTGTCGACAAATCTATGGAACTAAAAATGGACACTATTTTCCTACGAACACCGCTGAAGTTGCCGACCCGCCTTCGTCCTTCATTGGTTCATACGAATGCCGCGCCGTTCGTTAACTGGATCATACGTACAGAGCCACCCCAGATAGCCATCCCATAGAGCTCTTTCATATGATGAATAGACTATGTGAAAGACTTTAGCTCCATGGCGATTGAACTGTGTGTATGGGATCTGTGTGCACTCAGATCTAAGCTATCTGGGGATACGTTGAATATGGGGACTATGTTCAGTAGTTTAGGAATTGTATATTTTTATGTGTTTTTATTGTTACTATAAAATTGAGGTTATGCTCTATCCTGGAGGTAATTGAGTTACTTCTAGCACTTAACCCAATTACCTCCAGGATAGAGGGGAGGGGACTGTAATGCTCATGTGGGAGTGTTTACATATGTATGTATTCTGGTTATTACAGAAACTTGTAATTGAAACTTCCACCAGGTCCCCTAGGGGAGTGTCCCCTGGTGAAAGACCTGCATAAAAGCCAGGCATGTAGTCCACATTAAACAGATTCCTGCTTGACCCTCAATACAGAGCCTCGTCTCGTACTTTGGGGGATTATTTGTGTGTTTTCCTGTTCGGTGTTCGGTAGCTGACTTCTTATTCGGGAAGGGAACGTCTTTGGCGGCTTTAACCCCTCTATACCCGGGGTACCGGTACAATTGGTGACAAGCAACGGGATGATTTCCACGGCCCAGAAGGACAGCTTCAAGGCGACACAAGCCAATGGAAGCACATTATGAGAAACTAAAGTGCTCTACCCTCAAATACCTACTAGAGAACCGGGGCCGACCGTCCAGTAACGTTAAGAAGAGGGACATCATTACCGTACTGGTGGAGATGGATAGAGCCGAAAGAATTGGCGAATCAGACAGGACACCCGAAGAGGCAAGCTTTGATCGGGCTGATGCAATCAGACTGGCACATTTTGGACCTAACCCTACAGTGGATATGTTGGAACGAGTCATAGCAGCCGTGGATGCTAACCGACCACACCTTCAACAAAGAGGTGCTGCAGAAGTGACTACAGTGTCGAAAGAGAAAAGGAAGGTACATTTTGCTGCTTTTCAACATTTCCTGGAAACAGATGGAGAGATTTATGGGTACCTTGCTGATTTTGAACGGCAATATGCCCTACACCGGGTACCCATGGACGAATGGGTTACAATTTTGTCTGGGAGATTGTCCAGCCGGGCCAGCAAAACTTTCAAGGCCATTCCAGATGAGTTCATTACAGACTATGGGCTAGTGAAAGAAGCCCTATTGGCCAGGTATGCCATCACACCGGAGGCATACCAGAGGCAATCCTGGACACTAGCAAGCAGAGTGGAGACTTCTATACCGAGTGGGCAAGCCTCCTACACCGCATGGCATCCCACTGGGTTGCTGGATGCCAAGCCGTATACGGCGAAGAGATGCTACAGCTATTCCTGCTGGAACACTTCTACGACAAACTGACCATGGGGGTCCATGACCGGAGACCCCTCACCCAACCTGAAGCAGCTCACCTGGCGGACGAGTACACTGATGCCCGCAAGCTAGACAACCCTGTGGTTAAGACAGCAGCCCCTGTGGATTACTGACCAACGGCACCCCCTCCCGCTGCCGCTTACCAACCACAGACGTTCCGTTCTACAGCACCACCTCCAGCAGCCACTCACCCACAGCAGTCCAGATTCAACTCGCAGAACTACTCCCAGCCCATGAGGTGTTTCGGGTATAACCAGATCGGGCACAGAAAGCAGTACTGCCCTTTGAATCCAGCCAGGCAGTCCCAGTCCTGGAGAAAGCCAGCAATGGGGAACCCCCGTACACAAATGCCGGCTGCCCACTGCGACGAAGAGGAGGAGCACTGGGGAACGCTACACGAAGCTTACCCTGTCCAGGCAGCCAACCGGGACAACCGGCAGCAACACAAACAGGCTGTCCGGGTCATTGACAAGGTAGCCAGTGGACTGGGAGATACCGGCGCCACCTTAACCCTGCTACAAAAGAACCTCATTCCAGAGAGTCAGCATACCGGGGAAACTGTAGCCGTAAGAGTAGCCGGAGGCACCATATACCGGCTACCCACTGCCCGCGTTCATTTAGACTGGGGAGTTGGTGCAGGACATGTGAACATGGGTATTATGAAAGATTTGCCAGCAGATGTCCTCCTTGGAAATGATTTGGCCCCCCTTGTTTCAGCATATGCCCCACTGGGCTCCGCAGAGGCCAACCCTGTGACCAGGCCCGTGCTACTGGAACCGGCCTACCTGCTGCAGAGACCCAAGTAAGACCACCTACCCCTACTGTTACCCTAGACCAGGCCCCCCTAGACTGGGATACCCCAGAGGCATTCAGGAGGGAGACCCGGGAGGATCTGACCCTACAGAAGTATAGGGCCAAGGCACACACCACCTATAGACTGTATAGGATCCCTAAGAAATCGCCGAGAAGTAAAGCCCCTTCGCAGAAAAGACAGCTGGTAGTGCCTAAGAAATACCAGCTGGAGATTCTGCGAATCGTTCATGATGTCCCCCTAGCGGGACATTTAGGAGTATGCCACACAGCCCATAGGATTACCCATAATTTCTTCTGGCCCAGTTTTAATCGGGACGTGCGACAGTACTATAAGACGTGTGACACGTGTCAACGGGTAGGGAAGCGGGGGGACCACCCTAAGGCCAGACTTATGTCCATGCCTATTATTGGGGAGCCCTTTTACTGCATAGCCATTGACATTGTGGGTCCCTTGGCCAGGCCTAGTCCATCCGGGAAGAAATACATTCTTACCGCGGTGGACTACGCCACCCATCCAGTGGCAGTAGCTATGTCCAATATTGAAGCAGAGACAGTAGCTGATGCCCTTGTTAAAATATTCACCAGAGGGGGTTCCCAAAGTAGATCCTCTCCGATCAGGGAACCCAGTTTCATGCTGTGCTCACCCAGCAGTTGTGGAAGGTGTGCAATATTAAGCCCCTGTTGAGCTCACCTTACCACCCCCAGACTAACGGTCTCTGCGAGCGCTTTAATGGGACCCTCAAGCAAATGCTGAGGATCTTTACTGACGCTTTTATGATCGACCGCAAGCACATTTTCCTGCCCAAAACAGTTCCATAGATTTGGGCTGTGTGGTCGGTCTATTTTACACAGAAAAATGACTAAGTCCCATTCGAATGCATACTTTAGCTTAGTATAGCAGTGAGTTCAAACTGCCGAACGGGACTTCGGAGTGTAGGAGAAGGTAAGGGTCAGCGGTGTTCGTTGAAATGTGTATCCGATTTCAGTTCCATGGATTTGGCTACACCTACCGCTGACCTACCGTGTCCGTTCGTCGAATGGCGGCCACTTCGACTACTTCGGCACTTCGGCTGTATCCGAAGTGCCAATTTAAAGCTGCAGAACTGCTCCAATACTATTTAAAGGAGCAGCAAGAGTCTTTTTTTTTCAATTCTTTATTTATAAACATCTCATCAAAAAATTTTGAGTAAAAAGTTCCAGTAACATGTTATAAGAAGCTGCACTGTTTTTTTTTTGTTTTTTTTTAAGAAACTTGAAAAGGATTAGGCATGCTGACATTATATGACTGTAAGATCATTTGAGGAATATATATGCTGCTAACATATGGTTTTTGAGAACATTTAAGGCTTGTATATGCTGAGAATGTACGAATTTACAAACATGTAAGGAGCACACTGCTGATGTTACATGAGTTAAAAAAAAAAGCCGCCGGCTAAGGTGTTATAGAGACCGGCATGGTGCTGTCGGGAGCAAACGAGTAAACTGAAGGGTTCAACGCCAAACTAAACTAAACATATGGGCTATGTTATGCGGTTCTCGGTCTGCGACTTTCTCGCCACCAAGTGTCCCCTGCGGTTTCAGCCTGTGTCAGTCCCAGCTCGGGGGGTAAACGGAACAATTGTGGAAACGTCCCAAGTGTCTGTGTGTCCCAAGTTGGTTGTCTCAGGCCGTGCTATACCCAGCTTTTGCAGGAAAGCTGCAATTTCGTCCGCCGAGGAGATAGTGTAGTTGTGGCTGTCTTTTGTAGCTATCAGGGTTCGTAAGGGCCCCAACTTGTAGGCGATTCCTGTTGATCTCAGTGCTTGTGTGACACGTTGGAGGGATCTTCTCCAGGTAAGGGTGGAGCGGCATAGGTCCTGTAGGAAATGGAGCTGCATCTCTTCGAAGAGGTAAGGTGCATTGTTTCTAGTCTCTCGGACCGCCAACTTGTCTTGGAGCATAAGGAAACGTACCATCACGTCTCAAGGTACCCTAGCCGGGGCTCTAGCTGATGTGGCTAGTCTGTAGCAGCCATCCAATTGTATGTTTTTGGCTACTCGTTGTTGCAATAGGGCTGCGAATAGGCGGCGTAGGAAATGCGGCAGTTCTTGGTTGTCGACCGACTCTGCAATGCCTCTAATTTTGAGGTTTGTGCGCCTTCTCGCGTCTTCCATCACCTCTATCTTGTGCAGTCTGAAGTTGCAGGATCTGCTCTGCTTCACGCGCTTGGCGTTGGGCTATGGAGGAGACAGACTCCTCGGCACCTCGCACTCTGGCCGTGACCATAGAAATGTCCTCCCTGATGATGTCTAGGTCTGCGTTAAAGAAGGCTCTGATGTTGTTCATCAGGGCTTGAATATCACCCTTGGTAGCTGGGGCTTGAAGGTCTTCCTTCAGTGAGGATACCTTTGAGCCCTCTGATCTCGGGATTTCGTCGGGGGCATCGAGGATTTCATCTTCGGAGGAGGGGCAGGTTGAGTCCGCAGGCGACGCGATTTTGGGCCTAGGCCGCGGTTGCTGTAGCAGGTCACAGATGCTTCTGGAGCCCTCCCCCGCGACGGTTCTGAGGTTTTTTGCCTTTTTGCCCATCTCGGGTGTTGTTGGGCCCGGTCCTCAGTGGTGTGAGGGTAAGAAATCGCCGTTAAGCGTGTATTTGTCGTATGTGTAACGGGAGCTTGTCCGGCATGCGTCTGCTCCCTTCAGTGTCCCGGCCACGCCCCCAGCAAGAGTCTTTTAAAATCCAATCTGCTAAAATAGTCTTTAACAGGCAGTATCTTCCAGGGGCCATAGTCTTAAAGGGGCATTGTTCACCAAAGTCACAGATAGTTCTTAAAGGGCCATACACAGTCCAATATAAGTCTATAATCCCCAACTCAGTTCCTTGAAGGGCACTACATCCCAGGGCCATAGTCGCAGGACAGCAGGCTGGCAAACAGGCCCCTCCAAAAACCAGTGGCGAGGTTACTTTCGCCACAGACGGCACCAGGTGCAGCATAAGCAGGCGATAGGCGGAGGGGCAGAGTGGCAGGGGGAGAAGCCCCTCAGTCGGGCAGCGCAGCAGGAGGAAGTCAGTTTCTAAAGACAGGGGCTGGAGGAGTTGGTGCAGCAAGTCCAGATCATCGGTTGTGAGCTCACGGGGACAGAGGCTGAACTCTTATGGCCACACAGGCCAGGCAGCGGGGTGCAGCAAAGACAGGGATCTCACGCAGGAGCGTAGGGAGGAAGAGCGAGTGGGAGGTCATTTGAACAGACTACCCAGGTTAAGAGGAGTTCTTCATGTACGGTCCTGAGGCAGGACCAGGTGGATGGGAGTAGGCAAGTCATGGACACTCCTGACCTCAAGAGGTGGAGGGACAGACGGCGCCCCCGCGGTCTTCTACGACCAGGGGTCCTGGAAGTCTATGATTACACCACACTCAGGGACTGATTGAAATCTTTGCTAGATTCTTGGTTGGGTAGAGGGGCTCAGACTGGTAATTTCGGGCAGGTGTGGGACCCTAATGGTGGAGGGTCCAAAGCTGGGGGGACCATCGAGGCGGTGGCTAAGGGCAACAGGATAGGTGGGACCTAGGGTACCAGCCCCGTGGTAGGGACGTCAGCCAGGGCGGGCAAGCGGTCAGAGGCCTATGGTGAGTGTGGCGGAACCAACCTCGCCACTGAGAACTGGAGAAGCCTGGTTGCTAGCCTCCTGCCCAGTGATTATGGTCCCTGGGAGATATTGCCCTTTAAGGGACTGAATTGGGGCTTATGGACTGCTACCATAATGTACTGACCCTTTAAGAACTACTTTTGGGCATGTGAATTGTATAATACTGTTCCTAGCCATTTAAATACTTTGGGGAAAGATTGGTACTTTAAATGGGCACTTAGGACACAGTCGAAGCAGTCGAAGCAGTCGAAGCTGTCGAAGCTGTCGAAGCTGTCGAAGTTGTTGAAGCTGTCGAAGCTGTCGAAGTGCTGAAGTTACCGAAGTTGTCGGAGTCGTCGAAGTGGCCGGCATCGGACAAAGGACCACGTGGCGGCGGCCATTTTAACTTCGAACACCGCCGACCCTTACCACCCCCTCCACTTCGACACTTCGACTAAAGTCGAAGTACCGGCCACACTTCGAATGGGACTTAGCCGTTTTTATGCCAGAAATTGACCGACCGCACAGCCCAAATCCATGGAACTGTTTTGGGCAGGAAAATGTGTTTGCGGTCGGTCATAAAGGGACCTCCAGCTAACTATTGATCTACTGGAGGGATTGGGATGATTTTTGAGAGTGTTACTAATTGAAGTATGCTGATTAAGAAAATATATGTTTTATGTTTGTGGCATGAATATTGTAGAAGTTATAAATATTGTGTAAAAGTGATGTTTAAACTGTATGAATAATGGGATTATGTGTCACACTAAGGGGAGGAGATGTGTGGGTTGCCCCCGTGATACCATTGGTTATTTTATGTCTCCCTCTGGGTGTGGCCTGTATGTGTACACTTGTAATAAAAGCCAGGCTGGATGTGCCAGTCCAGAGTTCCTGTTTTACCCTCAAAGAGAAGTGTCGTCTCATTATTGGGGGAAGGATTTATTGCATGCTGTTCCAGTTGACTACTAGGAGTGTAAGCCTATTCGTATGGTTCCTATTCAACGGTCTACAGCCTTCCTATGCTTGAGAAGATTCATATGCTGCATCAGTTCGGTGATTGTGGTGTCTGCCAGAGTGCTTGGAGTCCTCAGGAAGCGCTAGGAGCATCTTTTAACGGAGGTACCCAGTCGGGGTGCCAGGCGATCCGTTACACCAGCTATATCACTAGCCCTTTTAAGAGCTATACCTGCTCTACTCGTTTTGGATTACTGCTATACTACAGAATCACTCACACTAGGGGGAAAAGAACATCTCTGGGGGCGGCCACAGATATCACCACATCACATGCGTAGGAAGCATGACATACAACAAGGCAAAGCAGCTACATTAGATTTGATCCAGAGTCTTTCCAAACAAGCACAGTTTGTAAGTTTTGTATCAAAATAATTACATTTATATGAGACTATTATATTTTATATATGTAAATAAATGTTTTTAATGATGTAATATTACCCATTCCATGTCTCTTTTCTACATTACACAGATTCCGAGCCAATGATTCTGATTTTCATTGGGCTTGTTCCATCCCCCATCCTGCACTTCCATATAGTGAGCAATAGAATTATGGGTTATTTTAAGATTATTTTTTGTTAATGGATTGGTTACACTATGTTTAAGTTTAAACTTTGGATGTACAGGGGTAACCGAATAGTAGTATTAACAGTTATTTTTTTCTTGTAGGTGAATCATTCAGAGATGTTGATATAACATGTTCATGGCTTCATGAAAATGGACAGCAAGTAAAGTCACAAGGTTGATTACATAGAAACTCTTAATAAGAAACTAACTGGCCAAAGGACTAGAAACAATGGCAAATATATTTTTATTATTGACAAGTAAACAAGCTGGAAAACAACCCATTGTTTGTCAAATTCTAGGCAATAAACAGAAAACACAGTTTATCAATGGAAACTAGGATGGAAAGCCACCTGGGACTTAATGATTAACTAACTGTACTGGACACAAACACAAGCGTATTACTTGTAAAAGATCTAATTAAGAGTATATACATGCCATCAGAGCTCTGAATTATATAAGAAATCATTAATAGATAAAATACTTCAATTTAATTTAAAGATTAAGCCCCACAAGCTGATCACATTCATATTTGCCTAAGCACAACCCTAGAAACTGATTAGGTTTAACAACCCAGTAGAATAGGGACACTTTATATAGAATCGCCGAGAATTCCTTAACATAACTGCTAACCACAGAGACATACAAAAAAATGTATACCACTAGAAAAAAATGGCCTATGGCAGTCAATAAGACACCCATATTACTATATTGGGGTTTGAAACTTCCTAGTGACTGGGCAGACATTGAAAGACTCCAACACTATCTGCACTCAAAAAGTACTTATTATGCCATCATTCTTGGTTGCTTCCATCACCTGAGTCAAATGCCTTGCTAAAAAAATGGAAATATAAAGGCTGGTTCCCAAAGTGTTAGATTTTAATACAATGCAAAAGTTAAATTGATCCCTGCTATATGTTACATTGTATATATAAAATGTACCTGATAATTAAAGTTGTAGGTATTCAAATGGTTCGCATACAATTTTCTATTCTTAGAAAACATTATATGAAGGGCCTCTGCCATAGCAATTACTGCCACATAGACTCGAGGAGAAACTCCCCATTTTACATATGTCATAATGTTCTTCATCCTTTCCATCCCGGTGCATTGCTTTAGCGAGATATTATAGACAGTTGTATATAAATTATTCTTTGATGTGTTGGCTGATAAACATCGAAAAAATGCTATCCACAAATCATGAAGAATCATGTCTTTTGGGTATTTTGAAGGATGTATATTATCGAAGAACGTTCCAGTGTCTGGCAATGAGACTGGATACAATTCTAAAACCAAACAACCATCAAAGGCTTCTACATTTTGAGCCATAAGAATATGATTGGAGGCCCAAGAAGGTGGAAGAATTAGTGTCTTTTTTTTAAACACAAAACCGTATTGTAAAAATATTTTGGCAAGTGCAAAATTAAAGTGTCCGGAGACGACAATAACCTGAGCAGAGGAATCCTGAATAATTTGCAGATTTTTTTTTAGGAAAATAGTTTTTAAGTCTTTTTTTGCATAACAATAGGCTACACAAATACCATATTTGGTCAAGTATTTTTTTAGTATGAGACCCTCTTCCTCTTCTGAGGTATCCTCTGATATTAATATACCAACCCAATTCCAGTTATTGCTTTTCAGAAGTTTGGATATTATCAAGTAATGGACATTGTCATTCTGAACAGTCCGGAAAAATTGTGGATACTTTTGTCGATCACTCAACAAGGGGTTTGTTGCTCCATAACTGATCTTGACAAAAAAAAAAAAAAGAATTATAAAAAAATGTTGCTGTTATTCAGCTAAGCATTTATTAGATCGGTATTTCTGAAAATACTTTCTTAAATCAACACCTGAATCACCATAAGCACAACAGTACACTGTAACATTTATAGCACCAGGATTGTCTGGGTCATGACTTTGACCAATTGTTGTAGCCCTTCCTTCTAGTATCCTCCTTTAGTAGAATTCAGTGAATTAATTAAAGAATGTGATTACTAACCATAAAATGGGCTTTGCATGGCACTTTGAAGCTCTGTGAAAATAACCAGATTCTCATGCAAGAGAAGACTGAAAGCAGATGCCTAAGTAAGTTGTCAAAACATAAAATAGTTTGACTACCAAACTGACAGCAAAGATTAAATATTAATGGTGTGCGTGAGTTTGCTTATATCAGTGACAACATACATATAACATAAAGCCTTAAATGCGATACAACTCATCATCTCCCTCAATGACCTCTAGATTTCAGTTAGATTCAGGTGAACCTTTTGTCACGGTCCAATGTCTCTGCCCCTGTTCTCGTGGAGATGACACAAACCCTTGCCATCCCATGACATTAGAGTGTGAGCATCAGTGATAATGGGGATAATATGGGAGGGTGGGAGAGGGGCCCTATAGGAAGGGAGAGAAGCGGTTAAATATAAAGATGTTGGCAGTGAGCCCTAGGTGAACAGTACACTCAGGATATGGTGGCATGGGTAGTAAAGAAGCTGAGGCTGAGGCATCCCCCTTATCTAAAGGCTGAGTCCCCTAATAGTGTTGGAGAAGCCTCCCCCTGTCCAGCATGATAAATCTTTACCTGAGGACTGTCACTGCCACTGCCTCTGTGTACATTAGCCCCAAGGGGATCTTATACCTTTTAGCTCCCGACATTGTTGCTCCTTGATATAGGCAGACAGAGATCTGGATGCGGATGATGTGGCTCGCCTCTCCAAAACATGTGTTCAACATCTCTTGGGCAGTGACTGCCATTACTGGCATTGCGGGAGGCTGGAGGTGGTGTTCCGTTGCTGGGGGTTTCACCAGTCATCCACTTGCCCAGTAAGTAAGTCCAGAGCTTTAATAAACGATTGGGCATCCAGTTTTGTTGAGATAGTGAATGTTGCACCTTGTCTTGTGACAATGAGACAGAAGGGAAAGCCTCAGTGGTATTGGATGTTTCAAGCCCTTAACAGATTGGTAATTGGTCTGAGGATTCTTCGTGCCTGGAGAGTCAGCCTGAATCGATCTGGAAAAATATGGAGTGGAGCATTGTGAAAAAGCAATGGTTGGTTGGTGAGCCTCAGGGTTCGAGCAGTCCCTCCTTATGAGAGAAATAGTGCTGTCAGCATATCACATTCCTTGGCATGTCTGTCTGGGCCTGTGGGAGTGGTGTGCACAATCCAGAATCACGGGGGTGTCTGTCAGTTTATCTAGGATGAGTGTTACAAACTGCCATTTGTAACTGTCCCTTTAAATGACAAATTGCCCTGCATCCCTGGGTTGGGAAGAAGCCTATTTGCCAACCTCCTTCCTCATGACTATGGCCCCTGGGACATTGTGCCTCTGAAAACTTATGGACTTTTATTGGGTGTGTATGGCCCTTTAATAACCGTCTGGGGACATATTGTGACTGTGGTGAACAATGCCCCTGAAAGACTATATCCCCAGACCTATAAAATAACTTGTTCCTGGCTTTCTCCCACTTGGTACAGTAAATGGGGCTTACTGAACCAAATACCACACAGGCAGACCACCCAGAAGTGGAAGTGTGCAGGCAATTTACCTCCCAGGCTGGGAGCCTGCTGTAGGTAAATTGCCGACCACTGGGGGTCCGCCGTTCATGCAAACGAACACGTGGTGGTGGCCATCTTTGTTCATTCGAACGAGGTCAGCTGTATGTGTAGCCAAATTCATGGAACTGAAATCGGCTACACATTTCACCGAACACCGCTGACCCTTACCTTCTCCTACACTGAATTTTCAGCTGCAGAGACTAAGTCCCGTTCGGCAATTCGAACGCATGTTCGAATGGGACTTAGTCATTTTTCTGCATAAAATTGACCGGCCGCACAGCTCAAATCTATGGAACTGTTTAGGGCATGAAAGTCGGTCATAAAGGACTTCCGTCTAACTTTTTATCCACCAGAGGGATTTGTGTGATTTTTGGTTATGTTTATATTAAAGTATGCTGATTCTAAATCTATAATTTTTATGAAGATTGGATTTATGGTTTTAAAGTTACAGTGTATGTGTAAAAACTGTATTTTTCCTGCTTGTGATAATTATGTTAACCATTGTGTACCATAATTAATCACAGGCAGAGGGGAGGATTTTGTGTGTAATTGCTGGGAGTGTTTTCTGTAATGTACGTGTGTTATTGGTTGTTCTGTAAAACGCTGTGGGTGGTCCTATCTAAGGGAAACCTGCATAAAAGAAGGTCCTTTTGGTGCCAATAAAACAGAATGACTTGACCCTCTAACTTGCAGCCTTGACTCTTGTTTGTAGGGGCCAGCTATAATCACTACAGGGATTTCTATGCTTTTCATACTCCCTTAGCTACTGAGCTCTTGTTCCTGATCCTGCTTCGCTCTACAGAAGGAAGAGGTTCACCTACTGGAACCTGGAGCCTGGTCGTAGGTCCAGGGTAGATAGCAGACGGGACGAGATCCTAGCCCAGCAGCGGCGGTTTGTGGAGTATGCAGTGCTTATGGTGTCTATGCAGTAGTTATGGTGTCTACGGTGCTGATGGTCCTTTGGTGAGCGCTAGGAGCATCCTTTTCTACGCTCCAACTTCCAGCCTGCCTGGAGGCAACTGTAACAATGAGGTTAAATAGCTACTGGAAAATTAGTCCTCTTGGTCTTGTTAAGGTAGGCCCTTGATCCTCAAATGATTGCGACGTCCGCAGTAGTCAAGGTCGTCCAGGGACCATTGATAAGCAGATTGGATTGAGTTAGTCGAGTCGATCACCAATTGCATTTGTTGAATTTAAATGAAAAGCAGATCTTTGTCATCTTAAAGGATGTTTACTTGTTCACCCACCTGACAGCTGATTCTAAAGTATCATGCTTCTTCTGGAACGAGCTTTCACGCTTGTGTAGCATAGTCGCCATATATCTTTTGGTCAGAATATTCTTCAGCATGTCTCTTAGATTAGTGCCTTGTTGAGACATATAGTTGTCATAGCCTGCCGAGCTTGATGGAGGAGAGCTATCTCACTGTGTTTTGTGCGCCATTTTGAGATTGTGGTCCTCAGGCCTATCCGCTGTATCCCTGAAAAACTTTAGGGAGCTGTTTTTCACAGTCGGCGTCTTCTCTAAGGCTTGGTGTATCGAGTGGGTGTTTTTGGGGTTACCCATCATGTGTGATTTGCCCAGATTGCACTGGACTCTGCTGTAGAACTGGGAGCTCAGTAAAGCACGTCCATTCAGCTCGGAAGTTGGCCACGCCCCCCACTTCAAGATGTTTGTGCTTTAACTTAATAAAATATCTGTTATATTAATTTTTATATACATTTTCTTGATTTAAGTGCCTCACTTGAATTTTACATTTGCTTTCCAATATGTTTTGTTTAGAAGGGATTTACAACTCACCTGTGTATAGCCATACACACCCAGTATCTGTGCGATTGGTATAGTGGTGGATGAAAAGTGGTCGCCAATAAGTCCTGCCATCTTCCCACTTTCCACACAGGAATAATTAGGGACAGTCTTCCTTGGTCCAGATAAAATTTGCCAAACACTTTTTACAGCCTTATTTGTATCTAAACATGAATCAAAAATGTGAAATCCAATTGTCATATTTTGAAGGAGGTCTGGATAAATGTTAGTCATTTCAATGGCAAAAATAAAATTCAGAATATTCGCATAATTACGTAGGAAGGGTCTGTGGTAGAAAAATTAATTTGTAACGGTTTTAAAATACATAACCTATTATCATGTTCAGACAATTTACATTTCATTGTATAATATGACTTTCCTAAATAAATTAACTCAAGAGTTTTTCTAAATTTCATAAACACTAACTTTAATTATGATTCTGATTACTTCACCTTAATAAAACACTAAAATGGATATTCAATCTGAATCGCCTTGCAGCAAACTGGGCAAAGCATCTTGGGAAATAAAAGTTGTATTGTGCCATTTCGACTGAAAAATCTAGACATTGTTCATGCTGTTTAACAATAGTACAATAGTCCAGATTTTGCAATTCAGGTTACACGTGAGCCTTAATTGAGTCTGCATTTCAGCTGGACCAAATGCTTGCTAGCCAGCTGCAACATTCAGGGCCTTCTTTAATTTTGATTGGACCCTGGGCAAGCATTTACTTGGGCCCCCCTGACCGCATATAGATACACACAAGAACATACAGATACACACAGATACTGACACACACATAGACACACACACACACACACAGATACAAACACTGACATACATGCAGATACAAAAGGTACACACACTGACTACATATAGATACACCGACACACACACTGACACACATGCAGATATACAGATACAAACACTGACACATACAGATACACACACAAACACAAATGGACAACATACAGATACAGAGACACATTCTGACAGACGTACTGACACAGACAGCCATACTGAAACACACATACACAAAGACATACTGAACCACACAGACATACAGATACACTGACAGACATACTGGCACATATACACACAGACAGATGGACATACTGAAATACACATACACTGACAGACATTTTGACAAAAACAGACATACAGAACCACACGGACACTGACAGACTCACACATTCTGTCCTACACACACACAGACAGACTCATGCACACACAGACATACTGACACACAGACAGACATTCTGGCACACATACACACAGACAGACATACTGAAACACATACACACAGACACTGAGAGACAAACACACATACAGACATACTGACACACTGACAGACAATCTGGCACACAGACAGACAGACTGAAACACATACACACAGACACTGAGAGACAAACACACACACAGACATACTGACACACTGACAGACATTCTGGCACACAGACAGACAGACTGAAACACATACACACAGACACTGAGAGACAAACACACACACAGACATACTGACACACTGACAGACATTCTGGCACACACACACACACACAGCCAGACATACTGAAACACACAGACACTGAGAGACAAACACACATACAGACATACTGAAACACTGACAGACATTCTGGCACACAGACAGACAGACTGAAACACATACACACAGACACTGAGAGACAAACACACATACAGACATACTGACACACTGACAGACATTCTGGCACACAGACAGACAGACTGAAACACATACACACAGACACTGAGAGACAAACACACACACAGACATACTGACACACTGACAGACATTCTGGCACACAGACAGACAGACTGAAACACATACACACAGACACTGAGAGACAAACACACACACAGACATACTGACACACTGACAGACATTCTGGCACACATACACACAGACAGACATACTGAACCACACATACATTGACAGACTCACACACACACAGACATACTGACACACTGGCACACATACACACAGACAGACATACTGAAACACACATACACACAGACAGACATACTGAAACACACATACACACAGATAGACATACATATATACTGACACTCAGACATTCATGCAAAATGTGATAACCACCCTCCAGTTTCTTACCTTTTCCTGGAGGGTGGCTTCCATGGGGTCCAGTGGGCTGGCTGGGGTGGCTGGGAGTTAAGCTCTCACTCTCTCCCAGCCTGGCCCCCTTCTGAGCAGCTGGTCCTCCTTCCTCCCGCGCGGTTCCGGTTTCTGTGGGAGGAAGTGACGTGCGGCGGTCACTTCCTCCCAGACGGCTGCCGAAAAGCAAGGGCCCGGTCGTGCTGTTAAAGCGCCACAGCGCCTGACCGGGCCCCTGCTGACACAGGCCCACCGGGTGGCCCTAAGTGCATGGGCCACCCGATGGGCCCCCATAGTTTGCGGGCCGGGGCAAATGGAGCAGCTGTCTTGGGCCCCCCAGCAGGGACAGGGCCTGGGGCAGCTGCCCCGTTTGCCCCGCGTTAAAGACGGCCCTGGCAACATTAAAAATTAAATATAAAAATAAAATTAAAAAAAATAGCCTATGGGGTCATGACCCCCAAATTACTATAATGGAGGCTTTAAACATCCCAATACCTCATCTGTTATTTGTCAGGTGGGGGAATATCTGCTAAGCATTTTAACATAGTGACTGGGCAGCCATTACTGCTTTGTTGCTAGGTAGGCGCCATTCCATGGTGAAGGGTCCTTTAAAATAGCCTAGCTTCTACCAATGGGAATCGTGTAGGGAGACCTTACATAAAAAAGGGGGAGGGAGCCCTAATGCCCTATTAAATTCACAATTAGTTTTCTGGTCCATCCCCTTTTCCTTTTGGTGGAGGGGGTCCTCAAGACCCTAGCCGTCGTCCTTAAATTAACCCAACTATTAGAGAGGGGGGCATCAGACTAACATCGGTAAAATACAAAAAAATATATATACTAACCATCAAAAGTCTTCTTTCTTTTAAATCTTCTGCAAAAGAATGCACATCCAACATCAATTGGCTTGAAAATAAGGTGTAATGTTATTGGCCTTCAAGATGGAGTTACATGCCCAGAATGGGCTGGAGACATTGTCGGGCTACTGTTGACTGTCCCATCTGCTTCTGTCAATTATTGCCACTGTCTCTAGCCTCTTCCTTACCTGTTCCTGCTAATTATTGTAGTATTGCAGAAGCTAGTAGGTGTGAAGGTGTATATGCTGAAGCAATGGCAGTAGAGCTTCTTCTGCCTGACATACATAATGCTTCTTTTCTCAGTAACATAGGCTTGTGATGTATTTGTAGGGGTTAGTTCAACCCAGAAATGGTAAAATAACCCAAAACTTTCCTCCTGCTTCATTCCTTTCCATAAAGTCATCACTTTGCAAAACACCTATTTCCCACACTCTTAAATTGATTCTAAACTCTGTCATTTTAACTGTTGTGCTATATTCTCATCTGACTTATATTCAAGCTTTTCATAAACTAATTGTGTAATAGTAAGTGGAGCAATATTATACACAAATATTATATAAAAAAACAATATACAAATGGATTTTGATGTTTCATCCAGTAAATTGTTGTGGAATATGTAAAAGAAAAGGTACAAAGAAAAAATAATAGTGTAGATTGTTTTTCAAAGACACTATTGATCTTTTAAAGGATTAAATAGTTGCAATATACTCCAGACAAATCTGCACTCTTAATCACAGAATCCTATGTGATGGATGTAGTGCCTAGATATGCACTATTTACAATGATGAATGTGCAGGGTTAAAAAATGTACAATTTATTATCTGCCCCATGCAGAATTAAAAAAAACCCACACAAAACAGTGAAAGTAAAACAGTGAGAAGCTCTGCCTCTTACTAAATCTGGTGGTGAGTTAATCCGGCATACGCCGTTACTCACTAATAGTGATGTACCGAACTGTTCGCAGGCGAATAGTTCCTGGCGAACATAGCATGTTCGCGTTCGCCACGGCAGGCGAACACATGCGCGGTTCGATCTGCCCCCTATTCATCATCATTGAGTAAACTTTGACCATGTGCCTCACGGTCAGCAAACATATTCCAGCAAATTAGCACCAGACCCTCCCACCTCCTCTACAGCATCCATTTTCGATTCATTCTGAAGCTGCATGCTTAGTGAGAGGAGGGAAAGTTTAGCTGCTGCTGATTAGATAGGGAAATTGATAGCTAGGCTAGGGTATTCAGTGTCCACTACAGTCCTGAAGGACTCATCTGATCTCTGCTGTAAGGACAGCACCCCAAAAAGCCCTTTTTAGGGCTAGAACATCAGTCTGCTTTTTTTTCTTCTTTTTTTTTTCTGTGTAATATAATTGCAGTTGCCTGCCTGCCAGCTTCTGTGTCAGGCTCACAGTGGATGCTGTGCCCAATTGCCCAGTGCCACCACTCATATCTGGTGTCACAATAGCTTAAGCTTGCATTTAAAAACAAAAAATTGTTTTTCACTGTAATAGATTGAATAGCAGTTAGTTGTCTGCAAGCGTCTGGGTGTCAGGCCTTACAGCGTGTACTCTGCCAACCTCTGCCAGTGTACTTTGCCACTCATATCTGGTGTCACAATAGCGTGCCTTTAAAAAGAAAAAAAGGTTTTTCACTGTCAGCTAATAGCAGTCAGTGTCCTTAAAGCGGGTGTCAGGCCTTCAGCGTGTACTCTGCCAACCTCTGCAAGTGCACTTTGCCACTCATATCTGGTGTCACTATAGCGTGCCTTTAAAAAGAAAAAAAGTTTTTCACTGTAAGCTAATAGCAGTCAGTGTCCTTAAAGCGGGTGTCAGGCCTTCAGCGTGTACTCTGCCAACCTCTGCAAGTTCACTTTGCCACTCATATCTGGTGTCACAATAGCGTGCCTTTAAAAAGAAAAAAAGTTTTTCACTGTAAGCTAATAGCAGTCAGTGTCCTTCAAGCGGGTGTCAGGCCTTCAGCATGTACTCTGCCAACCTCTGCCAGTGCACATTGCCACTCATATCTGGTGTCACTATAGCGTGCATTTAAAACCAAAAAACCTTTTCCACTGTTATAGATTGAATAGCAGTTAGTTGTCTTCAAGCGGGTGTCAGGCCTACAGCGTGTACTCTGCCAACCTCTGGCAGTGCACATTGCCACTCATATCTGGTCTCACAGTAGCTTGCATGCATAGTACCACTAATCCAAAAATAAGTGACAGGCAGATGCAGGCCACCCCGCAGGGGCCATTGTGGTCGTGGTGCTGTGATTCCCTTTTGCCCTAGAATAATGCACAGTTTTCAGAGGCCACGTACCCTGAACTTGAAAAGTTCTGAGGACATAGTTGACTGGCTAACACAGGACACCCAATCTTCTACAGCTTCCGCTCGGAACCTTGACGCACCATCCTCCTCCAGCTTAGCTTCGGGCACCTCTCAAGATACCACTCACCCGCCTGCCGCCATCACCAACACTAGCACCACAGCCGCTTCACTTGGTATGTCAGAGGAGTTATTTACACATCCATTTGAAGAAATGAGTGATGTGCAACCATTATTGCCAGAGGATGTAGATAACAGGGATATGTCTCAGGCAGCATTACACACATGGACGTACGGTGTGATGATGATGATGTTGTACCCGCTGCTGCTTCCTTTGCTGAGTTGTCAGATACAAGTGAAGCGGTTGATGATGACGATGCGTCCATGGATGTCACGTGGGTGCCCGCTCGGCAAGAAGAAGAACAGGACAAAAGTTCAGATGGGGAGACAGAGAGGAGGAGGAGGAGACGAGTTGGAAGCAGGGGGAGGACGTCGCAAGGAGCTAGTGGCACAGTCAGATAGCATGCACCCGGGGTCAGCCCGACAGCACGCCAATCAACGCATGCTATGTCCACCACCAGAATGCCGCCATTGCAGAGCTCAGCAGTATGGCCTTTTTTTTGTGTGTCTACCTCTGACAACAGCGATGCCATTTGCAACCTGTTCCAAAAGAGACTGAGTCGTGGGAAGTCCAACACCCACCTAGGTACAACTGCTTTGCGTAGGCACATGATCGCACAACACAAACGCCTATGGGATCAACACATGAGTACAAGCTGCACACAAACTCAAAGCCGCCATCCTCCTCCTGGTCCAGCATCTTCAGCCACTTCCACCACTGCTGTCCTCCTTGCCCCCTCTCAACCATCCGCCACTCCGTCTCTAGCCTTGAGCAGTTCCCGCTCATCTGCCCACAGTCAGGTGGCTGTCAAGGACATGTTTGAGCATAAGAAGCCAATGTCAGAAAGTCACCCCCTTGCCCAGCGTCTGACAGCTGGCTTGTCTGAACTATTAGCCCGCCAGCTTTTACCATACAAGCTGGTGGAGTCTGAGGCGTTCAAAAAATTTGTGGCTATTGGGATACTGTAGTGGAAGGTACCCGGACAAAATTTCTTTGCACAAAAGGCAATCCCCAACCTGTACTCGATTGTGCAAAAGGAAGTAATGGCATGTCTGGCACACAGTGTTGGGGCAAGGGTCCATCTGACCACTGATAGCAAAGCATGGTCAGGGCAGGTATATCACCTACACTGCGCATTGGGTAAACCTGCTGACGGCTGCCAAGCATGGAATGCGTGGCTCTGCAGAGGAGTTGGTGACACCGCCACGACTTGCAGGCAGGCCTGCTGCCACCTCCTCTACTCCTCCTACTCCATCCTCTTCCATAACCTCCTCGGCTGAGTCCTCTTCTGCTGCTGCGTCTTGGCCCACATCAACGGCACCCCCCCAGCTCCCAGGTACTATTCCACATCCCGGATACGGCAGTGTCAGGTGGAAAAGTGGCTGACTCCGCAGCAACTGGATATCAGCAAAATGGTTTGTGACAACGGAACAAATTTGTTGGCGGCATTGAAGTTGGGCAAGTTGACACATGTGCCGTGCATGGCCCATGTGTGTAATCTGATCGTACAACGCTTTGTGCATAAGTACACAGGCTTACAGGACGTTATCAAGCAGGCCAGGAAGGTGTGTGGCCATTTCAGGCGTTCCTACACGGCCATGGCGCACTTTGCAGATATCCAGCGGCGAAACAACATGCCAGTGAGGCGCTTGATTTGCGACAGCCTGACACGTTGGAATTCAACACTCCTAATGTTTGTCCGCGTGCTCCAACAATAAAAAGCCATTAATTAATATTTGTATGACCGGGGTGCTAGGACAGCCTCTGGAGAGCTGGGATTTTTTTTTCCACGTTACTGGACGCTCATGCGCAATGCCTGTAGGCTCATGCGTCCTTTTGAGGAGGTGACAAACCTAGTCAGTCGCACCGAAGGCACCATCAGCGACATCATACCATTTGTTTTCTTCCTGGAGCGTGCCCTGCGAAGAGTGCTAGATCAGGCCGTAGATGAGCGTGAAGAGGAAGAGTTGTGGTCACCATCACCACCAGAAACAGCCTTATCAGCATCGCTTGCTGGACCTGCGGCAACGCTGGAAGAGGATTGTGAGGAAGAGGAGTCAGAGGAGGAATGTGGCTTTGAGGAGGAGGAGGAAGACCAACCACAACAGGCATCCCAGGGTGCTCGTTGTCACCTATCTGGTACCCGTGGTGTTGTACGTGGCTGGGGGGAAGAACATACCTTCATTGAGATCACTGAGGAGGAGGAACGGGAAATGAGTAGCTCGGCATCCAACCTTGTGCAAATGGGGTCTTTCATGCTGTCCTGCCTGTTGAGGGAACCTCGTATAAAAAGGCTGAAGGAGAACGACCTGTACTGGGTGTCCACGCTACTAGACCCCCGGTATAAGCAGAAAGTGACAGAAATGTTACCAAATTACAACAATCGAAAAGGATGCAGCATTTGCAAAATAAATGAAAAAGTATGCTTTACACAGCGTATAAGGGTGATGTCACAGCACAACGGGAATCTAACAGGGGAAGAAGTGAACGTTATCCTTCTCCTCCCACGACCACACCGGCAAGGACAAAACGCTTTAAAAACGTGTTGTTGATGAAGGACATCCGGAGCTTTTTAAGTCCTACGCATCACCACAGCCCTTCGGTATCCACCCTCAGAGAACAACTTGACCGACAGGTAGCAGACTACCTCGCCTTAACTGCAGATATCGACACTCTGAGGAGCGATTAACCTCTTGACTACTGGGTGTGCAGGCTTGACCTGTGGCCTGAGCTATCCCAATTTGCGATAGAACTTCTGGCCTGCCCCGCTTCAAGTGTCCTGTCAGAAAGGACCTTCAGTGCAGCAGGAGGTATTGTCACTGAGAAGAGAAGTCGCCTAGGTCAAAAAAGTCTAGATTACCTCACCTTTATTAAGATGAATGAGGGATGGATCCCATAGGGACTGACAGTGGGCGATACATTTGACTAAAAAAGGCCTGATGAGATGAGCTGCCTTGGGCTAAAAATGGTCCACACGCTGCTGTATTTTAGCTCTGAATGCCGGTTGACTTGCGTGACTTATCCGCCACCAACTAGGGTTCAAGCTGCAATGTTTTAGGGCACTTTCTGCCTTGGAAACAAACATCAACTTTTATGGCCGCTGCTATAGCAGCGGCTGCAACAATACCTAATTTTTCAGGCATGTGTACATGCCTAATTTTTCGGGCCTCTGGTGCTGCACTGTGGCTTCAAAAACCAAACAAAAAAAAGGCACATAACAGGGATTAAACTTGTAACGGACCGTTTCAGCATATGAGGGGTTAACATCCGTTTAGGCGATAATCCCCTTTTCTCAGAAAGGCACAGCTACTGCAGAACATCAAAACTCACGGATTGGATATAGGTGAATGCATCAAACTCCCGAACTGCATACCAGGGAATAAGATAGCACTCCAAGCTGGAACCTCACGAATAGCTGCTAGCAGATGAATAGGAAAAGCAGACATCAGCTTACACTCCTAGCAGTCAATCTCCAACAGCATACAGTGAATCCCCCCAAGAACGAGACAAGGCTCCGTGTTGAAGGTCAAGCAGTGGTCTGAGGTGCTGGGGCACCCAGCCTGGTTTTTATTACATGAGTACACATACAGGCCACACCCAGGGGGAGGCATAAAATAACCAATCACATACATGGTTCAGCCCACACATCCCCTCCCCTCAGATAACATTAAACCCAATTATCCGGTACACCTTTTCAGCCAAGTTCTGGATGTACCCCAAAAACAGGGGGTACACCTTAAAATCCAGCATCGCTGGATAGCCCTTATTCAGGGGGACAACATATTCAAAATTCAAGTCATTCGGATGAACGGTTCGGGAGATATGGGGCTCCAAAGATTTGACCGAAAACAGTTCCATGCATTTTGGCCCTGCGGTCGGTCACAAACAAGGGAATGAAAACAGACGAATTGCCTGTGTTATAGAGCCTGGAGAGGGTTTGAATGAATTCCCTTGTTTGTGGGGTTCTTTCTACCGAACGGCGGTTCATTCGGTAGTTTCTATACGAATTTCTGGAAGTATGGAGGTCTCAGCGGTGTTTGCCTAGTCAAGTGTCCGATTTTAGTTCCAGACACTCGACGGCAAAACACCGCTGTTCGGTAGTTTAAGATGGCCGCCGCCACGTGTTCGTTTCCCGAATGGCGGCCACCCAGAGGACAAAGAATACATTACACTGATTGCCAATTACCCGTTTGCAACATTGTTGCAAACGGTAATTGGAGGCACACTTATTCCTGGGTGGTCTGGTTGTTCGGTAGTTTCACTCAATATACTGAATGGAGTGATTCTACCGAACAATCAGATGAATGCTGCATACATATAACCCAGGTTAACTGAACACATAAATGCATACATGATATTAAAGGACTAAAGGCAGGATTACTGTAATATGCTCTACAGTCTTAAAGGTACAGTATCCCACAAGTCCCAATAGGTCCACGGATGGCCCTTAAAGGCCCAGTAGCAGTAATATAAACTATTACATGCCCAAATATAGTTTTTACAGTGCAATATGTCCAGGGGCCATAGTCGCAGGGCAGGAGGCTAGCAACCAGGCTTCTCCAGTTCTCAGTGGCGAGGTTGGTTTCGTCACAAAACTGATAGGAATAGTACTACTTAACACACCACTCTTATCTGGTGGCACGTTAGAGTGCACTCGCAGTGCCCCAAATTTGAAGTAGGAGGACCGACCAAGCATCTTTTTCCATCTTCTGGTTCCTAAAATCGATGCCATATACACGTCCCCTGATAGGGCGCCAGCTCGTTATTCTCTTGGGCGCCAGCTCGTTATTCTCTTTTTCACTTCACTAGGGACACTTAGACCCACTCTTTGTCTTGCACAGTGTTATTCCTAGCCATCATCTGTGATGCGAAATCAGGCAGTCATCTAAACGTTTAGATTGAGATTTAGCTTAGAACACCCTTGAAGGTGTTTAAGTGATTAGGGCTAGTTTAGAGGATTCTTCTTAGACCTCTCTGAGTCTTTATAGCCCTTCCATCTATCCAGCATTTCTGGAAACTAGCTAAGAGAAAGGGTGGCTGTGTGTCTGTGATACATTTAACTTTATATCACCTTATTGACACTTTATCACTCCGGTCTCCATACTCTCTGCCTATACCCATCTATTTAGAGGAAATTTCCTTGCCCCTGTCAATATTATATAATAGGTAATAGTATTACCAATATTACACAATTAGCCACTATAGGGGAATGAGTATAGTATTGATGTAGAATTATTAAAAATCTTTATTGAACTTGTATTGAATTATTGTACTAACTCCATTTTAACCTCACACTGTGACAAACCCCCCATTTTGTCCTCATTACCTGACAGATCCTCCATTTTAATCCATTTTAAAACTACATTACATGACAGAATTTCCCAGCACATTTAATACAATGAACAGAGACTGTATTCTCTATAAAGACATGACTAACCCAGGAATTGCTGAATTTCCTTTAACTTGCAACATAGTATAGTTTGAAGGCCATGAGAACACTGTACTAATGAAATGTTCTATTCATAAGAGAACCTTGCACCTGACCACAAGACCTGACATCACTGACTGTGTAAAATGACGCTCAAGCCCCCCTTTCCACCGAGTAAACCTCATGCTAGGGAAGATGGCGCTTGAGCCCTCTGTCCCCACCCGTGTCCAGAACAATACCACCTATCGGTGGGTGGACACTTAGCTAACCACTTAGTTTTTGAGCCAATTAATTATATTGATAGGTGGACACTAACCCAGACACTTAACAATTAATCCAATTAATGATGTTTATTTACTGATATCTTGATAATCAATGATGACGCAAAATGCCTCTTAAAAGGGCCTGCAAGCCCGCTCTTGCTTCACTTGCCAATAAATTTCCTCAAAGTTATTTTAACCTGAACTCCGTGTGTCAGTCTGAATTACTTCAGCGTATATACGCAATTGAATTTTCTCTAATTTGGACAGGAACAGATAGACATTTAAACATCTTTGTTTATTTCTAAATTACACTATAACAATTTGGCGCCCAACGTGGGGCACCGGGCTATGTCTGGCCGGTGAGCCGTCCTAAGGAAGACGCTGTTGGACGGAGGAATCCGGGGGGAAGGAAAGGAGACTGATCACCTCCAGGTACACGGTAGAGACTTCTGCAGAGCCACCGGTATGTTCCGGCCCCTTTGATTGACCCGTCCACGTGTCTGTGACTGCTTCCCGGGAGGACATCAAAGACAGGTAATCTTGCCCGGTGTCTCGTTACTCACTTGTTTACCTGCATTTAGTCTATCTGTTGCCTGGGTGTGTTTGAATTGGCCTGTTCTAGTTAAGTGCCCGGGTTGAGTCTTATTTGTTTCCCCTTTTTGGGATAAAAGGGGGGTGGACCTGTGGTAGTTTGCCTGGGGGTCCTGTGTTTGTCTGTTGCCCCTTTTGGGATAAAGGGGGGGTGGACCCGGGGGATTTGCCTGGAGTCCTGTTGCCTGTTTACTCCTTACGTGGCTGTGGCTGTAGGGAAAAAGGGGGGTGGACCTGTGGAAGTTTTCCTGGGGGTCTTCTTTGCCTGTTTACCTCTTTTAGGAGCCTCGTGGCTGTGGCTGTATGGAAAAAGAGGTGTGTTGGAACTGTGGAGATTGTGTAGACTCATAATTTCCTGTGATCCTTCTTGTGTCACTTTGATAGCCTAGCTAGCCTCATTGTGCACGTAGCTCTGCTGCAGAGCGGTGGAACCCTCCAGCTTTGAGCGCTGAGTTGGGGGCATTCCTGATTTTTATTTGTGGAGAGGGGAATTCAAGCAGGCATTGCTTGTCTCCCGCACCACGTGGTAGTGAGACTTATGAGTGGGTTCATAGGGGCACTACGGGAGTGAGGATAGAGGTGGCCACTGTTAGTGGACTGCTGTAACGAGGGAGGCTATACAGGATTCGGGTCGGAGATGGTTGCTGTTTCCTGTGGCCGCTGGTAGTGAGACTTGAGGAAGTCGTTCTCCGAGCGGGGACACTACGAGGTTGAGGGAGGTGACTTCGGTCACACGAGTAAAGGAGAGGAATTACTGTTGATTTTATTTGAACTGTGATGCATGCACTGTATTTCAATTGTATTGTTGTATTGTTTGTTTAATTAGGAGTCATTCAAACTCCTGTGTCTGTCTCTAAATTTCTCCTTACTTTTTACCTTTCCTACACTTCCTGTATTATTACTCTATCCACTCCTATTTCTCTTGATAGAGAAGTGATTGGTCACACACTTCTCACCTCGCTCCAATCCGTGTCTACCACCTCGGGTAGGCGGATTCAGTGACTGGTCTACGTTTTGGGAAGACGCACTTGAGGGGGACCCACCCTTCTTGAGTGGCAGTCGAGCATTGTAGACGTTCTGGTTCATTTTTCTTTTCTTTCCCTGTATCTGGGACGCCTGTATAGGGGAAAAGAGGAATATGGTGCAGGAATGTAGTAAGCCCGGTAGGGGCTGGCTCGCATGTGATTTAGTTGAAGACAGAGAGGGAGAGGAGATGGTTAAAGGTGTTGAAAAGATTGCTAAAGTGTGTAAAATGGCTGTGCCTTCATGTGGTAGATTGCAGCCAGAAAGCTGGCGTAGATTACTGACAGAGAAGAAAGGCAAGCTTACAGATAACGATCTATTGAAAACTGCTGAAGCGTGGTACAGAGTAGCGAAGGCTATTCAGCAGGAAGGTTGGGTTGAGGAAGAAATAAATCACAAAGGTGTGAAATTGTTTGTGTATCATAATAACTGTGTTGCTGGGGTATTCCCTCAGCCAGCGCCCCAAAATGGCGCCCAGGGGATGTCTATCCCCAAGGTTCAGTCAGCAATAGGTGATAGCCAGCTGACTATGTTCCCCACTCCCAATCCTCCCGATGCCCATCCCGTCACCTCCCCTGTCTGCCCGGTCCTGAATTCTGATGGATCTTTCTTTTCCCCTTCCCCGTCCCTAACATTCCCATCATCCTCATCCATCCCCACACTACCTCCTGTACCTAATCTTAATATTTCATCTGCCATTTCTTCTCTACACTCTCTCTCCGTTGATAATCCTACCCTCCCATCTGCATCCGCCCAACTAATTAACCCCTCCTCCCTCGCTGCTGCCAATCCTACTACACCCGCTCCGGCTCCTCCTTCTACTCCCACCTCTACTAATCCCTCTCCGTCCTCTCCCTTACCCGCCCCTGCCACGGCCCAAGTTTCCACCTCCTTCCCTAATCCCCACCCAACTCTCCTGCCTTCCCCAGCCTGGCCATACCCTTTCCCATACCCCATGGCCCTGCCCTATCCAAATTACCCATACCCCCTTCCCCAAGCCACTCCCCAGGTTCCGGTCATGCCCAGTCCGGCACAGTCTGCCCCGGATGTGCCCACATCCAACATGGCCGCCACTTCTTCCCTTAACCCCAATGCGGCTTTCTTTCACGCCTCCAATATGGCGGCCCCCAGTCATTCAGCACCCCTGATGCCGGTGCTTCCCGGGGACTACTTATCCCAAGACTATGACCCACTAGCCACCCCCGCATCTGGGACTCCCTCCCATCCCCCGGTTCTGTCACCTCAGGCGGTCCCTTCACGCAGAAGGGCCCAGATCGTAGAAATAGAGGAGGAAGAGGATGACAGGGTATCCCAGGACTCATTGGAGGCTGCGGGGGTCTCGGCCCACCGTTCCATCGATGATCCCTTTGGACATAAAGGTCGGGGAGAACGGGCCCCTCCCAAATATGTTGCTTTTAATCCCACTCAAGCTAGTGCTTTAATGAAATCACTCCCCGACCCAGAAAAGCAGCCTATGCCTTTTTACCGAGGGATAGTTCAGATTCAAAAGACTTATTCCGCAGCATGGCGTGATTTACTAAGCATTTGTGCTATTAAAGCCGGGGATGCATATTGGCCTAGCATGGCCCGCCACCTCAGTACAGATCTGCTTGTAAGTGATGTTGATTACCCCTCCGGATTAACTTTTTGCAACCAATTGAAAGACTGGGCTAAGGACAAACTTGCAGATCAGGCTGCTGGCCTCACTGATGTTATACAAGATAAAGGAGAATCAGTGGAAAGGTTTCATGCAAGACTGTATCAAATGTTTACAGATTTGGGGTTTGATCTTACTGACAAGATTCATTCACAAATGCTGTCAGGTGCGTTTGTCCAAGGTGTTAAAGACTCCATACGCAAGGGAATCATTGCTGCACGCCCTGAATATAAGGTTGTTCCCCTGGATACTTTACTCCTAGTTGCTAGAGGACTGGAATCTGCCCAGACCCCCAAAAGGCCCAGTTCAGCTCCTCTCATGGTGTCCCGCACCACCCCTGCCCTCAAGGGTGCAAAACCAGAGGATGTAACTTGTTTTAATTGCAAGGCTAGAGGACATTATAGAAGTGATTGCCCAGAACCTAAAAGAGAGCCAAGAGAGCCAAGAAAGCCGTCCAAGCCTGCCCCGGCCCCCAAGGCCGAGACAACGGTTCCAATAGTTGAGGAACCTGATGATTAGGAAATTGGCAAGCCTGTGTCTGTTACCCCTGTCATGGCAGTGTCTACAGGGGATAAGGGGGGGGCCACTTGCTACAGTGACTTTACCCATTGAGGGCCAACCAACCACATTTCTTGTTGACACAGGTGCAGCCCGAAGTGTTCTGCGAGAACAAGACCTGCCAGACCCATCTTTTCTGTCAAATATTGATGTCTCTTGTGTTGGAGTGGATGGCCAGCCAAGACACAGTCCTTTAACAACTCCACTACGAGTTGGCACTAGCCTGCTTGCTCGTTTTGTGGTATCCTCCACATGCCCAATTAACCTGTTAGGCGCTGATGTCCTCTCACGCCTGCAGGCATCTATCACCTTCACTCCAGATGGACAAGTAGAAATGTCTACACCTCTATCTGAATCAGACACCTCAGCCTTGTGCTCCCTACCTCTGATGCTGCATTTAGAAGAACCCCGTGGGGAAACAGCAGAGCAGAGGTCCAACTTTCCAGACGTGTTAAAAACAAAAGTGCCTGCTAAATTATGGTCCTCAGGCCCAGAGGACATAGGTCACCTAAATGTCCCACCTGTGGTGGTAGAGCTTATTCCAGGAGCTAAGTTACCAAGGAAACCACAATATCATTTAAAACCAGCACAGGCTGCAGCCATTTCAATTTAAATCAAAGCACTCTTGGAGAAGGGTGCTCTAGTGAAATGTAAATCAGAATGTAATACTCCATTATTTCCTGTGAAGAAGAAAACTCCAAAAGGTGAGCCAGAAAAGTACAGGATGGTCCAGGATCTTCGTGCTGTTAATGAAGCAACTGTCCTGGACACCCCTCTTGTACCAAACCCCCACACTCTGCTCTCTGGAGTCCCACCATCTGCAAAGTATTTCACAGTCATTGATCTGGCTAATGCTTTTTTCAGTGTTCCACTGGATCCAACCTGTCAATACCTGTTTGCTTTACCCATGAAATGCAACAGTATACCTGGACTGTCATGCCCCAAGGGGCACAAAATTCTCCAAGTCAATTTGCAAGAGCCATGTGCTCCATCCTTGACCCATGGCAAGCTGAACACCCAGAAGTTGTCTTGCTCCAGTATGTGGATGATTTACTGCTCTGTGGAGATGATGTACCCACAACTGAGGACTGTTCAATTAGTCTCCTTTGCTATTTAGCAGAACAAGGATGCAAAGCTTCACTCCTCAAGCTGCAGTTCTGTCAACCTTCAGTAATTTTCCTTGGTCATTGCCTATCTCAAGGTACCAGACATCTCACTCGGGACCGAGTAAGAGCAGTACTGGATATCCCACCTCCAAGGACTTCAAAATCTCTTCATGCCTTTTTAGGCCTCATTTCCTACTGCAGAGCATGGATCCCAGAAGCCTCTCTGCTTATGCAACCTCTCTACGATGCACTCAAGTCAGACCCATTCTGCCTGACCAATGAAGCTCTGGATAATTTCAACTCTCTAAAACGTGCCATTGCTTCTGCTCCTGCTTTGGGCCTACCAGACTATACCAAACCCTTCAAATTATTTGTCTCTGAAAGACAAGGCCATGCTACAGGAGTTCTTACCCAAACTAATGACTTAAGAGGCCGCCAAAGGCCTATTGGATATTTTTCCTGCCAGCTGGATATTGTGGCCAGAGGGACTCCTTCCTGCCTTAGGGCTGTTTTTGCTGCAAGAGAACTTATTGAAAGAACTGCAGACCTGGTCCTCGGCCACCCTCTGGTTGTTTTGGCCCCTCATCACATCTCTGCCATCATCAACCAAGTCCAGCTCAAGCACGTGTCTCCTGCCAGACACCTGCGTCTACAATGTCATCTTCTTCTGCCTGACAACATTTCCATACAAAGATGTCAAGTTCTTAATCCATCCACTCTTCTTCCACTCCCTGAGGGGGGTACCTACTATGGGTTTATCATGGATGAAACCTACATCTACCTTCTCTGCGGGTGCATCAAGAGAATGCATCCAGATTTAACATTTTATGAAGAAAATACACCTCTTTGTGAAGGCCCGGATTACGCCTTCTGTACCATGTGGTACAAGCCAAACATTACTCCTGAACCTTGCTATGAAGATGAGCTTTATCACTGGATAGAGGTGAAGCTCACTGCTCAAGATTTCTATTGTGACTCTGAAGGCAATAGCATGGTCCTGATCCAACTACCTCCAGAACTCAATTACCTGTACCGTCATTGGGATACTGCTATCCCACATGTCCCCGTTACCAAGTTAAAAACAAGGTCATGGAATGATCTTGGGCCCATGGCAAAATTATGGGCCACCATGGATGTATCACAGCTACAGGAAAATGGTATTGCCAAATACCCAACAACTGACCTTCTTGAAGCATGGCCACGCCATTTCCTGGAAAAGGAATTTCAAGATCTGGTCATAGTGAATGATTATGACCCAGAAACACCTCATGACTGTTTTGAACAGATGAAAATGGAGACAATACACTTACCAACTGTGCATGAGAATCCATTACCAAATCCTGATTTTACCCTGTTTGTGGGCGGCTCAAGGTATGCTGATGAAGAAGGAAAATACCATACAGGATATGCCGTAACCACAACAGATGAAGTTATCAAGTCATCATCTTTACCACCTGCGATGTCTGCGCAGGAAGCTGAATTACAAGCCCTGACTTCAGCATGCAAGATTTACGAAGGAAAACGTGCCAACATCTATACACATTCAAGATATGCTCTGGGTGTGGCACATGACTTCGGCCTCATTTGGAAGACAAGAGGATTTCTTACCACTGCCGGTACACCAGTTAAACACAGCTCTGCAATCAAGGAGCTAATGGATGCCCTCCTACTCCCTGAAGAAGTGGCCGTTTTGAAAGTCAAGGCACATGGGAAGTTGGATACAGATGAAGCAAAGGGCAACCATTTGGCTGACCAGGCTGCTAAGCAAGCGGCCAGAGATTTGCAGGAAGTGGATGAAGAAGTGTCCGGACAAGAAGAAGAAGTTCCTATTTTTACCTTGCAAACCCTTCCTACCGATCTAAGAATTTTGCGAGAACAGCAAGCTGCAATTACCCCTGAAGAGATCCAGAAATGGAAGAAGAAAGGAGCTGTCCAAAAGGACGGAATATATTACAACAACTTCAAATTCTGCCTTCCAAAAAATTTATATCCAGCAGTTGTCCAATGGGCACATGGACCTGCACATTTGTCAAAAGACCTAATGGCCGCCCTCATACAAAGGTATTATGAAGCACCTGGAATCACAACATTGATCAACAGCTTCTGTAGGGCCTGTGTCATTTGTGCAAAATGCAATCCAGGAAAACCAATCAAGGTGCCTTCAAAACACCTGGCAAAACCCATGTACCCATTCCAGAGAATTCAAATTGACCACATACAAATGCCCAAGAGTGGGCCTCATGAATATGCACTAGTAATAGTGGACATGTTCTCAGGCTGGCCAGAAGCCTACCCAGTGGCCAATATCACTGCAAAAACAACCGCAAGACACCTACTTACAGACATTGTATGTAGATTTGGACTTCCAGAAGTCATTGAAAGTGATCAGGGCCCAGCTTTTACAGCAACAGTGACTAAATAAATTTGGACTGCTCTGGGGGTGACCCTAGCCTTTCACACCCCTTACCACCCACAAAGTAGTGGTAAAGTAGAGCGCATGAACGGCACTTTAAAAGCCAGAATGTTAAAAATGTCACAAGAAACAAAGATGCCCTGGCCAGAAATCCTGTCAATAGCTTTATTCAGCGTTAGGCACACACCTAGGGGGAAGCACTCATTATCCCCATATGAGATTCTATTTGGAACAGCACCCAGACTAGGTTGTTATTATCCGCAACAGTTACAGCTTCAATCAGATGTTTTAGTAGACTATGTAACTGAACTTGCAAGTGCCTTAAACAAAATACATGCCCAAGTTTTCTCTTCAATTCCATATCCCGATTTGGATACAGGTACCCTGTCAGGGTACCTGTAGTCTCTACCCCTGAGACGGGTAGAGACTTAGACGTTTTTCCATCCAGACGGCATGATTCTCCTGTTCCTCGCGGTCCCCTCGCGCATGTAAACGCCGGCCGCGAGAGAACTATGCCTTTTTGTAACGTGACGCTCAATAGTCGACGTCATGACGCTATTCTGTCAGTCAAATCCCGGACACGAATCAGGTCTCGGCGGAGGCGTGATTAGTCTCTAGAACCAGGGTATTTAAGGGAGCTCTCAGCATTTGCTCATTGCCCTGTCGTGGTTCTAGCCAGCCTAGTCACACAGTGCTCTTGTATTCTCTTGTCTTTTGGTTCTGACCCGGCTTTGTTATTACTTACCTGTCTTCTCTGTTATCCTTGACACGGCTTGTCTCTCGCTTACCTGTCTTCTTGTTCCCTCGACCTCGGCTTGTCCCTGACCATTCTATACGTAGTATTACGTTTAGTCCGGCCATTCTAAGGTCCGGTATACGTATCTGCTACTCTTTGTACTCTGCGTGTTGGATCCCTGTCCCGATCCGGACATTACGACAGGGCCAATGGATCCTGCAGGTACAAACTGTCAGCTTGGTTCTCCTGATCCTAGGTTTGACGCCATGGATCATAGAATGGATCAGATGGCACTGGCACTACAGGCGTTACTATCACGTCCTAATAATCCACCTGAGGAGATGAGTAATACTTCTATTCCCCCTGTGAGTTCAGGGCTAGAGGTAAGGTTTTAGCAAGGACGCCAGACTTTAGGCTGTACTAATTCATGATGCCACTTTTAGGCTCTTAGTTAGCCGTTTTTACCTCATTTATTTAGTTTTTTGTTCCACGTTTTGGGGTTTTTTCCTCTCATGGGTTTGGGGTACATGATGGACTGTCTAGTCAGTCCTTATTTGGCATGATCGATTTACAAGCAGTTGTATCTATAGTCAGGGGAGTTATGAGACAGGAGATTTAGGGATTCTACTAGCCTGTTTACCTAAGGTGAACCTCTATCTATTTCTAAGCTAACCTTATTTAACTCTCACTTTAGAGCCACTTACTACAAAGGTGGCTTTCTAGGTACCACTAACTGTTTGCCCATACTAGCCACTCTGTACCAAGGTGGTCTTTAGGGCATGAGTAGCTGACTGTTTATAACCTTCGGACAGGTATAAGGAACTTGACACTCCTTTACCAAGAGTTTAATTTGATTTAATTTAATTTAAACCTTGCATATGTATATATTTTTGAGTTGTCGCCTTTGCCTGACCATCCTATACGGTTTTGTCATCTACTATACCTACCAGTTAGTTGGTCTACTATTGCCACTGTGGCCACAAGTATATGCTTTTCAGGTGTTAGACTGTATGCACTCTAGATTAAAAGTTAACTGATATATTAACATAGTATTAATCTAGGGTTGCCTTCTATATCTGACCCGACTGCGTGTGGGATAGCATGTTTAAGGATACAGCTTAGATTTAGAGGCCCCTATAGGCGCATTCAACTTTGAGACATATACTTAGTGTCTCATATATTATTTCAGGGTTGCCCCCACTACTGGCAGCACCTGTTCTTGTAAGTTGCACTCTACCTATTAGTAGATATCCCGTACTGTCTCTGTCTCCACTACCTTGAGGAGCAACTCTCTACCTGAAAATCGGGTTTATCCCTATACTATCCGTATTACTATTATTATTTCTACACTAGAAAGTTGCTCAAAGCTCTCCTGCAATAATCTGCATAATAGCATCTAGACCCCATCTACAACCTAGACCCTCAGAGGATAGCACTGTATTTTACAGTTTTTATTCTTGTCTGTTTACCTTTATGTAACGATTTATTAAAGTTTTTTTGTTTTATTCATACATACTTTTTCTATGGTTTACCATGGCACATTGAGCCATATACTATGTTGTATGGGCACACCTCTGGTTAACGTGGGTTGGAGGTCGGATTCTTTCTCCTCTCCAGCAACCTTTAACTTTTGGGGATTTTCTTTTCATTTGAGGTAGCCACTGTAGGTGCTTCTTCCCGAGTTACCCCACCTGTACGTTATGCTGGTTCTCCTGAAAGGTGTCGTGGCTTTTTGAACCAGATCAGTATCCATTTCGAGCTACAACCCCGTTCCTACCCTACTGATAGGGCAAAGGTGGGATTTATTATCACCTTACTCATTGAGAAGGCTCTGAGGTGGGCTAATCCCTTGTGGGAGAATGATAATCCATTAGTCTATAACTATAATGCCTTTGTAGCTGCTTTTAGAAGAACTTTTGACCCCCCTGGCAGAAAGGTCAATGCAGCTAGATTACTGTTGCGCCTTAGACAAGAGAACCGAACACTTGTGGATTACGCACTAGAGTTCAGGTCTTTGGCGGCAGAGGTTAAGTGGAATGAACAGGCTTATATAGACGTATTATTAAACGGATTATCCGATGTAATACTTGACGAGGTAGCGACGAGAGAGCTTCCCGAGAATTTGGAGGACTTAATTTCCTTTATCTCTCGCATTGATGAACGTCTAAGAGAGAGGCAGAACACTCGAGATAGAACCGGTAGACCTTCCTTTAGACTAGCTCCTTCATTTCAAAGTCCTGAAACCAAAACTCCACAGTTTCCAGAACCTATGCAGATAGGCCTTACTCGCCTCTCAGAAGAGGAGAGACAGTACAGGAGAAGGGAGGGACTGTGTATGTATTGTGGAGTCAGAGGTCACTTACGTTTGAATTGTCCCAATCGCCCGGGAAACGCTCGCACCTAAGTTTCTCTAGAGGACAGGCCTTGGGTGTTTCTATTTTGTCCTCTACTCATAACTACAAAGAACACAGGCTTCTATTACCCGTCTCTTTAACTTGGGAGAAGGGAACTTTAGAGACTGTGGCACTGATAGACTCCGGAGCTGCTGAGAGCTTTATCAACCAAGTTTTTCTCACCAAACACGCTATCCCATCCCAGTTAAGGAAGACACCTTTGGCTGTTGAGGCCATAGATGGTAGACCTTTAGTTGAGCCTGTGATTTTCCGGGAGACCACACCTCTTAACTTAACTACTGGTATTCTACACAAGGAGGAGATATCTCTACTACTCATTTCATCTCCTTCTGTTCCCATAGTCCTGGGATACTCCTGGCTGAAGAGACATAACCCCATTATAGATTGGAAATCAGGGGAAATAGTCTCGTGGGGTCAGGGTTGTCAAGAGAGATGTTTAAAGAGAGTGTCACTCCTTTGTATTGTTAACACACTTAATAACTCTACCGACTCTACTAAAGTACAGATACCGTCCTTGTATCTAGATTTAAAGGCGGTATTTGACAAAGGAAAGGCTGATACCTTACCACCACACAGGCCTTTTGATTGCAAAATGAATTTACTTCCTGGTACTATGCCTCCCAGGGGCCATGTATACCCTTTGTCTACGAATGAGAACTTAGTCTTAGAGGAGTATATTCGTGAGAACCTAGACAAAGGGTTCATTAGGAGATCCTCCTCCCCTGCTGGGGCTGGATTTTTTTTTGTTAAAAAGAAGGATGGTTCTTTAAGACCTTGCATTGACTACCGAGGTTTGAACAAGATAACCATTAGAAATGCCTATCCGATCCCCTTGATCACCGAGCTTTTTGATCGATTAAAGGGTTCCAAGATTTTCACTAAGTTAGACCTCAGAGGTGCTTATAACTTTGTGAGAATTCGGCAGGGACACGAGTGGAAGACTGCGTTCAATACTCGTTATGGGCACTATGAGTATACTGTAATGCCTTTTGGTCTCTGTAATGCCCCGGCGGTATTTCAGGATTTTATTAATGTTCTTAGGGAGTTTCAGCATGACTGTGTTATTGTATACCTCGATGATATACTTATACATTCCAGGGATATTGAGACTCACCACGGACAGGTCAGAAGGGTTTTGCACAAACTTCTTCAACATGGCTTGTACTGCAAATTAGAGAAATGTAGCTTTGACCAATCCCAGACTACCTTTCTTGGTTACGTGATTTCTGGAGAGGGGTTTGAAATGGATCCGGAGAAACTCCAATCCATTTTAGATTGGCCTTTACCTAAGGGTCTCAAGGCCATTCAGAGATTTATTGGTTTCTCTAATTATTACAGACGTTTCATTAAGGGTTACTCCTCTATTATTGCTCCTATCACCAATATGACCAGACAAGGGGCAGACACTAAGAATTGGTCTACTGAAGCACTTCTGGCTTTTAAGACTCTCAAGGAGCTGTTTGCTTCCGCACCAATTTTAGTTCACCCTGATACTACTCTACCTTTCCTACTCGAAGTTGACGCTTCTGAGACGGGTATAGGTGCCATCCTGTCCCAAAGGTTGGGTGTGGATAAACCATTACATCCATGTGGGTATTTTTCCAAAAAATTATCGGGTACTGAGAGCAGATATGACATTGGTGACAGGGAACTCCTAGCGGTTATCATGGCTTTAAAGGAGTGGAGACATCTATTGGAGGGGACTTTGCATCCTGTTACCATTTTGACGGATCATAAAAACTTATCCTATATTGGGGAGGCTAAACGATTATCATCAAGACAGGCCCGTTGGTCTATATTCCTCACTCACTTCAATTACATACTCACATATAGGCCTGGTTCTAAGAATTCTAAAGCTGATGCCTTGTCTCGCCAACATGAACCTTCTGCCATATCTGAGCCGGTTTTATCCTCTATAGTACCTAAGTGTAATATCATCGCTAACACAACTCTCAAAATCCATTCTCCGCTTCTAGATCAGATCAGGAGCTTGCAGCATCTGGCACCTAGACTGACTCCTGCATCTAGACACTTCGTTCCTCCTGAACTCCAACTGGAGCTCTTACAGTGTCTTCACGAGAGTAAGGTGGCTGGTCATCCGGGCGTTCGCAAAACATATTCCTTGATCTCTAAGGATTTCTGGTGGCCTTCTTTACGGAGGGATATTAAGGATTTTATCGGAGCCTGTGAGGTCTGTACTAAGACTAAACTACCTCATTCGCTTCCTTGTGGTCTCTTACATCCCCTGGAAGTTCCAGAAAAACCTTGGTCCTGTTTGGCGATGGATTTTATTGTGGATTTGCCTGTTTCGAAAAAGCACACTGTTATTCTCACAGTGGTGGATAGGTTTACCAAGATGGCTCATTTCGTGCCTTTACCTAAACTTCCGACTTCACCTGAATTAGCGGAGATTTTTGCTAAAGAGATCTTTCGCTTACATGGGATACCTTCCGAGATTACTTCTGATAGAGGTTCCCAGTTTGTTTCACGTTTCTGGAGATCATTCTGTTCTCAACTAGGCATTAAATGTAATTTTTCTTCTGCTTATCACCCTCAGTCTAACGGAGCCGCTGAACGTACCAATCAAAAGATTGAACAATATCTGCGTTGTTTTGTTTCTGAACACCAGGACGATTGGGTCGGTCTGATTCCTTGGGCAGAGTTCGCACACAATAATCTTGTTTGCGATTCAACTCGCTCTAGCCCCTTTTTCATGAATTATGGTTTTCATCCTTCCATTCTTCCGTCGGTTCCTTCTTCCCAGGGGGTACCGTCGGTTGATACTCATGTTGCCAATCTGAAGAAGTTGTGGGATCAGACTCGACAAATTCTCCTACATAATTCTATACTGTATAAAAAACACGCTGACAAACGCAGAAGGCCGGCTCCTAGTTTTGTCCCTGGTGATAGGGTATGGTTGAGTACTAGAAACATTCGTTTGAAAGTACCGTCTATGAAATTCGCTCCTCGCTACATTGGACCCTATAGGATCCTGAATCGAATTAATCCTGTTGCGTATCACCTAGCGCTCCCCTCTGCCTTACGTATTCCTAATTCCTTTCATGTTTCCTTGCTAAAACCCCTGATCTGTAACAGATTCTCCTCCAAGGTCTCCTCTTCTCACTCTGTTCAGGTTGAGGGCCAGGAGGAGTATGAAATCAACTCCATCATCGATTCTCGAATCTCCCGGGGGAAAATTCAATACCTGGTTGACTGGAAGGGATATGGTCCATAAGAGAGGACCTGGGTACCACAGGAGGATGTCCATGCTCCTCGTCTTCGCAGGGCTTTTCATTCCCGCTGTCCATCTCGTCCCGGTTCCTTCCGCCCGGTGGGCGTTTCTGAGAGGGGGGGTACTGTCAGGGTACCTGTAGTCTCTACCCCTGAGACGGGTAGAGACTTAGACGTTTTTCCATCCAGACGGCATGATTCTCCTGTTCCTCGCGGTCCCCTCGCGCATGTAAACGCCGGCCGCGAGAGAACTATGCCTTTTTGTAACGTGACGCTCAATAGTCGACGTCATGACGCTATTCTAGCCCGACCTGTCAGTCAAATCCCGGACACGAATCAGGTCTCGGCGGAGGCGTGATTAGTCTCTAGAACCAGGGTATTTAAGGGAGCTCTCAGCATTTGCTCATTGCCCTGTCGTGGTTCTAGCCAGCCTAGTCACACAGTGCTCTTGTATTCTCTTGTCTTTTGGTTCTGACCCGGCTTTGTTATTACTTACCTGTCTTCTCTGTTATCCTTGACCCGGCTTGTCTCTCGCTTACCTGTCTTCTCGTTCCCTCGACCTCGGCTTGTCCCTGACCATTCTATACGTAGTATTACGTTTAGTCCGGCCATTCTAAGGTCCGGTATACGTATCTGCTACTCTTTGTACTCTGCGTGTTGGATCCCTGTCCCGATCCTGACATACCCACAACCTGCTTCCCGGAGATTGGGTTCTGGTCAAGAAATTTGTGCGGAAAAATACCCTGGAACCAAGATTTGACGGTCCATTCCAAGTTCTCCTGATCACCGCAACCTCCGTCAAATTGGCCGGCAGGCCACATTGGATCCACGCTTCCCACTGCAAGAAGTCTCCTGCCCCAGAGGAAGCAGATACCGCACAACCATGTACCTCTGGTACATCATCTCCTTAATTAGTCTAATTAAGGCCCAGCAAGTAGCCATCACCAAAGATAAGCATAACAAGACCGCATGCTATGTGTGTGGCGGCGCCCGGCCTCATCTGGGCACCGTGCCTTTAATCCTGCCAGTAGATATAGAAGAATGTGTTTTGAGTCTTTTTGCCTATCACTACGATTTCAACAGGTCCATATGTAAAGCATGGACAGTAGAGTATCCTCTTCTAACCAAGGATGTCAAACCCCCAGATGGTATTACAGTATATAAAGGTAATTACACTTGTTATGCTAATTATGATGGAATTGGTAGATTCTTGGGTAACTTCTCTAAAGGGTATTGTGCTACCTACAGGAATGTCTCCATGAACTTGTTGCAGTTCCATACTAGATCATTAGGGGATATTTACTGGTTGTGTGGGGATTTACAGCTAAGATCCAGGATGGACAAATAATGGTGGGGGGAGTGTACTTTGGCTAAAGCCATTATGCCCATACACATTATCTCTGACACACACCTCAACACCCATGAGTCCAGTCACACTAAGTTTAAGCGCGAAGCCCCAGTAAAAGGAAGTTTTGATCCTCACATTTATATTGATGCCATTGGGGTACCTAGGGGGGTGCCCAATGAATTTAAAGCAATAGATGAAGTTGCCGCAGGATTTGAATCACTTTTTACCATAGTTACTGCAAACAAGAATTTAAATTGGATAAATGACATCTATTATAACCAACAGCGCTTTGTTAATTACACCAGAGATGCCCTCCAGGGATTAGCCGAACAGTTGCAGGCCACATCCCAAATGGCCTTCCAGAATAGAATGGCCTTAGATATGATTCTGGCCGAAAAAGGAGTATGTAAAATTTTGCCCGACACCATGACATGTTGTACCTACATCCCAGAAAACACAGGCCCTAATGGTAAAGTTACCTTAGCCATAGAAAAATTGAATGAGCTTTCTGAAGAGTTAAAAAGGAATTCTGGGATAAAAGATCCCTGGGAAAGATGGTTTGGTTGGATGACAGGATGGCAAAAGGCTTTAATGCATATTGGTATAGCAATACTAATTTTTCTTTTTATCTTTGCTCTTCTCTTTTGTTGTGTCCTCCCTTGTCTGAGAAAATCCCTCATGAAGACTGTTGACCAAGCGGCACCCACTTTCACACATCTCGAAGTTGATGACCAAGATTTCCAAGATCTCAACTCACCCTGTTTACCGCTGCAAACTATCCCTTTTGTTGATAAAGTGCGAGAATTCTAGGAAGGGACCAGCTCAGGGACAGCATCTGTCAGTGAATGGTAAAGGCCCCGTGTGGAGAAGTGGTGGGCAAGCCACCATGGGCCACCCATGGTAGTGAAGTGTTCGAGAGCCATACTGACGATGAGTTAGTCTATTAGGGTCAGAATTAGGGACAGAATTGCACTTTACATTAACACCTAGCTAGCGGCCACGGGGTTTCTGTGCCTTTGGGCTAACACGTCTTCTGGTATTAACAAATACAGTTTTATCTCTTAGAATCTAACATTTCATAGGGGGGACTGATGTAGAATTATTAAAAATCTTTATTGAACTTGTATTGAATTATTGTACTAACTCCATTTTAACCTCACACTGTGACAAACCCCCCATTTTGTCCTCATTACCTGACAGATCCTCCATTTTAATCCATTTTAAAACTACATTACATGACAGAATTTCCCAGCACATTTAATACAATGAACAGAGACTGTATTCTCTATAAAGACATGACTAACCCAGGAATTGCTGAATTTCCTTTAACTTGCAACATAGTATAGTTTGAAGGCCATGAGAACACTGTACTAATGAAATGTTCTATTCATAAGAGAACCTTGCACCTGACCACAAGACCTGACATCACTGACTGTGTAAAATGACGCTCAAGCCCCCCTTTCCACCGAGTAAACCTCATGCTAGGGAAGATGGCGCTTGAGCCCTCTGTCCCCACCCGTGTCCAGAACAATACCACCTATCGGTGGGTGGACACTTAACTAACCACTTAGTTTTTGAGCCAATTAATTATATTGATAGGTGGACACTAACCCAGACACTTAACAATTAATCCAATTAATTATGTTTATTTACTGATATCTTGATAATCAATGATGACGCAAAATGCCTCTTAAAAGGGCCTGCAAGCCCGCTCTTGCTTCACTTGCCAATAAATTTCCTCGAAGTTATTTTAACCTGAACTCCGTGTATGTCTGAATTACTTCAGCGTATATACGCAATTGAATTTTCTCTAATTTGGACAGGAACAGATAGACATTTAAACATCTTTGTTTATTTCTAAATTACACTATAACAGTATCCCTTTGTTATTTATAAATGATACAATAAAGACTTTTATCCATTACTCAATTTACTTTAACAAAGGGTACTAACCACGGTATTAGGAAGCATTACTCTGCTTTCCCTTTCTCCCTCTATTTTACACCTATGCTCACTAGGATTTGTAGGTATCACTTTATTATAGTCTAACCTTTTCCTATGCCAGTTTTATATCTCCTTCTTGGGAGATTTTTTATTTTTTCAGTTTATTAGCATACTTTCAGGGACCTTTGGTGTTATACGTGGCTGGGTGGAGGAAGAGACCTTCAATTACATCAGTGAGGACAAGGAATGGACATGGCTAGCTTGGTATCCAACCTTGTTCAAATGGGGAGTTTGCGGTTGTGCAAATGGACTGTTTGCGGTTGTTTGCGGTGCGTTAAACGGGGAGTTTGGTCTTTCACTGTGAAGCGGGCGTAACCCTTACACTACCTGATCGATACAACATCAGACAGTAGGTCCCCCCTCATTATTTTTATGGCCCCCACCCACTACTCACGGGTGGGGGCGGGCGGGAGGACACTAGGTCGCCCCCCATTGTGATTTATGGCCCCCACCCACCGCACAGGGGTGGGGGCTGGGGGGGAGGACAGTAGCACCCCCCCTTATCCTTATTTACTGAATATTCCCCTGTATAACAATGTTTGGCATTTAGTGAATATTCCCTATTCTGCTCTGTGTCAGTGTGTATCAGGGTCTCTGAGGACAGGTGTCAATCCATATCTGCCAAGTGACCCTATGTAGGGGGAACAGTCCCTATTCTGCTCTGTGTCAGTGTGTATCATGGTCTCTGAGGACAGGTGTCAATCCATATCTGCCAAGTGACCCTATGTAGAGGGAACAGTCCCTATTCTGCTCTGTGTCAGTGTGTATCAGGGGCTCTGAGGACAGGTGTCAATCCATATGTCAAGTTGTCAATATGTCATATGTCAGGTGTCAATCCATATCCATTGTGATTTAGGAATGTTAGGTGATTTATGCCCTTTATAAATTAAAACCAGACTCTGCATCAACTGTGTAATTTTCCATGGGAGTTTTGCCATGGATCCCCCTCCGGCATGCCACAGTCCAGGTGTTAGTCCCCTTGAAACAACTTTTCCATTACTATTGTGGCCAGAAAGAGTCCCTGTGGGTTTTAAAATTCGCCTGCCCATTGAAGTCAATGGCGGTTCGCCCGGTTCGCCGGTTCGCGAACGTTTGCGGAAGTTCGCTTCCGCCGTTCGCGAAATGAAAGTTTTGTGTTCGCGACATCACTACTCACTAAGTCAGATCAAAATTGATCTCATAATGTGTCATAATCATGGTTAAAATGACTTAACCCCTTCCCAACCGTAGACAGAAAATTTCTGTAATTTACTAAAGTTAACCCCAGATCGCGGCAATCGCGGCGATAACGCTCACCCGGTTTGCCTCGATCACTGCCCCTGTAGCAGTGATCGCTCTGACAGGCTGTCAGAGTGAGCACATGTGCTGCAGGGACTCACGATCCGCCTCCCTGCTCTTCCGCGGTCTAATTGAAGTGCAGGGAGACGGATCAGCAGTTATCTGCTTCTACCTGTAAAAAAAAAAAAGTTTAAGTTAAATCCCACCCCCTATCCCCTAATGTAATAAAATGTACCCCTTCCCTGCCAATTGATCACTGAGTACAGTGATCAATTGGCAGGGATTACATTTTACTGTCATCTGATTTTTTTTTAACCAAGGATTAATTTTTCTTTTTTGTCTTTTAACCCTCAGGGGTTAAATTTATTTTACTAATTTATTTAAATATTTTAAAATTATATATTTAGCTAGCTGGGATGGGTTGAAGTTAGTGGGGAATTTGGGGATTTGATGTTAGGCTAACTAGGGGTTAACATTAAAAAAAGTTTTAAAATAAGCTTTAAAAAGTTAAAAAAGTTTTTTTTTAAAAAGTGTTAGTAACGTGTAAGTAAAAAAAAAAAAAAAAAATACCCTCTTTACCCATTCCAAATAAAAATTAACCCCTTCCATGCCAGGTAATCACTGCTTACAGTGATCAAAATACAGATCACAGTATTAAACTGTGATCTCATTTTTTTTATTAGCCCCTGAGGATTAACTTTTACTTATTTTTTAACCCTCATGGGTTCAATGTATTTAATTAATTAATTTAAATATTTAATAATTATATATTTTGCTACCTGGGGTGGGTGGGAGTTATGGGAAAGTGGGGAATTTACTGTTAGTGCTGCTTACTGCTAGTTAGGGGTTAACGGTAAAAAGGTTTATACATTTTTTTTAAAAGTGTCAAAAAGTTAAGAAAGTTTAAAACATTTAATAAGTAAAAAGAAAAGTTTAAAAACAAGTTTTTAAAAAAATACATAAAAAATGCTCATTACCACTACACTTGGAACATACTAGCGAAAAAAATTATCCCACACTGAGGTTAACAATATGCCTTTTGAATTACCCCGTGGTGTATTCTTTAATAGTATGTTTTTGTGGGGAAGTTTAAATAACCAGCCAACTTATCTACTCCATAATGGAACATGGACACAGTGTAAAACTTCAAAGTTAAAAAAAAACGGAATGGCTATGTCTAAAATGTGCCCCTTCCATGTCCACATATACCTGGCAAAGGTACATACGCGGATATTGCTGTACTCAGCCAACATAGCTGAGCAATATATGAAGTATTATACAGTCGTAGTACGCATCAGGTTTGCAAAATATACTGCGCAAACTCACTTTGTGTGTCAAAAAGGCAGAAAAAATGCTTATTACAACTACACTTGGTACAAGCTAGTGGAAAAAGTATCCCATGCTAAGGTTCAAAATATGCCTTTTAAATTACCCTGGGATGTCTTCTTTAAGAAACGGTATGCCTTTATGATGTAGTTGTAATATGTAGCCTGCTCAAGTGCTCCAAAGTGGGACATGGATGCATCAAAACCCTCCATGAAAATTCACACTTCACAAAATAGTGTCTAGGTCATGCCTTGGACATATTGTTTTTTTACTCAGAAGATGTAACTGAGCATAATTTGGGGATTTTTATGACAGTGGTACATATCAAGTGTAAGAAATACTCAGCAAAAATGCAACATAAATGTAAAAATGCAATTCCCCTCTCCTCACCACAAACATTGACATAAATTGGTGAAAAAACGGTGACAAGTTAAGGCACAATATACACCATATTAGATACCCTGGGGTGTCTGCTTTATCAAATGAAAGCCCTTTGTGGGGTTATTTGAACAGTCACACTGCTATAATACCCTAAAATGAGACATAGGCCCGTCAAATCCATCTACGAAAATTCTAACTATAGAAACTGAAATAGCCTTGTCTCTTATATGGCATTGTAGCTTCACAGAAAAGTACCAAAGGCATACAATGGGGGTATCGTTATACTCAGCAGATGTAGCTGAACACAATATGGGGTTCTGTGCAGAAATAGCACACTCCAGCTTTACGAAATACACATTACAAAAACCTTGTTATATGTGTACATGCCAAAATAGAGAAAAAACACAATTTTAATCAAAAGTGTCAAACTAACCTTAGGTAAATATATATTTTTCTGTGGCAATTTTGTTTTCTGTGGTGGCTACTAAACCTGCAAGACAAACATACCAACTTCTAAAATTGTTTCACATTAAAATTTTATGATAGTCCTTGTATTTTGTGACCTGTAACTTTCAAAATAAGCTGAAATCCTATGAATATGAGACATAAAATTAAAGCTCTGTTTGCCCTCTGAAAACGGTATATAATGTGTTGTTGCAATAAATGACAGAGATGCAAATTGCATTTGAACACAAACAGCAAAAAAAGCAAAAATGGCTGTCAGCAACAGTTAAGGAAGAGTCATCAAATAACATAACATAATAAGTAATATCACAATTATCATCACGTATAAAGGTACAGTACCGATTATATTCAAACTGTACATATCAGTCAGTGGCTTTATGAAATAGGTATATATGTTTTACTGACTACCCATTTCATACATATGGATTATAAAGAATGTAAATAACACCCCCATCATGGCATGTGACCTCCTGGAGTTAAACCTAGACAACCAAAAACTAAATACCCTCAAACTAACATAAAAAGGTTATCTTATAACAAAGTAAAGAAAACCATAACTGTTAACATGCATCTAAAGAGTTCTATAACCCTCATTTATACATTTAAAAAGACATAATCCAGGGGCAGAGCCTGACCGGCAAACTGTCAGGACATGCTCTGCAGGAGCTCCTGCCACACGAGCCAAAAATCTGCCAACTACTTGAGCTGCAATGCCACAACCCTCCTACAAAGGTGCCCATGACACAGGGGTCACCTACAAGAACCCAATGAGACCAAACCCGCCAACTGGGATGAATGGACACCGAAATGGCAGAATGGGCCCTACCTCGGGAGGTGGCGAGGAAAGACAGCCGCTTCCCCTCCGAGTGCAATCAGCCCCAAGCAAAACTGCTACACTCCCCTCCCCCCATGGACCAGTGGGGGAGATCCCGACCCCCGCCAGGTGGAGAATCTCTTACTCTATGCCCCATGATTAAGCCCACAACCCTTTCAAGCAAGGCGGGAGTCGGGGCCTCCAAAATGATGGACACCACTGCCTCACCTACACGAGGTTCCACACAGGAGTCCGAGACTCTAAAGCGGATAGATGCAATATTCAAGGCCTTCTGGAGGAAAATTGGGTGGGGGGACAAGCTGCTGCAGGTGATCCACCTGGAAAATTAACGCTGGTAGTGCCGATCCAAGCTCGCCTCAGAAAACCTCCTCACCTAAAGAAACATGCAGGAAAATGGCATTGCGGCAGACGCCGCTTCTCACCGACAAGCAAATCAACGCGACAACGCCAGGCTGCAACGGCGGTGCTGCGGGAGACACAGCCAGCCTCCCCCAAACCTCAGAGCAATCCGAGACACACAAAGAGCCAGCAAGCATACCCACGAGGCACCCGAACAGCGTGGGCAAGAAAGCAACGGGCAACAAGCAGCAGGTCACATCCAGATTGCCCACCAGCATCCCAGCACTCATGTGAGCAGATGAGCCCAGCAACAGGGACCTTACGCTGGGGAAGGGGGATAGCTAAAAAAACAACCCAGAAATTCTGATCTTCGTCCCAGGTATGCAGACAAGGCCTCCACAATGGGCATTGGCTGAAGCAGACTGGACTGATACGTTGCATGGCCCACAGCCTGCGACCTTGCTTTTAATGCAGAGACTCTCTCTCTCACATTAACTGGAGGCAACAAAAGTTTACTAATTTTAAAATATGTTACTAGCAGCCCAGTTTAACGTATGCCTGCTACACAGTTATATTTCCCATGATAACCACTGTGCACATATGGGCTATTGAATTTGGCAGTTCAGCCGACAGACATGCTAGCGTTCTAATGTATGATTGGTGTAGGTTGCATAATAGATAGTTAGAACTGCCCAGGCCCGGACTGGCCATCGGGCACACCGGGCAAATGCCCGGCGGGCCGCGGTGGCCATGGGCCGAGGCCGGCAGGGGAGGTCCCAGGATCTCCCCTGCCGGTCTATGCAGGGCCGGCACTATCCGAGCGCCGGCCCCACTATATTCCAGGAAGGGCCGGTGAGGAGATCAAAGATCTCCCTCACCGGCCCACTTTAATAGACCTGCGGCTGGGGAGGGAGGGAGAGGACCCGGCGGAGCTCTATCTTGCAGCTCCGCCGGGTTCTTCTCGCGAGATCCGGGTCGTTGCGATCTCGCGAGAGTGAACTCTAGCCCGCAGGCTAGAGTTCACACACCCACTGGACCACCAGGGATGATGTGTGACTGCCGGTCCCCCCGCCTCTTCTTGGTACCACCATGCCAGTCCCCCCCTCCCAGGGTAAAGGTACACACACAGCACTCTCACACACATCACACACAGCACTCTCACACACATCACACACAGCACTCTCACACACAGCACACACAGCACTCTCACACACATCACTCTCACACACAGCACTCTCACACACATCACTCTCACACACAGCACTCTCACACTCATCACACACATCACACACACAGCACTCTCACACACAGCACTCTCACACACAGCACTCACACACACAGCACTCTCACACAGCACACACAGCACTCTCACACACAGCACTCTCACACACGACACACAGCACTCTCACACACCACACACAGCACTCTCACACACATCACACACAGCACTCTCACACACATCACGCACTCACACACATCACACACAGCACTCTCACACACATCACACACAGCACTCTCACACACACCACACACAGCACTCTCACACACATCACACACAGCACTCTCACACATCACACACAGCACTCTCACACACAGCACTCTCACACACATCACACACAGCACTCTCACACACAGCACTCTCACACACATCACTCTCACACACAGCACTCTCACACACAGCACACACAGCACACACATCACACACAGCACTTTCACACACAGCACTCTCACACACAACACACACAGCACTCTCACACACAGCACTCTCACACACAGCACAAACATCACACACAGCACTCGCACACACAGCACACACATCACACACAGCACTTTCACACACACCACACACAACACCCTCACACACATCACACACAGCACTCTCACACACATTACACACAGCACTCTCACACACATCACACTCAGCACCCACACACACATCACACACAGCACCCACACACACAGCACCCACACACACATCACACACAGCACCCACACACACATCACACACAGCACTCTCACACACTGCACCCACAGCACTCACACACATCACACACAGCACTCTCACACACATCACACTCAGCACCCACACACACAAATCACACACAGCACCCTCACACACAAATCACACACACTGCACCCTTAAACACAGCAGCCTCACACACAAATCACACACCCAGCACCCTTAAACACATCACACACATACACAGCATCCTCACACACATCACACACAGCACCACTCAAACACAGCATCCATCACACACACATACTGCACCCTTCACATACACACTACACCCCTCACAGACACCCACTGCACCCCTCACACATACACACAGAACCCCAACACACACACACTCACAATACTTCCAAACATATTTATATTATATATATATATACACACAGCACACACATCACTCTCACACGCAGCACACACACAGCACTCACACACAGCACACTCAGCACCCACACTCACAAATCACACACAGCACCCTCACACACAAATCACACACACACTGCACCCTTAAACACAGCAGCCTCACACACAAATCACACACCCAGCACCCTTAAACATATCACACACAGCACACTCACACACATGCACAGCACCCTCACACACAGCATCCTCACACACAGCATCCATCACACACACATACTGCACCCTTCACATACACACTACACCCCTCACAGACACCCACTGCACCCCTCACACACACACACACACAATACTTCCAAACATATTTATATTATATATATATATATATATATATATATATATATATATATATATATATATACACACACACACACTACAGCACCCCTCACACACATACTGCACCCCTAAACACATTACATTCCAGACACACACTAGATCCCTTACCCAACTCTGGATCATATACACACACTAGATCCCTATATACACTCTGATTCCGTTATATACACACACTCACTAGATCTCCTACACATGCTGGGTCCTTCAAACACACACTAGACTCCTGTATACACACACACACTACATTCCTAGCATACACACTCTGGATCCCTTATACATACACTAGATTAATTGTAAACAAACACATACTACAACCCCTACAAACACTACATCACCTATATACACACACACACTATAGCCTGTATGCACACACTTGCTACATTCCCCTATACACGCATTCTCTACAGCCCCATGCCACATATGCATTACATTACACCACAAACACAACACAACTAAAACCGACCTTCCACAATCAGCTCACTCTACACACACGCAATACCACAAGCAGGCTCTAAACACATGGACAATACTCTTTCCTGGCCCTTTTGTCTCCTGGTATCCATTAATAGAGACACCAGAGACAAGTTGCAAGGAAACACAATGCAAGCATGTTATTAAATTTGCTTGCACTGTGCAGAACAAATACAGGGCTTTTTTTTCTCATGCTAGAGCTCTTTAGCAGAGCTCTGCCCTGGAAGAGCATTGACCCAACGCTCACTTTGAGAGGGGGCGTGTTTGTCATTGGTGATGACGAAACACTTCCTCTCTGCCCCGCCCCCTTAGTGGGCCGCTGTGCTAAAAAAATGCCCGGGCCGAATTTTTCTCCCAGTCCGGCCCTGGACCTGCCTAAATAGCAACCACTCACCCTAACACATATAGCCCCGACTTAGCAGGGTTTCTGCCTTGTGCTATGGGGGACATGCATACCTCACCTAAGCCTACAGCAACCCTACGCTACACAATTCACTCCTGACAAGCATGGTAGGAGAGTCCCGGACCAACACACACTCTTAAATGCAGTGATACACCTTGTCTATGGTCGCACTCAGCATGCATAAGGTCCCACTCAGCGATAGAAGCTGACATGATAGCGTATGTCACACTGCACACTGAACACAAGCAGATGAACCACACATAGCATACACAACTCTCATACACAGATTCCTGCTGGCTGCGACTATGCCTATGTTCACGCAACCTCTAGCATATTACTCATACTTACTCATGTTTCTTTAAATATAAAAACGATGTATGCTGACACTCCAAATGTTATGCTTGATCTGAGGCCCGAGGAATGCCATTGGGGTACCTCGGGCTTGTCTGTAATTCTCATATGCATTGCAAAAAAAAAAATAATAAAAAAAAAAGACATAATCCTACACCTGCGTATAACAAATTGTTTTAGATCATATGGAGATTCATAAAACCTGCTTAAAGAAACAGAAGAGAGAAATACAATCAGTATACTTGCAGAGTACTATGACTGTATAAAAATGGTGTCCAAATTGAATAAAGGGAGTATAAAGTGCAGCGAGTGGAGAAACGGTGGGGTTTCAAAATGTAAAGGGACTTAATATGGGTTGATCTCTCCCCTAATTCATGGGGTATATAAAAATATTAAAGAATAAAAAGTATAAAAATCAAAGTATAAATAAGACTTATACGACAAAATATTCTTATTTTAATAAAATTCTATTTAAAAAATTTATTATTTTCAAAATTTATTATTTTTAAAAATGACAGATTTTGAAACTATTCAGGCCAAATGGGATCATGGTATTTAAATTAAAGATCCATTTCATCTCGGCCCGTCCAACCTTAACATTAAAATCTCCACCTATCCATTCCTTATAGATTTGCTGGATCCCTATAAAATCCTGCTTTGTGGGATCTGTTCAGTGGTGATCTTTAAAGTGCAGTGCTACCTTATGCAGTGCGTATTCCCTCTTGATGTGATATATTTGCTCACCTATTCTAACACGTAGTGGTCTTGTTGTGTGTTCTATATAGTGAAGTCCACATGGACAAGTGAGTATATATATATATATAACATTATTTGAGTTACAAGTTATGGTGAAACTAACTTTGCCATTGGGCACTGGAGAAGCCTGGTTGCTCGCCTGCTGCCTCTGGACTATGGGCCCCATGTTAAAACCTTTATTTCTCTCTGCAGAAATGCTTGTTCGTGCCTTTCTTTCAGGGGGTTCGGTAAATTGAATTTACCGAACAAACATACGAATGACCGGACCACCTGTGTAGGGAGTGTGCCAGCGAATTAACCTCCCAGAAGCTGCAGTTAACCTCCCTCTCTCTTCTTACCCCTCTCCCTCTCTCTTCTTACCCCCCCTCCCTCTTCTTACCCCCCCTCTCCCTCTTCTTACCCCCTCCCCTGTAGCGTGGCCGAGCTGCTCTCCGGTCCGCAGTGCCCGGCCGGAGTGATAGGAAGGTGCACACTCAGTGTGCACTTCCTGTCAGTCCGGCCGGGTACAGGAAACAGAAACTCCGCGCGGAACAGGAGTTTATGTTTCCTGTACCCGGCCGGACTGACAGGAAGGGCACACTGAGTGTGCACCTTCCTATCACTCCGGCCGGGCACCGCGGACCGGAGAGCAGCTCGGCCACGCTACAGGGGAGGGGAGAAGCTGCAGTCGCCTGAGGCTCTTAAGAGAGCGCTCAGGCGGCTGCAGCATTTAAAGGGCCGGCCCTGAACGCGGCCGGCCCCCTCAGAGTGTGCCACCGGACCGACCACCTGGTGGCACCTACTTGCTTAGCCCCTGATGGCGGGCCCCCCTCCCGGCCGTGCCCTCAGACCATGTCCGAAGTGCCCGATCGGTCAGTCCGCCCCTGCCTGTGAATGCCCATATGTAGCTGAATCATGAACAAACCATGAAACGGATTAGCATGTTAACATTGATTTGTGATTCAGAATTCTACCCATGGTGCCCAAAATAAAAAATGAAAGATAATTGATGTGAAAAAAAAGTAGGTGGCTTGTTAAGGCAGAGCCTCTATATTGATTTGCAGTTGATTTTATCCACAGATCAAGTGACCAACAGAGGGAAAAAGGAGAAGCAGTAACACATGAATTACTATATTTAAGCAGGATATGTTTAATATATACACTACAAGGGCAAAAGTATCAGTGCAAACGTCTTAATTATTGAATTCAGGTTTCAATCAGACGCATTGCCAAAGGTGTAATAAATCGAGCACATAGCCATGCAGTCTGTGTTTAAAAACATTTGTGAAAAACATAGGTCGTTCTGAAGAGCTCAGGTACTGTGATAGGATGCCACCTTTGCAATAAGTCAGTTTGTGAAATGTCATCCATGTTAGACATTCCACAGCCAGCTGTAAGTGGTTATATTGGAAACTTTTAGGAAAAACAGCAACTCAGCCACAAAGTGAAAGACCATGTAAGATCACATAGCTGGGATCACTGGGTGCTAAGACGCATGGTGCAGAAAGTACACCAACGCTCTGCTGATTCCATAGCTGAAGCGTTCCAAACTTTAATGCTAGCACTGCATGCAAGGCCAGTGGCAGATCCAGAAGCTAATCTCAGGAGGGGCACTGGCAGATCATTTTAAGACACAATCCAGGCACAATAACCACTACAGCGCTCTGTAGTGGTTTTGGTGCCAGCATTGGCGGATCCAGGGGGGGCAACGGGGCAATTGCCCCCCCCCCGAGATTCCCCCCTGCCGGCTAGTGCAGGGCTGGCATTGCCCAAGTGCCAGCCCTGCAATGTGCCTGCGGACCGGGGAGGGTGATCAGTGATCTCCCTCCCGGTCCGCAGGCACTGTGCTGACAGCCGGCAGGGGAGGGAGAGGGAGGAGAGAGGACCCAGGAGCTCAGCCCGCAGCTCCTCTGGGTCCTCCTGTTATGGTACTTTTTGAAAGTAAACCAAAATGTTCAAAGTCTATCTGTTCCTGTCCAAATCAATAAAATTAAATTGCGTATATACGCTGAAGTAATTAAGTCTGACACACGAGGTTCAGGTTAAAATAACTTCGAGAAAGTTTATTGGCAAGTGAAGTAAAAGCGGGCGCGCAGGCCCTTTTAAGAGGCATTTTGCGTCATCATTGATTATTAGAATATCAGCAAATAAACATCATCAATTGGATTAATTGTTAAGTGACGGAGTTAGTGTCTTACCTATTGGTTAGTAAAATTAAGAGGTTAGTCCCGTGCCCACCCATCAGAGGTGGGATTATTCTGGACACGGGTGGGGGACAAGGGGGTCCTAAGCGTCATTTTACACGGTCAGTGATATCAGGCTTTATGTCCAGGTGCAAGGTCTCTTATGAATAGAACATTTCATTACTACTGTGTTCTGTGGCCTTCAAACTGTACTATCTTACAAGCTCTTAAGGAGTAGCCAGCAAGTCTTAAGGAGTAGCCGGCACCTCCTGGTACTTGTCCTTGAAGGAAACACGGTCTTTGTCTACTGTATTAATTGGGTTGAGAAGTTCAGTCACGTAATGTAGTTTTAAAATGAACAAGTTAAGTCATGAGGACAAAATGGAGGATTTGAAGAAGTCAGGTTAGGAGGACAAAATGGAGGATTGTCACAATATAAGGTTAAAATGGAGTTAGTACAATAATTCAATACAAGTACAATAATAATTTTTAATAATTCCACATCAGTCCCCCCTATGAAATGTTAGATTCTAAGAGATAAAACTTTATTATATTAGTATCAGAAGACGTGTTAACCCAAAGGCACAGAAACCCCGTGGCCGCTAGCTAGATGTTAATGCAAAGTGCAAGGCTGTCCCTAGATCTGACCCTAATAGGCTAACCATCCGTCAGTATGGCTCTCGAACGCTTCACACCCAAGGGTATCCCATGGCAGCTAACCCACCACTTCTCCACATGGGGCCTTTACCATTCACTGACAGATGCTGTCCCTAATCTAGTCCCTTCCTAGAATTCCTGCACTTTATCAACAAAGGGGATAAGTTGCAGCGGCAGACAGGGTGAGTTGATGTCTTGAAATTCTTGGTCATCAACTTCGAGATGGGTAAAAGCGGGTGCCGCTTGGTCAACAGTCTTCATGAGGGATTTTCTCAGACATGGGAGGACACAACAAAAGAGAAGAGCAAAAATAAAAAAAGAAAAATTAGTATAGCCATACCAATCTGCATTAAAGCCTTTTGCCATCCTGTCATCCAACCAAACCATCTTTCCCAGGGATCTTTTATCCCAGAATTCCTTTTTAACTCTTCAGACAAGTCATTTAATTTTTCTATAGCTAGTGTGACTTTACCATTAGGGCCTGTGTTTTCTGGGATGTAGGTACAACATGTCATAGTGTCGGGCAAAATCTTACAAACCCCTCCTTTTTCGGCTAAGATCATATCTAGGGCCATCCTATTCTGAAAAGTCATTTGGGATGTGGCCTGTAACTGTTCGGCCAATCCCTGGAGGGCGTCTCTGGTGTAATTGACAAAACGCTGTTGATTATAATAAATGTAATTTATCCAATTTAGATTCTTGTTTGCGGTAACTATGGTAAAAATTGATTCAAATCCTGCAGCAACTTCATCCCTAGCTTTAAACTCATTGGGCACCCCCCTGGGCACTCCAATGGCATCAATATATACATGAGGATCAAAACTTCCTTTCACTGGGGCGTCACGTTTAACCTTAGTGTGGCTGAACTCATGGGTGTTGAGGTGTGTGTCAGAAATAATATGTATAGGCATAATGGCCTTAGTCAAAGTACACTCTCCCCACCATTCTGTGTCCATTCTGGATCTTAGCTGTAAATCCCCACACAACCAATAAATGTCTCCTAGTGACCTAGTGTGATGTTGCAGCAAACGTACAGGGACAGTTCTGTATGTAGCACAATAGCCTTTGGAAAAGTTACCTACAAATTTACCAATACCATCGTACATGGCATAGCAAGTGTAATTACCTTTATATACGGTAATACCATCAGGGGGTTTGACGTCTTTGGCTAGAAGAGGATACTCCTTTGTCCATGCAATACATATGGACCTGTTAAAATTATAGTGATAGGCAAAAAGGCTTAAAACACATTCTTCTATATCTACGGGTAGGATTAAAGGTACGGTACCCAGGTGAGGCCGGGCACCTCCACACACATAACATGCGGTTCTATTATGCTTATTAGCATTATATTTCATCCATTCTAACCATAAATTTACATCATTAAAACCTGTTTCAGCGGCCATGGTATCTTCAAAAGTGGGGTTAGCAATGGCCATCATGTCCTGAAAGGTCTGGATATGGGGTTTTAATGGGTTAGGGACCATATGGGTGGCCCCTTGCCACTCAGAAGAGTTGCACATATCTTTGAGGTAGAAATGCCCTAATTTCTGGTAGGAACCCTTTTTCCAGTACATTCCCATCACATACTGGTCTGCATCTGTTGGGCTTGGGCGCTCAATGTTAAGGATTAATTTCATTGGTGTGCTCCCCCCAGGCTTTCTCAAAGTCATTCTCTGGAGAAGCGATCTACCATGATCATCTACTTTAGCTACGGCACTTTTTGGTTTGTAACCCCAGGCAGGCCCGGCATTCCATCCCGCCGCCCCCCAGTGATCACAATTGTGCCCCCATTGTTTGTCAACTACACAAACATATGGGTCTTTCGAATGAGGGATATCTCTATAGATGCTCTGGATTTGTGGTGTGGGAAATGGGCATTCTACAATATCACAGTAGTCAAAGGTATAAGTAGCCACCTGGGTGCATGATGAATTATACCAGAAGGTGTACCCACTAATGTCTTTGGTAATGGCTACTTGCTGGGCCTTCATAAGGCTAATTAAGGAGAAGATGTACCAGAGATACATGTTTGTGCGATATTCGCTTCCTCTGGGGCAGGAGATTTCTTGCAGTGGGAAGCGTGGATCCAATTTGGCCTACCGGCCAATTTGACGGAGGTTGCGGTAATCAGGAGAACTTGGAATGGACCGTCAAATCTTGGTTCCAGGGTATTTTTCCGCACAAACTTCTTGACTAGGACCCAATCTCCGGGAAGTAGGTTATGGGAACCTGTATCCAATTCGGGATCTGGAATTGAAGAGAAAACTTGGGCATGTATTTTGTTTAGGACATTTGCAAGTTCAGTTACATAGTCTACTAAAATATCTGATTGGAGTTGCAACTGCTGCGGATAATAACAACCTAGTCTGGGTGCTGTCCCAAATAGAACCTCATATGGGGACAGTGAATGCTTCCCTCTAGGTGTGTGCCTAACACTAAATAGAGCTATTGGTAGGCTTTCTGGCCAGGGCATCTTTGTTTCTTGTGACATTTTTAACATTCTAGTTTTTAGGGTGCCATTCATGCGCTCCACTTTACCACTACTTTGTGGGTGGTAAGGGGTGTGGAAGGCTAGAGTCACCCCTAGAGCAGTCCAAATTTCTTTAGTCACAGTTGCTGTAAAGGCTGGGCCTTGATCACTCTCAATAACTTCTGGGAGTCCGAATCTACATACAATATCTGTAAGTAGGCGCTTTGCGGTTGTTTTTGCAGTGATATTGGCCACTGGGTAGGCTTCTGGCCAGCCTGAGAACATGTCCACTATTACTAGTGCATATTCATGGGGCCCACTCTTGGGCATTTGGATGTGGTCAATTTGAATCCGCTGGAAGGGGTACATGGGCTTTGCCAGGTGTTTCGCAGGTACTTTAACTGGTCTTCCTGGATTGCATTTTGCACAAATGACACAGGCCTTGCAGAAGCTATTGATCAATGTTGTGATTCCAGGTGCTTCATAATACTTCTGTATGAGGGCGGCCATCAATTCTTTTGACAGGTGTGCAGGCCCATGTGCCCATTGGACAACTGCTGGATACAAATTTCTGGGAAGACAAAATTTGAAGTTGTTGTAATATATTCCGTCCTTTTGGACAGCTCCTTTCTTTTTCCATTTCTGGACTTCTTCAGGAGTGACTGCAGCTTGCTGTTCTTGTAAAATTCGCAAATCAGTAGGAAGAGTTTGCAGGGAAAAAATAGGGACTTCTTCTTTTTGTCCGGACACTTCTTCATCCACTTCCTGCAAATCCCTGGCCGCTAACTTAGCAGCCTGATCAGCCAAATGGTTGCCCTTTGCTTCATCTGTATCCAATTTCCCATGGGCCTTTACTTTCAAAACGGCCACTTCTTTGGGGAGTAGGAGGGCATCCATTAGCTCCTTGATTGCAGTGCTGTGTTTGACTGGTGTACCGGCGGTGGTAAGAAATCCTCTAGTCTTCCAAATTAGGCCGAAGTCATGTGCCACGCCTAGAGCATATCTTGAATCTGTATAGATGTTGGCACGTTTTCCTTCGGAAATTTTGCAGGCTGAAGTCAGAGCCTGTAATTCAGCTTCTTGTGCAGACATTGCTGGTGGTAAGGATGATGATTTAATAACTTCATCTGTTGTGGTTACGGCATATCCTGTATGATATGTTCCTCCTTCATCGGCATATCTCGATCCGTCCACAAACAGGGTAAAATCCGGATCTGGTAATGGGTTCTCATGCACAGTTGGTAAGTGCACTGTTTCCATTTTCATCTGTTCAAAACAGTCATGAGGTGTTTCTGGGTCATAATCATTCTTTATGACCAGATCTTGAAATTCCTTTTCCAGGAAATGGCGTGGCCATGCTTCTAGAAGGTCAGTTGTTGGGTATTTGACAATACCATTTTCCTGTAGCTGTTCTTCATTCATGGTGGCCCATAGTTTTGCCATGGGCCCAAGATCATTCCATGACCTTGTCTTCAACTTGGTAACAGGAATATGTGGGATAGCAGTATCCCAATGACGGTAAAGGTAGTTAAGTTGTTGAGGTAGCTGGATCAAGACCATACTATTGCCGTCAGAGTCACAATAGAAGTCTTGTGCAGTAAGCTTTACATCGGTCCGGTGGTAAAGCTCATCTTCATAGCAAGGTTCAGGGGTAATGTTTGGTTTGTACCACGTGGTGCAGAAGGCGTGATCTGGGCCTTCACAGAGAGGTTTTTCACCTTCATAAAATGTCAAATGTGGATGCATGACTTTCTTGATACATCCACAGAGCAGGTGAATGTAGGTTTCATCCGTGATAAATCCATAGTAGATACCCCCCTCAGGGAGTGGAAGAAGAGTGGACGGATTAAGCACCTGACATCTTTGGATGGAAATGTTGTCAGGCAAAAGAAGATGACACTGTAAGCGCAGGTGTCTGGCTGGAGACACGTGCTTGAGCTGGACTTGGTTGATGATGGCAGAGATGTCATGAGGGGCCAAAACAACCAGAGGGTGGCCAAGGACCAGGTCTGAGGTCTTCTCTATGAGTTCTCTCGCAGCAAAAACAGCCCTGAGACAGGAAGGAGTCCCTCTGGCCACAATGTCCAGTTGACATGAGAAATATCCAATAGGCCTCTGGCGGCCTCTTAAGTCATTAGTTTGGGTGAGCACTCCTGTTGCGTGGCCTTGTCTTTCAGAGACAAACAATTTGAAAGTTTTGGAGTAGTCAGGGAGGCCCAAGGCAGGAGCAGAAGCAATGGCTCGTTTGAGAGCATTAAAATTGTCCATAGCTTCTTTAGTTAAACAGAAAGGGTCAGACTTAAGTGCGTCATAGAGAGGTTGCATGAGCAGAGAGGCTTCTGGGATCCATGCTCTGCAGTAGGAAATGAGGCCTAGGAAGGCATGAAGAGACTTAGAAGTCCTTGGAGGCGGAATATCCAGCACAGCTCTTACTCGGTCCCGAGTAAGATGTCTGGTACCCTGAGATAGGCAGTGTCCAAGGAAAATTACTGAAGGTTGGCAGAACTGTAGCTTGATGAGCGAAGCTTTGCATCCTTGTTCTGCCAAATAACAAAGCAGACTAATTGAGCACTCTTCGGTAGTGGGTATGTCATCTCCACAGAGCAGCAGATCATCCACATACTGAAGCAGAACAACTTCTGGGTGCTCGGCTTGCCATGGGTCAAGGATGGTGGCCATGGCCTTTGCAAATTGACTTGGTGAATTTTGTGCCCCTTGGGGCATGACAGTCCAGGTATACTGTTGCATCTCATGAGTGAAAGCAAACAGATATTGGCAGGATGGGTCCAGTGGGACACTGAAAAAAGCATTTGCTAGGTCAATAACTGTGAAGAATTTTGCAGATGGTGGGACTCCAGAGAGCAGAGTATGAGGATTTGGTACAAGAGGGGTGTCCAGGACTGTAGCTTCATTAACAGCACGGAGATCCTGAACCATCCTGTACTTCTCTGGCTCACCCTTCGGAGTTTTCTTTTTCACAGGAAATAACGGGGTGTTGCATTCAGATTTACATTTGACAAGGGCACCCTTCTCCAAGAGTGCCTTAATGTGGACAGAAATTGCAGCAGACTGTGCTGGTTTTAATGGATATTGTGGTTTTCTTGGTAATTTAGCTCCTGAAATAAGCTTTACCACCACAGGGGGAACATTTAGGTGACCTATGTCCTCTGGGCCTGAGGACCATAACTTTGCGGGCACCTGTGTTTTTAATTCCTCCGGGAAATTGGACCTTAATTCTGCTGTCTTCTCACGGGGCTTTTCTAAATGCAGCATCAGAGGCAAAGAGCATAGGGCTGAAGTGTCTGATACAGACAGAGGTGTAAACATTTCTACCTGCCCATCCGGGGTAAAGGTGATGGATGCTTGCAGGCGTGAGAGAACATCAGCACCTAACAGGTTAATTGGGCATGTGGAGGATACCACAAAGCGAGCGAGCAGGCTAGAACCAACTCGTAGTGGAGTTGTTAGAGGGCTATGTCTCGGTTGGCCATCCACTCCAACACAAGAGACATCAATATTTGACAGAAAAGATGGGTCTGGCAAGTCTTGTTCTCGTAGAACACTACGGGCTGCACCTGTGTCAACTAGAAATGTGGTGGGGTGGCCTTCAATGGGCAAAGTCACTGTGGCAAGTGGCCCCCCCTTATCCCCTGTAGACACTGCCATTACAGGGGTTACAGACACAGGCTTGCCAGTTTCCTATTCATCGGGTTCCTCAACTATTGGGACCCCTTTTTCGGTCTTAGTGACCGGGGCAGGTCTGGATGGCTTTCTTATCTCTCTTTTGGGTTCCGGGCAATCACTTTTAAAATGACCTTTAGCTTTGCAGTTAAAGCAGAAGCTATCCTCTGGTCTGGTGCCCCTGGGAACAGGGATACTGCGTGATACCATAAGAGGAGCAGAGCTTGGCCTTTTGGGGGTCTGGGCAGATTCTAGGCCCCTAGCGACTAAAAGCAGGGTATCCAGGGGAACAACCTTATATTCAGGGCGTGCAGCAATAATTCCCTTGCGTATAGAGTCTTTAACGCCTTGGACAAACGCACCTGACAGCATTTGTGAATGAATTTTGTCAGTAAGATCAAACCCCAAATCCGTGAACATTTGATACAGTCTTGCATGAAACTTTTCCACTGATTCTCCTTTTTCTTGGACAACATCAGTAAGGCCAGCAGCCTGATCTGCAAGTTTGTCCTTAGCCCATTCTCTTAATTGGGTGCAAAAGGTTACCCCGGAGGGGTAATCAACATCACTGGAAAGCAGATCTGTACTGAGGTGACGGGCCATACTTGGCCAATAGGCATCCCCTGCTTTAATAGCACAAATGCTGAGTAGATCACGCCATGCGGCGGAATAAGTCTTTTGAATTTGAACTATCCCTCGGTAAAAAGGCATAGGCTGTTTTTCTGGGTCGGGGAGCGATTTCATTAATGCGCTAGCTTGAGTGGGGTTAAAGGCAACATATTTAGAAGGGGCCTGTTCTCCCCGACCCTTGTGGCCAAAAGGGTCATCGATAGAACGGTGAGTTGGGGCTCCCGCGGCAAGCTCCGATGAGACATGGGACACCCTGTCCATCTCGTCATCATCGAATTCTATGATATTGGCTCTTTTGCGTGGTGCAGGGCCCGAATGAGGTGAAAGGATCGGTGGTTGGGAACGAGCCCCAGATGCAGGGGTGGCTAGTGAGTCATAACCTGGGGATAGGTAGTCACCGGGGATTACCGGCATTAGGGCCGAACTGGGGGCCGCCATATTGGTGGCCGGAGAAGGTGCTACATTAGGGTTAAGGGAAGAAGCGGCGGCCATGTTGGAAGAGGGCACATCCGGGGCAGACTGTGTCGGACTGGGCATGACCGGGACCTGGGGAGTGGCTTGGGGAAGGGGTAGTGGATATCCGGGATAGGGCAGAGTCATGGGATACGGGAAGGGGTAGGGCCAGGCTGGGGAGGGGAAGGAGGTGGGGTATTGGACTGGGGTGGAGATGGGAGGGGGAGGAGTCGGGGCGAGGGTGGAAGAGGTGGTTAGTTGGGCGGATGAGGAGGGGAGGGGGTCATGAACGGAGAGGGAGCGTAGGGAAGGAATGGCAGATGAAATGTTAGGGGGAGGTACAGCAGGTAGCGTAGGGATGGACGAGGATGATGGGAATGTTAGGGACGGGGAGGGGGAAAAGAAAGATCCATCAGAATTCAGGACCGGGCAAACAGGGGAGGTGGCGGGATGAGTGTTAGGAGGATTGGGAGCGGGGAACATAGTCAGCTGGCTATCACCTACTGCTGACTGAACCTTGGGGATAGACGTCCCCTGGGCGCCACTTTGGGGCGCTGGCTGAGGGTAGACCCCAGCAACGCAATTCTGATGATACACAAACAATTTCACACCCTTGTGATTTATTTCTTCCTCAACCCAACCTTCTAGCTGAATAGCCTTCGCTACTCTGTACCATGCTTCAGCAGTCTTTAATAAACCATTATCTGTAAGCTTGCCTTTCATTTCTGCCAGTAACTTACGCCAACTTTCTGGTTGCAATCTTCCACCCGTTGGTACAGTAATTTTACATACTTTTGCAATCTTTACAACACCTTTAACCATCTCCTCACCCTCTCTGTTTTCTACCAAATCACATGCTAACCAGCCCTTATTGGGCTTGCTTAAATCCTGCCCCATAATCCCTTTACCCCTATACCAGCGTCCTAGATATAGGGAGAGAGAAGGAAAACGGAACAAGAACGTCTACAATGCTCGACTGCCACCCGAGAACCGTAAAACTTTCTCAGGTGCGTCTTCCCAAAACGTAGACTAGTCACTGAATCCGCCTACCCGGGGTGGTAGACACGGATTGGAGCGGGGTGAGAAGTGTGTGACCAATCACTTCTCCTTCAAGAGGAATGGGAGTGGATAGTATAATAATATAGGAAGTACGGAAAAGATGAAAGGCAAGGAAAATCCTTAGAGACAGACACAGGAGTTCATGAGACTCCTATTAAACAAACAAGACAACAATACAGTTGAAATACAGTGCATGCATCACAATTCAAATGAAATCAACAATAATTCCTTTCCTTTACTCGTGTGCTTACTCCAAAGTCACCTCCCTCAATCCCGTAGTATCTTACTACCAACGGCCAAGGATAACAGCTAACACCGGTTCGAAATCCATATGCCTCCCTCGTCACAGCAGCCCACTCGTAGTGTCTGCGCTACCCTCACTCTTGTAGTGCCCCCATAAAGACCCACTTTATAAGTCCCACTACTCCGTGGTGATGAAGACAGCAATGCCTGCCCGAATTCACACACCACAAAATAAAAATTGGAATGGCTCCAGCTCAGCGCTCAAAGCTGGAGGGTACCACCACTCTGCAAGCAGAGTAACGTGCACAGAGAAGCTAGCTAGGCTATCAAAGTGGCACAAGAAGGATCCCCAGGAAACTATGAGTCTACACAATCTCCACAGATCCAACACACCTCTTTTTCCCTACAGCCCCAGCCACGAGGCTCCTAAAAGAGTTAAACAGGAAAAGATGACCCCCAGGAACACATCCACAGGTCAACCCCCCTTTTTCCTTACAACCACAGCACCGTGGTTCCTAAAAGAGGTAAAACAGGCAACAGAAGACCCCCAGGAACGAATCCACAGGTCCACCCCCCTTTATCCCAAAAGAGGTAAAATACAAACAGATAAACAGACAAACCGAAGACCCAGGCAAGTCCCCTCAGGTCCACCCCCCTTTATCCCAAAAAGGGGAAAACAAGCAAGACAGAACCCCAGGCAAATCCCCTGCAGGTCCACCCCCCCCTTTATCTCAAAATGGGGAAACAGGCAAACAATTCAAACACACCCAGGCAACAGATAGACTAAAATGCAGGTAAACAAGTGAGTAACGAGACACCGGGCAAGATATTACCTGTCTTTGATGTCCTCCCGGGAAGCAGTCACAGACACGTGGACGGGTCAATCAAAGGGGCCGGAACGTACCGGTGGCTCTGCAGAAGTCTCTACCGTGTATCTGGAGGTGATCAGTCTCCCTTCCTTCCCCCTGGATTCCTCCGTCCACCCTTGTCTTCCTTAGGACGGCTCACCGGCCGGACATAGCCCGGTGCCCCACGTTGGGCGCCAAGTTGTTATGGTACTTTTTGAAAGTAAACCAAAATGTTCAAAGTCTATCTGTTCCTGTCCAAATCAATAAAATTAAATTGCGTATATACGCTGAAGTAATTAAGTCTGACACACGAGGTTCAGGTTAAAATAACTTCGAGAAAGTTTATTGGCAAGTGAAGTAAAAGCGGGCGCGCAGGCCCTTTTAAGAGGCATTTTGCGTCATCATTGATTATTAGAATATCAGCAAATAAACATCATCAATTGGATTAATTGTTAAGTGACGGAGTTAGTGTGGCGAAACCGACCTCGCCACGTGTCCTTGGAGGGGGCTGATTGCCCGCCTCTTGCCTTTGGACTATGGACCAGACTTTATGGGAATGTGATACCCCAGATAGCCATACCATGGAGCCTATTCATATAATGAAAGACTATGGGAAAGACTTTAGCTCCATGGCAATTGTACTGTGTGAGTAGGATCTGCGCGCTATTCTGTAGTTTTGTGCGTGCAGATCCCAGCTATCTGGGGATAAGTGAAATGTCTGTGTGCTATGTGTAAATGTGACTTTATGTATTTTAAAGTGTTTTATGTTGTTTTGCAACCATGTGGTTAATGGAGTCTGGCTTTAGTCCTGGGTAATTGGATTACTTCTCCAATTAACTCCAGGGCAGAAGGGAGGAAACCAGGGTGCATTGTGGGGATGTTTTTCTGCCAGCCAGAAAGGAACAAAAGATACTTTTAGTATCTTTTGAACCCCTGGTCGGATTCATGCCATTTTTTAATATGTTGTTCCCCTGAATGGATTGATTGTGGATATGTATTTTTATGTGAATGTGATGTATGGTTTTAAAGTTATGAAAGTTGTGTAAAAGTATATTTTACACTGTATGCATAATGGGATTATGTGTCACACTAAGGGGAGGGGATGTGTGGGAGGTAACATCTATGTCATTGGTTCTTTTATGCCTCCCCCTGGGTGTGGCCTGTATGTGTGAGTTGGAAATAAAAGCCAGGCTGGATGAGCCAGTCCAGAGTTCCTGTTTTACCCTCAACTTGAGTCCTGTGTCTTATTGGGGGAATCTGCTACAAGGGATTGCTATGCTAGGCATATTCCCTTGCTATAATCACTGAGCTCTTGTAAGAGCTTGTTCCTGCTTCGTTCTGAAGGGAGATAGCTGCAGCCTGCGGTGCTTATGGTGTCTGGTGGAGTGCTTGGAGTCCTCTGGAAGCGCTAGGAGCATCTTTCAACGGAGGTACCCAGTCGGGGTGCCAGGCGATCCGTTACAGTTAGTGTCTTACCTATTGGTTAGTAAAATTAAGAGGTTAGTCCCGTGCCCACCCATCAGAGGTGGGATTATTCTGGACACGGGTGGGGGACAAGGGGGTCCTAAGCGTCATTTTACACGGTCAGTGATATCAGGCTTTATGTCCAGGTGCAAGGTCTCTTATGAATAGAACATTTCATTACTACTGTGTTCTGTGGCCTTCAAACTGTACTATCTTACAAGCTCTTAAGGAGTAGCCAGCAAGTCTTAAGGAGTAGCCGGCACCTCCTGGTACTTGTCCTTGAAGGAAACACGGTCTTTGTCTACTGTATTAATTGGGTTGAGAAGTTCAGTCACGTAATGTAGTTTTAAAATGAACAAGTTAAGTCATGAGGACAAAATGGAGGATTTGAAGAAGTCAGGTTAGGAGGACAAAATGGAGGATTGTCACAATATAAGGTTAAAATGGAGTTAGTACAATAATTCAATACAAGTACAATAATAATTTTTAATAATTCCACATCACTCCTATCGTGAGATTTGGAGCGTTGCCGCGGTTACCACGGCAACGCTCCAAATCTCGCGAGAGTGAACTCTAGCCCTGGAGCGCAGGCTAGAGTTCACCTCACCACCACCGGACCACCAGGGAATCCCCACTGGGACCACCAGGGATCCATAAATGTCCCCCCTCCTCCTCAATAAAGGTAAGAAGGGAGGGGGGACATAAATATATTTATTTTATTAAATATTTTTTTTTATTTATTAAAAAGCCTCCCTTCCCTCCCCCCCCCATACACACACTGCCCCACATACAAACACTGCCCCACATACACACACTGCCCCACATACACACACTGCCCCACATACAAACACTACACACACTGACCACATACACACACTGCCCCACATACAAACACTAAACACACTTCCCCCTTACACACACTGACCCCATACACACACTGACCCCATACACACACTGACCCCATACACACACTACACACACTTACCCCGTACACACACTTCCCCCTTACACACACTGACCCCATACACACACTGCCCCCATACACACACTACACACACTTCCCCCATACACACACTGCCCCATACACACACTACACACACTGCCCCATACACACACTACACACACTTCCCCCTTACACACACTGACCCCATACACACACTGACCCCATACACACACTACACACACTGACCCCATACACACACTACACACACTTCCCCCATACACACACTGCCCCCATGCACACACTTCCCCTTACACACACTGACCCCATACACACACTGACCCCATACACACACTGCCCCCATACACACACTACACACACCCCCCCTTACACACACTGACCCCATACACACACTACACACACTTCCCCCTTACACACACTGACCCCATACACACACTACACACACTTGCCACATACACACACTGCCCCCATACACAAACACTGCCCACATACACAAACACTGCCCCATACACAAACACTGCCCCCATACACACACTGACCCCATACACACACTGCCCCCATACACACACTACACACACTCCCCCCTTACACACACTGACCCCATACACACACTACACACTTCCCCCTTACACACACTGACCCCATACACACACTACACACACTGCCCCATACACACACTGCCCCCATACACACAAACACTGTCCCCATACACACACTGCCCCACAAACACTGTCCCCATACACACACTGCCCCACAAACACTGTCCCCATACACACACTGCCCCCATACACACACTGCCCCACAATCTGTCCCCATACACACATTGCCCCCACATACACACACTGCCCCCATACACACACTGTCCCACAAACACTGTCCCCATACACACATTGCCTCACACACACTGCCCCACAAACACTGCCCCATACACACTGCCCCCATACACACACTGCCCCCATACACACACTACACACACTGACCCCATACACACACTGCCCCCATACACACACTGCCCCACAAACACTGCCCCCATACACACACTGTCCCACAAACACTGCTTCCATACACACACTGCCCCACAAACACTGCCCCCATACACACACTGTCCCACAAACACTGCCTCCATACACACACTGCCCCACAAACACTGCCCCCATACACACACTGTCCCACAAACACTGCCCCCATACACACAGTGTCCCACAAACACTGTCCCCATACACACACTTCCGCACAAACACTGCCCCCATACACACACTGCGCCACAAACACTGTCCCCATACACACACTGCCCCACAAACACTGTCCCCATACACACACTGCCCCACAAACACTAACCCCATACACACACTGTCCCCATACACACACTGCCCCCATACACACACTGCCCCACAAACACTGCCCCCATACACACACTTCACACACTGCCCCATACACATACTGCCCTGCACACACTGCACACCCATACACAGACACATACAGTGCCCTACACACACTGCTGCCCCCCATACACACATTGCCCCACACACACACGACCCCCCCTATACACACAGTGCCCCCTATACACACACTGCCCCACAGTGCCCCCCCATACACACACTGCTCCACACAGACATACAGTGCCCCCATACACACACTGCCCTCTGACACACACACTGCCGCCCTTACGCACTCACACTCACTTCACTGCTCACACACACACTGCACCTTTCACACACACTTCACCCCTAACACACACTACTTCTCCTATGCCCTATATCCCAGCAGACCCCAGGTAAGTTGTCAAACTGTTCTTAAACGGTATGACTACTTACTCTGGGGTGGGATCCTGGCACTACTGGCACCATAACTACTACACTGAGCTGTAGTGGTTATTGTGCCAGGATTATTTTTTTTTAAATAATCTATAAGTGCCCCTCCCGAGATCAGGCTCTGGATCCGCCACTGGGTGCTGTGGCGACCTCCCAGAGTAAGTAGTCAAACTGTATAAAAAAACGTTTGATAACTTACCCAGGTTCTGCCGGGATAGGGGCTGTAGTGTGTATGTGTGTGATGGGTGCAGTGTGTGTGAGGGTCGCAGTATGTGTATGAAGGGTAGTGCGTGTGTGAGAAGGGTGCGCAGTGTATGTTTGGGGTAGCAATTTGTATATTGGGAGCAGTGTGTTTGTGTGTAAAGGGTGCAGTGTGTGTATTGGGAGCAGTGTGTTTGTGTGTGAGTGGCGCAGTTTGTTTTTGTGTGAGGGATGCTGTGTGTGTATGGGGGCTGTGTGTATATTGGGGCTATGTGTTTAAGGGGGGGTCTGTGTGTGTAAGGTGGGTCTGTGTGTAAGGTGGGGTCTGTGTGTAAGGGGGGTCTGTGTGTATTGGGGCTGTGTATGTAATGGGGGGTTGTGTGTGTGTAAGGTGTGTGCTGTGTGTAAGGGGGGCTGTGTATGTAAAGTGGGGTTTGTATGTGTAAGGGGGGGTTTGTGTGCGTAAGGGGGGGGCTGTATATTTGTGTGTGGTGCAGTGTGTAGGGGGTTATAGTTTGTGTGAGAGGATAAGGGGGCAGATTAAAGATTTGTTTTGTAAATTATTAAATAATAGCTAAATAAATATAGCTAATGTCCCCCCTCCCTTCTTACCTTTCCTGAGGGAGGGGGAGACATTGCTTTCTTTCCATCCCTGGTGGTTCTAGTGGAGAGAGTGAACTCTGGCCTGCAGCTCAGGCTAGAGTTCACTCTCGCGAGAACGGAGCGTTGCCATGGTAACCGCGGCAATGCTCCGTGGTCACGAGAGGAAAACCCGGTGGAGCTCCGTGGTCACGAGAGGAAAACCCGGTGGAGTCATGGTAACCGCGGCAATGCTCCGTGGTCACGAGAGGAAAACCCGGTGGAGCTTCCCTGGGTTCTCTCTCAATGTGCCTGTGTGGGCCGGGGAGGGAGATCACTGATCTCCCCTCCGGTCCGTGAAGGCAAACAGCAGGGCTTGCGCCTGGATAGCACCAGCCCTGCATGGGCTGGCAGGGGAGAGCCTCGGCCAGCACTATTTTCTCAGGGTGGGAGGGCAATTGCCCCGTTGCCACCCCCCCCCCCCCCCGGATCCGCCAATGTGCAAGGCTCACATCACCAAGTACAATGCGAAGCATCAGATCGAGTGGTGCAAAGTATACTGTCACTGGATTCTGGAGCAGTGTAAATGTTCTGTGAATTGATGAACCACGTGTCTGTTTGGCAGTCTGATGGGTGATTCTGGGTTTAGTGGCTGCCAGGAGAATGCATTGGGCCAGAATGCAATTCCAGCCTGACTGCATTGTTCCATTGTGCAAACTGTAAAGTTTGATAGAGGATAAATATACTTTTTATAAAAATCAAAAAAAAATGTATGTCCCCTCCTTTTTTTCCCCTCTATTAGTTACTTTTTTCTTGCATGATCTGTGACCCAGATGTAAGGAAAGAATGCCTATTGGTGTACGGCAAAATATAATGGTTATATTAAGAACATGGGTCATCATGAGCACTCTTACTGGTCTGTGGATACTGAGCACCATACGCAGCAAACAGCGATGCTCTTTGTGTTCTGACACCTTTCTATTATGGCCAGCATTAAGTTTGTTTTAGCAATTTGAGCTATAGTAGCTCTTTTGCTTTATCATACCAGACCTCCCCATGTGCATCAGTGAGCCTTGGTTGCCCATGATGCTTGTTTAGCGGTTGTCATTCCTTGCACAACTTTTGCTAGGTACTTACCACTGCATACCAGGAACACCCCACAAGTTTTGCCATTTTGAAGATGCTGTGACACAGTCATCTAGCCCTTGTCAAAATCACTAAGATTTTTTCACTTTGGCTAATTTCTTCTGCTTCCAACACATTCAAGACCTGATTGATCACTTGTGGGCTAATAGCTCCCAAGCCAGTGCAACGATATAGTCAATGTTATTTATTTCACATGTCAGTGGTTTTAATGTTGTGTCTGATACATGTACACAGTATATATAAACATACTATGTGCTGGTGCAATAAATGAGAACAAAGGAAAAAGCCTTTTAACACACACAGCACAAACATTACAAAACAAGTTTATGCAAGCAGTGCCATTAAGGGGTTAAACACAATGTGTATCTTTTATAATTTGGGGGTTTTAATTGTGACATGCCAAACACAAAAATAGGTTGCTATCTAATGAATAATCTATAAAAAGAAACCCAGTTCACAGATCGCTTCAGCTTGCTGAAGTTGTTTATGTACAAAGATATTCTCATTTTAATTGCGGTTTATAAAATTGTTGATTTGTATTTGAAATCTGTACTTTCAGACATTTTTGCAGAAAATCCTGGGAAGGTTAACCTCACTCCACAGAACTAACAGAAGGGGCAACTAGAGTGGTCCTGTATTCTCCCCGTGTTCTCAGACTCCCTGGCTTGCCCAGCTATCTCTGATAGATAAGGCAACAGTGGGGAAAAAAAGGAGAAACAAATGCATCCATGTTTCATTGGGTGCATATACTGAGCAAGGATTTATTGTTTGGCCAATGGACTGTACTTTAAACAAGATTCTATTCCTTTTCATTTTTCACCTAGTTTTCTCTAACTCAATCTCAGGATATTAGCTGAAGATAGAAATAAGACCTTTGCTAGAACACATTAAAAAACAAAGCCTTTTTGAGATGCAATGGATATGTGACCATATTTTTTCCATGCATTGATTGCACCACAAATTCCCCCTTTCTTTTGAGTGCTCCCATACATATTATAGGACTTTATTTTAATACCGTATATGTGTACATAATGCAATATGGAATAGAAAAAACATATTTTAAAATGGTAAAGAAATATGAAGGGCTATGAGCAGTGCTCAGTTTGAGCGCTGCTCTTATCTCTCCTGTAAGTCTGGGGCCACCACGGACAGAGGGACCAAGTATTGATAGATACCGTGGTGTCAGGGTCTTACATAATGTGTCCAGTATGCAGAGATATATGCTCACCCTTGCAAATAAACACAGACCAAGGTGACCAGGCAAGTCGCCACCTGGCCTGTGAGTCTGTGCATGGGGACTGTGCAGGGATATACTTCAAGTCACAGTACAGGCAAGGACAAGCAGAATAGTAGTCATGGAAAGCCGAATTCAGGGGAAGCCAGAGGTAAGAGTAATCAAAGAAACAAACAAAGGCTGGAAGCCGGAATCAGTCTGGAGAATACCGGATCAAGACACAAACCAACAGGACCCAAACAGCAGAACCAGAGTCAATGAACTGACACTGCCCTTATACCTGACTAATTTGGCATCAGCTTCAGGTAGGCTGAGGTTGACAGGTGCAACCACGGGTAAAGTCCATTAGGCAGAAACAAAAACTGAGGTGTAGACCTGAGGCAAGACAGCATGACTAAGGAAGAGATGGACCACAGTTCAAATTCCCTGTTGGGCACTTCTGGGGCAACCACGTCTGGATGTCAACTGCGAATTGTGACAGTGGGGGTCCCCTTTTTATAAATCTTAAAGGCTAGAGGTAGTGAAAGAACGGTGAACTGTGTTTATCAGCAGCACTCACATGAAGCTCTCCTCATAGCTCATCTATCAGCCTGGGGCCATTAACTTTGGCCCCAGCTGACATAAATCACCTCAAGGTATTGAAAGAAAACTGGGTTCCTCTGTATCAGCATTGATTTACCCCCTACTGGTATATTTGCTGTATGACAGATAAATGTAGTAGTCAATCTATTTTAGATTGGTTTCACATCGTAATTCGGGTCAATCAAGTGCTACTCCCACATCTTCTCAGCAGCTAGGAGAGCTGGAAGCTCCTAGAAGTCACACTAATAACTCCACTTAACTAATCTAAGCTAAGCCATGCATTGTTGGACTAGCTCATTGGCTGAGAGAGTTCGTTGGTCACTCTTCATAAATGAGCTTAGCCTTGCCTTGGTTTAAACCAGGGGTAGTCAACCTTTTAATACTTTTGTATCTTTGTTGATGGTAAAATTTATTTACCACCCATCAGTGCGCAGTAACTTATTTTATAGCGCAAGTGCAATTTTATTTATTGATTTATTTTTAAGAAAGGAGGGTTGTTGTTTTTTTTTAATATGTACTTACATTTTTCTCTTTTTTCCCTTTTTTCTATTTTCTATTCTATTTATGTTCTATGTGAGTCTGTGAGGAGATGTGTGTGTGTGTGAAGGGTGTAGTATGTGTTTGTGTGTGTGTGAGAGAGGTGCAGGGTGAGGGGGCAGTGAGTGGTGCTGTGTGTGTGTGTGTGTGAGAGAGAGGTGCTGTGTGAGTGTGAAAGGTGCTGTGTGTGTGTGAGGGATGCTCGGTGTCTGAGGAGGCAGTGTGTGAGGGGTGCATTGTGTGTGTTTGAGGTTTAGGACGTGTGAGGGGGCAGTGTGTGTTTGAAGGGGAAGTGTGTGTGTGTTAGAGGTGATGTGTGTGAAGGGTGCAGTGTGTGTGAGGGGTACAGTGTATGAGGGGTTCAGTGTGTTTGTGAGGGGGTAGTGTGTTTGTGGGGGTGGAGCAGTGTGTGTGAGGGGTGCATAGGGTCTATGCTGTGTTTAGGTAGGTGAGATGTGAAAATCTATCTTAATGTCTCCCTCTCCCTTATTCTTACCTTTTACCAGGGAGGGGGTATATAATGCTGCAAGTCCTGATGGTCCAGTTGTGGCATGTTCAGTTTAGCCTACAGCTCCTCCTGCTCCTCCTGCCAGCACCGCCCACTAGTGGACCAGGTTGACTACCCATGGTTTAAACAGCACTACAATGTGTACTTTGATGGTGTGTAACTGTGAAACAATTTGTATCACCTTCCTACATATTGCATTAAACCATAATGTTGAAAAAAGGCACTTTTTCAATCGTGGAGTGTCATTTTACACAATGTCTTCACATGTATCACTGGTCATAAGAAGAATCTCTTTTATATTGAACTGTATCAGGTTAACCTTCTCACAGGGAGGACACACAATAAGTCAATCTTCTCTTTCTAAGCTACAAAGAAAAAACAAGTAACCAGCTCAGAACTTAAAAATTATTCTATTCATTTTTTCATTCTAGTTCAGAGGTAGGCAACCTACGGCACTAGTGCCATGCACGGCACTCGAGGTGTCTTTGCACGGCACTCAAGGCTGCTAGAGACAAATAGGCTCTGGCCTATTTGGAGTCCCAGTAAAACTTCAGATATCTGCTAATCCGAAAAGGTGGTGAAGGACAATCCTCAATTTATGCATTGCAGCACGTAGAGGAAGTGATCTCAGATCACTTCCTCACAGCACTTGTGAATAGGAATCCACACTGTAGTAGAGCAGCTCGCAGTTGCTGTTGCAGCTCCTGTCCTTGACATGTACCTGGCCGGTCTGGTCCCCACTGGAACCCAGGGAAGCCACCCAGATTGCTAGATATACACAGGAATGCAGAATCCTGCATTCCTGTGTAATCCCTCATACAAATAGTACGGACAGCCCACACACAAACATACACATAATCTGCACAAACGCAACACTACTAACAATCCACATACATGCACACAACCCCACATGCAGTCTCTCACATGAATACCTCAAACAGCCCCCACACACACTACCAAACACACAATGTGACATATCCATTCACACAATTCCACAAGCAGCCCCCATACACAACTCACATTCATATGTATCATACACAATACCATAAACTACTCATGAACATATACAATATAATAGCTTATATACGCAGGGCGGCCTTTAACATGGGGCAAACTGGGCAGCTGCACCGTGAGCCCCGCTGGCCTCAACTATTTCTAACCCCCGGCCGGTTATCCGCACACTAAGGAGGCCCACCGGGTGGCCCGTGAACAAAGGGCCACCCGGTGGGCTTCTGTCAGCAGGGTCCCGGTGGCGCACTGAGGCGCTTTAACAGCGTGAGCAGGCCCCTTGCTTTTTGGCAACAGGCTGGGAGGAAGTGACGGCCGTGCATCACTTCCTCTCACAAAGAGAGGAGCGCACAGGAAAGAAGAGTAGGCAGAGTGGAGGGGGGCTGGCCGAGAGAGCCAGACCCCAACTCCCAACACCTTCAGCCACCAGCAGGAAAGTTAGGAAACTGGAGGGTGGGTTTAAAAGTGTAATTTTTGTGTGTGTCAGTATATCTGTGTGTGTTAGTATGTCTGTCAGTGTGTGTGTTAGTATGTCTGTGTGTGTCAGTATGTGTGTGTCGGTATGTCTGTGTGTGTCGTTATGTCTGTGTGTGTCATTATGTCTGTGTGTGTCATTATGTCTGTGTGTGTCGTTATGTCTGTGTGTGTCGGTATGTCTGTGTGTGTCGGTATGTCTGTGTGTGTCGGTATGTCTGTGTGTCGGTATGTCAGTGTGTCGGTATGTCAGTGTGTCGGTATGTCAGTGTGTGTGTCAGCATGTCTGTGTCAGTATGTCTGTCTGTGTGTGTGTCAGTATATCTGTGTGTCAGTATATCTGTGTGTCAGTATATCTGTGTGTGTTAGTATGTCTGTGTGTTTGTGTGCCAGTATGTCAGTATGTCAGTATGTCAGTATGTCTGTGTGTGTGTTTCAGTGTGCATATATCTCTGTGTGCGTGTATATGTGCATACATCTCAGCATTCACACACTAACACTACACACAAATACACCCCTACATTCATATTTCAACACTACGTACAAACACATGTCTGTGTTACACACCAAAATTATATGTAAATACACCCCTGAATTCAAAAACCAACACTACACAAATACATGCTTACATACAAAGTCATGCCAACACCACATACAGACATATTCCATACAAAAACCTGTTTACATTCGAACACACAAAAAACGCTTAGTGCTAAGACCTGGAAACATGGGTAAATGGTAGAGCCCCAGCTGTCAATGCATTACTGGAGTTGCACGACAGATGGGGATCTACCTTTTAATCACTCGTGCAACAGGGAGGCCCAAAAAAATTCTTGCACCTCTCTACTTTAGGTCCGCCACTGCGTTGAGGTGGAGGACGTGATTGCACGCCTGGGGAGGGGGGGACAGGGTCCAGGGTGCCCCAAAAAAATGCCTTGCCCAGGGTCCAGTCAATATTAAAGACAGCCCTGCATATATGCACAAATACAACGATACAAAGCAATTACAGTAAAAATAACACAAGCAGGATACGGCAGCATACACACCTCATTTAAAAAAAAAAAAATAGGACTGGCACGCTACGGGACTTCACAATCCTATATCGGCACAGTGCTGCTAAAAGGTTGCCTACCCCTGTTCTAGTTTAACCTTAAAAACGTAAGAATTTGTAGAAATTAGCAGGAGGCAAAATTCTAACAAGTTAAACATGGCTAAAACAGTAATTTACAATAAGAAATATGAAATGTTAATAAACATGGTTTATTTACGCCAAGCAAAGCAACTTTTTGTTTATTCCCGGTGTAAATGGATAATTCACCACATCTGTATTTACAGTAAAAACTCCTCCAATGATAATATCTCCTTCCTGAAAGTATTCATAGTCCTCGTAGGATTCTCTGATTCTCAGATTACAGGCTGATTCCTGGATCACAGATCTGCTGAGTTCCATACATAGGATTAGTACGCATAGTAAGACTTTACATGAATCAGATGCAGCTCTAGAACCAGATGTTGTTTTTCCAGATAATACAATGCACCCCAGGATAATGCTCAATATTAAAGAATCCATGAGTTTCAGTAGCATCTTACAGCAGCAGCCTCTGCAGCTGGTGTCTGTATAACACAGCCAAATCCTCTCCCCTTTTTATACATTATGTTGTAATTCACTTTGTAGCATTCTGGATTTAGCCATGTTTGATGTTTGATGATCACTATAAATAAAGTTATTTCAATATGTTATTGCATAGAGCTAGAAATATCACAATACATTTTTACCTGTAAGGTAGGATCCTAACTAAAGAATGGCTTGTAAAAAGAGTGTTTCACTTGGGGTTTTATTTACGGTGCAGAATTTTTAAGAAATGAACACAACATTAATAAAATAAAGCTAGAGAGTAAAGATAAGGTTCGGACACTAAGTGCCCAGTTATACAAGTTCTTACTAAACTGCCCTTGTACACAATTGCTGAAGACTGTGTTTTCTTCATTCCTGGTCTTGCTGGACTGCCACTGACCTGTGTTTCCCAGCTCTGTTCACCACACATTACAATCCTTAATGCTCTCGACCTAACTGTAGCGGATTGTATTAAGGCTGTCCTCAGGAATTCGTATTGAAAATGTATTCGTGTAATTGTTTCCCTTGTATATCTGTAAAGTGTTTGTAGCTTTCGTATGATTGTTCGGTAGTTTCATACGAATTAAACTACCAAACCATCAGACCACCCCAGTGAGAAGTGTGCGCCTCGTTAAGCATTCACACTCTGTAAACCGCAGCTTAATTGAAATATTGTATGTGCCTGTGTGGTCGCCGTTCGGCATACGAACCATCTTACGCATGAAAATCTCAGTGGTGTTTGGTCGTCGAGTGTCTGGAACTCAAATCGGACGCTCAAACAACCGAACACCACTGAGACCTCCAGAGTTCCAAAACTCCCGAACGGAGGGACTAATCAGCCCCTCGTTCAGTAAAATCAATGTCCTGAACAAGGGAATTAATACGAATGGAAGATTAGCTGTGGATGGCAGGTATTTCTATGTATTTTAACTCCCAAACAGAGACCGACCGCAAGGCCAAAACACATGGAGCCTTTTTCGGATACCACCTCGTGTGCGGTCGGTCAAATTACACCCTCCACCTAACTCCCGAACTCCTGATCCGATCTGGGTGAATTTTGGATATGTTAGTCACCCAGATCAGGGCTACCAGGGGGTACCCAAAGTATTATTCTAACTGCTTGTTTTGGGGTACATCCAGAATTCGGGGACAACTACAGTATGTTTAATGGAATTATGTGTCACACTGAGGGGGATAGATGTGTGGGAGGTAACTGCTACATTACTGGCTACTGTACTAATTATGGTGAATCCCTCCCTCCCTTGCATGGGAGAATGCTTTAAAATGAGGTTGTGTGGATTAAAAGTTAGTTCTGCTCCTGATGCTGTGTGTCGTCCAGTCATTGGGATCCGTATTGGGATATTCGTGGGTTACCTTGCTTGCTGTGATTATTACTCTATGGTATTTTTATTACTTGTTCCTGAACCTCACTGGGATCTTTAGTGTAGTTAAACTGTGAAAGACCAGCTCTCCGCTACATTGGTGGCAGAAGTGGGATCCAGACTCACAGAGGAACAAGTACCAATGGAGTCCGGATGGAGATTGATTATTCTACGCTAAAACGCTCCACGCTAAAATACCTCCTGGAAGCAAGGGGTATTCAAGCCAGCAATAAAACTAAAGCTGTTCTCATCGCTGAAGAAATTCGTGACTACAGTCGGGTAAACAAAATTATATTGACTCGGTATGCCATCACACCAGAGGCATACCGAAGGCGGTTCAGGGAACTAAAGAAAGCGGAAAAAAATTCACATGCAGAAGGGGCTTGTACAACGGGCGGCCCTCGGATGGGTACAGGCTAACAAAGCATGGTCCATAGAGGACATATTGCAAATGTTGCTGTTGGAACAATTTTATGATGGGTTACCAGCAGATGTCCAGGAGTGGGTAAGGGACCGCAACCCTACATCCCTCATGGAGGCAGCTAGGAAAGCAGATGTCTACATGGATGCGCACAGACAACCAAAAACGGTAGTCACTAAGACCGCTGTAAGACCCCTAGGGGGGTCGAGCTAACCCACCAACACAACAGTTCCACCCCGACAACTACCACCCCCACCAACTGCTGCCCAACCGAGATTCCGCCAGCCTAGTTCTGTGCAATGTCACCACTGCCAGAGGTGGGGACACTACAAGTGTGAATGTCCTCTACTACGAGACCGATCCACCTGGATCCGACCAGGCCCACCACCACCACCGAGAGCAGCAGCCCACTATTACCAGGACGAGATCACAACACCCTATGGCTCGGCAGTTCCAATCACAGTGGAACAGTGGGAAGTGCTACACGAAACAGATCCCTTACAGGCCAATGCAGATAACCGTCAGCATCACAGACAAACTGTATACCTGGAGGGCAAAGCTGTGCAAGGGCTCCGCGACTCAGGAGCCACTATAACTCTGATCAAAAGCCACCTAGTATCGGACAAAGCTAAGATCAGCAAGACTGTAGCCGTCAGGGTAGCCGGGGGAGCAGTATACCGGCTACCTACAGCAAGGGTTCACCTACATTGGGGAGCGGGGTCAGGGAATGTGGAAGTGGGGTTAATGCTGCAATTGCCTTCGGAAGTTTTGCTAGGGAACGATCTGGGAAGGCTCACTTCTGCTTTTGAGCCCCAGACCCCAACCACAGGGGAAGCTCATCCCGTGGTCACCAGACAACAGACCCGCACCCAGGACCACAACACACTACCGGAGGTTCAGGTAAGAGATCCTTCCCCTTCCTTAGACTGTATTCCCTGGGCCCCCCTAACGAATTTGCAGCAGAGGTGATAACTGACCCTACTTTACAAATATATAGGGACAAGGTCGCAGCTGGCCAACCCAGGGTGGAGGGCGAGAGATTTATCTGGGATAAACAGCTCTTATACAGAGAGTCCGACAAACAGATAGCCGGGTCCAACCCAATAGTTATGAGGCAGCTAGTGGTGCCGCAGCGGTACAGAGCGGAGTTGTTCTGGATAGCACACGATATTCCTCTATCCGGACATTTAGGGGTCAGTCGCACCAGGTACCGACTGACCCAAAGTTTCTTCTAGCCAGGAATCAGCCAGGAGGTCCGCAAGTATTGCAGTACTTGTGATACGTGCCAGAGGGTAGGAAAAAGGGGAGACCGGCGGAAGGCAAAACGGCACCCGCTACCCATAATTGAAGAACCTTTTAGTAGAATAGCAGTGGACTTAATAGGCCCCCTCCGGAAACCTAGCCCTTCTGGCAAGAAATATATTTTAACTGTTGTAGACTATGCCACTAGATATCCAGGGGCTTTGACCAATATCCACGCTGAAACGGTGGCCGAAGCCCTCATGCAGATCTTCTCCCGGATGGGGTTACCCAGGGAGATCATCTCAGATCAGGGTACTCAGTTTACCGTGGAACCTCTGGAAGTTCTGTGACATTAAGCCTATCATCAGTGCCCCTTACCATCCCCAGACTAATGGGCTCTGCGAACCTTCCCGAGACCCACAGGGACTGGGAGCGATTCCTGCCCCACCTCCTCTTCGCTTATCGGGAGGTGCCGCAGGAATCAACCGGGTTTTCCCCATTTGTATTGCTATTTGGGAGCAGAGTAGAGGGCCTCTAGACCTTATTAGAGAGCATTGGGAGGGAGACCGGGGCGAAGACGGCACCCCCATCATACCATATGTGTTGGCATTCAGAGAACGCCTAGAAGCATTGACTAGGACAGTAAAGGAAAAACTTCAAGTGGCTCAGACCCACCAGGGCACATGGTATGATCAGGGCGTCAGGGACCGTAGCTTCCAGGTTGGGCAGAAAGTTTTAACTCTAAAACCTGTCCAACATGATAAGTTACAGGCCGCCTGGCAGGGCCATGTAAAGATTACTTTTTAATATATTTTGCAAGTGTTGCATCCTTTCCGACTTGTAATTCAGTAACATTTCCGCCACTGTCTGCTTATACCGGGGGTCTAGTAGCGTGGACACCCAGCACAGGTCGTTCTCCTTCAGCCTTTTTATACGAGGGTCCCTCAACAGGCACGACAGCATGAAAGACCCCATTTGCACAAGGTTGGATGCCGAGCTACTCATTTCCCGTTCCTCCTCCTCACACAGAGCAGAATAGGGACTGTTCCCCCTACATAGGGTCACTTGGCAGATATGGATTGACACCTGTCCTCAAAGCCCCTGATATACACTGACACAGAGCAGAATAGGGACTGTTCCCCCTACATAGGGTCACTTGACAGGTATGGATTGACACCTGTCCTCAGAGCCCATGATACACACTGACACAGACTAGATGGGCAGACTAGATGGGCCGAATGGTTCTTATCTGCCGTCACATTCTATGTTTCTATGTTTCTATGACACAGAGCAGAATAGAGACTGTTCCCCCTACATAGGGTCACTTGGCAGATATGGATTGACACCTGTCCTCAAAGCCCCTGATACACAATGAAACAGAGCAGAATAGGGAATGTTCCCCCTACATAGGGTCAATTGGCAGATATGGATTGACACCTGTCCTCAAAGCCCCTGATACACACTGACATAGAGCAGAATAGAGACTGTTACCCCTACATAGGGTCACTTGGCAGATATGGATTGACACCTGTCCTCAGAGCCAATGATACACACTGACACAGAGCAGAATAGAGACTGTTCCCCCTACATAGGGTCACTTGGCAGATATGGATTGACACCTGTCCTCAAAGCCCCTGATACACACTGACATAGAGCAGAATAGAGACTGTTACCCCTACATAGGGTCACCTGGCAGGTATGGATTGACACCTGTCCTCAGAGACCATGATACACACTGACACAGAGCAGAATAGAGACTGTTCCCCCTACATAGGGTCACTTGTCAGATATGGATTGAAACCTGTCCTCAGAGACCATGATACACACTGACACAGAGCAGAATAGAGACTGTTCCACCTACATAGGTTCACTTGGCAGATATGGATTGACACCTGTCCTCAAAGCCCCTGATACACACTGAAACAGAGCAGAATAGGGAATGTTCCCCCTACATAGGGTCACTTGGCAGATATGGATTGACACCTGTCCTCAAAGCCCCTGATACACACTGACATAGAGCAGAATAGAGACTGTTACCCCTACATAGGGTCACCTGGCAGGTATGGATTGACACCTGTCCTCAGAGACCATGATACACACTGACACAGAGCAGAATAGAGACTGTTCCCCCTACATAGGGTCACTTGGCAGATATGGATTGACACCTGTCCTCAGAGACGATGATACACACTGACAGAGCAGAATAGGGACTGTTCCCCCTACATAGGTTCACTTGGCAGATATGGCGTGGTCGTGGGAGGAGGAGGATGACTTTCACCTCTTCCCCTGTTAGATTCCCGTTGTGCTGTGACATCACCCTTATACGCTGTGTAAAGCATACTTTTTAATTTATTTTGCAAATGCTGCATCCTTTCCGACTTGTAATTTGGTCACATTTTCGCCACTGTCTGCTTATACCGGGGGTCTAGTAGCATGGACACCCAGCACAGGTCGTTCTCCTTCAGCCTTTTTATACGAGGGTCCCTCAACAGGCACGACAGCATGAAAGACCCCACTTGCACAAGGTTGGATGCCGAGCTACTCATTTCCCATTCCTCCTCCTCACACAGAGCAGAATAGGGACTGTTCCCCCTACATAGGGTCACTTGGTAGATATGGATTGACACCTGTCCTCAAAGCCCCTGATATACACTGACACAGAGCAGAATAGAGAATGTTCCCCCTACATAGGGTCACTTGGCAGATATGGATTGACACCCGTCCTCAAAGCCCCTGATACACACTGACACAGAGCAGAATAGGGACTGTTCCCCCTACATAGGGTAACTTGGCAGATATGGATTGACACCTGTCCTCAGAGCCCATGATACATACTGACACAGAGCAGAATAGAGACTGTTCCCCCTACATAGGGTCACTTGGCAGATATGGATTGACACCTGTCCTCAGAGACCATGATACACACTGACACAGAGCAGAATCGAGACTGTTCCCCCTACATAGGGTCACTTGGCAGATATGGATTGACACCTGTCCTCAAAGCCCCTGATACACACTGACACAGAGCAGAATAGAGACTGTTCCCCCTACATAGGGTCACTTATATGGATTGACACCTGTCCTAAGGATACCTTTATTGGGGAACATTGTCGCCCAAACTAATTTATATGCCCATCAATTCCAAGCTACAAATCCGGACTCTTTTTTGGCAAAGATACACACTGTGCCAGAATTTAAAAGATTCTGGGCATTGACTATGCTGATGGGCATCATAAAGAAGCCCTCCATCCGCTCCTACTGGAGCAGTAGCCCCATCTGCTCTACCCCCATTTACTCCCAATGTATGTCGAGGAAGAGGTATGAAATGATTCTGCATTTCATGCACTTCTGCAACAACAGCCTGTGTCCCCCTAGGGAGCATCCCCAGTTTGACAGGCTGTATAAAATCTGCCCCCTGATTACCCACTTTGCTGCCAGGTTTGCAGAGGCTTATACACCTGGAAGGAATATATGCGTGGATGAATCCCTGATGAAGTATAAGGGAAGGCTGGGATTCAAGCAGTATGTTCCTTCCAAGCGCTCTAGGTATGGTGTAAAGATGTATAAGCTCTGTGATAGCGAGACTGGGTATGCTCAGGCCTTCCGGTGTACAGGGAAAGGATAGCCACCTTGACCCTCCAGGTTGCCCAGAACATATGGGAACCAGTGGCAAGATTGTCTGGGACCTGATATTCCCCTTGATGAACAAAGGGTACCACTTGTATACTGATAATTTTTATACAAGTGTCCCTTTGTTCAAGCTACTGTACTGTTTTGAAACAGTAGCTTGCGGCACAATTAAAAAGAACAGCACAGGTTTCCCAGGACAACTTGCACGCACCCGGCTACGAAGGGGGGAGACCTCAGCTCTGCGCCAAGAGGAGCTGTTGGCAGTTAAGTACAGAGACAAGAAGAACGTCCTGTAAGCCTGTGTACTTATGCATAAAGCGTTGTACGATCAGATTACACACATGTGCCATCCACGGCACATGTGTCAACTTGCCCAACTTCAATGCCGCCAACAAATTTGTTCCGTTGTCACAAACCACTTTGCCGATCTCCAGTTGCTGCGGAGTCAGACACTTTTCCACCTGTGCGTTCAGGGCGGACAGGAGTGCTTGTCCGGTGTGACTCTCTGCTTTCAAGCAAGTCAAACACAAGACGGCGTGACACTGCCGTATCCGGGATGTGGAATAGTACCTGGGGAGCTCGGGGGGTGCCATTGATGTGGAGCAAGACGCAGCAGCAGAAGAGGACTCAGCCGAGGAGGTTATGGAAGAGGATGGAGTAGGAGGAGTAGAGGAGGTGGCAGCAGGCCTGCCTGCAAGTCGTGGCGGTGTCACCAACTCCTCTGCAGAGCCACGCATTCCATGCTTGGCAGCCGTCAGCAGGTTTACCCAATGCGCAGTGTGGGTGATATTCCTTCCCTGACCATGCTTTGCATACCAGGTATCAGTGGTCAGATGGACCCTTGCCCCAACACTGTGTGCCAGACATGCCATTACTTCCTTTTGCACAATCGAGTACAGGATGGGGATTGCCTTTTGTGAAAATAAATTTCGGCCGGGTACCTTCCACTGCGGTGTCCCAATAGCTACAAATTTTTTGAACGCCTCAGACTCCACCAGCTTGTATGGTAAAAGCTGGCGGGCTAATAGTTCGGACAAGCCAGCTGTCAGACGCTGGGCAAGGGGGTGACTTTCTGACATTGGCTTCTTACGCTCAAGCATGTCCTTGACAGACACCTGACTGTGGGCAGATGAGCAGGCCTGACACAGACGCTTGGAGACAACTAACTGCTATTAAATCTATAACAGTGAAAAAAGTTTTTGGGTTTTTAAATGCAAGCTATTGGGACACCAGATATGAGTGGCACTGTGAACTGGCAAAGGTTGGCAGAGTACACGTTGTAGGCCTGACACACAGACGCTTGGAGACAACTAACTGCTATTCAATCTATAACAGTGAAAAAGTTTTTTGGTTTTAAATGCACACTATTGTGACACCAGATATGAGTGGCAAAGTACACTGGCAGAGGTCTGCAGAGCACACGCTGAAGGCCTGACACACCCGCTTTAAGGACACTGACTGCTATTAGCTTACACAGAAAAAACTTTTTTTCTTTGTAAATGCACGCTATAGATACACCAGATATGAGTGGCAACTGGCAAAGTACACTGGCAGAGGTCTGCAGAGTACAAGCTGTAGGCCTGACACACCCGCTTGAAGACAACTAACTGCTATTCAATCTATAACAGTGAAAAAAGTTTTTGGGTTTTAAATGCACGCTATTGTGACACCAGATATGAGTGGCAATGTGCAATGGCAGAGGTCTGCAGAGTACACGCTGTAGGCCTGACACACCCGCTTGAAGACAACTAACTGCTATTCAATCTATAACAGTGAAAAAAGTTTTTTCTTTGTAAAGGCACGCTATAGAGACACCAGATATGAGTGGCAATGTGCAATGGCAGAGGTTGGCAGAGCACACGCTGAAGGCCTGACACCCGCTTTAAGGACACTGACTGCTATTAGCTTACACTGAAAACTTTTTTTCTTTGTAAAAGCACGCTATACAGACACAAGATATTAGTGGCAAATTACACTTGCTGAGGTTGGCAGAGCACACGCTGAAGGCCTGACACCCAGACGCTTGCAGACAACTAACTTCTATTAGCTTACAGTGAAACACTTTTTTTGTTTTTAAGGGCACACTATAGTCACACCAGATATGAGTGGCAAAGTGCACTTGCTGAGGTTGGCAGAGTACACACTGAAGGCCTGACACCCAGACGCTTGCAGACAACTAACTGCTATTAGCTTACAGTGAAAAACCTTTTTTCTTTGTAAAGGCACGCTATAGAGACACCAGATATGAGTGTCAAAGTACACTGGCAGAGGTTGGCAGAGTACATGCTGAAGGCCTGACACCCAGACGCTTGCAGACAACTAACTGCTATTCAATCAATTACAGTGAAAACATTTTTTTTTCTTTTTAAATGTCAAGCTTAAGGTATTGTGACACCAGATATGAGTGGTGGCACTGGGCAAATGGGCACAGTATCCACTGAGCCTGACACAGAAGCTGGCAGACAACTAACTGCTATTAGCTTACAGTGAAAAACTTTTTTTGTTTTTAAGGGCACACTATAGTCACACCAGATATGAGTGGCAAAGTGCACTTGCTGAGGTTGGCAGAGTACACACTGAAGGCCTGACACCCAGACGCTTGCAGACAACTAACTGCTATTAGCTTACAGTGAAAAACCTTTTTTCTTTGTAAAGGCACGCTATAGAGACACCAGATATGAGTGTCAAAGTACACTGGCAGAGGTTGGCAGAGTACACGCTGAAGGCCTGACACCCAGACGCTTGCAGACAACTAACTGCTATTCAATCTATTACAGTGAAAAAAAAAATTTTCTTTTTAAATGTCAAGCTTAAGGTATTGTGACACCAGATATGAGTAGTGGCACGGGCAAATGGGCACAGTATCCACTGTGAGCCTGACACAGAAGCTGACAGACAACTAACTGCTATTTAATCTATTACAGTGATTTTTTTTTTCTTTTTAAATGTCAAGCTTAAGCTATTGTGACACCAGATATGAGTGGTGGCACTGGGCAAATGGGCACAGTATCCACTGAGCCTGACACAGAAGCTGGAAGACAACTAACTGCTCTTCAATCTATTACAGTGAAAAAAAAATGTTTTTAAATGTCAAGCTTAAGCTATTGTGACACCAGATATGAGTGGTGGCACTGGGCAAGTGGGCACAGTATCCACTGTGAGCCTGACACAGAAGCTGACAGACAACTAACTGCTATTCAATCTATTACAGTGAATTTATTTTTCTTTTTAAATGTCAAGCTTAAGCTATTGTGACACCAGATATGAGTGGTGGCACTGGGCAAATGGGCACCGTATCCATTGAGCCTGACACAGAAGCTGGCAGACAACTAACTGCTCTTCAATCTATTACAGTGAAAAAATATTTTTTGTTTTTCAATGTCAAGCTTAAGCTATTGTGACACCAGATATGAGTGGTGGCACTGGGCAAGTGGGCACAATATCCACTGTGAGCCTGACACAGAAGCTGGCAGACAACTAACTGCTATTCAATCTATTACAGTGAAAAAAATAAATTTGTTTTTAAATGCAAGCTTAAGCTATTGTGACACCAGCTATGAGTGGTGGCACTGGGCAAATGGTCACAGTATCCACTGAGCCTGACACAGAAGCTGGCAGACAACTAAATGCTCTTCAATCTATTACAGTGAAAAAAAAATATTTTTAAATGTCAAGCTTAAGCTATTGTGACACCAGATATGAATGGTGGCACTGGGCAAATGGGCACAGTATCCACTGAGCCTGACACAGAAGCTGGATGACAACTAACTGCTCTTCAATCTATTACAGTGAAAACATTTTTTTATTTTTAAATGTCAAGCTTGAGCTATTGTGACACCAGATATGAGTGGTGGCACTGGGCAAATGGCACAGTATACACTGAGCCTGACACAGAAGCTGGCAGACAACTAACTGCTCTGCAATCTATTACAGTGAAAAAAATGTTTTTCTTTTTAAATGTCAAGCTTAAGCTATTGTGACACCAGATATGAGTGGTGGCACTGGGCAAATGGGCACATTATCCACTGTGAGCCTGACACAGAAGCTGGCAAGCAGGCAACTGCAATTACATTACACAGAAAAAAAAAAGCAGACTGATATTCTAGCCCTAAAAAGGGCTTTTTGGGGTGCTATTCTTACAGCAGAGATCAGATGAGTCCTTCAGGACTGTAGTGGACACTGAATACCCTAGCCTAGCTATCAATTTCCCTATCTAATGAACAGCAGCTACACTTTCCCTCCTCTCACTAAGCATGCAGCTTCAGAATAAATCTAAAATGGATGCTGGGAGGGAGGTGGGAGGGTGTGGAAGGGAGGGTCTGCTGCTAATTTGCTGGAATGTGTCTGCTGACCGTGAGGCACAGGGTCAAAGTTTGCGCAATGATGACGAATAGGGGGCGGATCGAACCGCCCATGTGTTCGCCCGCGGTGGCGAACGCGAACACGCTATGTTCGCCGGGAACTATTCGCCAGCGAACAGTTCGGTACATCACTACACACAACCCATGGGGACCTGTTTTTTGCTCTCCATAAGTATAAAGGATAATCCAGATCCTAGAGAGATATCAGCTATGCCTCACTGATGATGCCTAACAAGGCTGAAATTATCGTCTTGGGTTGCTGTGTTCCTTCTGTAATGGCACAAGATGAGCTAAAGCCAGCTTGAGAACTTAGCGGGGACCCACCGAAGGGCAGGCTATTTCAGCTGCTGCCCGTTCTCAGTATTCTCTTACGACCTGTTTTTTGCTCTCCATATGTCTAAAGGGTAATCCAGACGTGGACCTCTTGCTCACGGTGGCTAGAGAGATATCAGCTATGCCTCACTGATGATGCCTACCAAGGCTGAAATGATCGTCTGGGGTTTCTGGCATTTCAGATCTGGACTTCCCATATGGGTGGGACCAGTCTGATATGTTTCAGAGGTGTTCCTTCTGTAATTGCACAAGATGAGCTAAAGCTAGCTTGAGACCTGAGCGGGGACCCACCGAAGGGCAGGCTGTTTCAGCTGCTGCCCGTTCTCAGTATTCTCTTGTGACCTGTTGTTTGCTCTCCATAGTATTTGAAGGGACATCAAGACAACGTTCGCTTAATAAAGCAGCTTTGGTGTATAGATCATGCCTCTGATGTTTCACTGCTCATCTCTCTGCCATTTAGGAGTTAAAACACTTTTGTTTCTGTTTATGCAGCCCTAAGCACTCCTCCCCCTGTGACACGGCCTGCATGAAAAAAGATGATTTCATTTTGAATCAGATGTAACTTACTTTAAAAGTTTTTATCTACTGCTCTGTAAACCGAACCATTTAGAGTCTAACAAGCTAGTAACAGAGCAGGAGATAAGAAATACTAAATTAAACATAATTTGCAATTAAGGAAGTGTAAACATTAGATTACTCTTTACAGGAAGCCTTTAGGAAGGCTGCAGAAGTAACATGCAGGGAGGCGTGCATAGGGCTGCACTAACAATGTGATATAACTCCTAAATAGCAGAGAATTGTGCAGTGAGGCTGCAGGGGCATGATCTGTACACCAAAACTGCTTCATTAAGCTAAAGTGGTTTTGGTGACTATAGTGTCCCTTTAATCACTCAATAAAAATATATAAAAAACCAACATAGTGTCAAACCACATACAAATAACAATAAAATAAGGGATAATATTGCACTCACAAACATAAAATTCAAAAGGTTGCATCGGAAGGTGCAGAAACCCTTCTACATAATATTGCAGCAGTCTCAAGCACAGGTTCTGATTGGAGTCCTCCCTGATAGAGGAAATATCACCAAAAGTCTGCAGGGTGTTAGTTTTCCTGTAGTTGGATTAACAGAGACTGCTAAATTGCTGCAATATACAGGCTCTTAAAAATTTGAGTGGGGTGAAAGAAAAATCTATATTTTTTAATATTTCAGTTATCTTTATATACAAGCTGTATTGCACCATTGTGAGCATTTTATCTTTCAGAAACAGACTTGGTATTCTGTTAAAGTGTATATATAGGGAGTGCAGAATTATTAGGCAAGTTGTATTTTTGAGGATTAATTTTATTATTGAACAACAACCATGTTCTCAATGAACCCAAAAAACTCATTAATATCAAAGCTGAATATTTTTGGAAGTAGTTTTCAGTTTGTTTTTAGTTATAGCTATTTTAGGGGGATATCTGTGTGTGCAGGTGACTATTACTGTGCATAATTATTAGGCAACTTAACAAAAAACAAATATATACCCATTTTGATTATTTATTTTTACCAGTGAAACCAATATAACATCTCAACATTCACAAATATACATTTCTGACATTCAAAAACATAACAAAAACAAATCAGTGACCAATATAGCCACCTTTCTTTGCAAGGACACTCAAAAGCCTGCCATCCATGGATTCTGTCAGTGTTTTGATCTGTTCACCATCAACATTGCGTGCAGCAGCAACCACAGCCTCCCAGACACTGTTCAGAGAGGTGTACTGTTTTCCCTCCTTGTAAATCTCACATTTGATGATGGACCACAGGTTCTCAATGGGGTTCAGATCAGGTGAACAAGGAGGCCATGTCATTAGATTTTATTCTTTTATACCCTTTCTTGCCAGCCACGCTGTGGAGTACTTGGACGCGTGTGATGGAGCATTGTCCAGCATGAAAATCATGTTTTCTTGAAGGATGCAGACTTCTTCCTGTACCACTGCTTGAAGAAGGTGTCTTCCAGAAACTGGCAGTAGGACTGTGAGTTGAGCTTGACTCCATCCTCAACCCGAAAAGGCCCCACAAGCTCATCTTTGATGATACCAGCCCAAACCAGTACTCCACCTCCACCTTGCTGGCGTCTGAGTCGGACTGGAGCTCTCTGCCCTTTACCAATCCATCCATCTGGCCCATCAAGACTCACTCTCATTTCATCAGTCCATAAAACCTTAGAAAAATCAGTCTTGAGATATTTCTTGGCCCAGTCTTGACGTTTCAGCTTGTGTGTCTTGTTCAGTGGTGGTCGTCTTTCAGCCTTTCTTACCTTGGCCATGTCTCTGAGTATTGCACACCTTGTGCTTTTGGGCACTCCAGTGATGTTGCAGCTCTGAAATATGGCCAAACTGGTGGCAAGTGGCATCTTGGCAGCTGCACGCTTGACTTTTCTCAGTTCATGGGCAGTTATTTTGCGCCTTGGTTTCTACAAACGCTTCTTGCGACCCTGTTGACTATTTTGAATGAAACGCTTGATTGTTCGATGATCACGCTTCAGAAGCTTTGCAATTTTAAGATTGCTGCATCCCTCTGCAATATATCTCACTATTTTTGACTTTTCTGAGCCTGTCAAGTCCTTCTTTTGACCCATTTTGCCAATGGAAAGGAAGTTGCCTAATAATTATGCACACCTGATATAGGGTGTTGATGTCATTAGACCACACCCCTTCTCATTACAGAGATGCACATCACCTAATATGCTTAATTGGTAGTAGGCTTTCGAGCCTATACAGCTTGGAGTAAGACAACATGCATAAAGAGGATGATGTGGTCAAAATACTCATTTGCCTAATAAATCTGCACTCCCTGTATATATTTCTATTATGTATTTGTGACGGACCGCTGGCACTCCGACCGAGTACCTCCGGCAATCGATGCTCCTAGCGCTTGCCGAGGACTCTGAGCACTCCAACCAACACCATCAGCACTGTGGACCCCACTTCCAGCGATTGCCGTCTCTCACCCACCCTGTATCCACGACCAGGATCCAGCTCCCAGTGGGTGAACCTCTCCTAAATCCAGAGAGCGTAGCAGGAACAAATCAAGCTCTTACAAGAGCTTACTGTGGGGAGTATGTGATTATAGCAATCCCCAGAGTGTAGGTATCCCTTCCCCCAAGAATGAGCCAAGGCTTCAAGAAAGGTGCAAGTAGGTCTGGTTTATTGAGGGCTACCTGCCTGGTATTTATGCAAGTGTCAACCAGGTGGACACTCCCCTAGGGGACCTGATGGAACAATGGGACACATATTGGATATTAGCCAATCACAGACAATACAAACAAAACACTCCCACAGTGACATCACAATCCCTCCTCTCTATCCTGGAGATAATTGGGAAGTAATCAAATTATCCCCCAGGACAGAGGCAAGACTCCATTAACCACATAGTTGCAAAAAGACATAAAATTACACAATGTTACAATTACTACATAAAACATATACCTGCAACATATCCCCAGATAGCTTAGATCTGAGCACACATTATTACCGAATGGCGCTCAAATCACATACATACAGTTCAATCGCTATGGAGCCAAAGTCTTTTCCATAGTCTTTCGTTACACAAATAGGCTCCATGGCATAGCTATCTGGGGTAGCACTACTCACATACTGAAAGTCCCGAATGCCCCGGCAGAAATACACGACTAAACCTTTCTGCAGGGTAAAATACAGCTATCAGCACAGGGGCCATAGTCACATGGCAGGAGGCTGGCAATTAGTCCTCTCCAGGCCCAAGTGGCGAAGGGCACTTCATCACAGTATTCACCTATCTATCAAACAGAAGGATGTGACTGCGCCAATAGACAAAGTAAATAAATAAAAAAGTCCTAGTTAGGGTAGTAGTAGTTGAAACAGAGTCCAATAGAGTGGAACATCGGTCCTAAGCTGGTCTCTGGAGTTGTAAGGTTCCGCTCCTCGCAGTATTAAAATATATAGGAGAGAGCGAAGAGTGATGAGAAGGATGATGGTGCAGGATGTTCCGAGAGGTGTCAAATATAATGGAAGAGGTCTTATTCACATTTAGTAGAGTTTAATCCAGCTCTGGTGTAGATAGCTTGCAGTGGTATAATCCCCGCTTGTGGGATATGTGGTGAGTTTTCTCTTTGGTGCGGTGACAGACAGCCAAGGGGGAGATAAAAAAGAAAACAATAATGATGCAGCATGTTCCACAGTGGATAAAAGGTGATAAAATATAGTAGATACACTCACATTTGATAGAGCTTATACCAGCTCTGGTATGGTAGGCATAAAGCGGTATGATCCCCGCTTCTGGGATATATGATGAGTGATCTTGAAGATGCTAACAGGAGCTCAGAGGGAAGAAAGTAAAACAGCAATAGTGCTCTCAATAAAATATTACTGATATACAAAATATAATAAAATATACTCACAGTATATAGGGCAGGCTAACTGCTCTATGACAAGGGCATAGGTGGTATGATCCCCACCTAGGATTCTTTGGCATACAAGAGAGAGTAAAATGTAAAATAAAAAATGTAAATAAAAGATTGTAACAGAGCTCCTAGTACTTCAACCGAGTACCTCCGTTCATGGATGCTCCTTGTGCGTCCCGAGGGCTCCAAGCACTTCTCCAGACACCATAAGCACTGCAGACCGAACCTCTCTTCCTGCAGAGAGCGAAGCTAGAACAAGCTCTTAAAAGAGCTTAGTGATTATAGCTAGGGAAGTATGTAGAGTATAGCAATCCCCCAGTGTAGATACAGCCATATCCCACAATCATGAGACAAGGCTCTATGTTGAGGGTCAAAATAGGAACAGCCAGAGCTGTGGTTTTATTGTTTCTTATATACACATTTTTACACAATGTTACCACCCACATGGTCTTGTGGAAGAGCCAATCAAACATGCATAATACAGTTAAACACTCCCATTCATTCCCTCAAAATCCTCCCCTCTGCCTGTGATATAATTACTGTGCACAATGGGTTAATGTCATTATCACAGGCAGTAAAATACAGTTTTTATACAATTCTTATAACTTCTAAAATATACATACAGTCTCCATAGTTACATATTATTAATCAGCATACTTCAAAGACAAACATACCCAAAAATCATACAATATCAGAAAACACAGAATCGATATCTGTGCACCACTGATTTGTCTCCTTTAATTGGGACAAAAAAATTACTCATGATTTACTGCACCACGTGATATTCTTAAATAATAGATATGATAGCACACTCTATAGGTATTGAAACCTCTAGAAATAGATAAATATAAGAAAACGGCACGTCAGTGCAAGCGTTCCCAATGAATGGGAACTAGAGTGTGTCTGCAGACCTAGGAGGGCATATATACAATGAAAAAACGAAAAAAAACGTGAACCCAAGCTGAAACAGCTTCTGGAGCACTAGGGAAGGGTACTGCAGAGACGATTCTGCCTGATATGGCAAGCTTAAAAAATCAACTTTATTGTGGGCACCATAGCAGATGTATGATCCCAAATAAAATATATATATATATAGAGAAAGGAAACTTAATACACCATAACCACTATGAACCAAATGGGGAAAACAACATAGAATAGGCTATACCTATAGAAAGATATAGAAAGCCTATACATAGAGCTAGTGGAACCTGTAGAGACCAGCCCTGCTGTATATTGCCTCTCAGTAGAGACACTCTATGTGGAGAGGCTGAAATTGTATACGCTTGGACTAAGAATCAGGCACTGAGCAGTGTAGAAATATGCTCTTTGTGGCAACTGCCTATATAACAGGGATAAGTGAGTGTGTAGGAAAGGAGAGAACAAAGTATCTCTTCCACTCTTAGGAAATTGTGACAGAATGAACTTGATCCAATTAGACAACCTAGGCAAGTGCTGCAGAGCTTAATTAGAACGAAAGTTGCAACAAAATATGCTTGGTCTAAATTGTGGATCTGTGTAGGTCAACAATAGAGAACACTCAAACCTGTCTACGAAGGAACTAGTAGTTGCTATAAAAAGAGTCTAGACTGAAAAAACTCAGTAGCTAGAAGCCTCACTGATGAGTCTCCAACCAAACAGCTGGCGGTAATACAATCTTCCGTATAGAAAGAGGGGCTAGTAGTTGCAGACTGCAAGGAGGAAGAGAATTCTACATTACAGTGAGTAAAATTGCTACTGACTGGTGCAAATATCATAAGAGCCCTCCCAGCCTTGCTGCAGAGCTTACAATTAACAGCTGGAGAGAAATCGCTCTCCTGTGTATGGAGAGGAGCTAATGGTTTGGATCTGTAGGGAGAAAAATAATTCTACACTGCAGAACGTAGAAACGCTACTAGCAAGTGCAGCAAACTGCCTCCCCACTTGCTGTCTCGCTCCCAGTCAACAGCTGGAGAGAACTCACTCACTTGTATAGAGAGAGGAGCTAAAGATTTCAGGCTGTAGGGAGAAAAATGATTCTACACTGCAATAAATAGAGTAGCTAGAAAGCTACTGACTAGCTCAAATGGCACGAAACTTCCCCTGGTGATCACATCAAACTGTGTAGTTAAAATAAAAAAGTAGAAGACCTAACGCACGTTTCGGCGCTGCTAAAGTGCCTTTGTCAAAGGTGAGGCATGTACTAGCTCTATGTATAGGCTTTCTATATCTTTCTATAGGTATAGCCTATTCTATGTTGTTTTCCCAATTTGGTTCATAGTGGTTATGGTGTATTAAGTTTCCTTTCTCTATATATATATATTTTTATTTGGGATCATACATCTGCTATGGTGCCCACAATAAAGTTGATTTTTTAAGATTGCCATATCAGGCAGAATCGTCTCTGCAGTACCCTTCCCTAGTGCTCCTGAAGCTGTTTCAGCTTGGGTTCACGTTTTTTTCATTTTTTCAGACTAACAAGGTATCTGACTGTTACATTACTGTTGTCCCCTGTTACGAAAGCCATATTTTGTTGTATACTTTTGGTACTATGGGCACTTTTCTGACCAGCACAAACCCTTTATGTAAGCGTATAGGTGGCCGCCATTTCGGGACTTTGCACGTGTTCGCGGACATCTTACGTACAATCAGCGGTGTTTGCCCATAACCATCTGGAACTAAAAACGGAGACACAAACAGGTGAACACCACTGAGACCTCCAGGATCACATAACTTCGTGCTGGACGTACCGAACCATCCACCGTTCAGTAAGACACTTGCCCTGCGCCTGGGGAATACAGCGACCCCAGGGATAACTACGGAGGACAAGGGGTTGTGGAGTTTTGCCGCACGAACAGAGACCGACCGCAAGGCCTAAACGTATGGAACTATTTTCGGCTGAAAAGTCTGTGCGGTCGGTCCAAACTTTAGAAGCCCCTAACTCCCGAACCGCTCATCCGAACGGGCCAGTTTTTTGGATATGTTGGCCTCCCGAACGAGGTCTATCCAGCGATGCAGGATTTAGGGGTGTACCCTCTGGTTTTAGGGTACATCCAGAATATGGGCGAAAGTATGTGTAACATAATTGCGTTAATTGATCAGCCTCGACTCGTTTTGTGGGGGAAAGGGTATCCTAGCTGAGCTATAGCTAGGGGGAGATTCTACACTTACAGGTCTCTACCGATTATCGCTCCATTCGACTCTTCAAGCTCGGGAACCAGGACATCCAAGCGATCAAACCTCCTGCTAGCCTGGAAGCAATCGTAACAATTGGTGGCAGCAGTGGGATAATCCTGGAATTCCTATAAGAGGTACAGAACGGATGGAAAGTAACTATGACAAATTGAAGCGCACCACGCTAAAAGACTTACTTGAGAGCCGAGGGGGACACGCGAACAGCCGCCCAAGGAGAGAACTAATCGCAGAACTAACCGAGATGGACCAGAGTTTTACCATGGCCGAACCCACAGCCCCTTGCACCGATGAGAAAACCCGGTTGGTCAGGGAGAGGCTGCCCCTGTATGGGACGAACCCTTCTGTGGAACTAATACGGCAATTGATGGCCGAAGCCGAGGCAGATGTCGAAAGGACCAGAGCCTACGAACACAAAATCAAACTCGCCGACCGAGACCCCCTGGAGACAACGAGAGTCCCTAAGATTCCCTTCGCAGCTTTCAAGCCGTTTGTGGAAAGTGAAATGGGGATTGACGAGTTCTTGGCCGATTTTGAATGGCAATGTGCACTACACCAAATCCCCGCCACAGCTTGGCCAAAGATACTAGCCGGGAAACTCGTGGGTCGAGCTATGGAGGCTTTTCGGACTCTCAGCACCGAGGAAGCAGAGCAATACCAGACGGTGAAAGACACCCTACTGAGGAGGTATGCAGTAACTCCCGACACTTATCGCAGACAATTCCGCAACACCAGCAAGAAAGTCAATGACACTCATGCTGAATGGGCCCACCGCATGCGGAGGGCGGCCACCCACTGGATGAATGGGTGCCGTGCCGTTACCACGGCCGAAGTGCTGGAACTGTTTTTATTAGAACATTTTTATGACGGGTTGGCGCCAAAGGACAGAGAGTGGGTAAAAGATCGGCGTCCGAGCGATCTCAATGTGGCAGCACGACTAGCTGACGAACACCGGGACGCTCAGGTTCACGAATACCACCACTCCCGAATGGCCACCCGGCCCGAACCACGAGATACCCCTAGACCAAACCCCCGAACAGAGTTTCGTACCCCAGTACCGGCCGGACCTACTCGCTATGCCGGGCCACCCAGCCAGTACCCCCAAGAACGTGCCCGCCCCACTTGCTACAAATGCAAGCAGCCAGGGCACCTCATTGCCAACTGCCCCCTAAACAACAACTTCCGGGTAACAACCGCTCCGCCCGTGCTTTCTGTGTGGACCAAGAAAATCCTATGGAGGACAATCTGGGACCATTGCATGAAGCCAACCCCGTATATGCCGCAACCGACAACCGACAGCACCATCGACAGGAGGTACTGTTGGAGGGCCGCCCGGCGCAAGGATTGAGAGACACCGGGGCCACCATCACTCTGGTCCAGGGGAAGCTCGTACCAACGCATAAACGCTCCACAGACACGGTGGCGGTCCGAGTGGCTGGAGGGGACATATACAAATTACCCACAGCAAAAGTACATCTTGATTGGGGTGCGGGAAAAGGACTTGTGAGGGTGGGGATCATGGATAGCTTACCCGCTGAGGTCTTACTGGGCAACGACCTGGGACCTATGACTTTGGCATTTGCCCCCTCCTATAACTCCGAGGCATATCCGGTTATCACCCGGTCCCAAGCAGGACGGACTCGAGACGCTTCACCGGTGCGGGAGACTCAGGTAAGAACGAACCCGACTGTATCTAACTTCCCTGCCCCATTACCCTGGGATACCCCTACCGCCTTCGAGGCTGAAACTAAAGCTGACCCCACTCTCCAGAAATACAGAGAGAGAGCCGACACTGGGACAGGGGGATCCAACCAAGAGATATTTGTATGGGAACAGGGCAGACTGTACCGACAGACGGAAAAGAAAGGGAACCATAGGAGGCCGTTAGTAATCCCTCACAAATATTGACGGGATATCCTCCGGATAGGTCACGACATTCCCCTGGCCGGACATTTAGCAGTGACCCGGACCCTTAAACGTATCACCCATACCTTCTTCTGGCCAGGGGTACATACCGATGTGCGTGAGTATTGCAGTACGTGCGAAGTGTGCCAGAGAGTCGGCAAAAGAGGAGACCACCCCAAGGTACACCTCGTAAATATGCCCCTTATAGAAGAACCGTTCAGTAGAGTGGCCATTGACCTGGTGGGACCCCTTGCCACTCCCAGCCCCTCCGGGAAGCGATATATCCTCACTATTGTGGATTACGCTACCCGCTACCCGGAGGCGGTGGCTCTGTCTAATATCCAGGCAGACACTGTAGCCAACGCGCTGGTACAGGTCTTCTCTCATGTAGGATTTCCCCGAGAAATCCTATCCGACCGAGGCACCCAGTTCACGGCGGAACTAACTCATCAGCTGTGGCAGGTCTGTAAAATAAAATCCCTACTCAGTTCCCCATACCACCCCCAAACCAATGGACTATGCGAGAGGTTTAACGGGACCCTTAAACAAATGTTAAAAACCTTTACCCAGGAATATAGAGACTGGGAACGTTTACCGCACCTCCTATTCGCTTATCGGGAGGTGCCGCAGGAAACTACCGGATTCTCCCCGTTCGAACTGCTGTATGGACGCAAGGTCTGGGGCCCCCTAGACCTGATCCGAGAGCATTGGGAGGGGGAGACGGAGAACACTGGAGTCCCCATCATACCATATGTCCTAGAGCTTAGGGACCGCATGGAGCAGCTAGCCAGGTCGGTCCGGGCTAACCTCCAGGCGGCCCAGAGGCGACAGAAAGTCTGGTATGATAGAGGAGCGAGGAAAAGGAGCTTTGAGATAGGACAAAAAGTAATGGTTCTTAAACCCGTCAAAGCCGATAAATTGCAGGCAGCCTGGCAGGGCCCGTACCAAATAGTAGAGAAGAAAGAGGATACCACATACGTGATTGCCAGCTGTCACGACCCGAGCCTAAGGAAACTATTCCATATTAACATGTTAAAAGCATATCTCCAACGCCCCGAAGATGTGTTGGCCATCTGTAGTCCCGCAGCCGAAGACCCCGATAACTTACCCATTCCCGACTTACTCGCCCAAGATAACCCGGCCGATATAGTGGGCCAAGTACAGATAGGCGAGCGGCTTAACCGAGTAGAGAGGGAGCAATTACAGCAATTGCTCAGAGAAAAACAGGCAATGTTCTCCCAAAAGCCAGGATTCACCAATCTAGCCACCCACCAGGTAGATACCCCCGGACAGCAGCCCTTGAGGCAGGCCCCCTACCGCATCCCCGAGGCGGTCAGAGCAGGGATGAAACAAGAAATCACGGAAATGCTGAAACTAGGGGTCATTGAGTCCTCCGATAGTCCCTGGGCGTCCCCGCTAGTACTAGTGCCCAAAAAGGACGGTACTACCAGATTCTGTGTGGACTATCGGAAACTTAATGATAAAACCGTGACAGACGCCTACCCCATGCCCAGGGTAGACAAGCTACTGGATCGCATAGCCAGGGGGAACTACCTAACTACCATTGACCTGTGTAAGGGTTACTGGCAAATTCCCCTGGCCAGGGAGGCTATCCCTAAGTCGGCATTCGTCACCCCGTTTGGCTTATATCACTTCAAGGTTATGCCATTCGGGATGAAAAATGCCCCAGCCACGTTCCAGCGCTTGGTGGATAAACTCCTTGATGGCTTCCAGGGTTTTGCCTGTGCATACCTGGACGACATAGCGATCCAAAGCGCGTCCTGGGAGGAACACCTAACCCACGTAGGGCTGGTCTTAGATCACATTCGGGCAGCAGGCCTGACTCTGAAACCGGAGAAATTTCATTTTGGCATGGCCGAAGTGTATCTGGGTCATAGGGTGGGGTGCGGGAAACAACGACCAGAGCCTGCTAAGATAGAGGCAGTCGCCAATTGGCCCACCCCCGCCACCAAGACACAGGTACTAGCCTTTTTAGGTACCGCAGGGTATTACCGGAAGTTTGTGCCTGACTATAGCGCCATTGCCAAACCCCTGACCGACTTGACAAAGAAAAACCTTCCTCGACAGGTCCTGTGGTCTCCCCACTGTGAAATAGCGTTTCAAACTTTAAAAACTGCTCTTGTGAATGCTCCTGTGTTGGCCGCCCCAGCCCCTAACAAACGTTTTATCGTTCACACAGACGCTTCCATGTTCGGGCTGGGAGCCGTCCTCAGCCAAGTAGGCGAAGACGGAGGGGAACACCCTATTGCCTACATCAGTCGGAAGCTCCTGCCACGCGAAGTTAGCTATGCAGCCGTGGAAAAGGAGTGCTTGGCACTGGCGTGGGCACTAAAGAAACTGACTCCTTATCTGTACGGGCAAGAGTTCACTCTGGTTACGGATCACAATCCCTTGGTATGGTTAAACCGGGTCTCTGGAGATAATGGCCGACTGTTACGGTGGAGTCTGGCTCTACAACCATTTAATTTTACCATCACTTATCGACCCGGGAAACAGAATGGCAATGCCGATGGATTGTCCAGGCAAACCGATATCAGCCCAGCCTAACCAGAAATCTGGACAGCCTTAGTCTACCCCGAAAAGGGGTAGACGGTGTCTGCCAGAGTGTTCCACAAGGAAGGAGCACTGTTACATTACTGCTGTCCCCTGTTACGAAAGCCATATTTTGTTGTATACTTTTGGTACTATGGGCACTTTTCTGACTTATTTACAGCCCTCGTATGGTCCAGCACGAACCCTTTATGTAAGAGTATAGGTGTCCGCCATTTCGGGACTTTGCACGTGTTCGCGGCCATCTTACGTACAATCAGCGGTGTTTGCCCATAACCATCTGGAACTAAAACCGGAGACACAAACAGGCGAACACCGCTGAGACCTCCAGGATCACATAACTTCGTGCTGGACGTACCGAACCATCCACCGTTCAGTAAGACACTTGCCCTGCGCCTGGGGAATACAGCGACCCCAGGGATAACTACGGAGGACAAGGGGTTGTGGAGTTTTGCCGCACGAACAGAGACCGACCGCAAGGCCTAAACGTATGGAACTATTTTCGGCTGAAAAGTCTGTGCGGTCGGTCCAAACTTTAGAAGCCCCTAACTCCCGAACCGCTCATCCGAACGGGCCAGTTTTTGGATATGTTGGCCTCCCGAACGAGGTCTATCCAGCGATTTAGGCGTGTACCCTCTGGTTTTAGGGTACATCCAGAATATGGGCGAAAGTATGTGTAACATAATTGCGTTAATTGATTATCTGAGGGGAGGGGACATGTGGGTTGAACCCAATATGTGATTGGGTATTTTATGCCTCCCCTTGGGAGTGTCCCTTTTGTGTGTATTTACAATAAAAAGCAGGCTGGGCACACCAGTCCTCAGTTCTTATTTTGACCCTCAATTCGCAGCCTCGACTCGTTTTGTGGGGGAAAGGGTATCCTAGCTGAGCTATAGCTAGGGGGAGATTCTACACTTACAGGTCTCTACCGATTATCGCTCCATTCGACTCTTCAAGCTCGGGAACCAGGACATCCAAGCGATCAAACCTCCTGCTAGCCTGGAGGCAATCGGAACACTGACCTTCTGTCGGTCAGTGCCTTGGTTAGTCATGCAACCCAATAACAAAGAACAATCAGTGGAGTAGCCCACCCACAATAACTGGTTACTGCACCTGAGGAATCTGGTACTCCTGTTCGCTGAGTTGCTTCGTGGGCAGAGATCAGTGGTACTCTGCCCTGGTGCCAGCACTCCAGCTGGGTAGCCTGGTACACAGTCCTGCCCTGTAACAAGGGGACACTGCCCTGATGCAAGCTCTTCTGCTGGGGTAGCCTGTAGGGAATCAGGCTCTGGACAAGGGGATAGGGGAGGGCATAGGCCGACTGCGCTCTGCCCAGATGCCAGCTCTTCTGCCCAGATCCCAGTACTTGGTTGCAGATCTGCTGTGCAGAGGAGGGTTCGCTTACCTCCTCCTCCTGGCATTTCTGCGGGTTTGGTTGGGGATCTGGACTGGCCGTCCAGCAGCCCTGTAGGTCTGGTGCAGAGACCACGGTCCCATCTGCACCATTGGGGTTAGGGGTGCTGTCCCCCTGTGGCTGGGGAGAGGGACCAGCTGCCTCCTCTCCCTGCAAGGTACATTGCCGCTGGGTAGGGAGGACGAATCTCTCCTCTCCATGTAACTCACCCTGCCGCTGGGGAGGGAGGACGATGCTCTCCTCTCCCTGTGCATGTGTCTCCAGCTGGGGAGAGAGACCGGTTGTCTCCTCTCCCTGTAAGGTACACTGCCACTGGGGAGAGAGACCAACTGTCTCCTCTCCCTGTAAGGTACACTGTCGCTAGGGAGAGACTGGTTGTCTCCTCTCCCTGCAAGGTACACTGCTGCTGGGGAGGGAGGACGGTGCTCTCCACTCCCTGTAACTCTGTCTGCCGCTGGGGAGAGAGATCGGTTGTCTCCTCTCCCTGTAAGGTACACTGCCACTGGGGAGGGAGGACGATGCTCTCCTCTCCCTGTAACTCACACTGTGGTTGGGGATCTGGGCTGGCTACCCAGCATCCCTGTAGGGCCGATAGAGAGATCTCTGTCCCATCTCCACCTGCTTGCATCGAAGAGGTTCCGGTACTCCTGCTCCAGATTCCAATTATTGGTGACAAGATAGAAAGGTCTACCTCTAGGTCGTCAGCACTGGGGAGACCCAGTATGTCTTCCCGTTTATAAAGCAGGTCCCAAAAACGTGAGTCAGTAGCATTTCCAAAGTCATCGTCATCAATATTGTCCCAGAATAGGCCAGGACCATCATAACCCCCACCCACAGGGTATTCGTATTCAGCCATATCGGAGACCCGCTGAACCGCGTACCACTGTATCGCCTGGTACGAGTCGTCAAGCCACAGTTCTTCCCCTGCTAGAATACCTAGTCTAGCCACCCATGCTCCCAGGGGCTGCTCATCCAGAAGCGGCATACGCTGTACGCTGTGCCACTCGGGCCGTTAGTCGCTGCTTCCTGCTGAGGCGATGCTTACCTCGCCAATGCTGTACTTCCTCCAGGGCTTTGTCCCACAGCTCGGTTCTGGCAGTCTCTCGGTACATCAACAGGGCCTCCTCTGATACCGTCCCATACTGTAGGACCATGAGCTGCTGCAACCTCATGAAACTTCCCTTCCATGTTGTTGTAGCCAGGGGCTCTGTACGGGGACAAACGTTACCCTAATTATAAATCCACACATTATCGTTGTCTCTGAGCTGCTTCTCCTCGAACTAGGACGCCATCCCACCGCTGCCACCACTGTAACGGAGTTCCTGGTACTCCAACCGAGTACCTCCGTTGATAGATGCTTCTAGTGCTTCCCGAGGGCTCTAAGCATTTCTCCAGACACCATAAGCATTGCAGACCGAACCGCTCTTCAAGCAGAGAGTGAAGCTGGAACAAGCGCTTAAAAGAGCTTAGTGACTATAGCTAGGGAAGTATGTAGAGTATAGCAATCCCCCAGTGTAGATACAGCCGTATCCCCCAATCATGAGATGAGGCTCTATGTTGAGGGTCAAAACAGGAAAAGCCAGAGCTGTGGTTTTATTGTTTCTTATATACACTGTTACAAACTGCTATTTGTAACTGGACCTTTAACCCCTTAAGGACCAAACTTCTGGAATAAAAGGGAAGCATGACATGTCACACATGTCATGTGTCCTTAAGGCTTTAAATAATAAATTGCCCTGCTTCCCTGTATTGTGGAGAAGCCTATTTGCCAGCCTCCTTCCTCATGACTATGGCCCCTGGAGATTGTGCCCCTATAAACTTATGGACTTTTATTGGGTGTGTATGGCCCTTTAAGAACTGCCTGGAGACATATTGGGACTTTGGTGAACAATGCCCCTTTAAGACTATGTCCCCAGACCTGTAAAATAACTTGTTCCTGGCTTTCTCCCACTTGGTTCCATAAATGGGGCTTACTGAACCAAGTACCACACAGGCGGACCACCCAGAAGTGGAAGTGTGCAGGCAATTTACCTCCCAGGCTGTGAGGTTACTGCAGGTTAATTGCCAAGCGCTGGGTGGCCGCTATTTGTGCAAACGAACACCTGGCGGCGGCCATCTTTGCTCATTCGAACGAGGTCAGCGGTATGTGTAGCCAAATTCATGGAACTAAAATCGGCTACACATTTCCGCGAACACCGCTGACCCTTACCTTCTCCCATACTGAACTTTCAGCTGCAGAGACTAAATCCCGTTCGAAGATTTGAACGCCCGTTTGAATGAGACTTAGTTGTTTTTCTGCATGAAATTGACTGACCGCACAGCCCAAATCTATGGAACTGTTTTGGGCAGGAAAATGTGCTTGCGGTCGGTCATAAAGGACTTCCGTCTATCTTTTTACCCACTGGATTGATTTGTGTGATTTTTGGTTATGTATATATTTAAAGGTTGCTGATTCTAAATATGAAATTTGTATGAAGATGGGATGTATGGTTTTAAAGTTACAGGGTATGGTTAAAAACTGTATTTTTACTGTCTGTGATAATTTTGTTAATCCCTTGTGTAACATAATTATATCACAGGCAGAGGGGATGATTTTGTGTGTAATTACTGGGAGTGTTTTATGTAATGTACGTATGTGATTGGTTTTTTTGTAACGCCCTTATGGGTGGTCCTATCTAAGGGGATCCTGCGTAAAAGAAGGTTCTTTTGGTGCCAATAAAACAGAATGACTTGACCCTCTAACTTGCAGCCTTAACTCATGTTTGTAGGGGACAGCTATAATCACTAAAGGGATTGCCATGCTCTTCATACTCCCTTAGCTACTGAGCTCTTGCAAGAGCTCTTGTTCCTGATCCTGCTTCGCTCTACAGAAGGAAGAGGTTCACCTACTGGAACCTGAAGCCTGGTCATAGGTCCATGGCGCAGAGCAGACGGCGAGATACCAGCCCAGCAGCGGTGGTTCGTGGAGTCTGCAGTACTTATGGTGGCTACGCAGTAGTTATGGTGTCTGCAGTGCTGATGGTCCTTTGGTGAGCGCTAGGAGCAGCCTTTTCTACGGTCCAACTTCCAGCCCGCCCGGAGGCAACCGTAACATAGACATTTTTACACAATGTTACCACCCACATGGTCTTGTGGAACAGCCAATCAAACATGCATAATACAGTTAAACACTCCTATTCATTCCCACAAAATCCTCCCCTCTGCCTGTGATATAATTACTGTACACAATGGGTTAATGTAATTATCACAGGCAGTAAAATACAGTTTTTATACAATTCTTATAACTTATAAAATATACATACAATCTCCATAAAAGTTACATATTATTAATCAGCATACTTCAAATACAAACATACCCAAAAATCATACAATTCCCTATAGTGTTTAAAAGGTTAGCTGGAAGTCCTTTTTGACCGAGGAGGGACAAAGCAGCCAGTTCCAACTGGTCTGGCAGGATCCCTGGAACAACGCCCTGCTGGAGAACAATGAGGGTGGGGGGGGGGGGGGAAGAGGCACACCTTCCTATGGATTCAAAGGGGCAGAAAAAGTCTCCCAAAATCCAATAAGCCCAAACAGACTTTTTAAATGGCAATACTTCCCAGGGGCCATAGTTACAAGGCAAGAGTCTGGCAAGCAGGCCTCTGCAGGACCAAGTGGCGAAGGGCACTTCGTCACAAAGATGATGGTACAAAAGTATAAAAAGGACCAAAAACGCGTTTCACAATATAGACTTTATCAGTGGATTGAAAACTTTTAACCTGGCTTGTTGTGGTAGATATAGGCATGGGGCAAATTAAAATTGGTGCCAAAACTGCTCTATCCAATCATAGAGCAGAATTTAATTGCACATAGATAACAGCTATTTGTATTTACAATTCAATGGATATGACTTATGGGGAGCAAAAAACAGGGCGCAAGAGAAAACTGAGAACAGGCAGCAGCTGAAACAGCCTGCCCTTCGGTGGGTCCCCGCTCAGTTCTCAAGCTGGTTTTAGCTCATCTTGTGCCATTACAGAGAGAACATCTCTGAAACATATCAGACTGGTCCCACCCATTCGGGCACTCCAGATCCAAAATACCAGCAAGTTCCCTCTGCACGAGAGATACAGCAAGCCCAGACGATCGTTTCAGCCTTGGCATAGCTGATATCTCTCTAGGCTCCGTGAGCAAGGGGTCCACGTCTCGATAACCCTTTAAACTTATGGAGAGCAAAAAACAGGGTGCAAGAAAATATGACTTATGGGGTAAGAAATATATAAAATTGTTTTAAAAACTCATATTTTTAAGAGAGTTATCAGCATTTTTGACAAGACACGTGACGCGCGTCATAGGCACACTGTCACTTCCGGACCCCTGGTATTATGGGGCATGTAGTTATTTGAAGAACTACATGCCCCTGCTTTTAACCAGCAGGGGAGTAGAACCACACAGTTGGCTATGAGGGGGGGAGTGGTCGAGGATCGGCTAGATATAATTATATCAGTGTATGGGGAAAGGGGATGGTCGCTGTGGCCATATTGAGAGGGGAATAGGCTTGTAAAGCTATGATATTCATAGCGGCGGCCATATTAGGGGTGGGTGAATAAAAAAAATTAATAGTAGTAAACAAACATATATATGGAATGGGAAAGAATAGGAGTACTAGGTATTAAAAAAGGTACAATTGTTTAGATACATAAATTTAGTGCGTCAATATCTGTCTGATAGATAAGATAAAGGGGTAGCATATGGCCATACATACAGGCAACAATTTATAAATTATGGCATAGTATAAATTATGAATAAATACAGTAAGAGCATATAATGAAAAAGTTGAAGTAAAATAAAGTAAACAAATAAATAAAATAATTCAAATAATTGTGATGTAAACTTGGGGGGACATACGTGAATGGATAAAAGATAGAATTAAAGTAAAATAAAAAAGGATAAAAATAGGATGTTATATGAAATAAAATAAATCAAAGTCAATTTTTAAACCTTTAGGAATTAATGTTTTTAAATTAATAAATCGAAGTCAGCGTTTAACCCCTTAACGCCGTTAGGGCGTTCTATTCCGTCCCGCATTAAATGGGCTTTAAAGCCGTTGCGGCGGCATAGAACGCCGTAACGGCTTTCAGCCCCAGGAGGTAAGATTTACTTACCTCCGCCGCGATCCTCTTCGAGAGGACTTCCTGACAGCCCAGGCAGCCCTCCCCCGGCAAATCAGGCCCCCGGGGGCCATGTGATGAAATGTCAGACAGTCTCCCTGCTGGTGGATAGTGATGTCGCGAACACAAAATTTTCGGATGGCGAACGGCGAACGCGAACTTCCGCAAATGTTCGCGAACCGGCGAACCGACATAGACTTCAATGGGCAGGCGAATTTTAAGACCCACAGTGACTCTTTCTGGCCACAATAGTGATGGAAAAGTTGTTTCAAGGGGACTAACACCTGGACTGTGGCATGCCGGAGGGGGATCCATGAAAAAACTCTAAATGGAAAATTACACAGTTGATGCAGAGTCTGGTTTTAATCCATAAAGGGCATAAATCACCTAACATTCTTAAATCACAATGGATATGGATTGACACCAGACATATGACATATTGACACCTTGACATTTGGATTGACACCTGTCCTCAGAGACCCTGATACACACTGACACAGAGCAGAATAGGGACTGTTCCCCCTACATAGGGTCACTTGGCAGATATGGATTGACACCTATCCTAAGGATCCCTGATACACACTGACACAGAGCAGAATAAGGACTGTTCCCCCTACATAGTGTCACTTAGCAGATATGGATTGACACCTATCTGTCAGGGACCAGGAACCAGACAGAGACAGAAGTAGATGCAAACACACCTTTATTAATAAATAACAAATAATAAACAAAAGCAAAGTCCAGGAATCAAGCAGGGGTCAGTCACCAGAGCGGGTAGTCAGACAAGCCAGGATCAGGAGCAGGGAGAGCAGCGGAGTCAGGAACAAGGCCGGAGTCAGGAACCAGGATCAAACAGGAAACACAGGAACAAGGAGACTTCTGGGAAACAGGAAACCACGCAAGGGCAAGGAGGTTCTGGGCTTAGCTGCTTAAATAGGCAGAACTGATTAGCAGCAGGGTTGATTACTACTCACAGGTGAGTAACCGTGGCAACAAGCAGAAGCAGCTCAAGTAATTGCAGCTGCAAACTCAATCACTGAAACAGAAAGGGTTGCTGTTTAAAACAGCAAAGAAACCCTGACAGTACCTCCCCCTCAACGACTCCCCCCATCTCTGTTGGTGGGTCCGGGCTTCATGGGGAAGCGGGCGTGATAGGAACGAAGGAGGGATGGTGCATGGACATCAGAGGCTGGAACCCAGGAGCGTTCCTCTGGACCGTATCCTTTCCAGTGCACCAAGTATTGGATCTGTCCTCTGAAGACCCGTGAGTCAATGATGCTGCGTATTTCATATTCCTCATGATTGTCAATCAGAACAGGACGTGGACGTGGCACTGAGTTGGTGTAGCGATTACAAACCAACGGTTTCAAGAGGGAAACATGGAAAACATTTGAGATGCGCATGTTAGCAGGAAGGTCAAGTGCGTAAGCTACAGGGTTAATCCTTCGAAGTATACGAAATGGCCCAACGTATCGGGGTGCCAGTTTTTGTGAGGGAACACGGAGGCGTAGGTTGCGGGAAGACAGCCAGACCCTCTCTCCGACCTGATAGGTAGGTGCAGGAAGGCGTCTGCGGTCGGCCTGGAGTTTGTAGTTCTGCATTGCGCGTTGCAAAGAACTCTGAACCTGCACCCAAGTGGAACGGAGTTCCCTGAGATGTCCCTCCAATGCCGGTATCTCCTGTGGCAAGAATGTATCAGGCAACATGGACGGTTGAAACCCATAGTTTGCCAGGAACGGGGATAGCCGGGAGGAGGCATTAATCGCACTATTGTGGGCAAACTCCGCCCAGGGTAGCAGATCAGACCAGTTGTTCTGGTGGTCAGAAATGTAGCAACGCAGAAACTGTTCCAGTGTTTGGTTAGCTCGTTCCGCTGCACCATTAGATTGCGGGTGGTAGGCCGAGGAGAAGGAAAGCTGAATTCCCATTTGCGTACAAAAAACTCTCCAAAATCTGGACACGAACTGGCTACCCCTATCTGAGACTATCACTTTGGGTAACCCATGCAAACGAAAGATCTCCCGACCAAAAATTGTTGCAAGTTCCTGGGAAGTTGGTAGTTTTTTCAAGGGAATGCAATGTGACATCTTCGAGAATCGGTCAACAACCATGAGAACGACTGTATTGCCACGAGAGACCGGAAGATCTACGATAAAATCCATGGACAAGTGGGTCCAGGGTCGTTCACCATTAGGTATGGTTTGCAGGAGACCCACTGGAGGGCGTCGTGGGGTTTTGTTTTGAGCGCACACAGGACAGGCAGCTACAAAAGCGGTGACATCCGAACGGAGACTAGGCCACCAAAATTGCCGGGATACGGACCAGATTAACTGGTTTTTGCCTGGATGTCCAGCTGCTTTGGAGTCGTGGTATGTACTCAATAGTTTCGTACGGAGGTTAATAGGTACAAAACAACGGCCATTAGGTTTCTCTGGAGGAGCATTACTTTGTGCAGCCAGAATCTCCTCGCCTAGGGGTGAGGTGAGGTTAGTACGGATGGTTGCCAGTATATGGTCCGGAGGAATCACAGGAGTAGGGGTTATCTCCTCTCTAGATGGAGGGGAGAACTGGCGAGACAAGGCATCAGCCTGGATGTTTTTTGTACCGGGCAAGTAAGAAACCACATAATTGAATCTTGATAGGAAGAGAGCCCATCTAGCTTGCCGGGGGGAAAGTCGCTTAGCTTCAGAAAGATATGTTAGATTCTTGTGGTCTGTGAGTATGAGGATTGGCACTGAAGTACCCTCAAGAAGGTGCCTCCATTCTTTGAGAGCTAAAATTATGGCTAGAAGTTCTCTATCACCAATCTGGTAGTTGCATTCCGCCGGGTTCAATTTCCTCGAGAAATACCCGCACGGATGCCTGGAACTCTCTGGGTTAGGACGTTGAGACAGGAGGGCGCCCACTCCTGTCTCAGACGCATCGACCTCAAGAATGAATGGTAAGGCAGGGTTAGGGTGTGCCAGTATAGGGGCAGCAGCAAAGGCGACTTTGAGAGACTCAAAGGCAGTAATGGCTTCCTGTGACCAATGCTGTGGATCAGCATCTCTCCTGGTCATGTCCGTGAGAGGTTTGACCAAGGAAGAAAAGTTACGTATGAACTTCAGATAATAATTGGCGAAGCCCAGAAACCGTTGTATAGAGCGAAGACCCGTAGGTCGAGGCCATTTAAGTACAGCCGAAAGTTTCTCCGGATCCATAGAGAATCCAGTATCTGAGATAACATATCCCAAGAATGTAACCTGTTTGCAGTGAAACTCACATTTCTCCAATTTGCAGAACAGACTATTTTCTCGAAGTCTCTGTAGAACACGAGAAACGTCTGCGTGATGGTTCTCGAGGGATGTGGAATGGATCAGAATATCATCAAGATACACCACCACACATTGCTGCAGCATATCTCGCAGGACGTCATTTATAAATTCTTGGAAAACCGCCGGAGCATTGCAAAGACCAAAGGGCATTACTAGGTATTCGTAATGGCCGCTCCTGGTGTTAAATGCGGTTTTCCATTCGTGGTCCTCTTTTATCCGGACGAGATTATATGCCCCTCTCAGATCAAGTTTGGTGAAGACCGTTGCTCCCTTGAGGCGGTCAAATAATTCCGTGATTAATGGAATGGGGTAGGCATTCTTAATAGTAATGCGATTGAGACCCCTATAGTCGATACAGGGTCTCAACTCGCCATCTTTTTTCTTTACAAAGAAAAAGCCGGCCCCGGCAGGAGAAGATGACTTCCGAATAAAACCCTTAGACAGTGCATCGGTAACATACTCCTCCATGGCTCGATTTTCTGCTACAGACAGTGGGTAAATCCGGCCCCGGGGAGGATTGGTACCCGGTTGGAGTTCGATACCACAGTCATACGGACGGTGTGGTGGCAGAACGCTGGCTTGACCCTTGTCAAATACATCTTGGAATTCTTGGTACTCAGCGGGTAAGGAAGAGGCAGAACATGCGCCCAAAACTTTGACCGGTTTCTGGAGACAGGACAATGTGCATTGCTGGGACCATGATAATATCTCAGCTTTGCGCCAATCAATTGTGGGGTTATGCTTCTGTAACCAAGGGTATCCCAAAACAACCTGGTAATATGGAGAGGAAATGACCTGGAATTGGGTCGTCTCATGATGTAGAGCCCCTACAGCCAGAGATATGGACACGGTTTCTTGGGTCACGTGGGTTGGCTGTATTGGTCTGCCATCGATGGCTTCGAAGGCTAGTGGGGAGTTGCGAGACTGTAAGGGTATAGAGTGCTTTGCTGCAAATGCACAATCTATAAACAAGCCTGCGGCCCCAGAATCAAGTAACGCCCGGGTTTCAATGGATGAATCAGACCAGGAGAGGATAACAGGCACCAAGGGTTTGTGCACACATATCTCTGGGTCTGCAGAAAGACCACCCAAGATCTGCCCCTGACAGTATCTTGGGTACGGACCCTTTGCCGGACGGATCGGGCAAAACTTTAACATGTGACCGTGGTGTCCGCAGTATAGGCACAGGCCCTCCCTCCTCCTAAAGGCTCTCTCATCGGCCGAGAGGCGTGAGAAGCCTAACCGCCTTGGCTCCACACAGACAGAGGACTCAGGACCAGGAGGCAAGGGGGGTGAGGGAGGTTCGGGTGGGCAAGAAAAGCTCGGTGTCAAATTTACAAGAGGCCTCCGCAGGCGCTCCTTGGATAAGGATCTCTCTCGGAGTCTGATATCAATGAGGGTGACAAATGATATCAGTTCCTCGAGATCTTTAGGTAATTCTCTGGCTGCAATCTCATTTTTAAACACATCGGAGAGACCTTGTGCAAAGGCAGCCACAAGAGTCTTGTTGTTCCAGCCACCCTCTGCTGCCATGGTACGGAATTCACTGGCATACTCGACAATAGTTTTTGTGCCCTGAGAATTAGACATGAGTAGTTCGGCAGTAGGGGTGGAGCGAGCTGGAATATCAAAAACCCTATTGAAGGATGCAACAAATTCAGGGTAATTGTAAATAATAGGCTTCTCCGCCTCCCAGAGAGGTTTTGCCCAAGCTAGGGCCTTTTCAGACAGCAAAGAAATCATGAAGTGAACTTTGTCACTGTCTGTAGGAAATGCCTGGGGCAGGGTTTCAAGGTATCCTTTAACCTGATTTATAAATTCTCTGCACTGTGCTGGGTCGCCCCCAAAATGCTGAGGGAGCGGGACAGACCCAGTCATTTCTCTAGCCGCTACAGGTTTGGAGGTTACAACCGGTGCTAGAACAGGAAGTGAGGCAGAGGCGGCCGCAATCGCAGGCTGGCCGGGTACTGGATCCAGATGGGCATACTGGTCCAAATGGTGGTTCTGCTGGTCCCACTGGGTAAGCAGGTTAGGTATAGGTGTCTTGCCTGTACCATCTGTATTCATGGCCCTTGCGTAATGTCAGGGACCAGGAACCAGACAGAGACAGAAGTAGATGCAAACACACCTTTATTAATAAATAACAAATAATAAACAAAAGCAAAGTCCAGGAATCAAGCAGGGGTCAGTCACCAGAGCGGGTAGTCAGACAAGCCAGGATCAGGAGCAGGGAGAGCAGCGGAGTCAGGAACAAGGCCGGAGTCAGGAACCAGGATCAAACAGGAAACACAGGAACAAGGAGACTTCTGGGAAACAGGAAACCACGCAAGGGCAAGGAGGTTCTGGGCTTAGCTGCTTAAATAGGCAGAACTGATTAGCAGCAGGGTTGATTACTACTCACAGGTGAGTAACCGTGGCAACAAGCAGAAGCAGCTCAAGTAATTGCAGCTGCAAACTCAATCACTGAAACAGAAGGGTTTGCTGTTTAAAACAGCAAAGAAACCCTGACACTATCCTAAGGATCCCTGATACACACTGGCACAGAGCAGAATAGAGACTGTTCCCCCTACATAGGGTCACTTGGCAGATAAGGATCCCTGATACACACTGACACAGAGCAGAATAGGGACTGTTCCCCCTACATAGGGTCACTTGGCAGATATGGATTGACACCTATCCTAAGGATCCCTGATACACACTGACACAGAGCAGAATAGGGACTGTTCCCCCTACATAGGGTCACTTGGCAGATATGGATTGACACCTCTCCTAAGGATCCCTGATACAAACTGTGACAGAGCAGAATAGGGACTGTTCCCACTACATTGGGTCACTTGGCAGATATGTATTGACAGCTATCCTAAGGATCCCTGATACACACTGACACAGAGCAGAATAGGGACTGTTCCCCCTACATAGGGTCACCTTGCAGATATGGATTGACACCTATCCTAAGGATACCTGATACACACTGACACAGAGCAGAATAGGGACTGTTCCCCCTACATAGGGTCACTTGGCAGATATGGATTGACACCTATCCTAAGGATCCCTGATACACACTGACACAGAGCAGAATAGGGACCGTTCCCCCTACATTGGGTCACTTGGCAGATATGGATTGACACCTATTCTAAGGATACCTTATATATATATAACGTGATACGTAGTCTATTTTAATCTAAGTACATATATTAGTATTAAAATACACTTAGAATGATGTTACATATATATATATATATATATATATATATATATATGTATAAGATATTTATATTATATATATAATATATAAATAAATAAAATATTTTAAAAAATGTTTTAATAAATTATATATATAAATGTAATTTCATTGTAACTGTATTTTGACATTAATATATATATATATATATATATATATATATATATACATATATATATATATATATATATATATATATATATATATATATAAATAGAAAATAATCTTGCACTCCATGAAATCAACTGTTACTTGCCTGGTGCTTGTCAAGCAAAAATGTAGAAAATTGTAAAGATGATAGCACTCTCAGGACTCCAATATAATATTTAACTTTTAATGATTCACAGGATAAAAGATCGACGTTTCAGTCTGCTATACACAGACTTTCATCAGGACTAATGTTAACAGTACAAATACACACTTATATACACATAAAAGAACCAGCAATTAACTTACCCACCACCGGAATTAACTCCCATTCACTGTCCAACCGGACCGAAAAACGCGCGGATTCTGCCATGGGTCACGTGTGCGTATGTGACGTCATCACGTGACGTCGGCGTCATTACCACGTCACGTGATCGGCCGGGATTGCAGCCTCATTGGGAGAGTGTTGCTATGCGACCTCCGTGTCCATAGCAACATAAAAACAAATACAACTTAGCTGGAAAGCCTTCAAATATCATATTTATAACGGGCATCCCCCAGGTAATCTGTACTGAGAATGATATATCTTACAGCATTAAACCGGATATATACATTACAGCCCAATTGTGCAGACAAAGCATGCATACCCATGTAATTAGACCTACAGCACGAAACAGGCAGCAAGATATAGCAGAAAGAAACAAACAAATAGGTAAGAGTAGCATAGACATCCAGATTAATCATAGGAAGCACATATCTTGAGTATTAAGAAGAAGATACTTACATAATTCTCCCAATAACACCCCTAAATATATATGAATATATACCCATCTCTCAGGGAAAGAGCCCTTTCCGAAGTACAGGATAGCTCCTGGGTAAAAAATAACTGGTCAGCAAATATAGATAAGCGCCTATCACCATAGGTGGATACACCCCCAAATATTATTAACACTATATGTACCAGAACACAACTAAAGACACAGTAACTACTGGAGCCAATATCCATAGGGAATAGACATAATTCTACCGAATGCATAATGGATGTATACACTTGTAAACGATACCCTCCTACAAAACAAGGAAGCAAAGTATCTCAGGATGCAGGAAAATGTTATAGTATCCCAAGTATCAAGGTATCGGAAAGAGATGCACATCCTATAGTACGGAGGAGTTAGGATGTGTGCCTGTCCCCCAGGGTGGGCATCGTCATCCCACCTCCACCTCCTTGGGGTAAGAAGGTGCACAAATATTGCCAACGGGGGAAAATGGAGTAAATAGTAGTCACAGACGCTAAAGAGGAGGGCCCAGGCAGCCCCAAGTCCCCCCTAAATTCTCTGGCATAGATCACATGGACAAACAAGGCCTGGGGTGTCAGGGTAGAAATTATACAGCAAAGCGGACCCTCCCCACGCCTTACAGGTCATCACATGCTGAGTAATAGAGATGGTGCCATAACCCGTAGGGTGGGCAACAATCTCCCACAACAGACAGTGTCAGGATAAACGTATTCAAAAACAGAAAGCAGAAAGAAAGGATATGTCATCGAAAAGTATCTCATAAGAAGGCAGACAGTGAGTACTTTTCATTCAACCCATTAGGGTGGACAGTTTGGAGAGTCCTGATCCAATATAGTTCCCTTTGTAGGAGCATCTTTTTACGGTCACCACCCCTCCTAGGCATAGGAACATGGTCAATGGCCATCAGTTTCATAGATGGAAGAGTATGGCCTAGTTCGAGGAAATGTTTGGCAACCGGTAGATCAGACTTTTTATCCCTATACGCCGTCCTGATACTTGATCTGTGATTCCGTATCCTTTCTCTCAAGGGTAGATCGGTCTTTCCGATATAAGTCAACCCACACGGGCACATAAGTCTATAGACCACGAAATCACTGGTGCAAGTCAGACGGTGCTGTATTCGATAGCTGCTACCTGTGTGTGGATGGGTAAATGTTTTCCCTGGGATCATGTGTCCGCAGGTTACACAACCCAGGCAACGAAAGCATCCCAGATTCTGCGACGTTGTATCCTTCAGATAGCAGTGTGTGGGGTCGGTCTTCACAAGTAAATCCTTCAGGTTTTTGTTTCTCTTATAACAAATCATTGGAGGTTGTTTGAAAATGTCCGGTAGAGTGGTGTCATTTTTCAATATTCTCCAGTTATCACAGATGATTTCCTTGAATTTTGATGATGCTGTGGTATAGGTAGTAGGAAAGACCAATCTCTTGGGCTTTGCTGTGGATGATGAAGGATCTACAGTTGTGAGGCACCTGTTGAGTGCTTTCTGTAGCACATAGTTGCTATATCCCCGCTCCTGGAATTTATTCCACATATCCTTCAGTTGATCCTGAGCATTGTTGAAGTCAGAATTATTGCGCAATACCCGGAGGAATTGTGAATATGGCAATGAATGTTTTAATGCTGTCGGGTGGAAGCTGTTAGCCTGTAATAGCGTGTTGCGGTCTGTGGGTTTGGAGTATAGTGTATAGATTAAATTGGAGTCCTTACGTGTTACCCTGACATCCAAGAAATCAACTGTAAACTCATCCACCACCGCTGTAAGTTCTATATTGGACGTGCATAGATTGATTTGTGCAATCATCTGTTCCACTTCTATTACATCTCCTCTGACTAGCATAAAAATGTCGTCAATATACCGGACATACATTAGGATCCGTTCTTTATATGGTTCCAAAATATAGATGGTCTCAAAATTAAACATATAGCCATTTGCATACATGGGTGCCATTGCAGCACCCATGGATGTACCTGCAATCTGCCTATACCACTCAGATTCAAATCTGAAATAGTTTTGAGACAACACGATGTCCAATATTTCCAATGTAAACTCTATTGGAGGACCACTGTAGTGTGCGGACGCAGCTAAAATTGATCTCATTGCATCAATACCTTCTTGGTGCGGTATCACCGTGTATAAACTCTTTACATCACACGTCACTAGGACGATAGGTCCAGATGGTAACAGCGTGTCAGACAGTCGCTTGATGAAGCTCGGGGTGTCTTTAATACACGTCGGAAGGTGTTCTATAGTCTCCTTAAATAAGTGGTCCAGCCACTTTGCCAATGGCTCCAATACGCCCCCTATTGCAGACACAATGGGGCGTCCGGGAGGTATCTCTTTATTCTTATGCACTTTAGGCAGTGTATATAGCACTGGGGTTCTGGGTGTTGTTGATTGCAGGTACGTGAATATTTCCATAGAAATGTAATTAGAATGAAGGCCTCGCATCAGACAGGTTTCAATCATACGGATAACCTGTTCTGTAGGATCTTTTTGTAACTTCAAATAGGTAGATTGATCCGAGAGTTGTCCCAGGATTTCGGAGCGGTAGTCAGAATAGTTTTGAATGACGATGCCGCCCCCCTTGTCGGCAGGTCTGATAATTATGTTAGTGTCACTAGCCAGTGACTTAATAATGGCTCGATCTTTCTGTGTACAATTGGAGTGATGAGGACCTACTTCTTTCAAAAGGTCGGACGACTCTTTTTGCACCGAGCGTAGAAACGTTTTGATGGAAGCCTGGTTAGGCATAGGATCAAAAGTACTCCTTTTCTTGAATTGAGCAGCAGGAGTAGAACAGTCACTAGACTTGGACTTAAAAAAATCCTTAAGTCTTAGGGAGCGCCCAAACTTAAAAAGTTCCACCTCCCAGTTTAATGGATTTGGCTTAGAGGTGGGGACAAAGGATAGTCCCTTACTTAATAAACTGACTTCATCCGTTGATAGAATTCTGGATGAAAGATTGAAGACGGGCACTATCTCCGCTGTCGAGGGGGTCTGCCTCTTCCCCCAAAAGGTACGCCCCTGCTGGCCACGTCTTGTGATGTGTCTATGCCTGACACTCCGTGTCTGCTCTGGTATCGTGTTCGTATACCCGTGTCCTCTGATGATGATGTTCCTAAAAAAGGTTGTGATGTGCCAACAGCTCCACCCTGTTGTCGTGCAGGCCTCTGATCCCGCTGGTATTCTGATTCAGATGTGGATTCCCCAGACGTTTTGTCGATAGTATACTGTCTCGGCTTTCTAATGGGTCTCCGTTTCTTTATAAAGTATGGTTGATCATTCTTGCCACTCAGCCATCTGTACACTCGATGCTCCTTGTAGTCTGCAGTTACCTTATCTTGTTTTTCTCTTTTAAATCTAACAAGATCTATTTTGTAATTCTTGATATTTTCGTTTAGCTTTAACAAAGTCGGTGCAGATTACACTGCTGATAATAGTACAGCTTGTTTCGTTTCTAATTCAGATATTCTCCTTCTGACCTGTATAAGGTCCTCTTTCACATCTTCAATGATGATGAGCATTAAGTCCAGAGAGCATTTATTTAGGACGGAAATCCATCGCCGGCACACATGCGGTTTGAGTCTTCCTATGGTAGGGATATTTCTCACACGGAACCCTCTTGGGATTTGTAGCTTCCTATGGTACTCTGATAAAAAAAGGCCATGCAGGTCTAAATCGGTTTCTCGTTTCTTTAAGCGTAATAATTCAAAATAGATGTCCCTTAGGGACGTAGTATTGGGCAATTCTGTAGTGGATTCAGCCCAGCGAATTCTATCTGCATCATCTTCACTGTATTGCCATGTTTCTGCTTGGTCAGATAAGCCCCCAGCAAGTGAAAAAAAATCTTCCATTGATGAAAATAGAAAGTCATATGCAGCGTACTCTGGTAGAAAGTGGTATGACCAAGAAAATAAACAATGTTACATAGAAAAAATAGATTTTTGAAAAAATATAGAGGACAGACCTCCCTGTTCAGGGTGCATAGAAAGTCAGCTCAAGCCACTGAGCTATAGATACAAAAATAGAAAATAATCTTGCACTCCATGAAATCAACTGTTACTTGCCTGGTGCTTGTCAAGCAAAAATGTAGAAAATTGTAAAGATGATAGCACTCTCAGGACTCCAATATAATATTTAACTTTTAATGATTCACAGGATAAAAGATCGACGTTTCAGTCTGCTATACACAGACTTTCATCAGGACTAATGTTAACAGTACAAATACACACTTATATACACATAAAAGAACCTGTACTTCGGAAAGGGCTCTTTCCCTGAGAGATGGGTATATATTCATATATATTTAGGGGTGTTATTGGGAGAATTATGTAAGTATCTTCTTCTTAATACTCAAGATATGTGCTTCCTATGATTAATCTGGATGTCTATGCTACTCTTACCTATTTGTTTGTTTCTTTCTGCTATATCTTGCTGCCTGTTTCGTGCTGTAGGTCTAATTACATGGGTATGCATGCTTTGTCTGCACAATTGGGCTGTAATGTATATATCCGGTTTAATGCTGTAAGATATATCATTCTCAGTACAGATTACCTGGGGGATGCCCGTTATAAATATGATATTTGAAGGCTTTCCAGCTAAGTTGTATTTGTTTTTATGTTGCTATGGACACGGAGGTCGCATAGCAACACTCTCCCAATGAGGCTGCAATCCCGGCCGATCACGTGACGTGGTAATGACGCCGACGTCACGTGATGACGTCACATACGCACACGTGACCCATGGCAGAATCCGCGCGTTTTTCGGTCCGGTTGGACAGTGAATGGGAGTTAATTCCGGTGGTGGGTAAGTTAATTGCTGGTTCTTTTATGTGTATATAAGTGTGTATTTGTACTGTTAACATTAGTCCTGATGAAAGTCTGTGTATAGCAGACTGAAACGTCGATCTTTTATCCTGTGAATCATTAAAAGTTAAATATTATATTGGAGTCCTGAGAGTGCTATCATCTTTACAATTTTCTATATATATATATATATATATATATATATATATACATATATATATATATATATATATATATATATATATATATATATATATATATATTGGCCTATCCCCTATGATAAATGCTCTTCACAGAATCACTATTGATAATGGTTTCACAAATATGTACAAATATGAATTAGACAAAAATATTACAGTTGGCACTCTTATAAACTTGATAAAATTTGAAACAGAGTTGGTAAGATAAGATAAGGACGAGATGGGGGTAAGAGAAGAGGGAGGGGAAGGGAGTAGACATATGATGGGAGCTATGGAGTATGCATAGGGAGTGGAGGTAATGGAATAAAAGAATTTAGATATTTACAATAAGGGGTAAAAATAATTAAATAAAACTCACACAGGATTTCTTTTTATAGTTTAATTAAAATTGCATAAATATGGAAAGTTTGACTAAGTTTGCTAGAATGGACAGATAATGCAATATCTACTAATTAAATATCATAGTTTAAATATAATACTCACTCAATTTAAATGTTGGGATATACTCACGAGTACGTTTAACTAATTTTGATATTTACTTATGTTTAATAATGGTGGAATGTGTATTAATATTGCAGAATAAATAATGTAACTATTCACTAGGGGGATAGAATAAAATAAGGGAAACAAGAAGGTTGCAATTAGATATGTGGAGAGAGAAAGACAAGAGTATTATTCTACAGCTTTGGGGCTCTCACGATTAACTATATCAAGGAAAGATAAAAGTAACTAAGTGTATATGTTCAAAATTGGTTGAGACTAAGGACAAAGAAAGGGAAAAAAAAAGAAAAAAATGTCATAGGGTACATTTAATTTAATTGCAAATCGTACTATATATGTGACCACCCTGATTTTAAAGAAAGGAAAAGGAAAGAGGAAGAAAAGGAGAAAGGAAAGAGAAAAAAAAAGGGGGGGGAGTGGTTAAATATCTGCTAATATGAATAGGTAATAACGAAATATCTGAATTGAACATAAATTAATTAGGAGAATATAGACACGTTAAATTATCTTATATAAAGAAGTAAATGCACATGAAATAAAATTAAGAAAGTCTAGAAAAAGTTGATTAAAGTAAGAAAGAAGAATCAATGCGTACAAGAAAATGTTATTTTTTATAAATTTTTATAAAATATCTGCTTTCCGTTGCCCTACGGTACAGCTCTTGATAGAAGAGCTGACGGAAAAAGTGTCTAGTAAGGGGAAGGGGGTAAGACACACTATATGGGACAATGGCGCTCGTAAGGGTTTTTCGAGAGTCATTTTTTTTCTTTCTAAAACCCTTTGAGGTTTTTTTATGTTATATGGTTGTATTTGTCTTATATGTTGAGCGGATTGTGCGTGGCCAACCTGAGGAATTATGTAGCATAGGGAGGATTAATGTTAGAGGGGAATAAGATTAGGATTACAACTTTGAACGTTAAGGGTTTGAATATTCCACAGAAACGTAAGCTTTTAGTAGATCATTTATGGAAAAAGAAAATTACTGTTGGATTTATACAAGAAACACACTGGAAAGCTGGAAACTCAAAAATGAAAAGTTTCTATTATCCAACTCTTGTTTACTCAGATTATAGCTCTAAAAACAGAGGAGTTGCAATTTTTATTTCAAAGAATGTAACTTATAAAGAACTATATAGAGAAGTGGATAAGAATAGCAGATATGTGTTTTTGATCTGTGAATTGCAGGGGGAAATCTACTCACTACTTAATATATATGCTCCAAATAAACAACCTGACAAATGTATTAATAACATATTAACTAAGTTCGAAAACAAGGTACAGGGGTCCTTTATAGTTGGAGGAGACCTTAACTGTGTGGTAGATGTATCAATGGATAAAAAGGTTCCACAAGAAAGGAAACAACAAAATATCATAAAAAAATTGGTACTGCAGAATGTCATATCTAAATTTAATCTATATGACATGTGGAGAGTAAAACATCCTGATGGGAAGGAGCTCACTTTCTACTCTAAACCTCACTTGTCATATTCTAGAATAGATTACTTTTTAGTTAAAATACTGTTAATCCAACAATGTTACCTAATTATTTAAATTGAAGATATCACCTAGTCGGACCATTCGGGTGTGATTATGGAAATAGGACTAGATGCTAATGAACCACGATCACAATGGAGGCTGAATGAGAGATTATTTACTGATTCTAAAACTATTGATTATATGTCAGAGAGGATTAAATTATACTATAAAGAAAATACGACACAAGAAATCTCAAAGCAAATCTTATGGTGTGCCTTTAAGAGTGTAATAAGGGGTTATATAATTAAACTGGGGTCTGAAAAAAAAGGGAACAAGGCCGATCTTTAAATCAACTATATCTTGAATTCTATAATTTAAATAAAAAAAAATAAAATCTCCCCTACAAAGGAGTTGAATCAACAAATATCAGAACTATCCAAGAAGATCAATACTACTTTATTGGCAAAAGTGAATTTCGCTTTACAAAAGCTAAATCAGAATTGGTACCATAAAAGTACAAAGCTGATAAAATGCTTTCCAATAGACTAAAAAATAGAAAAGCTAGATTGAGAGTTGAAAAGATCATAGTAGATGGTCATAGTTATAATGACCCAAAATCAATAGGTAATGCCTTTAATAAATTTTATGCGCAACTTTATAATCTCTCCTCCAGCCCCCAGGAATTAGATATATCTGAGTATCTGGATGGGATTAAATTGCCAACTCTTACAGATGACCAGCAGAAAGAGTTAAATACCTTAAATTACCTTTCTCTGAATCTGAGGTTAGTCTGGTAATTAACAGCCCCAGGTCCTGACGGGTATACTAATTGGTTTTTCAAGAAATTTAAAAATGTAACATCTAGTAGATACATTTAACGAGATTAGAGAATCGGGTCTCCCTTTGAAAGAATTATTACAGGCTAATATCTCAACGATATTAAAACCTGATAAGGACCCAACTAATCTGGCTAATTACCGCCCTATATGTCTTATAAATGCAGATATTAAAATTTACTCTGCTGTCATTGCAAATAGACTAAAATCAATTATTCCATCTTTAATTCATCACGACCAAATAGGTTTTGTTCAGAATAGAGACCCAAGTAATAACACTCGAACATTGACTGCCCTGATTGATTATGTAACAAGGAGCAAGATCCCTATGCTGGCCCTGTCACTGGATGCCGAGAAGGCGCTTGACAGGGTCAGCTGGAGTTTTATGAGCCAGACTCTGGACAAATTTGGATTTGCTGGCTCTAATAAAACTGCAATAATGGCTCTTTAATCTAGTCCAACGGCTAAAACCGTGGGCCCTGGCATCTCTGCAGATTGGTTTACAATTTCTAACGGGACCATGTCCCCTGGCCCCGCTTTTATATATTTTGACTCTTGAACCGCTCGCAGTGAGCATAAGAAACAACTATCAAATTAAAGGAGTTATTCTGAACCAATCTGAATTTAAGATCAGCCTATATGCTGATGACATAATATTAACACTGTCTGATCCGGATATATCACTGGGGGCCTTGTTTTGGGAGTTGGAAGACTATGGTAGAGTTTCAAACTATAAATTACATATTGGTAAATCCCAAGTTATGCCCATCAATTTAGATTTTACGACAATTAATAGATTATCAGTTAAATATCCCTTCACTTGGTCATCTCAAGGTTTTAAATATCTTGGGATTCATTTCTCTTATAACTTAAAAGAAATGATTGATAAAAACGTGGATAATCTTATAAAAGATACCAGTGATAAATTACTCAAAGAGTGGAGAAACATAGGAATTTCCTGGATGGGAAGAATAAATATTATCAAATAATATATTCTACCTCATTGGTCATACCTGTTCAGAATGATCCCTTCATCTATAACAATAACTAAATTTAGGCAGATTCATAAATTATTTCTGAATTACATATGGGATTATAAGTGGTCAAGGATCTCGATCTTATATGTAATGAAAAAGCCCAGTAAGGGTGGCCTGGCTGTCCCAAATCTTATCAAATATTACAAAGCCTCTAGGCTGTACCATATGTGGAGATGGCAGGGCCCAACCTCATTAGAAGAGCCTTGGTATAAAATTGAATCCTTTCTGTGTAATTTAAAAGATCTTTCTAACATGTTATAGATTGACGTGGGGGCAAGTGCAAAATTCATCTCCAATATAGAAACTGCATACATAAAATATATCTATGAAATTTGGGTAAAATACAGGAAAAGAAATCACATTTTAAATACAATTTCTAAGTATAGTCCAATTAAGACAATTGAATATAATATTAATGACCTAAATTTAGGTAATTGGTTCAAATTTGGTTCAACTAAAATAGATGATTTATTAGAATTGAATAAAATAAGGTCTTTTCCATATCTTCAGTTAAGTCTTGACCTTAATTCAAGAGAGTTATTCACATACCTAAGAATCAAAAATTATTTGGACAACCATCTGCTTTATGACAACACTAGGATAAATAAAAAATTAAATGATCTATTTAAAAATAATACTAATCACAAATTGATATATAGTTGGTATAAATTATTGGGAGAGGAAGAAAAAGAGTCTAAACCAAAAGAATGGAAAAATTGGGAACAAGAAAGTGGGTCTTCAGTTGAGTTAGAGCAGTGGTATAGATCAATTCAAGAAGTTAAAAAATCATTGCATTGTTTAAATATCATAGAGCTTCATTATAAAATTCTTCATCAATGGCATAGGGTACCAAAAATTCTAAATAGAATCAACCCTGATAATTCCAAACTTTGTTGGAGGTGTACTTGTGTTGAAGGTAGCTCTAAACATATCTGGTGGGGATGTAAGCTTTTAAGACCTATATTGAATAAAGCCTTTAGAGTTATATCAGACTTAGTATGAGAAGATTTGGACGATAACTTAATGGTTGCTCTTTTCCATTTTAATTTAAGAAGATTCTCAACTCAAAATATATGTCTAATAATCCAACTTATGATGGCCATAAAAATAGAAATATCAAGATATTGGCTACAGAAAAAGACTCCATCTTGGACCCAAGTGCTAACTCAGCTTAAATACCAACACAATATGGAAAGGGGAATATCTTTTCAATATGACAGCCACTTAAAATTTGATGAGAAATGGTCACCTTGGCTAGATAATCTGATATAACTATATACCTTGTTGCGTTCTCTGTTATGAATATCATTATATATAAAGATCACTCTAGTTCTTCCCTATGGTACTGTATTCAGGAAAGTTATGAAGTAACTTAATTATTATAGTTTAGGCCCGCCTAATCCGCTCAGTCCTTTTAAATTGTGAAATTTGTGTTTCTGTGTGGGAAGTTTACTCAACAGTTCATATATCCTTCTATTGTAAATCAAAGTCTATATGTCTAATTCTGAACTGTTCTTGTCTGTGATGTTACATATGTAAAATTTGCAAAAAGAATAATAAAAAAAAAAATGCACTACTCCATGGAGAGGAGACAACATTAAAAATATTTTGGGAAAATGTGATATGCACTGGGTTTTTAATTTAAAAACATTAATTCCTAAAGGTTTAAAAATTGACTTTGATTTATTTAATTTTATATAACATCCTAGTTTTATCCTTTTTTTATTTTACTTGTATTCTATCTTTTATCCATTCACATATGTCCCCCCAATCCACTTTAACAGTACGTTTACATCACAATTATTTGAATTATTTTATTTATTTGTTTACTTTATTTTACTTCAACTTTTTCATTATATACTCTTACTGTATTCATTCATATTTTATACTATGCCATAATTTATAAATTGTTGCCTGTATGTATGTCCATATGCTACCCCTTTATCTTATCTATCAGACAGATATTGACTCACTAGATTTATGTATCTAAACAATTGTTCCTTTCTCGAATACCTAGTACTCCTATTCTTTCCTTTTCCATATACATGTTCGTTTAGTACTACTAACTGTTTTTATTCTACCACACCTAATATGGCCACCGCTATGAATATCATCACTTTACAAGCCTATTCCCCATACACTAATATCATTATACCCACACCTCTAGCCGATCCTCGGCCACTCCCCCCCTCAAAGCCAACTGTGTGGCTCTACTCCCCTGCCAGTTAACAGCAGGGGCATGTAGTTCTTCCAATAACTACATGCCCCATAATACCGAGCGGCCGGAAGTGACGTTGCGCCTATGACGCCCGTCACGTGTCTCGGCAACAATGCCGATTACTCTCTTAAAAATTCTCGTTTTTAAAACAATTTTATAAATCTCTTACCCCATAAGTCATACCTATTGAATTGTAAATACAAATAGCTGTTATCTATGTGCAATTCAATTCTGCTCTATGATATGATAGAGCAGTTTTGGCGCCAATTTTAAATTGTCCCATGCCTATATCTACTACAACGAGCCAGGTTGAAAGTTTTTAATCCAATGATAAAGCCTATATGGTGAAACGTGTTTGGATATTGTACTGCTTTTTAAATATTGTTAATAAAAAGATTTTGGTCCTTTTTATACTTTTGTACCATCATCTTTAATTTATATTTTTTATATTATTTTTTACAACTACCTGGCTTTTTACTTTATTTTTATTTATTGTATCATACCACCTATGCGCTTGTCATAGAGCAGTTAGCCTGCCCTATATACTGTGAGTATATTTTATTATATATTATATATCAGTAATATTTTATTAAGAGCACTATTGCTGTTTTACTTTCTTCCCTTTGAGCTCCTGTTAGCATCTTCAAGATCCTACCATACTAGAGCTGATATAAGCTCTATCAAATGTGAGTTTATCTACTATATTTTATCACCTTTTATCCACTGTGGAACATACTGCACCATTATTGTTTTCATTTTTATCTCCCCCTTGGCTGTCTGTCACCGCACCGAAGAGGAAACTCACCACATATCCCACAAGAGGGGATTATACCGCTGCAAGCTATCCACACCAGAGCTGGATTAAGCTCTACTAAATGTGAGTAAGACCTCTTCCTTTATATTTGACACCTCTCGGAACATCCCGCACCATCATCCTTCTCATCACTCATTGCCCTCTTCTATATATTTTAATACTGCGAGGAGTGGAACCTTACAACTCCAGAGACCAGCTTAGGACCCAAGTTCCACTCTATTGGACTCTGTTTCAACATGTACTACCCTAACTAGGACTTTTTATTTATTTACTTTGTCTATTGGCGTAGTCCCATCCTTCTGTATGTTTGCTATCTGTCCATTTACTCTAAAGACACGTGAGGGAGTCCTTGCTTGGAATTGCTGCCTTTTTCTTCTTATGATACATTAGCGCTGATTCTATTCTCCATTTTTCTATTCACCTATCTATGCATAGTCACTTATATTGTGATATACTGATCATAATAATTTATGTTTCATGCTCTATCCATCTTCTGGTGTTTTTTGTTTTGGAGGATTAGATGCCCATGAAATATTACTGGCAGAGCTGAAGATTGAACTTTTAATGTGCTTGGGTAAGGCCTTTGTCGAGACCAACCTGTAGGAATTATGAATGTGTGACAGATTTTCGAAGTTAATGGAATTTTCCCAGTTCTTAAATGTGTTCTAAAATTAATAATAACACAAAGAGGTAGAGGATTTCCTAGACATGAGAAGGGAGTTCATAACAATCTTACAGGCCTTGATTAATGACAGATTCCCTTTCAACATCCAGAAGCCAAGGTTCCAATTGGAGGGTTGTTGGACCCTGAATTAGAAGATTTGTTACCTCTGTAGTTGCCAGGAGGGGGGGAGGGGGGTAGGAGGAGGGCTTGAGACATCTTTAGAAGGAAAGGATATCATGGTCTCCTTGGCCAGATGGGAATGATGGCAATACATTTTCTTCAGGATTATGGGAATTAGAGGCAGAGGAGGTAACACATACCCTAGATCAAATTGCCAGATTTGAGAGAGGGCATCTTGTCCGGGGACTTGAGAATCTGGTTTCAGGGAGTAGTACTAAGTAACCTAGGAATTCTTGTGGTTGGCCATGAGATAGATATGAGGTGTGCCCCACCTCTCCTACAAGGATTTGAAAATGAATAGATTTAAGCTCCATTCGCCTGGGAGAATGCGAGTTATGCTCAGATAATCCATTAGGTAATTTTCTGGTCCAGGTAAGTAAATTGCCTTTAGGCCTTTGAAATGGTGTTGTGCTTAGGACATTAGAGGAGTCCTTGGAGGAGTTGATTGTTTTTTGTGCAAACTTGATGGTTTACATATGCTGCCACTGCCCTGTTGTCTGTCCTTATTAGAATCCTAGGGCTCTTGATGACATGTTTTAGTTTCCTGGCGGCATAAGAGATGGCTCTTAACTCCCTGAGGTTCAAATGTAGAGTTCTCTCTGCTGTATTTTATTATCCCTGAATCCATGTTGTTTCTGTGTGTACTCCCCATCCTGTCAGACTGGCATCCATGGTAATTGTTTGCCAAGATGTAGCTTCCAGAGGAACGCCCCTGAAAAGATACATGTGTTGTAGCTACCATCTTAGTTTCTTCACCCGATGAAGAATGCAAATCGATTGGTTCCAGTCGGATCTCTTGTAGTTGAACTGATTCAGGAAGTTCTTCTGAATCAGTCTGGAGTTCCATTGGGACCAGCGAACAAGACCAATCATAAAAGTCAAAGAACCCAGCATGTTAATATAAGTCCTCACTATTACAGCTGTTTTTGGCGGATTTGAAGAACCTTCTGTTTGATTTGTGACAATCTTTCATGAGATAGATTTTGTTTTGAAGTAATCATGTCTATTAACCCCTTAAGAAACCAAACTTCTGGAATAAAAGGGAATCATGACATGTCACACATGTCATGTGTCCTTAAGGGGTTAAAGTTTCCACTGTTCACTGTTTGTTGTAAGGGAGTTATTGGGCTTTTTTCTTTGTTGATTTTGCAACTGTGCTCCTGAATAGAGTTGAGCGAACACGAACTGTAAAGTTTGGGTTCGTACCGAACATTACGATTTTTGGACCCCAAACCAGAACCCGGACATTTCAGTAGCAGTTCGGGTTCGAGTTCGGTGTTCGTCGATTTAATGGCGAGTTTTGAAAAGCTGCAGGGCAGCCAATCAACAAGCGTTTGACTCGTGTGCCCTTAGAAGCCATCACAGCCATGCCTACTAATGGCATGGCTGTGATTGAACAGTGCAGCATGTGACCCAGCCTCTATATAAGCTGGAGTCACATGAGCTCTTATTAGTGTAGGGAGAGGATGCTGCAGCCGTGAGGGACAGATTAGGAAAGAACTCTGGTGTTGAATCTGCAAACTACAGCGATTATTTTTGAGGGTGCTATACTACATTTTTGTACCCTGCCCTGAGCCCAGTGCCACAGAGAAATAAGCAATCAGTCTGTTTGTTAGGTTTGGCACTTGCAACTGCATGTTTGCCAGGCACATTACTTTAATCCTGTTCTGGTAGCTCAGTGGGCCACATCTAGGCATTTTTAAATACTGCTGTGACATTGCAGTTTGACAAATTCACATGTTTTTGGTGCTAAAAAGTACATTTGGGGCGTACACTTCATATCTGAGAGTCAAGTAGAACCATCAAATACTGCTGTGACATAGCCGTTTGACTAATTCACATTTTTTTGGTGCTAAAAATTAAATTTGGGGTGTGCACTTCATATCTGAGAGTCAAATAGAACCGTCAAATACTGCTGTGACATTGCAGTTTGACTAATTCAAATTTTTTTGGTGCTAAAAAGTAAATTTGGGGCGTGCACTTCATATCTGAGAGTCAAATAGAACCGTCAAATAATGTGGTTACATCGCACTTTGAAAAATTCACATTTCTTTGGTTCTAAAAATTACATTTGGGGCGTGCACTTCATATCTGAGAGTCAAATAGAACCGTTAATTACTGTGGTTACATCGCAGTTTGAACAATTCAAATTTTTTTGGTGCTAAAAAGTAAATTTGGGGCGTGCACTTCATATCTGAAGTGAAATAGAAACGTCAAATACTGTGGTTACATCGCACTTTGAAAAATTCACATTTCTTTGGTGCTAAAAAGTACATTTGGGGCGTGCACTTCATATCATATTTGATAGAACCGTCAAATAATGTGGTTACATCACACTTTGAAAAATTCACATTTCTTTGGTGCTAAAAGGAAATTTGGGGCATGCACTTCATATCTGAGAGTCAAATAGAACCGTCAAATACTGTGGTTACACTGCACTTTGAAAAATGCTATTTTTTTTGGTGCTAAATAGAACATGTGCGGCCTGCGGTGCATTTCTTGCAGTCCAATAAAACCCTTAAATACTACTCTTACATTGTTGGTTTAAAAAATCTAACTTTTTGATGCTAAATAGAACATTTGCGGCCTGCGGTGCATTTCTTGCAATTCAATAAAACCTTTAACCCTTTAAGTCCGGAGGACGTACTATTACGCCACGCAGAAACCGGCTCTAAACGCCGGCGGGCGTAATAGTACGTCCTCGCTTTTATTGCCGCCCACGTGGCCGGCGGTATTCTCCCGCTGCAGATCGCGGTCGGGGGGGATGCCTGGCCCCCCGGGCAACCCCCCCTGTGGCCGGTGACCGCGATCTGCAGTCTCTGATCGCAGTGACAGGCTGTCACTGCGACCAGTATCCAGCATGTGTCAGCCGATTTCAAATCGGCTGACACATGCGGCCGGTGGCTTTCCCCTTGTGCAGATCGCGGTCGGGGGACTTACCTGGCCCCCCAGGCAGTCCCCCTGGGGTCAGTGACCGCGATCTGCTAAGTCTGATCGCAGTGACAGGCTGTCACTGCGATCTCAGAGCTGTCTGATCGCAGTGACAGCCTGTCACTGCGATCAGTGTTACATGTGTCAGCCTATTGGCTGACACATGTAACTGGCACAGTGATCCCCCTGCAGATTGGAAGGGGGGAGTGCTTGTACCACCCAGGCACTACCCCCTGTGGTCAATTACCCAATCTGCAGGAGGTGATCACAGTGACAGGCAGTCACTGTGATCACTGATCCTGTGTGTCAGCCAGTGATGTGAAATCACTGGCTGACACTGTCTCTGCCCCCTGTCCTGTAAAAAAAATAAAATATTAGTTCAAAAAATAAATAAAAAAATTACAGTTACAAATAAAATATACTTAGATCATATATATTATATATATATATGATCTAAGTATATATATATACACATACACACACACACACATTTACACATACACGACGTGTATTTAAATATTAATAAATATATATATATATATATTAATATCAAATTACACGTAGACTGATACTGATTAAATATATATATAATTATTGTTATATATATATTTATATATAATATAAAAAATATATATGTAAATACGTAAAAAAATAAAATAAAAAAAATATTTAAAAATAAATAATTAAAAAATATATAGATGTGTGTTATTTCATTCTAACTGTATTGTGATAATAATATATATATATTTATATCAAAATACCCATAGAACAAAATAATATATATCATAATATATATATCTATATACATAAATATATACGTATATATCACTATATATACCTATATATAAATAAAAATATTTTAAAAAAATTATATATATATATACGTATATATACACATATGTATATATATACATATATTAATTCTACACATATATTTATGTAATAATTTTACATAATTAGGTATCCTAATTAATTACAATTAGCGGGACCTGCCTGACAACCCATGCCGAAAGTATAGGGAATTTAATTTGCTAGCACTATATTTAACCCTATAACTTTCCAAGACACCATAAAACCTGTACATGGGGGGTACTGTTTTACTCGGGAGACTTTGCTGAACACAAATATTAGTGTTTCAAAACAGTAAAATGTATTACAATGATGATATCGCCGGTAAAAGTGACGTTTTCTGCATTTTTCACACACAAACAGCACTTACACGGACGATATTATTGCTGCAATACTTTTTACTGTTTTGAAATACAAATATTTGTGTTGAGCGAAGTCTCCCGAGTACAACAGTACCCCACATGTACAGGTTTTATGGTGTTTTCAAAAGTTACAGTGTCAAATATAAGGCTTGTGTTTCATTTTTTTCACATTAAAATTCGCCAGATTGCTTACGTTGCCTTTGTGACCCTATGGTAGCCCAAGAATGAAAATTACCCCTATGATGGCATACCATTTGCAATAGTAGACAACCCAAGGTATTGCAAATGGGGTTTGTCCAGACTTTTTTAGTAGCCACTTAGTCACAAACACTGGCCAAAATTGGCGTTTTTTGCATTTTTCACACACAAACAAATACTAACGCTAACTTTGGCCAGTGTTTGTGACCAAATGGCTGCTAAAAAAGACTGGACATACCCCATTAGCAATACCTTGGGTTGTCCACTATTGCAAATGGTATGACATTATGGGTGTAAATTTAATTCCTGGGCTACTATACAGTCTCAAAGGCAACATAACCAATCTGGCGAATTTCAATTTCAAATGTAACACGCTGTATTTGACCCTGTAACTTCCCAAAACACCATAAAACCTGTACATAGGGGGTACTGTTTTACACGTGAGACATCGCTGAATACAAATATGTGTATTGTATTGCAGTAAAAGCAAACAGTATTTTGACATCCACAGTTAAAATGTCACATAGAACTAAAAAAAATTAAAAAAAATATTTTTTTCTCCCATTTTTTTATATATTTTTTATATTAAATTATGTTTAATACCTAAATATTTGATGTTAAATGAAAGCCCTGTTTCCCCTGAATAAAATGATATATAATAATTCATATGAAAGAGGTGAATTACGGTTGGACAGACATATAGCGCAAATGCCAGGTTTTGTTTACGTTTTGTTCTGTTCACAACTTGTACATTTGGCTGCGGTGTTAAGGGGTTAAATACTACTCTTACATTGTTGGTATAAACAAATCACACTTTTTTGTACTAAATAGAACATTTGCGGCCTGCGGTGCATTTCTTGAAGTCCAATAAAACCGTGAAATACTACTGTTCACATTTTTTGAGACAGTGAAGTAACTGTATTAATTATGCCTGTCACACTGTTGTGTGACCTCTAGAATTTTTTTCTATTTAGGATACCGGCACTGCCTTACTGTCAGTGAACTTAATTGTTGACTACTTGCGGTTACATTGTCGTCTGACATAAACCAGCTGTTAGTTTGGTGGGTGAATGCAAAGAATGAGGAGAGCGTCAAATAAGGGACGTGGCCCTGGTCGTGATGCTGCTGGTGTTGGTGGAGCTCCTGTTGCAGGATGAGGACGTGGTCGATCTGTGCAAGCTACACGCACAAGTGAAACACCTTCCTCAGGTGCGAGTAGGCAACAGAACCTTCAGCGTTAATTGGTAGGCCTGAATGCTGCTCTATGAATGGTGAGGCCAGAACAAATACAGGCGATAGTGGCAGAGCTATCTGGGGTAGCTCTGTTCGTCTGTTTAATGTCCCGAACGGTCCGGCGTTCGTATGAACGAATGAGATGTGTGCAGGGAGGTTGGCGGCTTCAGCGGTGTTCGTGAAGAAAAGTGTCAGTTTTCAGTTCCAGAATTTTGTAGCTGAACACCGCTGGCCATTCGGCAGTTTAAGATTCAGTTTTTATATACATTTTTTGCACAATTAGATAAAATCAAGCAAGGACATATTATTGTTATGGGCGATTTTAATTTGATAATTGACCCTAATCTAGACAGAAGCTCTGAAAGGGTTAAAAATCCTTCGAGAAATGTTATTAATTTGGCGAAAAAATTCCGCAATATTATCCAAAATGAATGGATTTGTGATTGCTGGAGGATTTTTCATCCCTCAGAGAAAGACTTCACGTGTTTTAGTAAGATGCACTGTTCATATTCAAGAATAGATTTTATATTTGGAGACCGAAGTTTATTAGAACACGTGCAGTCCACAAATATAACTACGGTTACTTGGTCGGATCATAATTTGGTTAAAATTCAACTAAAGAATAATATTTTAAAGCAAAGACCAGATTGGAAATTAAATAGTAAGTTATTCATTTCTAAAGCGAATAGGGAACAGATTGCTAAGAAAATAGATATGTATTGGAAGGAGAATGACAATAATGAAGTGTCTCCTGACATAAAATGGTACGCATTTAAAAGCGTCATTAGGGGTCATTTAATTAGTCTAGAAGCCAAAGACAAGAAAAATAGACAAGAATCCCTATCCAGTTTATATATTCAATTGGATGAATGCCACAAGGAAAATATTGCTGCTCCTGTAAGAACTAGGTCAAATCCGATTAGGACTTTAGAAAATAAAATTAATGAAAATAAATAAAAATCTACAGATTATGAGGATGAATTATTACTATAGGGGGAATAAGGCTGATAAGATTCTTACTAATAAAGTAAAAAATCAACAAAATAACAAACTCATTACACAAATAAAACAGGGTAATGAAACCATATAAGACCCCAAGAAAATTGGGATGGCATTTAGAGATTACTATTATAATCTATATATTCTTTTGACAATATCATCCCAAGAGGATATTAATAACTATTTTCAGAGTATTCATATCCCTAGATTGAATGACTCACAATTGGACCAATTGAATGCTGAAATATCTTTATTAGAAGTTACTGAGGCGATAGATACTATGAAAAAAAATAAGGCGCCAGGCCCAGATGGGTTTACAGATTCTTTTTTCAAACTGTATAAGGATGCAGCAACCGCGGCCTAGGCCGAAAATGGCGTCGCCAGCGGAATCAACCTGCCCCTCCTCCGAAGAGGAAACCCTCGATGCCCTAGACGACATCCCGAGGTTAGATGGCTGCTATAGGCTGGCCACATCAGCCAGAGCCCCGGCTGGGGTACCTCGAGATGTGATGGTACGTTTCCTTATGCTCCGAGACAAGATGGCGGTTCAACAAGAGGCTAGGAACAATACACCTTACCTCTTCGAAGAGATGCACCTCCATTTCCTGCAGGACTTATGCCGCTCCACTCTTACATGGAGAAGGTCCCTCCAACGGGTCACGCAAGCCCTGAGAGCGGCCGGAATCACCTACAAATGGGGGCCCCTATGAACCCTGATAGCCACGAAAGACAGCCACACCCACACTATCTCCTCGGCGGACGACACAGCGGCTTTCCTGCAAAAGCTAGGACTTACCCGGCCTGAGACAACCAACTTGGGACAGACAGACACCTGGGACATTTCCACAATTGTTCCGTTCACCCCACGAGCTGGGACTGACACAGGCTAAAACCGCAAGGGACACTCGGTGGTGAGAAAGACACAAACTGAGAACCGCATAGCAGTACTCTCTAGTTGCCCCTTGGGTTTTATTTTGGCATTGAACTCCCACGTTTAATAGTTTGCTCCCGACAGCATTAAGCAGACCTCTATGTTACCCTTACCGGCGGCACCCCCCCCCCCTGTGCTCAGGGGTTATTGAGCGCCACCCTACAGCATATAGAGCAGACACAATCACCACTTCGACACAGATAGACCATAACTGCACCACTACCAACACGGGTACCTTCATACACAGGTACTCCACAACCATCTCCAAATAGTAAATGTCTCTGGACACAAGTTTCAACAGCACAGATACCACTTTAATGTTCATCTCGCTGCATATTACCAACATGTATAATCCTCAAAAGCTCTTACGAGAAGTCACACAAGCAACTGTATACCTTAAATGTTTTTACTAGTTCGGCTTTATAGGCCTACATACTACTTATAGATACGTCTTTACTGTTCATAGCGATGCATATTATTGACATGTGTAATCCATACTAGCTACTAAGTTAAGTATCATCAGCAACTGTATTCCTTAAATGTTTTACTAGCTCGGCTCTATCAGCACGCATACTCCGTATAGATACCTCTATACTGTTCATAACGCTGCATATTATCAACATGTATAATCCTTACAAGCTCTTACGTTCAGTAACACCAGCAACTATATTTTTCAAATGTTTTACTAGCTCGGCTCTAGCAGCATGCACACTCCTTATAGATAACTCTATACTGTTCATTACGCTGCATATTATCAACATGTATAACCCTTACAGGCTCTTACATTTCGTAACACCAGCAACTGCATTTCTCAAAAGTTTTACTAGATCGGCTTTATCAGCACGCATACTCCTTATAGATACGTCTGTATTGTTCATAATGCAGCATATTATCAACATGTATATATCCCTCAATTGCTCTACAAGCAACGTCAGATCGGCTTGCATTATCCTTTTAATGATTCCTTTAAAAAAAATTGGTGCAGCATTATATGATGTGTTAATGGAACTATACTTGCATTGTCATGATGTGATGTTTATAACATGTTGTTGCAGAATCTGAGGCTCTTTGCACCTCAAAAATAAAGAATTGAAAAAAAAAAAAATCTCCTAGAATTGAAAAACAGAGTCCTACCTGCTCTGACCCTTAAAAATTTAGATACTTGGATGGAAAACATGGATACGTCCGAATGGACCAGACTCGGCATAAAAAAATTTAGCTGATCTATTAGTAGATGGGAAGATTATGCCTTTTGCTGAGATAAGCAGAATTTATGGTATCTCGTGCATACAAACGTTCAACTATATTAGAATTAAAAGTGTTTTGTATAGTGCCCTTGGAAGTAATATGAGTGCCTTCTCAATGTCCAAACTAAATGTTTTGATAGACTCAGAGAAAGATACTAAAATATTAACTAGATGTGTTGAGATTATAAAAGGTATAAAAAGACCTGTTTATCCTATAGCTAAAAGTAAATGGCAAAGAGATACAATTGTATATAAAGGAATGGTATAGGGCTTTACAATCAGACTATTCTACGATACATTGTCTAAATATTAGGGAAGCTCATTTTAAAATACTTAACAGATGGTACTTAACTCCCAATAAAATCCAGAAATTTGCAAAGGCAGGGACCTCTAGATGTTGGAGATGCAGAAAAGAGGAAGCAAATGAATTACACATATGGTGGGATTTTGCACCAATTAACCCCTTAAGACCGCAGGGCGTACATTTACGTCCTTTTTAAAGCGTCTCTAAACGCCGCAGGACGTAAATGTACGCCCTCCGGTTTTTTTTCACTTACCCGGTCGCCCAGTGAGCCCCCCGCGGCACCTCCGTCCTCTTCAGCCCCCCCGGTCCATGTGAGAGTGAGGTCCTTGCGAGGACCTCACAATCACATGGCCGGGATAGCTGGCTGCAGCAATGCCAGCAGGGGGACTAACTGTAATGACAGTTAGTCCCCCTGCTGGGTGGAAATAAAATAAAAATAAGTTAAATCAGTGTAAAAAAAAAAAAATATATATATATATATATATATATATACTTAGATCATATATATATATATCATATATATATGATCTAAGTATATATATATATATATACACATATACACACATACACATACACTGTCAAGGTGTATTTTAATAATAATATATATAATTATATATATATATATATATTAATATCAAATTACACGTAGACTGATACTGATTAAATATATATATATAATTATTGTTATATATATATTTATTTATAATATAAAAAAATATGTAAATACGTAAAAAAATAAAATACAAAAATAATTAAAAATAAAATATTAAAAAATATATAGATGTGTTTTATTTCGTTCTAACTGTATTGTGATATTAATATATATATATATATATATATATTTATATCAAAATACACGTAGAACGAAATAATATATATATCTATATACATAAATATATACGTATATATCACTATATTTATACCTATATATAAATAAAAATATTTTAAAAAATTATATATATATATACGTATATATACACATATGTATATATATACATATATTAATTCTACACATATATTTATGTATTAATTTTACATAATTAGTGTGACGAAGTGCCCTTCGCCACTTGGGCCTGGAGAGGACTGCTTGCCAGCCTCTTGCCATGTGATTATGGTCCCTGGGAGATTGGGCCCTTTTAAAAAACGTATTCGCCCTAACAGAGTGCATGTCACTCATTCTGGCCCTTTAAACACAGTGGGGCCATTCGGTACTTGCCCTGTGTGAGCGGTGATACCCCCAGATAGCTATGCCATGGAACCTATTCATATAATGAAAGACTATGGGAAAGACTTTAGCTCCATGGCAATTGAACTGTGTGAATAGGATCTGCGCGCTATTCGGTAGTTTTGTGCGTTCAGATCCCAGCTATCTGGGGATATGTTACATGTCTGTGTGTTATGTATAAAAAGTAACTTTATGTATTTTAAAGTGTTTTACTGTCTTTGTGTAACCATGTGCTCAATGGAGTCTGCCTCTATCCCTGGATAATTGGATTACTTCCCCCCATTGTCTCCAGGATAGAGGCCTCTGTAAAACCTGTGTGAGCCAGATTTTGCCATGCTGCCAGCCAGGGCCCAAAATATACTTTTACTAACTTTTGAACCCCTGGTCTGATTCATGCCAATTTTTAATATGTTGTTCCCCTTAATGGATTGATTGTGGATATGCATTTTTATGTGAATGTGATGTATGGTTTTAAAGTTACAGAGTATGTGTGGAAACTGTATTTTTACTGTATGTAATAATTATGTTAACTGTTTATCTGAGGGGAGGGGATGTGTGGGTTGAACTGTTACTTGATTGGTTATTTTATGCCTCCCCCTGGGTGTGTCCTGTATGTGCACAACCGTAATAAAAACCAGGCTGGGTGTGCAGCACCTCAGACCACTGCTTGACCCTCAACACGGAGCCTTGTCTCGTTCTTGGGGGGATTCACTGTATGCTGCTGGAGATTGATTGCTAGGAGTGTAAGCTGATGTCTGCTTTTCCTGTTCGTCTGCTAGCAGCTATTCGTGAGGTTCCAGTTTGGAGTGCTATTTTGTATCCAGTTCGGGAGTTTGGTGTTCTGCAGTAGCTGTGCCTGTCTCTCAGAAAGGGGCATATCGCCTAAACGGATTTTAACCCCTTGTCTGCTGAAACGGTCCGTTACAATTAGGTATCCTAATTAATTACAATTAGCCGGACCTGCCTGACAACCCATGCCGAAAGTATAGGGAATTTAATTTGCTAGCACTATATTTAACTCTATAACTTTCCAAGACACCATAAAACCTGTACATGGGGGGTACTGTTTTACTCGGGAGACTTCGCGGAACACAAATATTAGTGTTTCAAAACAGTAAAATGTATTACAACGATGATATCGCCAGTAAAGGTGAAGTTTTTTGCATTTTTCACGCACAAACAGCACTTACACGGACGATATTATTGCTGCAATACTTTTTACTGTTTTGAAACACAAATATTTGTGTTCAGCAAAGTCTCCCGAGTACAACAGTACCCCTCATGTACAGGTTTTATGGTGTTTTCAAAAATTACAGCGTCAAATATAAGGCTTGTGTTTCATTTTTTTCACATTAAAATTTGCCCGATTGCTTACGTTGCCTTTTTGACCCCATGGTAGCCCAAGAATGAAAATTACCCCTATGATGGCATACTATTTGCAATAGTAGACAACCCAAGGTATTGCAAATGGGGTATGTCCAGTCTTTTTTAGTAGCCACTTAGTCACAAACACTGGCCAAAATTGGCGTTTTTTGAATTTTTCACACACAAACAAATACTAACGCTAACTTTGGCCAATGTTTGTGACCAAATGGCTACTAAAAAAGACTGGACATACCCCATTTGCAATACCTTGGGTCGTCTACTAATGCAAATGGTATGCAATTATGGGTGTAAATTTATTTCCTGGGCTACTATACAGTCTCAAAGGCAACATAACCAATCTGGCGAATTTCAATTTCAAATGTAACGTGCTATATTTGATGCTGTAACTTCCCAAAACACCATAAAACCTGTACATAGGGGGTACTGTTTTACACGTGAGACTTTGCTGAATACAAATATGTGTATTTTATTGCAGTAAAAGCAAACAGTATTATGACATTGACAGTTAAAATGCCATGTAGAACTAAAAAAATAAAAAAAATCTTATTTTCTCCCATTTTTTCATATTAAATTATGTTTCATAGCTAAATATTTGATAATAAATGAAAGCCCTGTTTCCCCTGAATAAAATGATATATAATAAGGGGAGGTGCATTTAATATGAAAGAGGTGAATTATGGTTGGAAAGACATATAGCGCAAATGCCAGGTTTTGTTTACATTTTGTTTCGTTCACAACTTGTACATTTGGCTGCGGTCTTAAGGGGTTAAGGAAGGATGGGCCCAATTTATGGGCCATATAAATAAACTACTGGATATAACTTATGTTTAGACTCCCGACAACCTGCTTTTACATCTAAACTTACCGCAACTAACTAAAGATAAGAGAGACTTGCTGATTCAGGCTTTGATGGTGTTACGTTTACCCTCAGTCTAGCTGAGAGCTGGACCGCTTAGTAGTCTGGATTCCTATTGCTGAAGAGGGAAGAAGCTGCTTTCCTTAGTATTCCATACGAGTCCTGAAAATGTAGAATAATCCCACTAGCTATAGTACAGCCCACAAAACGAGCTGCGATTTGAAGGTCAAACAAGAACTGAGGACTGGGATGCCCAGCCTGCTTTTTATTGAGGTTACATGCAAACAGAACACACCCAGGGGGAGGCATAAAATCACCAATCACATATAGGGTGCAATCCACACATCCCCTCCCCTCAGATAAACAGTTAAACCACTTATGCTGAACATATTTTTAGCCAGGTTCTGGCTGGAGGTCCTCGATGTAAACCTCGATGATATCCTCCCAGCTGAAGGGCGCTGGACCTGGGTCTGCCACGCTGCTCTCCTGCTGGGTATCCTCAATGGAATGGAACAGGTGTTTGTAATCCTGCTCCAGTTACCACTCCAGGGATACTAGGTATGCCAAGTCTGGTCCCACTTCGTGGGGATCATCCCAGTCTTGCATACCTTCCTTCCAGTCAAAAATATCCTGGAACCGGGTCTCTGCAGGGCTCACAAAGTCAGATTCTGTGAAAGGCACCCACAGCAAGCCAGGGCCATTAAACTCTTCTCCCTCTGGGTTATCATGCTCCATTGTCCAGGGTGGATACTGAACTGTATACCACCAGAGTGCCTGGTAGGCATCCTCTAGCCATAGCTTCTGCCATACCCGGTGCTCAAGCTCCCTTACCCACTCCTCCCAGGGCTGGTCTCCCAGGAGGGGCATCCGCAGTGCCAGTCGCGTCTGCTGTCGCTGCTCCTCGCTGGGGAGTCCCTCGCCCCGCTGGTGCTGTACATTTCCCAGTGCCTGGTACCAGATGCCTTTCCATATTGCATCTTGGTCATCCAGGTATTCCTCCTCATATGGAACCGCTGTTGGGGTCCACGCTGGTTCCATCCTGCTTTGATAATGGTCGCTGTACTGAGACATGCATTGCCCTTAATTTATAATTCCAGGAAATGGTGTTGTCTTGCACCTGTCCTTCTGGGCTGTGAAAACCATCCTGCCGCTTGCCACCAATTGTTACAGCACCCCAGGCATAAAAGGGATTAAAAGCTGTTTAGGAGATATTCCCCTTCCATATATAAAGGCAGCTACCAAAGACACCAATCCGCCGGACAGTAAGAACCATACAAATACTCCAAACCATACGAATACTCCAAACAGCTGAACAGGAAAAACCATACGAATAGGTTTACACTCCTAAACAGCATAATAGTAAAACCATACGAATAACCCACCCAAGTACGAGACGAGGCTCCTTATTGAGGGTCAGCAGGTGATCTGTTTAATCTGGGCTACCTGCCCCGTATTTATGCAGGTCTTCCACCAGGTGGACACTCCCCTAGGGGACCTGATGGAAAACTGGGACACATATTGGACATTAACCAATCAGGACAGTTTAGCAGTAAACACTCCCACATACACATTGTAATCCCTCCTCTCTATCCTGGAGATAATTGGGAAGTAATTCAATTATCTTGTAGGATTGAGGCAAAGCTCCATTTTACACATAAAAAAACATAAAAATATACAATGTTACAACTACTGCATAAAACCTATACATTCAACATATCAACAGATAGCTTAGATCTGAGCACACATTATTACCGAATGGTGCTCAGATCACATGCATACAGTTCAATCGCCATGGAGCCAAAGTCTTTCACATAGTCTTTCGTTATACGAATGGGCTCCATGGCATAGTTATCTGGGGTAGCTCTGTTCGTCTGTTTAATGTCCCGAACGGTCCGGCGTTCATATGAACGAATGGCATTTGAGAAGGGAGGTTGGCGGCTTCAGTGGTGTTCGTGAAGAAAAGTGTCAGTTTTCAGTTCCACAGTTTTGTAGCTGAACACCACTGGCCATTCGGCAGTTTAAGATGGCCGCTGCACGTGTTCGGCTATATGAACGACGGCCACCCAGCGTTTGGCAATTAAGCTGCAGTTAACCGCTGCTTCTAGGAGGTAAATTGCTGGCACACTCCTTACCCAGGTGGTCCGGTCATTCGTCTGTTTGTTCGGTAAATTCAATTTACCGAACGCCCTGACAGAAAGGCACGAACAAGCCTTTCTGTATGGAGAAATAAAGGTTTTTACAAGGGGGCCATAATCCTGGGGCAGCAGGCGGGCAACCAGGCTTCTCCAGAACCCAGTGGCGAGGATGGTTTCGCCACATCAAGGATATAATTTTTCAATGTAGGGTAATAGCTGCTTGATCCAAGGATAAATCTGACTGCCATTTTGGGGTAAAGAAGGAATGTTGTTCCTTGTTTGTTGCAAAATTGGAAGTGCTTCAAACTGGGATTTTTGCCTTCTTTTGGATCAACAGCAAAAAACAAATGTGAGAAAGGCTGAACTTGATGGACACATGTCTCTTTTCAGCTATGTAACTATGTAACAAACTCAGACAACAAAGACAAATGCTACAACAAACTCTGAGGTAGCACAACAATGCTACAAAGGATACGCCGACAAAAGAGGGTCCCCAGCACCTACCTATGTGCCAGGGGACAAAGTCTAGCTGTCCACACAGAATATGCAAATGTCTATGTGTAGGACCATGCTACATAGGGATTTTCACTGTAACCAAGATTATATCTCCTGTGGCTGTTCGCCTAGACCTCCCTTCCACCTACCGATTACACCCGTTTTACATGACCCAATAAATTCCCTGTTGCTCCACTGACTCCAGTGGTTGTAGATGGCTCTGAAGAATTCAAAGTCCAGGAGATCCTTGATGCCAGACTAGAGTTGAGAGGACACCTGGATGTTCGGATTCGCTGGGTTCGAACTTGACCCAATCTTGACCCCGAACTCGAACCCCATTGAAGTCAATGGGGACCCGAACTTTTGGGTACTAAAATGGCTCTAAAAAAGTCCTGGAAAGGGCTAGAGGGCTGCAAAAGGAAGTAAAATGTATTGCCTAAGTACTAGTATACTTACCCAGTGGAAGAAGAAGAATGTTACACTGTATACAATTGTAAATAAAAAGTATACAAACATAGCCAGGATTCAGCTGTAAGCATTTGCAACACTTACAACAATCAAGTAACACACATTCATATAAAATGTAAGTTACTTGGCCAGTCAATGTCATGACAGGAATGAATAAGTAGATAACTCCCTAATTCCCACGGTATTAAAGAGCTATCTACTAAAAGGCTGAAAGACCTGAATTGGTCTTTCAGCCAAATTTACTTAGAATTAGCAAATTATGCCCCTACTCGCTATACCGTAAGTAGGGGCATGTATATTAAACAGCCTATGGCTGCTCACTGTTAAAAAAAAAAAAAAAAAATCCTATTGTTCTCCCCCCCGGCCCCCACCCCCCGAGCGGTGGGGAGGCCCTAAAGTAAAATAATGGGGTGGGGACCTAATGTCCTCCCACCGGCCTCCAGCCCTGAGCGGTGTCCCCAAACCCCTAGTCACCCCCCCAAAAAAAAATTAACCCCTCCTTACGCCCCACACCCTAAAAATAATGAAGGGGGACGATTAGCTAAGTACCTGTAAAAAAAAAAAAATACAATAAAACTTACCATTTGATGTTTTCTTTCTTCTAAAATCTTATTTTTTCAGCCCCAAAAAAGGCCAAATAAAAATCCATAATAACCGACGCACTTTAAAAAAAAACAAAAAAAAAAAACGAGCGCCCAAAAAAATAATCCATCCTCACCCATGGAGGGCTCCACGCAGACTGAGCTCTGCAGGACAGGGGAAGGCTTATAAAGCCTTGCTCCCTGCAATCTGCAATTAGGCTCAGAGCACTCTGAATGGTGGGTTTAAGCCATCCAATCAGAGTGCTCTGACAGGTAAATGAAGAGACTGACAGGTAAGTCTCTACATTTACCTGTCACAGCACTCTGGTTGGTTGGCTTGAAATCCACCAATCAGAGTGCTCTGTGTCTGTTACAAAATCACTACAGACAAGTTATATGTTGTTCCTTTTTCTCTGTTTTGCTTCGGTACTCTAATTCTCTACCCAACTCACGAACTGAGTACATGAACCCATTCGTTAAACGAACATCGGACCACCGGGTCCCTGGCGTGTGCCGCCACTTAACCCCGGTCACCTTTCTAACAGCCGAACGGCTGACCTTCCTACGAGTGGAGTATGGCCGCCCAGAGAGTTGCGGTCTACGGTTAACCGCAACCTAATTGACGGCCCCAGGGCATTTACGTTCGTGCCCCATCTCCCGATAAGGGAACTACCGAAAAGGTTCATGAACCGGGACCACCTACAGCCTGGCGTGTGGCCTCAATTAGAATGTTGAGTTTTGCGGTTAACCGCAGGTTAAGTACCCCTTCCCGGCGGTCTATGTTCGCCTCCCGAACCACTGAGACATCCAGTAACAGAGCAGGGATTCATGCCAACCTCTAGCCGTTCCACAAGCTTGCGGTCGAGGTCCTGCTGCCCATTGACTCACTTAAAAACATGACCGCCATCTCAAGCTCGGGACCAAAGACAGGAATGGACTTTATAACACGGAAACTGAGCGTACAATTCGTGGGTTCTGGGTGCTCTTCGGAGAACTATTTCGCCCAGACCGGGGCCATATAATGAATGGTGGAATGCACAAATTATGTATAAAACTGTTGAAGTTATATATTTTTTTTAAATTCTTTATTTTGTAATGACAGAAAGTGTAAAGGTAAGTAATAACATGGCTTGTGCAAAAGCCTTCATAAGGCTGCATAGTTGCAGCATACAAATTCTTATCGTTTATATTCAGAGTGAAGAACAGTTAGTGAGTTTGTCATTCCCGTTCCGGTTGTGGAGGGTACTTTTGTTCTGTTGCTTTCCGTCACATGTTTCCATTGTCAGGGAAAGAGTGCGGGAGGAGGTCTGGGGTGGTTGGTTGGTTGGGTTGTGGATATGGTGGGTTTGCTGGGTGTGTCATGGTTGTGTTGGTGGGTTGGGATTGTCGGTGTGGTGTTGGTGAGTGGCGTGGTTGGTGTACAGGTGGGTCTTGTCTGGTGGTTGTCTCTGCGTGGGTCGTGAGGGGGGAGGTCTGGGGGGTAGGGGGAGGTAGAATGGAGGGGAGGGAAGGAGAGGAAAAGGGAGAAAGAAAAGGGGGGAATAAGAAAGAGAGAGAGGAGGCGAAAGAAAAAAAAAGGGGTGGGTGGGGGGAGTACGAAGCTAGGTCTGTCGGGCCGTGGGGGTTAAGCCCCTTGGGGTCTATGGTGCTATTGCAGGTCTTATCAGCCATGGGTCCCAGATTTTGTGGAAGGATTTAGTTATATCATGAATTAGGGCGGACAGTTTGTCCATTTCAATGGCATCTTCTATTTTCCATAGTACTTCTGGAGCTGAGGGGGTAGCGTTACTGCCCCAATGTCTGGCTATGGTTCTGCATGTGGCCAGTGCGACCCTGGCTGCAAGTTTATTTTGGGCCCTGGTTAGGGATTCATGTGGTTTAGAAAGGAGCCAGATCCATGGGTCTAGTGGGGGGTTGCTATGTAGCGTCCTATTGACTGTTTGTGCCATTTCGTGCCATAGTTTGTGGACATTCCCACCATAGGTGGAGGTACGTCCCCTGTCCTCCGCAGCCCTTCCAGCATCTGTCAGAGATTGCGAGGCACATTTGTTTAAGCCGTAGGGGGGTGATGTATCAGCGGAACATGGCTTTGTAGGCCTGTTCCTTGTGTGTAACGCAGATAGAGAGTGATGCCGTGGCTTCCCAAATGTCTTTCCAGTCTGAGGTGTCCTCGGGGGGCCCTATGTCCCTTTCCCAGGCTGCTGTGTATGAGAGGGCCTCGGCGGAGTTGGTGTGGTGTAGGATGCTATAAATTGTGGATATTTGTCCCTTTTGTATTGGGGTTTGCATGCACATTTTTTCGAATGTGGTGGGTGTTGTGGTGGCTGTTTTGTGGTTAGCTGGTTGGGTTAGGAAGCTTCTAATTAGCAGGAAGTGAAATTGGTCGAATGTTGTGAGTGGGGTGTCGTTCGGGAGTTCCGTGAATGGGATAAGGTGTTGTCCTCTGAAGAAGTGACAGAACCTGACTAGGTTGTTGTCTTCGAACCTTCTGAAGTGTTTGAAGGTCATGCCTGCTTCGAATTGGGTGTTGCGCAGGATCGGTTAAAGTGGGGATGGGGAGTTGATAATGTCGTGTTTGCGAGTGATCCGGTCCCATAGTTGAAAAGAATATGTCAGTGCCGGGGTCGTGGGGTGTGTGTGTGGTCTGTCTTGTTTAGGGAGCCATAAGTGTAGGGATGAAAAGTCACGACCAAATAAGTCGTGTTCCAGGTCTACCCATAGTTTGAGCCCTGCTGGGGCGTGGAGGTTTTGGATTTGGGCCAGCTGGGCTTCCTGGTTGTAATCCCAGAAGTTGGGGAGGCCTAGTCCCCCCATCTTGTGTGGGACATACATTGGCATGCTCTTGATTCTAGCTTTTTTCCCGGCCCAGATGAATTTGTCGATTCAAGTCTGTAGTGACTTAAAGTCTGGTTTGGATATGGGGATGGGCAGAGCCTGAAAAAGGTAGAGGAAACGCGGGAACAGATTCATTTTTATTGATGCTAGTCGACCCAGCCATGAAATGGTTAGGTGTTGCCAGGCTTCTAGGTCCTGGGTTGCTTTATTTAAGAGTGGGAGATAGTTGAGTTGGTAGGTTAGGTGTAGATCTGCCGGTAGGCGCGTGCCGAGGTATTGTATGCTTTGTGGTTCGTATCGGAATGGGTATTCTAGTTGGAGCTTGCCCAACATGTCATCGGGGGTATGGATTGGGAGGGCATCTGTTTTGTTTAAGTTCAATTTGTAGCCTGATACTTTCGCATAGTCGTTTAGGAGGGGGGAGGGAGAGTGTGGGTTCTGTCAGAGTCAGTAGGAGGTCGTCCGAGTAGGCTGCTATCTTGTATTCCTCGTTGCGGATTTTGATGCCAGTGATGGCCTTGGTCTGTCTTTTTAGTTGAAGGAGGGGTTCTAGTGACAGGGCGAAAAGGAGGGGGGATAGGGGGCAGCCTTGAGGGGGGTTGGGCATTCAGGATTAGAAGGTTCGCTGTAGGTTAGGAGTACAGTCCTCTGATCGTGTCCACGAAGGCCTCTGGGAAGCCAAGTTTGTCAAGGGTTGCGAATAGGTAGGGCCAGAGTATGCGGTCAAATGCTTTTTCAGCATCTAGGGAGAGAAGAAGCGTGGGGTGTCGTCTCTGGTTAGCTATCCATATGAGGTTGAATGTTCTCCGTGTGTTGTCGCTAGCCTGCCGGTGTGGGATGAAGCCTACTTGGTCTGGGTGAATCAGTTTGGGGAGAAATGGGTGTATAGCCGGTTTGCCAGTAATTTTGTAAAGAGTTTGATGTCTGTGTTTAGAAGTGAAATTGGTCTGTAGTGGCCTGGATCAAGGTGCTTTTTGTCCGGTTTTGGGAGTAGGCAGATGTTGGCTCTCAGCATGTCTGGGTGTGGGGGGGTTCCGTCCATTAGTGAGGTGAATAGTGAAAGGAGGTGCGGTAGGAGTGTCGTTGGGTATGTTTTGTAATAAAGCCCGGGGAAGCCATCGGGGCCTTGGCATTTATTGGGCTTGAGGGATTTCAGTGCCTGCGCGATTTCTTCGGTGGTTATGGGAGTAGTAAGGGTCCTTCGGCTCTCATCTGGTAGCAATGGCATGGGAATGCGTTCCAGGAATGTTGCTATCTGTACCCTTGTATTGTTGGGGTCTTGTCGTGAGTCTGGGTCGTGGTTATAGAGTGAGGCATAGTAGTCTTGGAAGACAGTCGCTATTCGGTGTGGGAGTGTGCGTAGCTGACCGTCTGGTGTTTGTATTTGAGCGATGTGTCTGGATCGTTGGCTTTGGCATAGCCTGCGGGCCAACAGTGTGTCTGCTTTGTTCGATTTTTCGTAGAATGTTTGTCTCGTCCATTGGAGCGCCTTTTTAGCGTCTTGTACCATACATTTCTGGATTTCTTGTCTGTGTGTTTGTAGTTGGGTCATGAGGGCGGGGCTGGGATCCATTTTGTGTTGGAGTTCTGCGGTTCTGAGTGCGGTTAGGTGTGTCTCAAGTTGTTTTAGTTGTTGTTTTTTATGAGGCGTGGCCGCTGTTATTAGTTTGCCCCTTATGACTGCCTTGTGGGCTGCCCAGAGGGTGCCTACGGAGGAGACCGAGTGTTTGTTAAGTTCGAAGTAATCAGTTATGTCTTTTCCGAGGGCTTCTTTGATGGTCGTGTTGTGGAGGAGTGGGGTTGAGTCTCAAGGACCATGTTTTAGTGGCGTGCGGTATAGTAAATTGGAGGGTAATGTCGGCATGGTTCGACCATGTGATCGAGCCTATGGTTGCCTTTGTGATGTGTGAGGAGTGGGGGTGTGAATAGAAAGTAAAGTCTGAGGTGGAAGGGTGGAGTATTCTCCAAGTGTCGACTAGTTGCGTGTGTGTTGTAAATGTTTGCAGCATCTTGTCCGTCCGGGTGGACCTTTGGGTTCTTGCGTTTGGTGTGTTTGGTCTCCTTCTGTCTGTATCGGGAGACATGGTTGCGCTGTAATCCCCCCCACGATCATGTGGTGTGATGGGAAGAGGCGGAGATGGGCCTGTAGGGCTTCCCAGAAGTTACTGTCAGGGACGGTGGGGGCATATATTGAGGTAAAGGCATATCTGTGGGGTCCGATGTGACCTGCTAGTTTGATATACCTGCCCTGTGGGTCGGTTGTGGTGTGCGTGAATGTTATGGGGCAGGTTTTGCGGACCATCACGGCTACGCTATTTTTCATCCCTGTTGGGGAGTTTGCTAGGTGCATTCTCGATATTGTCTGTTTAAGAGGGGGAATGCTCTGGATTGTTCGTAGTGGGTTTCCTGAAGTAGGATAACGTCGGCTGCGGTGCGGTTGGCCCACCGAAGCAGGCGGTGTCTTTTGTTTGGGTTGTTGAGGCCTTTGCAGTTTATCGAAAGGCATGTGAGGCGTGTGGATTTGTGTACTGATATGTCCCTGGGTCCCGGGGGGGGCTCCTGTATAGGGTGCTGTGACATGAGGCGGGGTGTTGGGTGGGCGGAGGGTGGTAAAGAGGAGAAGGAGGAGGGCGGGAGTGGAGAAGATAAGAAAGAGTGAGGAGAAGAGAAAAGAGAAAAAAAAAAAAGGGGGGAAGTGGTGTAGGGGCGGTGGACTGGGGTATGGAGTGGGTGTCTGTAGGTTGTGCGTGTGTAGTGGTGTCTGGGGGAGTGAGTAGTTGGGGAGGTCAGTCATGTGTGTGGCCTGGTCTTATGTCAGTGTTGCCAGGTCGTTCTGGGCGTGGCTTGTAGGTGGTCATGTCTGTGTCGGTCCTACTCAGGTGTTGGACCGTTGAAAGGGGTCGGTGGGGTAGGGGTCGTCCGTGGGTGGCAGGGTCTCCCTCTTCCCTGTTTCCTAACCTGTCAGTTGTTGCACGAGGTGGTCATTTGTAAGTTGAGAACAAGTAGTGTACGTCTGTTGGGGGTGTCTCGGTGTCCCTTTGTTTGGTGCTGTCCGTGATGTCTTAAGTCCGTCGCCCCGTCTGTTGCGGTGTGTTCCTTTTGGAGCAGGAGTTAGAAAACAGTCATAAAACAGTTTGATAATATACATAGAACGTTTGTAAACCACATGTAAAACCATATATAAAACATATATACATTGACATTTCCATCCTGAGGTGTGAGGTATATCTGACCCACCTATGATCTAGTGTGTTATGGAGGGGGTTGGGGTGCTGCGATTTTCCCTGGTTGGGGTGCTCGTGGGTGCCCCAAGGTGGTGGTGGCCTTGTAACACGTTCAGTGCGTGTTGTGGTCGTCCCTCCTTGTGGTGGTGTGGGTTTGAGTCACTGACTGGTGGTTTCCTCTCCGGGGGTCAGTTGGGGCGCATCGTGGGCCCTGAGTTTGCCAGGCATGGCCAGGAGTCTGGGGGAGTGAGGGTTGTGTCGGGTTATTGATGTGCTCTTCTGTTTGGCGTCCCCGGGGTTGTTTTCCAGCCCTTATACGTGGTCATTGCTCGTGTCATTGACCTTAAGGGTAGGGCCTGCTGATGGCTTGTCCTTTTGGGGGCGTCCCTTAGTCTTAATGTAGCCGGAACATGTAGCCTTTCTAAACCCAGTGCAGCTGTGTCACACCCGCGGGGACCCGTCCCTACACCTGTTTGCGGTCTTTTGTGTGGTGTGGGTCGTTCGGGTGGGTGTCCCTGTGGGGTGTATGTTGTTTGTGATGGGTGGGTGCGTGGTGGTTCCCTTGCATTTAGTGTAAGTCTCTGGTTTGGGGTCCACCACCTATATTGCTCTAACTGAGGGAGGGGGGGCATGAGGATGTTCTGGCGTGATGTTGTAGGGGACACCCCTATAATGGGACCTGTATCCTTCTGCTTCCGTGCCCCCCATGCCCACAGGCAGTATCGGAGAGTGTAATACACATGCTTATGAAGGACAGGCAATACAATACCAATCAGCAGAGAAGCGTACCTGGTAATGTTAAGCCTAAGGGTCAGAGTCCATAGTTCTTTATTTCTGTTGCAGCGTGGGGGCCTCTTTGGAGTGACGGTGAGAATCCTTTTGTGGCTGTGGAGGATGCCCGGTTAGGCCCTGTGAGGTGGGTCTCAGTCGGGTGGGTGTCTCTGACTTGCGTTCTTCTTGTTGGTTGTTCCCTGGTGGAGGAGTCATGTGGGCCGGTGTCCGGTGTGCTTTCGTAGGGGTGTAGGTTTGTCCGAGCCCGGCGGGTTTAACCCCGGTGTAGGAGGTGACTTGATAGCGTTGGTGAGATAATGTCTGTCATCAGGTGAGATACGATTTTATGTCCATGGGCTTGTTCAGGTATGGAAGTCTTTCGGTTGTGGATGTGTTAGTCCCGATCGTCGGGCCTTGCAGGGGCCCTCTTGCGTCGCGTTCGGCGGAAGGGAATCAGAGAGTCTCTCTCTTTGTGGACGCGGCCTGCTTCCCAGATTCGCGGAGGTTGTCTGCTGGGCCGGTAGTAAAGTAAGGCCCAATGATTCTACGAATGGCGACATCTGACTATAAGTTTGAAGTCTGGTTGTCTCTTCTGACTATAAGTTTGAAGGGGTGACCCCACATATAAAGTAACCCATGATGGTTGAGCGTGAGGGTTAGTTGTTTAAGGTCCCTTCTCTTCTTCAGAGTAGTTGGAGCCAGGTCCTGGAAGAAGGCTAGGCGGGTTCCTTGGTGAGTCGAGGGGGTTTGCTCTAGTGAGGTTGAGGATCCTTTCCTTGATTTTGAAATAATGCATGCGGACTATGACGTCTCCGGGCGACTCTGGGCTCATGGCCGGCGGCCGGAGCGCTCTGTGGGCCCGGTCCATGTGGAGGTCTTGTACTGAGGCTTCAGGTAGGATAGTCTGGAATAGGCCCGTGAGTGTGGTGTGTAGGCTATCAGGCATGACGGTTTCGGGTAGGCCTCTAATCCTTAGATTGTTACGCCAAGACCTATTCAGCCCTTCCTCCATCGCTTCGATTTTCGCGTGGAGATAGGTGATGTCTTGTAGGTGAGCTTGGGATTTAGATTTTAGGTCCGTGATGCACGTGTCGGCGTGGTCTACCCCGTGTGTCAGGGTTTCAATGTCCTCTCGGAGGCCTGTGAGCCGTTTGTCAAGCTCCGATGCCACATGAGTTTTTATTTCTGCAGTGGCTTAATTTGCCGCATGTATCGCAGGGTTAATGGGGCATCCGGGGCTGTGGTGTGCACAGGCTCTGCAGTGTCTGACCCTGTCTCTTCAGTGCTTTGGCGGGAAGATGTCCGGCCTGGGTCTTGCTGCGGGCGGAACATCGAGGCAGCACATTGCCGAGTGTGTGCTGTGCGGTCAGCAGGTACCGCTCTGTGTTCTCTCGGGTCGTTTAGGTGCTCGTGAGTGCGGGTGTTGGCGGATTGGATTTGTTGGGAAGAGGGAGTTACAGGTTTATGCTGCCATCTTCCTCAACGGTCAGGCCACGCCCCCGAAGTTATGTATTTTTAACCATTTTTTTTATGTGGTAAGAAAACGTGGTATTTTGGGCGCTTGGAGATAATTGCATTGCCCCAACCGTTGTATTCATTATCTCCAAGCTGGGCGGTGACAAATTCAAAGGATACAATGTATTCTTATTGGTCAACCACTTGTATTATCCCTGTATCCCATCAGGTCCAGCTAGCCTGGGGGTTACTGTAACAGTGTCATTATACACAGCGTGGGAAATTTCTTTGGAATTTTCCCACGCTGTTTAATTTGACTCATAACACTCTGATTGGTAACTTTTTCTTTGGTTTTTACTATATGTATTGGGGCTGATTTTTACTGTGGTCGCTGCTGCCGCCCAGGAGTGATTGGAGTGAGCGCAGGACTTATCTTTTGTATTAATAGTCTTAAAATGTTTGTAATAGTGCAATTGTATTTGCTAACTATATGTATATCGATGTTAAGATATACACTGATCAGTCACAATATTACAATCACCGATAGGGGGAGCGAATAACATTGATTATATCAATACAATGGCACCAACCGAGGGGTGGGATATATTAGTGAGGAAATGAGCAGTCAGTTCTTGAATATCATGTGTTGGAAGCAAGAAAATGGGCAAGCAAAAAGATCTGAGTGACTTTGACAAAGGTCAAATAGTGATGGCTAGACAACTGGGTCAGAAAAAGAGTTGTTCCCTGGTATGCAGTGGTTAGTACCTACCAGAAGTGGTGCAAGGAAGAACAACTGATGAAATGGCATGAGAGTTATGAGTGCCCAAAGAGTATTGATGCACATGAGGAGCAAAGCCTAGCCCATCTGATTATACCCATGATAGAAAGGTGTCAGAACACACAGTGCATCAAGTAACCACAGACTGATCAGAGTGCACATGATGGCCAATGTCCAAACACCTTTAATGGTTACGTGAGTACCGGAACTAGCTCATGGAAACAGGTTGCCTGGTCTGAGGAATCATGTTTTCTTTCAGATCAGGTGGATGGCAGGATGTGTGTACATTGCTTACCGGGTGAAGAGATAGCAGAAGGATACACAATGGGAAGAAGGCAAGCCTACAGAGGATAGCATGTTCTGTTAGGAAACCTTGAGTCTGTGGGAGTCCAGTAGAACAGTGTGAAAGACTTTGGCTCCATGGCGATTTAACTGTGTGTATTTCATCTGAGCGCCATTCGGTAATAATGTGCGCTCAGATCCAGGCTATCTGGGGATACGTTATATGTACTGAATATATTTGGTAGTTTTACAGTTATTGAATTTTATGTATTTTTATTGTAACATGTAAAATGGTGTTTTGCCTCTATCCATGGAGATAATTAGATTTCTTCCCAATTATCTCCAGGATAGAGAGGAGTTGTTTGCTTGTACAAACGGGAGTGTTTATGCCTGAGCCACTGTGATTGGCTACTGTACCATACTTGTCCCAGTCTTCCATCTGGTCCCCTAGGGGAGTGTTCACCAGGTGGGAGACCTGCATAAATAACGGGCAGGTAACCTCCATAAATCAGATTCCTGTTTTACCCTCAAGACGGAGCTTGGTCTCGTGGGGATTGCTACTTTGGATTATTCTTTTGCCTGTTCCAGGAGAGAAGGATTTCGTCTGATTCTCTATTTGGGAAATTGGAGTATTCGTGAGTTGCTGGTCCTGTATCAAGGAGAGAAGGATTTCATGCATTTTTCCAGTTCGGTGAATTGAAGCGTTCGTGAGTTGCTGTTCCCATATCAAGGTGAATCCCTCATTCAGTATTAACCCTTGATACCCGGGTTATACCATAACAACTGGTGGCAAGCGACGGGATGGTTCTCATCACCCAGAAGAGCAACTACACATCCGGACCTAATGGAAGTACCGTATGAAAGGCTGAAAAGAGCTACCCTTAAAGACCTGCTAGAAAAACGGGGCCGACAAGCCAGTAACCTCAGGAAGAGGGAGATTATTGCAATACTGACCGAGATGGACTGAGTACCAGGGACCGAAAGAACCAATGGGCCCAGCAATTCCGAAATTCCGAAGTGGTGAAGTTCCGAAGTGCCGAAGTTCCGACGTGCTGAAGTTGCCGAAAATCCGAAGTGTCGAAGTGCCAAATTGCAGAAGTCCCGAATTTCAGAATGCCGAACCAAATTTTTTTCCCATGCACATGCCTAATCTCTGGGTTGTGCAAAGAAGACAGGGATCGAAGGAGTCTTCATGTTGTCTGATAAACATGAGTTGGTTCATCCCAGTGGATGTGAAACCTGACCGCCTAATCTGTGGTCACCTGCAGTAGGGTGTAGCCGATACAGCACTTCCTTATCAATCCATGTATAGTGAAGTATAAAACCAAGAAGTCTAGGTATGCCACGTACAGGGTCGCGGTAATGCCATGGAGAGCCGTGCGAATATTCCCAAGGCATGGAATCGTCTACGAGTCCTCTGAGCGAATTGTCTTCTACAAGGCTGGAGGCTCCAGTCGGTTCTCGGATGAACGTGGGTGTTGACGAGTTTTCAGTTCCCTGGAGTGATCTGAATGAGGTTCTCCCGGAAGAGAGTGTCTTGTCTTCCCCACCTGTATTCATTACTTCTTCAGTTTATCGAGGCTCTCCAGGCTCCGAGCTACTGGATCGGGAAAAGGAGCCGATGTTCGGACGTGTCCCCGGAAACCTGGATAGGGTCACCGAGAGGGAAGGAAGAAGACCATCCTGACGTGTCTTTAGGTCCCTGAACATGATTGACTACGTGAAAGTGGTCTTCCCCAGGACTGAATGCCTTTCAACTAGATGCGGTGAAATCCCCTGTGGATGTAGCAGGAGGTAGATTGATGGTACCTAATGTACCTGTGCGTTCCGTGTTCTCCATCTGCTTATCTGGAGCGCCATTGGTTGACTCTCACTCTATATGGGCAAAAGAGTTAGTGGTAGCAGGTATTGGGTCAGATGTCCCAAAGTGGTCGGCTACCGGCTCTTCCGCCAACCGGTCCCAAATAATCCCTTGTAAAGCTAAGGGTCCTCATGAAAGCAGCGGGAGCCTTGCGTGTGTAATAAGCTCCCTTTGGAAGTGTTGTGCCTTGTGCCTAGGGTTCTGACTATCTTGGCGTCCAGTTCCGCCAAGATAGTCGGAACCCAAAGCTGCGGTGACCGAAGACTACAGGATAGCTGGCAGAGGGGAGACGGCCACTCTCCTTTCCTTCTACCTGCTCGACCCTCAGCTCGACCAGCTCGACCCTCAATCATCCTACCCCCCTCCTCCCCCGGGACTGATGGGGGATATCCCGGTCCTCACCGCGAGCCCAGAACAAGCCTCTGCATAGCGTGTGGGCAAATGGGCCAGCGACACGTGGCACACAGAAAATGGCGGCAGAGCATTCACAGCGACAGCAGACCCAGCCTGCAACCCCTAAGCAGCGCTCCGACCGTGGCACAGCCCTTATGCAGCGCCTGGACGACTTATTCAAAGACTTCTGGGAAAAGCTTCAGAAATGCGCACAGTGCGCCAAGTCAAAGCGACGAGACCCTATGAGACCAAAGAGAGGAGCCACGGGCAGCCAGATGAGAGGGGGACTCCCTCGGGCACAGCACCGGATCACTCCATGACACTCAAACCCTCTTGCCCACCCGGGCTGAAGGCCAAGAGGGTCCCGACCCGAAGGCGTCGGCCACATAGTAAGAAGCTCAAGCGACGCAAGCAGCAAACTACCTACAGGCCTCCCGCCACCCCCATGAGGGGAAGACACTCGGGCAACGTATGTCACCAAGTATCTGGCCAGAATATGCAGGTCCACTCACCAGCCTGGAGCTGGAGGGTACCCCTACTACTGCCCAAGCGGCAGCACCTCCCCGGGACCAGCCGGAGTGTCTCAGCCACTTCCCCACAGCAGGAATAGGATGAATGGTGACTCAACACAGACTCTCCTATGACCCGCATACTCTACCCACCGGGTCCATGTGCCAGTGCCGCTGTCAGGGACCACTGCATACCCTGTGTTACTGCAGATACTCCCTCCAGACACTCTGTATTACTGCAGAGACTCCCCCCCCAGACACTGACACAGAGCAGAATAGGGACTATACCCCTACATAGGGTCACTTGGCAGATATGGATTGACACCTATCCTAAGGATCCCTGATACACACTGACACAGAGCAAAATAGGGACTGCTCCCCCTACATAGGGTCACTTGGCAGATATGGATTGAACCTGTCCCCAGGGACCCCGATACACACTGGGGGACACACCTACTGTCCTGTCCCCACCCCTGCATGGTGTGTGGGGGCCATAAATCACAATGGGGGACCTACTGTCCTCCCCCCGTCCCCACCCCTGCGCGGTGGGGGGGGCATAAAAATTATGAGGGGGGACCTACTGTCCTCCCCCCCAGCCCCCACCCCTGCGCGATGGGTGGGGGCCATAAAAATAATGAGGGGGGTTTCTACTGTCCTCACCCCCCTGGCCCCCACCCCTGAGTGGTGAGTGGGGGCCCTAAATAAAAATCCCCCCCAATCAAAGGTGACTAGGGGTCCCCAAGCCCCTAGTCACCCACCCCCCCCCCACCCCAAAATAAGTTACCCCCTACCTACCACCCTCACCCTAAAAAATAGTGAGGGGGGAATAAAATAACTAACCTGTAAAGAAAAATTCAACTTACCATTTGACGTCTTCTTTTTTCTAAAATCTTCTTTTTTGAGCCCCAAAAAAGGGCAAATAAAAACCCATAAGAACCGACGCAATAAAAAAAATAAAAAAAAAATGAGAGCAAAAAAATAATAATCCATCTTCACCCATGGAGGGCTCTGCGCGGACTGAGCTCTGCAGGGCGGGGAAGGCTTATAAAGCCTTGCCACGCCCTGAAATTAGGCTAAGAACACTCTGATTGGCTGGTTTAAGCCAATCAGAGTGCTCTTTGTCATTTTACACAGCGTGGGAAAATTCCAAAGAACTTTCTCACGCTGTGTAAAATGACACAGAACACTCTGATTGGTTAGATTCCCAGCCCACCAATCAGAATGCTCTTTGTCATTTTACACAGCGTGGGAAAATTCCAAAGAACTTTCCCACGCTGTGTAAAATGACACAGAACACTCTGATTGGTTAGATTCCAAGCCCACGAATCAGAGTGCTCTTTGTCATTTTACACAGCGTGGAAAAATTCCAAAGAAGTTTCCCAAGCTGTGTAAAATGACACAGAGCACTGTGATTTGTGGGCTTGGAATCTAACCAATCAGAGTGCTCTGTGTCATTTTACACAGCGTGGGAAAGTTCTTTGGAATTTTCCCACGCTGTGTAAAATGACAAAGAGCACTCTGATTGGCTTAAACCAGCCAATCAGAGTGTTATTAGCCTAATTGCAGGGCGTGGCAAGGCTTTATAAGCCTTCCCCCGCCCTGCAGAGCTCAGTCTGCGCGGAGCCCTCCATGGGTGAAGATGGATAATTTTTTTTTGGCGCTCGTTTTTTTTTTTTTTTTTTTTAATTGCGTCGGTTCTTATGGCTTTTTATTTGGCCTTTTTTGGGGCTGAAAAAAGAAGATTTTAGAAAAAAGAAGACGTCAAATGGTAAGTTGAATTTTTCTTTATAGGTTAGTTATTTTATTCCCCCTTTACTATTTTTAGGGTGAGGGGGGTGGGTAGGTGGTAACTTTTTTTGAGGTGGGGGGTGGGTGACTAGGGGCTTGGGGACCCCTAGTCACCTTTGATTGGGGGGGAATTTTTATTTAGGGCCCCCACCCACCACTCAGGGGTGGGGGCTGGGGGGGGGACAGTAGGTCCTCCCCCATTGTGATTTATGGCCCCCACCCACCGCGCAGGGGTGGGGGCGGGAGGAGGACAGTAGGTCCTCCCCCATTGTGATTTATGGCCCCCACCCACCGCGCAGGGGTGGGGGCCGGGGGGGAGTATAGTAGGTCCCCCCTCTCATTATTTTTATGGCCCCCACCCACTGCACAGGGTTGGGGGCGGGTGGAGGACAGTAGGTCCTCCCCCCATTGTGATTTATGGCCCCCACCCATCGCGCAGGGGTTGGGGCCGGGGGGAGGACAGTAGGTCCCCCTCTCATTATTTTTATGGCCCCCACCCACCGCACATGGGTGGGGGCAGGTGGAGGACAGTAGGTCCTCCCCCATTGTGTTTTATGGCCCCCACCCACCACGCCGGGGTGGGGGCCGGGGGGAGGACAGTAGGTCCCCCCTCATTATTTTTATGGCCCCCACCCACCACGCAGGGGTGGGGGTGGGGGGAGGACAGTAGGTCCCCACCAGTGTGTATCAGGGTCCCTGAGGACAGGTGTCAATCCATATCTGCCAAGTGACCCTATGTAGGGGGAACAGTCCCTATCCTGCTCTGTGTCAGTGTGTATCAAGGTTAGGTTTCAATCCATATTTGCCAAGTGACCCTATGTAGGGGGAACAGTCCCTATTCTGCTCTGTGTCAGTGTGTATCAGGGATCCTTAGGATAGGTGTCAATCCATATCTGCCAAGTGACCCTATGTAGGGGAACAGTCCCTATTCCGCTCTGTGTCAGTGTGTATCAGGGTCTCTGAGGACAGGTGTCAATCCATATGTCAAGGTGTCAATATGTCATATGTCAGATGTCAATCCATATCCATTGTGATTTAGGAATGTTAGGTGATTTATGCCCTTTATGGATTAAAACCAGTCTCTGCATCAACTGTGTAATTTTCCATGGGAGTTTTGCCATGGATCCCATTCCGGCATGCCACAGTCCCCTTGAAACAACTTTTCCATCACTATTGTGGCCAGAAAGAGTCCCTGTGGGTTTTAAAATTTGCCTGCCCATTGAAGTCTATGGCGGTTCGCCCTGTTCGCCCGTTCGCGAACCGAAAATGTTGTGTTCGCGACATCACTAATTACAGGTGAAATCAAAATGTGTCAGTGATTGAAAATGTGGAAGGGTTAATGGGGATATACTTTGTTGTCTGGCACTGAGTAAGAAAATATAGCAGGTAACATGCTATGGGAGAGAGAAACAAGTTGAGTTTAGTTGTGTCAGTATATGGATGCATAAGTGTTAATAAAAATTGCTTAGACCTTGACACTGTGTGAGTAATTATAAGGGAAGTTATGTAATTGTATGCTAACTAGGTGCAATCATGTAAGATATAAAACTGTTGCTGGTTTGTGATCTACGAATTGTGGGGCTTTTTAATAGAGTAGGAGGGAGAGCCAGCCCTGTGAGTCTTATGTAATAAGATAATGCTTGTGTCCTAGTAGTTAATGGTAATGATGACTTGGGTCTGTCGTGGGTGCTTTCTGTTAACTTACACGCAATAACACCTGAGTGTTCGGGGGGAGGCCGGTTGAGTCAATGTCCGCATATCCGGACAACTCTGAGGCGGTGTGTAGGCATATGGTGACAACAGTGTAACCTTTAAACAATAAAATTAAGCCGAGCTAAGTAGTACTTTAAAATAATATCATAATTAACAAACAAATGGGACTGGTTGAGGTGTCAGTCCGTCCCTGCGAGGCTGCAGGGGTTCCCTCCGTGTACATTTTGAGCAATGGGGCGTCCGTCCACTCTTCAGGCGGAATCTGCACCGGTGCGAGGGGTAAAGGGTATAATCTTGTTCACGTCCCAGGTGCGGTTCAGCCCAGCAGTGCCGACTGGAGGTGAGGTCAGGCCTAAGTCCCTTTGGAAGGCTGAGGAGTCCTCTGCGGAAAGAAGCTGGTAAGTGCGGCTGTCTCTGGTAGCTGTGAGGGTTCGAGACTGACCCCATTTATAGGGGATGTTCGCCATTCGTAGGACCCTCGTGACTGGTTGAAAGGCTCGTCTCCAGTCTAAGGTAGATCGGCATAGGTCTTGCATAAACTGGAGCTGCATTGTTTCGACTTATAGTGGTGTTTTGTTTTTCACAGGTTCTTGGGTTGCTAGTTGGTCCCGCAGTGCGAGGAAGCATACCAGGACGTCTCGGGGAGCCCCAGCCGGAGCCCTGCTAGATTTTGCGAGGCAGAAGCAGCCATTGATTTGAATGCCCCTTGAAGAGCATTGGACAGCAAAGTAGACAGGAGTCGCCTAATTAAATGTGGCAGTTCTTGGTTACTGATTGTTTCAGTTATGATTCTTATTTTGAGGTTTTTGCGTCTCCATGCATCATCCAAGGTATCTATTCTGATCTGCATGGTTTTGTTTGTTGCCAGGAGTTGTTGCATCTGCTCTTTGGTGCTTGTCTGCTGTTGTGTGATGGAGTGGATGCTGTCCTCTGTAGCCTGAACTCTGGCAGTGACTACTGTGATATCTTCACTTATGATGTTTAAGTCAGCATTGAAAAAGGCACGGATGTTGTGCATTAGTGCCTTGATGTCTCCCCTTGTAGCTGGGACTGTCAGATCTTCCCCCTGATGTGTGGAGATTAGAGTCTCCGTGTGGGGTATTTCACCTGGGCCGAGGCTGCAGGAGGACCCTGATATCGCGTGAGTCTTCCCCTGCGATGGTCCGGAGCTTTTATGCTCTCTTCCCCATACTGCTGCCTACTGCCGGTCGCTGGCTCTGATATTTGCGGGGTAGTACGCCGGTGATATCGGGCTTATGGTGCTGTGTGTAGCCAGAGCCCAGCCGACATGCGTCCGCTCCGGTCAGTATCCAAGCCACGCCCCCGTTATTAAACTATTTTAAACTTTTTCTAAACTTTATTTTTCAGCTCATGGAGACTGTCTGACAGAGACCAGCTATTCTGGGCATTTGAATCAAATGAGCCAAGTTAGACTTGAACCATATCAAGGAGACGTAAGCATTCTGCTTACATCTCTTCATACCACCAAAGCCTTATATATAGGGCAGTGTTTCCTGCTCTAGACTTGTGAGTATAATCTTATTTATTTTATACCATTGCTTATCACATTGAGAGTGCTATTGGTGCCCTTTTATTTAATTCTATCTTTTGGAAGCTTGGAAGCATTGAATAACTAGACTGCAAAGATGGACGCACTTTTCCTGCATATCCCATAAGTGGGGATTATACCGCTTTATGCCATCTATACTAAAGCTGGTCATAGCTCTTTTAATTGTGAGTGTATTACCGTCTTTTTAAATATATCACACAAAACACTGGCAAAAGGTAATATGGAAGGTCTTCCCCATGTACACTGTCTATTCATGAAGGATGCTCATTCCCATAGGTCTGAAGGGGGGGGGGGGGGGTATGTCACATTGTGTCTAGAATGGTAGGGAAGGTCATAGTCTATCCACTCACCTCTTCCTAATTAATTAATTAGCAGCAGGTAAGGATTGTTCAATGTTTAGTTAGTGCTCTAAAAGAGCTAGGATTTAGTTTGTAGTATTTTTGAGTCACCTGTGTATGGCCAAGTGTGGAATTTGTTTACTTATTGAAAACAACTATTCCTTTCTGCAATTTCAAGTCTGCTGCCGAGATTTTATTGGCTGTAAATAGTTCCTGTTTAATAATAATATTTGATAAAATATTAACATTTGGAATTAATTTTGACTTTCTATGAGCCAACTATTGTTATATATCTTTGCTACATATGTTCTTATTCAAAGCTGTAGTGAATGTATTTTGAGATGAATGGTGATCACTCAGAGAAGGTTTTTTTTGTCATTAGTTTTTTAAGTGCTATGTGTAACTTTTCAACATTTGATTATTCCAGAGCACATTGTGTTACTATTACACATTGGTTTTATGGTTTTAGAGATTTCCAGTTTAGGCTCATTTGAACATGTGGGTGATTGGCTTATTTCATCCTTTCCTGGTGCACATTTTCATCCTTTCATCCTTTCCTTGTGCACATTTTTATAAATATTTATAGTTTAATCTATTTTGAGAGACAAATCAAATTTACAGTGGATTGCCATTTCTTTACCAAAAAATTTTGCACTTTGCAAAAGCTGTTGGTACTTTGCAAGAACAGTGAGTAATGTGGGAGTAACAGTGGTGTCTAGGTGCTACCGTACTGTATGTCGTACCATGTTTATGTTTACATTACGCCCCGTTTCTCCCCCTGTCTGAGGGCTATGCCAGTTGGCACAGTAGTGGTCCCTCCAGATATATTTTACTTTTTCATAAAAGGAGGTGCTTGAACACTGATATGCAGATAGGAAAATGTGCACTTTAATAACAAAAAAATCAAAATGACAGAAAAATCAATTAAGTAAATATGCAGCATAGAAAATCATCAATATATCTAATATATAATACACAAGAAACACGTAAATATATATATATATATATTCAGAGTAAAATAATTCATAACCTGTTAAGAAAGTATGCCTTTTTGTTAATTTCTGGCCTAAAAATCATTATAAAACATTTTGGAAAAAATATACAGCCTAGAAGTCCAGCACTTGAAGCCAATATAGCAAAAACCTCTGCAGCCACCATGTATTTCCCTTTGGTGCTCAGATAAGGTGGGATCATCGCAATCCAAACACTGCAGAACACCAGCATGCTGAAAGTGATGTACTTGGCCTCATTAAAGCTGTCCGGTAATGTCCTGACTAAATAAGCTGCAATAAAACTAACAGCTGCCAGAATCCCCAGGTAACCAAGAACAGAGTAAAATGCAATAACTGAGCCTTCGTTACACTGAATGATGATCTTTCCTATATAAGAATAGGTGTCTGTCTCCTGAAAGGGGGGAGAAATAGTCAACCAAATTATACTAATTGTGACTTGAACAGAGGAGAAGAACAAGACTATGGTATTGGACAGTTTGACTCCAATCCACTTTTTCCACACACTGTTTGGTTTGGTGGCTTTGAAAGCAATATAAACCATGATTGTTTTGGCCAATACAGATGACATGGCTACCGAGAAGATGATTGCAAAAGATATTTGGCGGAGAATGCAGGTTATATTCACAGGACGTCCAAGGAATAAAAACACACAGAGGAAGCTCAGCATGATGGAGACAAGGAGAATAAAGCTAAGGTTCCTGTTATTGGCTTTAGCAATTGGTGTTTCCCAAAATGAAATAAAAACCAATACTATTAATATGGTTAACAAGCAAAACAGAACTGAGATCGATGCCAATATCATGGTCAACACATCTTCCGTGAAGGAGAGAAACTCCATTAATTTTGGAATGCATTGATCTTGCTTCATGTTTGGCCTTTCATATTCTGTGCATTTTATGCAGTTTTCACTGTCTGAAACCAAGAGACACAGATACATTTAAATATAATACTTACAGTTTATTTATTACAATATATATATATATGTTGGAAGGCCATTTGGCCTGAATTTGTGGGAGGAGTTATGATCCTATTTAAACCCTACCCCCTCTACTTACCATTGTTGTGCAAGCTGTTTGTCTTCACAATTGCAACTAGCAATTCGAGTCCGTTGTTCCCGCCAAAGTCAGTCTCCAGTAAACAGTCCGTCGCCAGCAGCTTTTCCTCCGTCTTCCATGCCCGTCCACCGGCTTCTACCCGACTTCCCTACTCGCTACCCGGCTTCCGGTCACGAGACCGGCACGTCCACGTAAGCATGACGTGGGAAATAGCGTTCGGCTATTTCCCATGTTCAGGCCTAAAAACGCGGGGATAGGCTCCCTTCATTACTTACCTATTCGTGCTGTTACGCTGTTCGTGTACTTCCGCGTTCGTGCGGCTAACAGCCGAACGCGGAATACACACGCTTTCATTTACTTTCGTTTAATTCTATGTACCGTATGTGCACACTTACCCTACGTCCGTCTGTTCTTTCTTACGTTCGTTCACCCAAACACGTTCAAACGGCTTTTTCATGTAACCTTTCATTTTTTTACACGTTACAGCCTGCAGCTGATTATTCAATTGGCTTTCGTTTAAATCCTTTCATGTGTTCCATTTACCGAATGCGGGAGTTCTTTCTATTTATAGTACTCTTGTTCATCCGGTTAACTGAACGAAAGGGGCTTCAGTGTTTAAATTTACTAATCTACTATAAAATATCTAGTTATATCTCTTTACTTATACCAAGCACTCACATAAAGATTTTTCCTATATGATGTTAAGTTTATTATATGGCCCTTAAATTCACCACTGGGTGAAATATATGTGTTTAAAAAAAAAAAAAAAAATTCCGTCCATGGTCACATAATTATTTTTCACAGGGTAATCTTCTTAAAGGCACAATTTGACTCATTATTTTATAATTTACATATATAATACACCTCTACTTTCCTCCAATCATCCTTCAAGAAGCTGTATCCCAGTACCCTGTATTACTGTATCAGGTAAGTAGGTTTAACAGATCTCCTTTTCCCTCAAGTCCTCATTCAGCCTCCACGGCCTCATTCAGCCTCCCCACCTCCCAAAGTGGGTTCTAAACTTCTAACAGGCCAGTTCTGAGATTCCTCACGTCGTTTAAAACATCAATCACGCAAACCTACACCACCTTGCTACTACTTATACTTTTCTTCAAACAGAGCTCCAAGAAGAGGTACCCAGTATCCTGCATTTTGGTAACAGGTAAGAAGGTTTACTATTTTTACGTTTTCCCTTGAGGCCTCATTCAGCCTCCACGGCCTCATACATCCCCCCACCTCCCAAAGTGGGCTCTACACTTCAAAAAGTACCTGGGCTAAGATTCCTCACAAAATGTCAACAACAATCTCATAATCATAATCCACCATATTACTACTATATCACACGGTACATGTTTTGTCATTTATTTCTACATATCATTACTTAGACCTGTGTCATTGCCACCAAGTCCTACGCCATCGACAACCTACAGGCTACCTGGTTCCCTGCATTGCAGTATCAGGTATTGGTAATCTTACTCACTAAGATTACATTTCTCCTTAAGGCCTCACTTTGCCTTCATATCATTCAAAAAATTCACATTTATGGGAATCCGGGGGCTTGTCTCTAATTTACGGACCAACGTTCAGGTCCCTCAGCTTACCCACGTTCATACGTTACAGTATCTCTGGTACACACCTTCTCATACGTTCAACATTTTTACACTCTTTATATTAGTGGCACACCTCAGGCCCACTAGCATCTTTTTCCCCCTAAGGTTTCCCGGCCTGTTCTCTGCACACGCAAGAATATATTATAATCTTCCGGCTCGTTGCCCAAATAAAGAGGACAAACACTCAAGGTTAATTATCTACATACGTTACATCACACCATTCTAAGAGACAAGCCCCATTAGGCTAGAGAACTGGCATTGAGGGTTAGGCGCTGGCCTTAGCTATCCTAATTAATACTATGGTCCCGCGAGGTCTACACCCCACCTCAACACGGAGGTTCAGCTGGCTCACAAAGGCTCAGCCCAATGTTCCCAGGCCCGGCTCTAGCTCACAAGGGCCGTCAGCTTACTCCTCAGATTCCAAACAGGAGACCCCATTCGCTATCCTGGCCAGCCTCTAAATGGTTAACAGGCTCATAAATGGAATCCGCTCTTGCCACACCAGGTGTCTCGTTAAGCCCGGCAGGCGCTCACCTGGCGATCTTGGTCATACAGTCTGGCTTACCCCTCATTTCCGTCCCCGTCCCCCACCACCCACTATCACTACTCCATACGTCTCACCGGCCCACCCTGTTCCAATTTCCATGGAAAAAGTAATTCTCGATGAAAAGGACGTTAAACTAATATCACTACTTAACTTCAGAAGACTCCCTACAGTAAAATGGTTATATTCTTGGCGACATTTCAGTACTCCAAAGAGTGACACCCACGACTTAACAAGCTTTCCATTCCTCTGTTTATCATTGCCTCTCGCATAGAGACAGCTACTTCCACTTCTCACCACCCCTTCAACACACGCACTAGTCAGGGAGGCGGCCAGAGGGACAAGCTGGGCTGACCATTTCATTTCTGGGGAAGGCTTGGGTGCACTATGACTTTAATCCTGGGGTATGCTATTTCACTACATGCAGGGTTTTGCACATCTGCTCCAGAACCTACAACTATTCCACATACGCAGCTCGTCTGTCACCTAAGATACGCCCAACTAAGGTTAACATTGTTATCCTAATATACTATCTGCATTTACACCCAGATGGGCATCTGGTAGATTCTGGTGCCCGGTTTCTCACAGGGGTTCACACGGGTCTTATCGCCATTCACACAGGTACACTTGTATGCCCTAACCTATTATCCCTAACCTATTATTGACCCTCTTATGGTGGACCACCTTCTGTCCACAGCAGTCATGCGCTGGGTTCACGATCACCTCCTTACGGTCTTCACACTTCTCATCTTGGCGTACCCTATAATACATCTGATCATAGACCTCTTCCGCACCGCACTCTACATCCATTCCCAACATCAAACTCCCTCATTCCCGCTATGGAGTTCTCACTGCACTACGCAAATCGATCATGCCATACAAGCTATCACTTAGCAAGTAGTAAGGCTTGGTTGAGCAAGATGGACTTATCCAACGCCTTTAATCTACTATCTATTCACCCTTCACTATGGCACCTGGCCTACGTTCGGGCGGCCATCCTCTCTAACCATTTTGTGGCTGTTTTCACAGGCTGACTTGACTGGCAGCAACCTCTCAGCTTTTTTTAGCCTGCTTTTACATTCCTGGTGTCCACAATACAGTCGCTGAAGCTCTTTCACGCTCAGTTTAAGGTCTCCCTACGACCTACTACATACCATCCAGGATACAACCTTTTTATGAGATAATCTTGGACTAAGCACACAGTTACACCTCATACAGCTACGCACGCTTCACGCAGTTTCACGACAACTCTATCACTCACGCCAGGGCTTTGTATATTGTTCCATGTCACAAGTAGAGTTTGCTTGATTCAAGACTTTTTTTAAACTATTGTACTTTTTGCCTTTTTCTCTAGACCTACATATCAAGCATCTTATTTATACCTCCTATGCTGTCACTCCGTTTTACGTATCCAAGGTCAGCCACACACTATCAGTACTAATCCATTACTTCACGTCTAAACATTCCATTAAAGTAAGCTACATCATGGCTTCCTTTGCTGGTCTCTCTTTTTCGCAAAAGCGCTGCATCAGCGCTTCCAAGCTCTTACACCCCAGTTCACATCACTAGGCGATGGGGCCACAGGTAATCCTCAGCTTAGTTACACATATACCTCAATCAGAGTAAAAGCTCCTTACTAGCTTTCAGTACACAAGCCGTATAAACTTGCAATAAAGTGTGTTTTCTTTGAATCCTCTTTTTGCCCTCTTTTACAGGCCTACTCGTACGTTGGTTTTGGCACACCTCAACCAACTTTGCTTCTCCTTCTACATTCCATTACATATTAGATAAATTCCGAGCACAAGTTGGAAGGCCATTTGGCCTGAATTTGTGGGAGGAGTTGTGATCCTATTTAAACCCTACCCCCCCTACTTACCTTTGTTGTGTAAGCTGTTTGTCCCCACCCACCTACACCCATCTATATTAACAATTCACCTTTGTGGGCCCTCTTTTACAGGCCTACTCGTACGTTGGTTTCGGCACACCTCAACCAACTTTGCTTCTCCTTCTACATTCAATTACGTATTGGATAAATTCCGACCACAAATATATATATGTATATATATATTTATTTGTGGTCGGAACTTAATTTGTATATGAAAATAAAGAAGAGGGGGAAGTTGTTAGTGGTGTGCCGGCACCAACGTACGGGTAGTCCTGTAATAAAGAGGGCCCACCAGAGGTAATGTAATGATGATAGTAAGTTTATTAAAGGGAGCGGTCACTCTAACAGGAACCAGCATAGGTAAGCAGGGGAGTAGAGCTTTTATAGGGAAACCTCCTCCTACAAATTCAGGCCTATGGCCTTTTACTTGTTGTTACAAAACTGTTACAAACAAGCTTTATGTTGTTCCTTGCTACAATATTGCTTCGGCACTTGAATCCTGTACCCAACTCACGAACGGATTACTTGCACCAATCCGTTAAACGAATAACGGACCACCCAGTCCCTGGCATGTGCCGCCACTTAACCCCGGTCACCTTTCAAACTACCGAACGACCGACCACCCTGCGAGGGGAGTGTGTTACCACTTGATCGCCCAGAGAGTTGCGGAGTTTGATGCCGAGGTCCCGCTGCCTATTGACGCACTCAAAAACATGGCCGCCATCGCAGGCTCAGGGCCAAATATGCAAACGGACTTTGTAACGAAGAAACTAAGCATAAGGTTGTGGGTTTGAGGCGCTCTTCGGTGAACTATTGCACCTAGACCGGGGCTACAGAATGAATGGTGGAAGTCCCGAAATGTAGCTAAAAATGTTGAAGTTATATATTTGTAACCTGTTTTTTTGTGTGTAATAAAAACGTGGTATTTGAGCGCTTGGAGATAATTGTATTGTCAAAGCCGTTGGATTCATTATCTCCAAGCTGGGCGGTGACAAATTCAAACAATGCATTTAATTCTGATTGGTTGATCCCTTGTGTTATTCCTGTATCCCATCAGGTCCAGAGGGGCTTGTCCCTGGACCTGATATTTTGCATAAATACCGATCCCTCTGTGCCATTAAAGCCAGTTCTTGTTTGACCTTCAAATCGCAGCCTCAACTCGTTTTGTGGGGAAAAGAGTATCCAAGCTGTACAATAGCTAGTGAGATTATTCTACATTTACAGGAACCTTTTGGTCGTCGAGCTGATGCGACTTCTCTGTCTCTCCAAACCGGGATCCAGATCATCCAACTGGTCCAGCTTCTAGCTAGCCTGGCAGTAACCGTAACACTTGTGGTTGGAACTTAATTCGTATATGAAAATAGAGAAGAGGGGGAAAGTTGGTAGTGGTGTGCCGAAACCAACGTACGGGTAGGCCTGTAATAAAGAGTACAGAAGATATTGCAGAAAGCACACTTTATTCATAATTTACAATGCTAGAACTTTGAAGGCTTTCCTGATTTCTTTCTCAGGAAGTGGAATATAAGTGCTCTAAACATAGGATTTCCATCTGCCCAGTCTTTTGATGATATGGACTGATGTGTCCATGCTGGATGCTGAGTAGGCTGCCCAAATTCTGAAGGAATGACCAGAAAAAGTGGCCGGGCAGATGGAAATCCTCTGTTTAGAGGACTTATATTCCACATCCTGAGAAAGAAATCAGGAAAGCCTTCAAAGTTCTAGCATTGTAAATCTTCGCAGTAATGTTCTAACGTTGGTTATGAATTTTGAAGTGATAAGTGGGTGTCCGTGAAGCAGTAGTAGGGGTCAGTTAGATGGGAGACTGAAGTTTGTGGATAGAAATAAGTCAAGTATTTTAACGGGACACCAGAGGTTCTCTGTAGGAAACAGGGGGATTGTAGTTGGGTAGTTTGTGTGATTGGTTTTAGATGAGTGTAGAGACATGGTCACCATTTTTGGTATTATATAAAGAAATAGTGGAAGTGCACTCAACCCTTCATCCAGGAATCCAGGGTGCTTTTTCACTGGATAAGTCCCAGTACCAGAATGGAACAAATATAAACTTATAAAATGTAGAAAATAATCCAGGCACTCCAACGAATTCCAAGAAAAATAGGCAATTTATTAGAACCAGCAGCTACACAGTGACGTTTCAACGCCTCATGGTCTTTATCAAGCTTGATAAAGACTCTGAGGGGTTGAAACGTCGCTGTGTAGCTGCTGGTTCTAATAAATTGCCTATTTTTCTTGGAATTCGTTGGAGTCCCTGGATTATTTTCTACATTTTAACCGTTTTTGGTTATGTCCGATAGTTTTAAACAGGAGCTGATATCCATTTGACGGACCACCGTAAACTCTTGTGGTCTCAGGAAGCTGTAGAAAATGAGGTAAATGGATGCTTTGATGACAGAGTTAGTCTGGGTATTAAAGGGATTTGTGTCCAATAAGTCTGACATGGTCCTGAATATGGTTCTGTCAATGGGTAATTTATTGGTAGTTGGAGGTCTATTTTGTTGATGCCTTTGAGAATAGATTTGATGGGGTACGTAGAAAGGAAAGGTGGGTGATTGGGAAATGTAGTGAGGACATGGTGCTGTAAAGCTGTAAGATATAATGTAATACTGTTATCTGCTAGGTTTAGGTTTAGGTGGCAAAAGGAGGCAAAAGCCACCATGGTCTCGATAGAATAATTATCTGAAACATGGTACTCCCCACAAAATTTGTGGAACACAGTCGAAGCCCTGTCGTAGGTTTTGGTGTTGGTACACAGAGCGTTATGTGAGAGTGACCTGCGTGGGTCAACAATTTTGTCAATCCATCGTTAACTCTGGAAAAATCGATATTCTGGATGGGAGCAGGTTGGTGAAGGGATGTACCTTGCAGAATGCCTGAAAGTTTGATGGGACAAAGTGACAGCTGGCGTATTATGAATGTCTGCAATGTGTTTGCACGCTATAAAGGACTGTAGTTTGGCGGCTAGCCACGTCAATACTGAATTAACTGCATAATGGTTGAGGAGGAAGCATATCCTTATTTATGTTTATGCAAGATTCCAAATCTGAGTCTTGACTGCCTTACCGGTCCACAGATGACCCCAAGTATGGACTGCTGCTACAATGGGATAAATCTTGAAAAGGCAGAAGTTTCCCTGAAGGCCAGTAAGGCAAGCACTTTTTGCCACATGTCCCTGAACCAGTACTTACCAAAATAATAGCCAAGCACGAGTGGCCTGCTACATCGGTCCTAATAACAGGAGAGTGCTCTTCAGTGGGGGGAATGAACATGGATATGCAGTTCCACTCTTCTGGGAAGTGATTCCCCATAATTAAATTGGCTATGGCTGGTGGGTTGAGGACTATGGTGCCATTGTCCGCCCGCCGGGTAGGAGTAACTGTAGCCTGGAAATGCAGGATCTCTCTTGTGGAATGATATGCATCACAAAACTGAGGTAAACCAGTAGAGATTTGGGGTCCCTTCGAGTACCAGTACCTTTGGAGGAACTGGTCCAGTTCTTGTCTGATACATACCAACTTCACAACGGGGAGGCGTGACTGACTGGACAATGAATCGAGTGAGATAACCGGGAATACCACATGTCTTGTGGGCCTGTTGTATGACAGGGGACAATGGGGCACCTAGTGCCGACACCAGTTCAGTGGAGCTAATAATACTACATGGAGTGAGGGATCCTGCCTCGATCAGTAAATTCGACCAATAGTGTATGGCTGAGGGGCATCTGACCATATTCAGAAGCAATATAGAAAAAACTAAAAGTTTACTGTGGTGCTATATTACACAGAATTCCTAGGGTTTTTAAAGTGTTCCCTTATAGACACTCACAATATAATAATGAAAGAAAAGAAAAAAAAAACAAAAGGAAAAAAAACGTGTGATTCACCATAAAGTGATAATAATAAAAATTGATACAAACTGGATATCTTAGATGTATTCAATATGAATATCTATAGAAATAATATAAAAATATATAGTGTAATATGGTTTACACATATGAAAGGTGGGGGTGGTAGAGAACTCACAAAATCAAGATGAATTCAGGCTTATCTCCCCTGATAGGGAATAATAGCCTAAACCAAGAAATAGATCTAGCGGGACTTATTTAATTTTATTTTATTATTATTATTATTATTTATATTTATTTTTATTTTTTATTTTTATTTTCATTTCATTATTTTTATTTCATCTTTATTTTCATTTTCATTTTTATTTTATTTTTTCCGATATATCCGAAGGATGTAACTAATACTTGTTCTTTATTTACAGATAGATTATTTATTTCCTTTGAAATATTGATGTATTATGAAGTATTTTTTTCATGTCTTTTGTACAAGTGTTGGGCATGATAATATCTCTTTTTCCTTTATAAGTCAAAACACATTTTTTTCTCCCCTCCCCCTTTTCCATTTTCCCCCCTTTTTACAGAGATTTTCCATAAAATAAATATATATATATATATATTTTTATGGATAAGGATTTTTCTATATAAATACCATTTTGTATGCAGGAATATATGCCTTCTCTTGGAGGATTTACGTATATACAAGTATATGCATGTGATGTGTGTGTATATATATATAATTTTTGTATATATATGCATTCCCTGTAACTCTTTATGCATACATTTCTTTCTTTATATATACGAGCAATCTTTTTGCATGTAAGGTTTCTCTGTATAATCTTCCTTAAATCCACATATTCCCAAATTCACTTTGAAAATATATTAATATTGATCTGTCTTTATTTCAAATAAACTAAAGATGTTAAAATGCCCAATACTTATTAAATACGCTGTATCACTGTATTGTATATGTATCCCTCGCATGCATTTTCGTAATACTGTTCTGACAAAACATCCGACAGAAAGCTTTACACTTTTTCCGCAATAGCGGAAATGACGTCACCCGGAAGTACCGAATGCGTTCCAGAGTGGAACGCACGCCATCATCTGTAAGCGGTTTCTTCATTTTCCGGCGGTCATATAAGAAGAACCCCCTTTGGAGTATCATCTCACATTCTTGAGGAAGTCCAAGAAGGACGAAACGCGTTGGACCTGTTCATCTAGTTCATATGTGTAGCGGATTGGTCCTGGGCTATCCTACAACATGCATAGGAATAATTGTATTCGTTTATATTGGCAGTTGAATGTGTGTAAAGTACTGTATTCCTCTGGTTGTTCGGTAGAATCATTCGAATAAAACAAGGGAATGAAACTACCGAACAACCAGACCACCCTGTGTAAAGTGTGCCTTCAATTACCGTTTGCAACAATGTTGCAAACGGGTAATTACCTATTCGTGCAGTGTGGTCTTTGTCCTCTGGGTGGCCGCCATTCGGGATACGAACACGTGGCGGCGGCCATCTTAAACTGCCGAACAGCGGTGTTTTGCCGTCGAGTGTCTGGAACCGAAATCGGACACTTGACTAGGCAACCACCGCTGAGACCTCCAGACTCCCAATACTTCGTGGGGAAACTACCGAACGGCCCGCCATTCGGTAGAAAGAACCCCATGAACTAGGGGATTCATCCGAATCCCCGTCAGGCCACTTAACAGCAATAATTCACCTGTTTGTATTCGCCTGTTTGTGACCGGCCGCAGGGCCAAAATGCATGGAACTGTTTTCGGATACTTTACCCATGCGGTCGGTCAATACTTTAAAGTCCCATAACTCCCGAACGCTTTATCCAAATGGGCTGATTTTAACATATGTTGTTCCTCCAGACTAGGGCTATCTGGAGATATTGGATTTGTGGATGTACCCCAAGTATTTAGGGTACATCCAAAACTTGGGTAAAACTATGTACATGATAAGGGGATTATGATGCTAGAGGAGGGGAGGAGATGTGTGGGAGGTTACTGTTCACAGATTGGATAATGTATTAAGTGATAGAACCTCCTCCCTTGCATGGGAGAGGGCTTTATAAGGCACTGTGGAATAAAGCTTGTCAGTTCTGCTCCTGAAACTGTGTGTCGTCCAGTTATTGGGATTGCGTTGGGATACTGCTGTATTATTTTACCTGCTGGAAACCTTGTCTGTGGATTTAACATCACCTTGTTCCTGAGCCTCACTGGGATCTCTAGTGGAGAATAGCTGTGAAAGATCGGCTCTCCGCTACAATATGAACTTTTGTTTTAATTTTGACTGCTGCAACTGTCTGCTATTTCCTGCTGTGATCCGATTGGCTGATTTGCATGGAGACCACCTTGGTGTGGAGACAAGCTGTCTTTTATTTGCAACATTGTAAGTGCAATATTTGTAATAAATTGTAATACTTTTTATACAATATGCACCATCATTTCTCTTCCTTTACTTTGAGTGAGCAAAGAATATTGATCATTCTACATCAGGAGTTACATCGCTGGAAGTCCATTCCATCGCTATTATTCCCTATCAGGGGAGATACACCTGAATTCATCTTGATTTTGTGAGTTCTCTACCACCCCCACCTTTCATATGTGTTAACCATATTACACTATATATTTTTATATTCTTTCTATAGATATTCATATTGAATACATCTAAGATATCCAGTTTGTATCAATTTTTATTATTATCACTTTATGGTGAATCACACGGTTTTTAATTTCGTTTTTTTTTTTTTTTTCATATTCAGAAGCAGCCAGTGAAGAGTTTCTGCAATTATAATGAACAGCTTCAGGCTGCTCCTGGAGCTGAAACGTGAGTCTGGTGGCGAAGTAATAATTATCCCTCCATTGAATGCCATGGGTATACCAGAGAAACGGATGGGTTGGTAGTAACCTGAAAGGCGTTAATTATATTCATCTTACTAAGTCAGGCTTGTTTGCCGGCCAGTAGCATGGCATGTATGGCATAATCCCCGGAGGCATATTGGAGAGAGAATACCTTCGCCGGTATTAATGAATTTAAACTAGGGTTTCTGGAGAATGAGGCGCTGACAAATCGATAATCAAAACATTTTATTAGATGTACTGTTGGTAACCCTACCCATAGGGTTAGAGTGCCATGTAGAAACAGGAGGGTGTGGAAAAGGACAGATCATAAAGCCTGAAGAGGTGCTACTAACCCTGTGTGGAAACCCAGAAATCGAATATTGCACCGGGTGAGGGGTGAGGTGGGTACGTAAATTCCAAACAAAGGTGTCAGTGTTTTCCTCCGTCAGTCATTTCCTAGTGAAAAGCTTAGAAGGGCACATGGCTTTTGCATGTGCCCTGAAGCAGATAGAGCAAATATGCAACAACCTGCAGGCATTGTAGTAACATGCTCCAGCATTAAAGTTGTTGCATATTTGTCCCTTGCTTAGGAATGCTACTGGTCTGCCCAGCTTATCTCTCTGTCCCCTATCCTGACTGACAAAGGGGTTGGAGGATGGGTAGGAAGTGGAGGGGTGAGATGTAGAGTGTTCTGCTTCGCAGGGGTACAAGTTGGAGGAGTGTGAGGTAGAGGAGCACACTGCACAACACGGGGGTCTCAAGCCAACAAAATACCTGCAGAACAGCTCTGTGTTCAACTGACTCCAATAGATGAGAGTGTTGGACTGTGAAAGAGCCACTGCTGCCTTAGATGAAATTGACCTGTGATAGTCATAGAAGGCGAAACCTCTGTATTAGTGCCCCAAGTCCACCACCTTGTGTAGATAGAGGTCGAATTCCTCTCGCCTCTGAGGGTATACAGATCAGATGATGTCCCTGTATAGTCCAAAGCCGAGAACGAATTTGGGGATGGGGAGATTTTTATTGAGACGTGGGTCCCTAGTTTTGAGGACCACAGACATGTCTCCAAAACTAAAAGCTCTATTTTCTAGAATATCCTGAGAAGCTATGTGGAGAGAGACTAGACTAACATCCTTGCCATCCAGAATGTCTTTCCTAATGGAAGCTAAAATGGAATTAACAGAGTTGACGCTGTGAGAAGTGGAGGGAGTGATAGTAATTTCCCTACCTTGCGTGTTTGAAGGTGCTCCATTGCTGGGCCTGGAATGTGAGGTGTGCTGGTAACTGTAGGGATTATGGTTTCTATCTTGGTCATTCTCTCATTGACAAGATGGATGACAAAGTGTCTTGAAACTGTCCCGAATGGCTGACATTAGGCTCCTGAGAACTTGTGTTGGGCCTGGGATCGTTGGACTGGATCATTAATACCTTAAAGAGTTCTGCTTTCATAGCTGTGGTCGGGAAAGGAATGTTCATACGGCGTAGTTCTGCTGCCAATTTAGGGATGGTTCAAGATCTCAGAGACCCAGGGGTAGTGGTTATGAGAGATACGGCTGGTGAGATAGGTCTAATCGGTGTACTGGGCCCGGGGGGGAGAGTCCTGGAGAGACAAGTTGTCTTCATGGAGTGATTCTTGCTACTTCCTATGAAGAGATTAGTAAACACAACATTTTTGAGCCAAAGGTGAAATACCGTATAGAACTGGTTTGATAGCTAGTACCAATGGCGGACAAATTTACTAACCATGATAGGTGAATCCCTGCTAATTTCCAAGTGGCGCAGAGAGGCTCTACCTATGATATGGCCCGTGGGGAAAATAAAAAAATGTTTGGCCGTGACATGTGACATTCTAAAACAACCCCTGCAGAAGGGGATATGAGGCCATTTCACTAAAGTGGGCCACGTGGGCGATACCTCCATGTGAGGTGGGTGGGGGTGGGGAGGCCTCATGGGAACTAGAAGTTGAAAGTATTAGGGGCAGGTCCTCTCCCTGGCAGACTGTTCTCTATCCCTGACTGGGGCTTGTCTTATAGGAAAACAGTGTAAAGGTAACCGTATGTACCTAATAACCAGATGAGATAGACCCTGAGTGGAAGCTGGATGCCTATTTTGAAAGAGGATCAATTATTAACTAATGATAAGTGGAGTAATGGCTATATCCTAGTGAATATATGTATATATAAAGGTACCCTTAGCTGAGCCTAAGAGAGAACTCTTATAGGAGTCTCTTATGTGCACCTGAAAGAAAAATTGGGGATATCTGTAATACGTAGCAATGTATAAATGTAAAACGGAACAAACTTTTTGTTGTATATATTGTATATGTTGTATATATATATATATATATTTTTAAAACACTGATCAGTCTCAGCATTAAAAATACCTGCCTAATATCATGTTTCATCTTATGCTGCTAAAACAGCTCTGATGCTTCAAGGAATAGACTACACAAGTCTTTTGAACACATCCAGTGTTCTGTGACTCTTTTTACCAGTTGATTGAAAGAGGTGTTTAGTAGATAACATCTATATTTTATTCATTCAGTAATATGATAATTATTTCTATTTGTATATATCATTATCATGGTATGTTACACAAAGGCACTGAACAGCCTAATACTGTGTAGGTTGCCCTAATGCTGCCAAAACAGCTATGATGTTACTTGGTATTGGCTCCACAAGACCGCTGAATGTGTCCTGTGTTGTCTGGAACCAAGACTTTAGCAGGATATCCTTTAAGTCCTTCAAGTTGTAAGGTGTGGCCTCCATTGATTGGGTTTGATGTTTCATCACATCCCATATATGCTCAATCGGTCTGGTAAGATCTGGTAAATATGGAGGCCAAGGCAACACCTTAAACTAATTGTGATGTTACTCGATTATTTCAGTATAGCAGTGTGCATTATCCTGTGTAAAGAGGTCACTGCCAGCAGCATAATAAAAAATCACATGGCCTTTCCATGTGTCTTTCTTCCTACCCAGCACCTTCACGTGTCTGCTTTCATCCAACCCAGCCAGTCCATGTTTCTCATATACTTTCCTCCAACCCCTCTGTGTATCCTTTCCTCCCCCAGCTCCTCCATGTTTCTCATTTCCTCCCCTTCCCCTCCATGTGTCTCCTTCTCCCATCCTCTACATATCTCATTCCCCCCATTCACTCCATTTGCCTCCTTCTCCCAGCCTCTACATATGTGTCATTTCCCCCAGCCCCTCCATGTGTCTCATTTCCTCCCCAGCCCCTCAATGTGTCTCCTTATCCCAGCCCCTACACGTGTCTCCTTCTCTCAGCCCCTATATGTGCCACTCTTTTGCTTTCCCACAGCCCCTATATGCTTCTCCTTTCCCCCAAGCCCCTCTATGTGTCTGCTATCCTCCCACCCAGCCCCTTCCTATCCCACAGTCCATCCATGTGTATCCTTTCCCCTCAGCCCTTCCATGTGTCTCTTTTCCTCCACCCAGCCCCTTCATGACATCCTGCTGCCATCTCTTCCCCTGGTAAATGACACGCATGCACCAGGCCATCCACCTGATCTAAAATAAAACATGAGTCATCAGACCAGGCAACCTACTTCCAATACTCCATCGCCCAGCTCTGATCCTTACATCCACATTGAAGACTCTTTCAGTGGACAGGGGTCATCAACAAACTTCAATGCACTGGGTGTTCAGACACTTTTCTATTATGGCCAGTAATAATTGTTTCAGCAATTTGAGCTACATTAGCATATGTGTGATCAGACCAGATGGACTAGCCTTCACTCCCTACATAACCATGATGCCGGATCACTGGTTGCCCTAGGTACTAATCACTGCATATGAGGAACACCCCACACGGCTTGCTGTTTTGGAGAAGGTCGGACCAGTTGTCTAGTCATCACTATCTGTCCCTTATAGAAACATAGAAACATAGAATGTGACGGCAGATAAGAACTATTCGGCCCATCTAGTCAGCCCAATTTTCTAAATACTTTCATTAGTCTCTGGCCTTATCTTATAGTTAGGATAGCCTTATGCCTATCCCACGCATGCTTAAACTCCTTTACTGTGTTAACCTCTACCACTTCAGCTGTAAGGCTATTCCATGCATCCACTACCCTCTCAGTAAAGTAATACTTCCTGGTATTATTTTTAAACCTTTGTCCCTCTAATTTAAGACTATGTCCTCTTGTTGTGGTAGTTTTTCTTCTTTTAAATATAGTCTCCTCCTTTACTGTGTTGATTCCCTTTATGTATTTAAATGTTTCTATCATATCCCCCCTGTCTTGTCTTTCCTCCAAGCTATACATGTTAAGATCATTTAACCTTTCCTGGTAAGTTTTATCCTGCAATCCATGAACCAGTTTAGTAGCCCTTCTCTGAACTCTCTCTAATATCCTTCTGAAGATACGGTCTCCAGTACTGCGTACAATACTTCAAGTGAGGTCTCACCAGTGTTCTGTACAATGGCATGAGCACTTCCCTCTTTCTACTGCTAATACCTCTCCCTATACAACCAAGCATTCTGCTAGCATTTCCTGCTGCTCTGTTACATTGTCTGCCTACCTTTAAGTCATCAGAAATAATCACCCCTAAATCCCTTTCCTCAGATGTTGAGGCTAGGACTCTATCAAATATTCTGTACTCTGCCATTGGGTTTTTACCTCCAAGATGCATTATCTTGCACTTATCAACATTAAATGTCAGTTGCCACAACTCTGACCATTTTTCTAGTTTACCTAAATCATTAGCCATTTGGCTTATCCCTCCTGGAACATCAACCCTGTTACATATCTTAGTATCATCAGCAAAAAGACACACCTTACCATCAAGACCTTCTGCAATATCACTAATAAAAATATTAAAGAGAATAGGTCCAAGTACAGATCCCTGAGGCACCCCACTGGTGACAAGCCCAAACTTCGAATATACTCATTGACTACAACCCTCTGTTGCCTATCACTCAGCATCTGCCTCACCCATTCAACAATATTGGAATCCAAACTTAAAGATTGCAGTTTATTGATAAGCCTTCTATGTGCAACAGTGTCAAAAGCCTTACTGAAATCTGGGTAAGCAATGTCTACTGCACCACCCTGATCTATAATTTTAGTTACCCAATCAAAACAATCAATAAGATTAGTTTGGCATGATCTCCCTGAAGTAAACCCATGTTGTCTCTGATCTTGAAATCCATGTGTTTTTAGATGTTCAACAATCCTATCCTTTAACATTGCTTCCATCACTTTCCCCACTACTGAAGTAAGGCTTACTGGCCTATAGTTGCCCGACTCCTCCCTATTACCTTTCTTGTGAATGGGCACAACATTCGCCAACTTCCAATCTTCTGGGACTACTCCTGTTATCATTGATTGGTTAAATAAATCTGTTAATGGTTTTGCTAGTACACCACTAAGCTCTTTTAATAGCTTTGGGTGTATTCCATCACTTCCCATTGACTTATTTGTCTTTACTTTTGACAATTGAAATAGAACCTCTTCCTCTGTAAACTCACGTGTAATAAATAACTCATTTATCCTTTTTCTTAACTGAGGTCCCTCTCCTTCATTTTCATCTGTAAATACCGAACAAAAATATTAATTGAGGCAGTCAGCTAGACCTTTATCCTCTTCTACATACCTTCCTTCTTTTGTTTTTAATCTATCTAATCCTTGTTTTACTTTTCTTTTCTCATTTATGTATCTAAAAAAAGTTTTGTCCCCCTTTTTTACTGACTGTGCTATTTTCTCTTCTGTGTGTGATTTGGAAGCTCTTATAACTTGCTTAGCCTCTTTCTGCCTAATCTTATAGATCATTCTGTCTTCCTCACTCTGTTTTTTTTTATAATTACTGAATGCTAACTTTTTGTTTTTTACTATTTTGGCCACATCTGCAGAGTACCACAGTGGTTTCTTGAATTTTTTGCTTTTACTGACAAGCCTAATGCAATTTTCTGTTGCCTTCAGTAGTGCAACTTTTAAATAATCCCATTTCTCTTGGACGCCATTTAAATTGCTCCAGTCTGATAATGACTCCTTTACACATATTCTAATTTTAGAAAAGTCTGTTTTTCTAAAGTCTAAAACTTTTGTTTTTGTGTGGTGTTACTCAGTCACTGTTCTTATATTAAACCACACTGACTGATGATCACTGGATCCTAAACTTTCACCTACAGTAATATCGGATACCAAATCTCCATTTGTTAACACTAAATCTAGTATGGCCGCTTTACGAGTTGGCTCCTCAACGACTTGTTTTAGAGACAATCCCAGTAGGGAGTTTAGAATATGTGTGCTCCTGGCACAAGCAGCTATTTTTGTTTTCCAATTCACATCACGAAGATTAAAGTCACCCATGATGATAACTTCCCCCTTCATTGTCATTTTAGCTATTTCCTCAACTAGTAGATTATCTAACTCTTCAATTTGTCCTGGGGGCCTATAAATCACACCTACACGAATTACTGTGTGATTACCAAATTCTAACATAACCCAAACGAACTCTATGTTCACCTCACTAACTTTTATTAGGCTAGATTTTATGCTATCCTTCACATACAGGGCCACCCCTCCCCCTTTCCTGCCTTCCCTGTCTTTTCTATATAAAGAGTACCCTGGTATTGCTATGTCCCAGTCATTTTTCTCATTATACCATGTCTCCGTAACAGCAACTAAATCTACAGTATCAGTTGCCATTATTGCCACAAGTTCATGGATCTTATTCCCTAAACTGCGAGCATTTGTAGACATGACTCTAAGCTTATCATTTTTTTTTTATTTGCATTTTATAATCTCAACATATCATACAGAATATCACATAGCATGCATGTATAACATTGCAGTGGAATGCTTCGCAACTTTCTCTTGCGATTCATACATCAAATTTCACATGTTGATACAATTTTATATTACAACATTTAACAATAACTGAAGAGGGACGGGATAAGGGGAGTAGGAAAGTCAAAGGGACGGGGGGCAACGGGGGGAGGATATAGTAATCATGGTTGTTGCGGACCTAGAGTTGTCATGTTATGCTTGCACTAAGAACTACATGGCTTATTCCTTTCACCTGCAGGTGGATGTTTACAATACAATGCCTATTTAACTTTCCTATAGGGGTATCTTGCGCCTCTCATCATTTCCCATTTTGGGGTTGCTGGGTGACAGAGAACTCCCCTTTTTTCCTACCATGTACTCTTCCCATATTTCCCAGGCTTTCACTATTGCCCGCTTTGGTGGTGCATTTATGCGCGCCATTCTTTCATATTGTTTTGTCAGTTGTAGTGCTGTAAGGCATTGGGTCGTAGACGGTAGCTTCGTGTCCCGCCAGTGCCTGCTAATTGTTTGTAGTGCTGCCACTATTATATGGTATATGAGGTATAAATGGGATTTTGTGATGTCTGTGGGGAAGAGCTGTAATAAATATACCTCAGGCGTTAGGGGTAGGCGAATACCCGTACTGTCTTGTATGATTTTATGTATGTCCTTCCAAAATGTTTCCAATTTTGGACATGACCACCAGATATGTAGCATGGATCCCTTATGCCTCGTGCATCGCCAGCATGTGTCTGGGATACCTGGGTTTCCTTTGTTGAGTCTGGTTGGAACATGAGTTTACGTGTTATCTCTGCATGTGAGGCACATAAGGAGAGATTCCTGTGTCCCCTAAGTATTCGGGCCCACTGGTCCCGAGTAATATGGGTCTGTAGTTCCCGGTCCCATGCTTTCATGAATGTGTATTCGTGGGAATCTCCTGTGGAGTTATATATTGCATATACTAAGGAGATGAGTTTTTTCTTTGGTTTTAGGTTGAGACATAATAATTCTATCTCCGGTAGTTGCAGACCTGATTCTGGATGATATGAACAAATTGTTTGTGCCCTAAACCATGATGCTAGTTGCATATATGAGAATTGAGCTATATTGGGTAAACCGAAGTGTTTTTGAATTTCGAGAAATGGCTTCAGTACTGGGCCTTGACTTAATTGATAGAGATTAATGATACCATGTTTGTGCCACATTCGAACAGGAAATCCCGGTATGGCCATGGATAATGTTGCTAGTGGCGTCGCTAGAGAAGTGTTCCCCTTTAATACATGCAACTTCCCAAATTGATTCCATATTTGTAGTGTGATTTTAGTGGATGGGAGCATATTCTTATACTTAGGCCTGAGCTTTCTGGACATCCAAGCCAACACAGTTATTGTGTGATTGTTGGTATAACATGCTTCTATGTGGACCCATTGCGGGGGGTCTGGCGTACCAGTGGATGCCAGGAGCGGACCTAATATTGCCGCTTTGTAATAATGGGTTACATTCGGTAATCCCATACCCCCTTTCACAAGTGGCTTATGTAGGGTGGTCTTCGCTATTCTAGGCTTAGTGTTATTCCATATAAACGAGGATATAATTTTTTGTACTTCCTGTAAGTAATGCTTTGGAAGTGCAAGTGGGATATTTCGAAATAGGTATTGCAGCCGTGGAAGAAGAAGCATCTTTACAGTGGCTATTCTGCCTATCCATGAAATAAACTTCCCCCTCCAGCTGTGTATCAGACTTTTTAGTTCCGCTAAAAGTGGCACATAATTGGCTTTGTAGATTCCCGCTAGTTTTTTAGTTAAAGCGATCCCTAAAAATTTAATCTTATCCGTACACCATTCGAATGCAAATTCTTCTTTGAGGTCCTGCAACTTAGGCGGAGGTATATCAATGCCCATCGCCTGTGTTTTATTAATGTTCAATTTATAGTATGAGCATTGCCCATATTGATGTATCAAATTATGTAACGTCGTTAGGGAAGTGTGTGGGTTTTGTAGTGTGAGGAGGATGTCATCCGCAAATAGTGTTATCCTGTATTCTTCATTTTTTACTCTGATTCCCTGTATCTGGGGTTCGCTCCTAATTAGGTGTGTGAGAGGTTCTAGGGCGAGTATATATAGTATTGGGGACAGGGGGCAGCCCTGCCTAGAGCCATTTGAGTTTTCAAAAGAAGAGGAAAAGCCACCATTTACCACTTTCGCTGAGGGGCAGGAGTACAATGCCTCCACCAATGACTTGAACCGTGGGGGGAACCCAAATCTCCCTAGGACCGCGCGGAGGAAGGGCCAGTGAAGCCGGTCGAAGGCCTTTTCAGCGTCCAACGACACAACCACACTCGGCTCGCTCCCCCCCGCAGTCCACCCAGCAGATCCAGCACCTTCCTTACTCCATCCGCCCCCTGTCTACCTCTCACGAATCCCACCTGGTCAGCATATACCAGAGTAGGAACTATCGGTGCCAGTCTATTAGCAAAGATCTTGGCTAGGAGTTTCATGTCCGTATCTAGGAGCGAGATTGGGCACAAATTTTGTCATTTGTTTGGGGGTTTCCCTGGTTTAGGAAGCGTAGCCACGTGCGCCACCAGCATCTCCCTCGGCATAACACCTGTGGTGGTGATGTGGTTGTATAATGTTGTTAGGTGTGATGCTAAGATGGTAGCGAAGGTCTTGTAATAATAATTCGTAAAGCCGTCCGGTCCCGGAGACTTATCAGATGGTAGTGATTTGATAGTGTTTAGTATTTCTTGGGTCGTTATGGGTGTCTGTAGTTGTTCTATCTGTGTCGGTGTGAGTGCTGGCAACTGTGCGCGATCCAAAAATTTTTTCGGATTTCTTCGTCTGTGGGTTGGTGGGTCTTATCATCCCGTTTTAGATTGTATAATTTGTGGTAAAACTTCGCCATCTCATTATTGATGTCCTGGGGATTATATATTTTTTGTTCCATTATTGGTTTGTAGAAATGGTATTTTAGATTGGGATTGTTTTTTCCTTAGTAATGTCGCCAGAAGTTTCCCTGCTTTATTACCCTGTGAGTATTGCCTCATTTTTAAGCGTTGCATAGCATAGGAAGATTTGGCTATGTGTATGTCATTTAATCTCTTAGTAGCAGACTCTATCAAAGGGAGATGGGCAGGGTCAGGACATAATGCGTGTGCTGCTGTGGTATCCCTAATTGTTCTCAGTAGTGTCATGTATTCCTCAGTGGATTTCCGTTTGAGATGTGCTGCTCTGCTGATCAGTAGACCCCGCATGGTTGCCTTGTGTGCTTGCCATAGGGCGCTGGGGGATAAATCTGGCGTATCATTGGTTCGAAAGTAGTTTTCTAACTCCTGTGTCATGTGCGCCTGGAATGCGGGGTCATTCAGTAGAGAGTCATTTAGGCGCCAAGGCGCCTGTCCTCTATCCAGAAAGGAGCCTCTTATCTCTATCGTGACTGGTGTGTGGTCAGACCACACAATGTCCCCAATCAGGCATTGGCTTGTCCTCGGCATCAATGTCCCTGATATAAGGATACTGTCTATTCTGGAGAACGACTTATGTACCTGTGAATAATAAGTAAACTCTATCTTTAGGGTGTAGTGTGCGCCATGCATCATACAGGTTGTGTTCGGTCAACAGATTATTTAGGGCTTTACTATGTGTCTTAGTTGCCAAATGTCGCGGGGAGATGCCAGGGAGTGACGTGTCCACCTGCGAGTTTAACACATGGTTGAGATCTCCACATATAATGATATCACCCGTGGTCGTGGTGGGTAATTTATTCAGGATTTTCTGTAAGAATTGTTTTTGATTCGTATTTGGACAATATACCCCCACCAAGACATATTCAGTATTGTTAATTATGCAGTGAAGTGCTATATATCTTCCCTGCGTATCCTTTCGTATGCGCAATAGTTCAAATGTCAGTGAGTGATGTATTAGAAAAGACACCCCCTTGGATTTGGAGGTATTCGTTGTGTGGAACTGGGTTGGGAAATCGCGGAGACCGAACTTGGGAACCCTATTTGTCACAAAGTGAGTCTCTTGGACACATAGTATTTCTATCTTATCTTTTTTTGCCTCTTCTATTAGCATGCGTCTCTTATGCGGATGATTCAACCCTCTGGTATTGTGGGAACGTATTGTTATAGACATGGGTGCAGAATAAAATGCTTAGTTAGAGTCTGTTGTGGCTGTCGAGCTCTTTGAGATATAATTAGTTTCAAATAAAGGCTAAAAAGGAAACTAAACATTTTGTATATAAGGCCTTAACTACATACTTTCTCTTGATCGAATTTAGTGTACTGGCCTATGTTACGTGGCACTTGGTATGAGTGTTGTGGAGTTGTGATCACCCAGACCTATGCGGATCACCGCCACCCGCACCCGCGGCACTCCCACCTATTGCAAGACGCTCGACCTCTGCCCGGCCCACGACCAGTATGCACGACGTGACCGCCGTGCATAGGGATGGTGCTAGCCTGCTTCGTCAGCCGTGCGTTCGTGAACCCGCCATCATATGGCCTTCTTGGGCTCCATTCCCCCTTCACTCCATGTTGGCACAAATATACATTTGACTTTGCCCAGGTGTACACATTATATACATCAATTTTCTTATCTATGTCCTCTTAGGTGCCTATATAATGCACATACATGTACTACATTAGTCTCTGAACCTCATTAACAATAACAATTGTCCGGTGGAGTATCCACTATGATAATTAACAGATTGGCAATTTTAAATGCACTTCAATTTTGTGGCAATCTCTCTGAGTAGTCCATATGTATGTATATTTTTATGTATTCAGGCCATGAAATTACCTTGCGGTCCATACACTGGTCAACCGCTTCATTTGATGTGACATTGTAAATGTGTGATGGATAATACTGCATGAGAGCTAATAATCATATTAAGCATGAGTGCAGAGATTGTGTAGTGTGGTGCGGCGTGATAGACTATTGTGTGGTGCATAAATAATACTTGCGGTCATCTAGGTTATCTAGGTGAGTCTTTTGCGGACAGTACTCCATTCTCGTGCCACTTTCTTTATTGGATGCATTGCAGACTCCGTCGCGTTGAACGGTATGTCCCATTCTTCCAGAAGTTTAAGGCCTTCCTCCGGAGTGTGGACGGTCTTATATACACCTCCTCGTTGGATTAACATCTTGGTCGGGTAGCCCCATCTGTACTTGGTGCCATGCTGCCTCAGTGCTTCTGCGACTTGGTGAAATGCCCGCCGTCTTTTCAGCGTTGCTGCTGATAGATCATTGAAGAGCTTCACTGTGGGGAAATCCTCATGCGGACGGCTTCTATTTCTACTCGCCATGAGAACCAGCTCTTTGACGTGAAAGTAATGTGCCCGGAGCAGCACATCTCGTGGTGTGGAGTCTGGAAGGTAAGCCGGCTTGGGGACTCGATGTATCCGGTCGATCAGCATCATGACCGTTGGGATGTCGGGTGCGTAGGCCCTCAGCAGGCCTCTCGCGTAAGCTTGGAGATCTGTTTGTTGTACCGACTCCGGTACACCTCGTAGTCGGATATTATTCCGTCTCGCTCTATCTTCCGCATCTGCTATTTGCGTCTCCAGATGCTCTATTTTCTCCTCCAGGTGCTGGACATGGTCCGCCATGTTATTATGGGCAGATGCGAATTCACCCATTTTGTCCTCCATTTTGGAGGTGCGAGCTCCCAACTCGTGCATCTCCTTTCACATAGCCTCTGCTGTTTGCTGCCATGAGGTTATTAGTTTGTTGGACAGTGTGTCCAGTGCATGCTCCAAGAAACTTTTAGTTATGTGGTCCGCTGGGCCGCCATCGGCAGCGGGAAAACTCGTGTCGGAGTCCCCGTCGCCATCTTTGGCCTCTGGCCACGAGGGCTGTGGCGGGGTCTGGCTTTTATGACCAAAAAAATTGGTTTTATCGGTTTTCGCCGCCGGTTTCTTCGTCCTATGAGTGGACATTGGTTTCGTTAGAGATTCTTATTTGTGCCTTTTAATGCTTAATTAGGAGAGCTCAGTGCCGGAGCAAGTCCTTATGCGGCCATCTTGCTCGGTGGTCAGCCACGCCCCCCAGCTTATCATTTTTTAACCTACTTGCTACAGGCACCTTCTGTCCTTGTTTTGGGGGACAATTGGATTGGTGATTTATCACCCTTTTGCCCCCCCCTCCTAGTTTAAATACATCCTAGCAAAACCTCCGAACTGCTCACTGAGAACATTTGTTCCCTTTTGAGAAAGATGCAAACCATCTTTTTTGTACAGTTTATTTCCATTCCAAACAGAGCTACCATGAGCAATAAAGCCAAATCCTTGCTCCCGACACCATTCACCAAGCCACTAGTTAAAGTCCCTAATACGCATCTGCCTGTCGTTCTGAGTGTTATGCACAGGCAGAACTTCAGAGAATGACAGTGTGGAAGCAACCTGCCGTATATCATTGGCAAAAACACTAAAAACTTGCTTAACCTTTGAAACCTCATTGCAAGCCAAGTCATTTGTCCCTAGATGGACAAGTACATCCAATTCCCCTTCCTGCTTTGCTCGCTTAACAATATTACAGATACAATTGTTAAAGTATTACAGATTACAGATACCTTGTTAAAGTATTTTTGCTTGCCCATTTGTTTTGCTTCCAACACATGATATTCAAGAACTGACTGTTCATTTTCCACCTAACATATCTCACACACAAATATTAGTGTTTCAAAACAGTAAAATGTTTTACAATGATGGTATCATCAGTGAAATAAAGTACCGTATATACTCGAGTATAAGCCGAGTTTTTCAGCCCATTTTTTGGGCTGAAAAACCCCAACTCGGCTTATACTCGAGTCAAGGTCTGTATTATGGCAATTTGCATTGCCATAATACAGACTGGGGGGAGAGGGGGGCTGGCAGAGCTGTAACTTACCTGTTCTGCAGCTCCTGTCAGCTCTCTCCTCCTCTGCGCCGTCCGGTCAGCACCTCGGTCAGCTCCCAGTGTAAATCTCGCGAGAGCCGCGGCTCTCGCGAGATTTACACTGGGAGCTGACAGAAGAGCAGAACGGACGGCGCAGAGGAGGAGAAGAGAGCTGACAAGAGCTGCAGGAAAGGTAAGTACAGCTCTGACAGCCCCCTTCTCCCCCCACTGAACTGCCAATGCTGGACCACCAGGGAAGGAGAGCCCCCCTCCCTGCCATATATCAAGCAGGGAGGGGGGACGAAAAAAATAAAAAATTATAATAAAAAAATAATAATAATAAAAAAAAAATAATAATAACAAAAAAAGGGGTATAAGGACCACTATGGGAGGGAGGGGGTGGGTTAAGGACCACTATGGGAGGGGGGGGTATAAGGACCACTATGGGAGGGAGGGGGTGGGTTAAGGACCACTATGGGAGGGAGGGGGGTATAAGGACCGCTATGGGAGGGAGGGGGGGTATAAGGACCACTATGGGAGGGAGGGGGGGATAAGGACCACTATGGGAGGGAGGGGGGGATAAGGACCACTATGGGAGGGAGGGGGGTATAAGGACCACTATGGGAGGGAGGGGGGGGATAAGGACCACTATGGGAGGGAGGGGGGGGATAAGGACCACTATGGGAGGGAGGGGGGGATAAGGACCACTATGGGAGGGAGGGAGGGTATAAGGACCACTATGAAAGGGGGTGGGATAAGGACCACTATGGGAGGGAGGGGGGGTATAAGGACCACTATGGGAGGGAGGGGGGGTATATGGACCACTATGGGAGGGATGGGGGGGGGATAAGGAACACTATGGGAGGGAGAAGGGGGATAAGGACCACTATGAGAGGGAGGGGGTGGGATAAGGACCACTATGGGAGGGGAGGGGGAAGTAAGGACCACTAGGGGATTGGAGGGTAAGGACCACTAGGGGAGGGGTGAGTCAGGACCACTGGGGGGGGGGTGAAGGAACACGGGGGTGGGGAGGTAAGGACCACTGAGGGAGGAGGGGAAGTCAGGACATATGGGGGGGGGGAGGGGGCGGCAACATTTTTTTTGCCTACGGCGGCAAATATCCTTGCACCGGCCCTGCACACACTGCATTCACACACTGCATTCATGCACACACACACTGCATTCATGCACACACACACTGCACTCATACACACACTGCACTCATACACACACGCTGCACTCATACACACACGCTGCACTCATACACACACACATACGCACACACTGCATTCATTATACACACACTGTAAATAAATATTCAATTAATATTTTTTTTTTTAGGATCTAATTTTATTTAGAAATTTACCAGTAGCTGCTGCATTTCCCACCCTAGTCTTATACTCGAGTCAATAAGTTTTCCCAGTTTTTTTGGATAAAATTAGGGGCCTCGGCTTATATTCGGGTCGGCTTATACTCGAGTATATACGGTATTTTACATTTTTCACACACAAACAGCACTTAAACTGTTGTACGTATTTGTGTTCAGCGAAGTCTCCTGAGTATAACAGAACCCCTCATGTACAGGTTTTATGGTGTTTTCAAAAATTACGGAGTCAAATTTAAGGTTTGTCTTTCAGTTTCACATTGAATTTTGCCAGATTGGTTGCCTTTGAGAGTGTATGGTAGCCCAGGAATGAGAATTACTCCCATGATGGCATACCATTTGCAAAAGTAGACAACCCGAGGTATTGCAAATAAGGTGTGACGAAAGAAACTTCGCCACTGGCTTTTGGAGGGGCCTGTTTGCCAGACTCCTACCCTGTGACTATGTGCCTCTTGGACTTATAACAGGCTCTGTTCATGCAATTGGGGCTATATGGTTCATTTACCGAACAGCCGCACGAACCAGAGACCACCCAGGAGCTTGTTAAGCTTAATTGATAAATGGTTGCAATTTCCACCTCTGTGGTCTAAGTGTTCGCCTGGGTGGCGCAATTCCTATGGACGACCAGGAGGTGGTGGCCATCTTGTTCGCATGGACGAAAACCGCAAATAGACTTTATGCCGAAAAGGCCCTGGAACTATTTTCGGCATGAAAAACTTGCGGTTCCCGGTCGTTCCTTCAGTAGCACTTAGACGCGATTCTATGGAACTATTTTCGGCTATGGGACCATGCCTGCGGTCGGTAAAAACTATGACTTCCATAAAATTTCTGAATCCCTAAACTGATCTGGGTGATTTTTGGATATGTTTGTCACCCAGATCAGGGCTATCATTTGTGTTTTATGTATTTTTAAGGTACTTTTGGGGTGTTTTTTAAAAAGTATGTTTTTTATGTGCTTGGAGATTATGGGATTAGAATTAGTACAGTTACTGATCCAATTATCTCCCAAGCAGTTAGGAGGGATTGTATGTTTGTTATGGGAGTGTCGTGCACTTAATCACTGTTCTTAGTGGTCTGTGTCTTTGTGTTGGTGTCCCCAACAAGGTCCATGTGGACTTACCCCTTGCATGGGGATTGTCATAAAAAGCCAGTGTGGCACCATTAAAGAGAGATTAGTTTACCCCTTCATGAATTCTTGGCTCATGTTTGGGGGGTTGGAGAACTACATTCACTCTGGGAATTGCTATATCACAATACTCCCCTGAGTATAATCACTAGTTCTTAAAAGAGCTGTTCCTGCTATGCTCTCTGGACTAGTGTCAGGCGGTCCGTCACATGGGGTATGTCCAGTGTTTTTTAGTAGCTACTTAGTCACAAACACTGACCAAAATTGGCTCTTCAAATTGGTTTTTTGCATTTGTCACACACAAAAAAATATTAACGCTAACTTTGGCCAGTGTTTGTGACTAAGTGGCTTCTAAAAAAGACTGGACATACCCCATTTACAATACCTTGGGTTCTCTACTATTGCAAATGGTACGCCATCATGGGGGTAATTCTCATTCCTGGGCTACCATACGGTCTCAAAGGCAACGTAACCAATCTGGTGAATTTCAATGTGAAAAAAACTGAAAAATTTAACATGCTATGTATTGACCCTGTCATTTCCAAAAACGCCATAAAACCTGTACATAGGGGGTACTGTTTTACATGTGAGACATCACGGAATACAAATATGTGTATTGTATTGCAGTAAAAGCAAACGGTATTATGACATTCACAGTTAAAATGTTATGCAGAACTAAAAAAATAAAATTTCTTCATTTCTCACATTGTTTTATATTTTATTCATATTACATTGTTTCATAGCTAAATATCTGATGTTAAATGAAAGCCCTATTTCTCCTGAATAAAATTATATATAATGTGTGGGTGCACTTAATATGAAAGAGGTGAATTATGGTTGAACAGACATATAGTCAAATTTTGTTTATGTTTTATTTTGATCAAAACGTGTACATTTGGCAAAGTCCTTAGGGGTTAATATATATACATGGGAGTCCATGGGGGGGAGGGGGGCAAAGCAAAGGCACATTCCCCCCCTGCCCCCCCCCCCCCCCCCCCCTGGAGTTTTCAGCTTGTGCTGCTATTTTTCGTTTCAGTGTGAGAATACACTGCAATACCGGCGCCGGCCAGTAGGTGGCGCTATGAATGGAGAAAGGCAGGGATAGAAATCTACAGCTTATCCCTGCTTCTTTCTCCTGACTGCATCCGCAGGGGAGCAGCACAGAGTGCAGCCAGCAAGCATGGGGGGAGGCAACCTACAGATCAGGAAAGTGACGGATGGGGGGAGGCAGCCTACAGGAAGGTAAAGCAGAAGGAGCAGAAATGAGCAGAAAGGTTCTGCAAGGGGCAGGAAGGGTCAGCAAGGAGCAGGAAGGGTCAGCAAGAAGCAGGAAGGAGCTGGAGGGGTCAGCAAGGAGCCAAAGGGGTCAGCAAGGAGCAGGAGGGTCAGCAAGGAGCAGGAAGGGTCAGCAAGAAGCAGGAAGGAGCTGGAGGGGTCAGCAAGGAGCAGGAGGGGTCAGCAAGGTGTAGGAGGGGTCAGCAAGGAGTAGAAAGGGTCAGCAAGGAGCAGGACGGGTCAGCAAGGAGCAGGAGGGGTCAGCAAGGAGTAGGAAGGGTCTGCAAGGGTCAGGAGGGGTCATCAAGAAGTAGGAAGGGGCAGCAAGGAGCAGGAGGAGTCAGCAAGGAGTAGGAAGGGGCAGCAAGGAGCAGGAGGGGTCAGCAAGGAGTAGGAAGGGTCTGCAAGGGGCAGGAGGGGTCAGCAAGGAGAGGAAAGGGGCAGCAAGGAGCAGGAGGGGTCAGCAAGGAGTAGGAAGGGTCTGCAAGGGGCAGGAGGGGTCAGCAAGGAGTAGGAAGGGGCATCAAGGAGCAGGAGGGGTCAGCAAGGAATAGGAAGGGTCTGCAAGGGGCAGGAGGGGCCAGCAAGGAGTAGGAAGGGGCAGCAAGGAGCAGGAGGGATCAGCAAGGAGTAGGAAGGTGCAGCAAGGAGCATGAAGGGTCACCAAGGAGCAGGAAGGGTCAACAAGGAGCAGGAAGGATCAGCAAGGAGCAGGAGGGGTCAGCAATGAATATGAAGGGTCTGCAAGGGACAGGAGGGGTCAGAAAGAGAAAGAGCAGAAGGGCGTAAAATAAGCAGAAAGAGGTAAAGGAACAGAAAGAGCCAAGGAGGAGAGAAGACAGTGTCAGAAGAAAAAGAAGACTGTGTCAAATGGAGAAGAAAATGAGATTGGAGCAGGAAGAACAAGTGAAGCGATCTCTCCACATCATTCTGGACACCACATCATAAGGCTTTGGTACCTGGGCCTGGCAGGAAACTTTGGGCCTTCTCATCTCCCCAGGTAAAAAACATATCAGTGTTCACTATTATTTACTGAGTGTCAGGAAACACAGAGGACTGCTAGGTAGGGTTGCCGCTGATTGGCTACAACGGTCAGCTGGCACTCTAAGCCAATCAGTAGCTCCCCATTTATAAAAACGTAAATAAATTTATGAATCGGAAACTAGCGATTGGCTTAGAGCGTCAGCTGATCACTCTAGCCAATCATCGGCACCCATGCCTGACGTCAATCTGCACTTTCTGGCACTCCATTTCAGAAGCCGAATACCACTGAGCGACCTGGAGATCTTTAGGAAGCCTTTGGGGTTAAACCATTTGAGAGCGGTTTAACCCCTTAAAGGAAAGAGAGCACCCAGGGGCCTCCTAGCATCATAGCATTTTCATTTAGATGAAGTTGTTATGGTGACCAGAATGTTCCTTTAATTTGCTTAAAGGAACACTATAGTGCCAGGAATGCAAACATGTATTCCTGACACCATAGTTGTGAAAATGCTATTCACCCTGGCAACATGTATTCCTGACACCATAGTTGTGAAAATGCTATTCATGACACTGTCAAAAAGGGGGCAAAGAATTGATTTCATTACAATTATGACCCCCCCCCCCCCCCCCCCCCATCTGGGAAAATTCCTGCGGATGCCCATGTGTGTATATATAGATATATAGATAGGGGCTGACGAAGGTGCATCACTGTAAGCACCGAAACGCGCATCGGGCTCTTTTCCTTTTTCTATTCTTTTCACTAGGGCTTTCTATCACTATGTGCAGGTAACCAACATCCTAAGTATGGTTCTGCACATCAGTATACCTTAATCTCTAATTATCTGTCCACCTCTTTACTGGTCATCACCTTTATGGGAAGGTTTATTTATTTACTATTCAGGCTTTGGTAACATAGTTCTGCTACTAATATAACTTTATAATATTGTTACAGTGAGAAGCACTATGACTGTTAGAGATACAATTATCCCAATTAGGTGCTCTCACTGTACGATATACAAGTCTGTAGCGGCTATAATCACCATTAGTCTGTAATGGTACCTAGAACAGTTGATCATTGGTTTCCTGAGGTTTGTCTAGGCACAGTCTTATGTTTCTATAAGCGACACAGCTAGCCACTCAGCACTACATCAACTTTTCATGTCCAGTTCAGTGACCAGTCTCCTAGTCTTTTATGAATATTAGTGCAGTATATTAAACACTGTATTCCCTGAGCTTCTAGACTTGACCCTATTTATAACATTAAAGTCTGTAGTCTGTCGCTACTCAGAGACTCAGTAGTTAGCACTTATAAAACTACTAGGATATCTAGAGGTGTGCCATTTTGGCTAGATTGCACCCAATTTGGGTTTCTTTTTGACCACTATCATCTGATATCTATGCTGTAGTACTATTTACTCTACATACAATTAAGATTATTTCGAAGATCGCATTTATCTAATATTCCAGGTTATACTCCCCACATCTGGATATTATCTAGACGATCCAGGTATTCTTTTCCTTTCTAGAATAGGGGTTATGCCCCAGGACACTTCTGGAGTGTCCATTTAGGTGTATTTCCACCAGTGGAAAGGGGTCCTTACCTTTGGACCCACCAACACAGGTGGATTTTTTTCACTTTGATATTTACTTACTAATTAAGTGTGTGAAGAATTTGACACCCGTGTGAACCCAGAAGTGCACAGGCAGGACACGTGATCAACGTGGTGACGCATGCATTGATGGTAGCGTTGCTAGGCAACCTATATGAAAAATACGTGTAGTCCCTGTGCAGAGTGATACAGTGATACATTGGAGATAAATCCTGTGAAAGAAATGTGTAAATAGACTGGATTAAAATAATTTCAAACAGAGGATGAAATAGATGTATCTATTCTTGCTAAATAAGCGATCGAGGAGCTCATAGCAATAAAAACAGGTGAATGTACAGTGCTGGAGTGATGAAGAAACATGTGAAAAAAGGCATGCTGATATTAAGTGAAAAAAAAAAGAGAATGACAAACATGTAGATATAGGCTCCTAGATATAACACATGGTACACCATGGTATTCACTTGTAGGGTAACTAAGTGCCAGATGAAATTTATATATGTATTGGGGTATGTACCTATTGAGAGCAATCACTCAATAGAATACACCTGGATAAGGAGCTAAGTTAATGATAAACTAAACATACTTGTACTAAACAAATGTACATATAAATGATAATATATTAGTTAATATTATAACTCATACGCATAATGCTAACTATATAAACTGAAGCATATGATAAAGGCTGCGTATATTGGACAAAGAACACTTATACTGTATATTAAAGGAACATAGAATAAACTATTTGTTCATTTAAGTCTTTTGGTGCAACAGTGTTCAAATGAAAGATCCAGTACACCTCCCTTTGGAGCAATAGCCTAGACCAGGGATAGGCAACCTTCGGCTCTACAGATGTTGTGGACTACATCCCCCATAAAGCTCTTACACATATAATGCTGGCAAAGCATCATGGGAGGTGTAGTCCAAAACATCTGCAGAGCCTAAGGTTGCCTATTCCTGACCTAGACCTATCACCCCCACAGGTTAGAGGAGGGATATGGTCTATGGCTATGAACCGTAGTGTGGGAAGTCTGTGCGAGGCCATCAAATAGTGTTGGTTTGATGGTTTGTCCGTCTTGATCCCTAAATGCTGTCATGATGCCAGATCTGTAACCTCTAATGTGATCTCGTAACATTAAGTCTGTTTTGCCTACATATGATAGTCTACAGGGGCAGGTTATTAAATATATCACATGGTCTGTCATGCAGGTAATATATTCTCTTGCCACTAGGAGGATGGGCAAAGATGCTGCCAGGGAAGCTGTGAGCTCCTTGATCACGTATTTAGCAAGAATAGATACATCTATTTAATTCTCTATTCAAAATTATTTTAATCCAGTCTATTTACACATTACTTTCACAGAATATATCTCCAATGTATCACTGTATCACTCTGCACAGGGACTACGCAAATTTTTTATAGTGTATAGGTTGCCTAGCAACGCTACCATCAATGCATCCGTCACCACGTTGATCACGTGTCCCATCTGTGCACATCCTTGTTCGGACGGGTGTCAGATCCTTCACACACTTTATTGGTAAGGTAATCATTACACTTTTCTTAAACAGTGCCTTGCAAAAGTATTCACCCCCTTGACTTTTGACCTATTTTGTTACATTACAGCCTTAAGTTCAATGTTTTATTAATCTAAATTTTATGTGATGGATCAGAACACAATAACCTAAGTTAGTGAAGTGAAATGAGAAAAATATATACATTAACCCCTTAAGGACAGAGCTTCAGAAGCTTGTCTTTCACTTAATGACAACAGCATTTTTCGCATTTCTTGCTGTTTGCGTTCAACTGCAATTTGCATTTTACTAATTTATTGCACCGATGCATATTATATACAATTTTTTAAAGGACAGAAAGGGCTTTAATTTGATGTAACATATATATGCTTATTTATTATAAAAAAAATACGGAAAATTGGAGAAAAAAATGAATTTTTTTTTTTTACAGTTTTTGCAATAATAATGTGTGCACAATTAGTGCAGGTTGTAACAGAACCTTACAATTACCTGGAAATATTTGTTGCCAAGTCAGCCCTTTTCAGAGACTATAACCACCCTGGAATGGATTACCTGGTTCATGTGGAATAAGCAGCAGAATTTGTTTATTTTATGCCATCTGTACGGTAGAAATTCAACCTGTAAAAGAACGAATCAAACTACCGAACACTGGACCACCCGGCTGTTAATTATGTGGTATTTTACCTCCCAGGTCGACCTTTGCGGTTCGTATACAAACGCACGAATTCCTTGTCTCACGTACTAGTGATACCGGAGAAACTGACGGAAGCCAAGCACAGAGAGATGGACACAGGTTTCTTCAGGAAGGAAGAGATTCTTTATTGGATCACCGATCGGGACTCAGAGGGACTAGCGTCACCAAAATACAGCAAATTCTGAGCCCCGGACAATAGTGCAGGCTCCTTATATAGGCACATAACTCCTCCCATATTAAGCTCCACCCGCACATTATCTTGACCAATCAATACAAATAAGAATTAACTTCCTGCTTGACCGCATGGCTTGTCCAGCACAATGGAGGAGGGGGAATACTATATCCTGTATTCTTGCACATGCTCCGTACACTACTGATCGTATCTTGCCTCGTGCAACCAACTGATCGATACGTCAGCATATGCACGTACACATGCCACGTGGTAATCTCGGCCTACTAAATTTATTTTTACCGAGATTCCACCACATTCCCCCCTTTGATGCCTCTTGATATTTTACAATTACTTGAGGCATCACTTAACCTTGGTTTGCATACACCGCAAGTTACTTTGAACCAGACCAGACTTATCTTATGATGTGAATCTTTTAACACTCATCTTCCTGCATTGGTTCTCCCTGATCTAAAGCCTTATACTTATAAATCGCCATTATCTGTGCAGCAGCCTTCCTCTCTGCTATATTTTCTATTAGGCTTTGCACAGACCTAACTACTAAGGGTATAAGACACGGCAGGAGTAGACACAACATTAAAATCAGTAGGACTCCACCTACCACTGCCTTAAGCCCTCCAAACCACTCATACCAGCTACCAAACCAACTGCTTGGATTATACCCTTTCCATACCTGAGTAGGCACATGCGCTAGTTTAACCATATGGCTAGTAAGCTCAGCTATTGCTTGCCCTTCGTCATCTATTTGAAGACAGCAATTGCTCAGGTTAAACTTCCCACATACACCTCCCTCTACTGCCAAAAGGTAATCCAAGGCTAATCTATTTTGGTAGACTGCTGTCCTCATCCTGGTGTTATGCTTCGCTAGAAGATTGAGCGCTTGTGAAGTCTCATTAGTGATAATCTCAACCACCGCCTGTAATCTTATAATACGGTTGAGCATATAAATAGGGGTTCTGTAACCAAAGGTACCATCCTCAGCCCACGTGGCTGGCCCATAATAATCTATGATACGCTGGGAGGCCATTCATTATCTTCCCAGGTGCTCTATGGGTCCCCTTTTCTTCCTATGATTCACATCATACACTTTAACACCTAAAGTCTCACCTGTTTCAATTGGTAACAAGAAGAAGGATGGTTTGAGCATACCCAACACACATGCCCCTTCCCAGTCCTGTGGCAACTCCGAATAGGCTTTCTTACCACAGATCCAGTACAAATTTGCTGGGGCTCTCCAGGTAGATGTGATGGATAAATTAAACCACACATCCTTTAAATTGGCGTATCTAGCAAACGGGTTAGATGGTTCTGAGACATTTGAAGCCGACCACCAAGTTGTATTCTTTGTATCATCATCATAAGCTTTTTGCCCTAGACAAGTTAATTCTCCTACAGAAGTATTATACATTATTCCTTTCCTTGCTATGCAAACATAACCTATGATGGAGGTCTTTAATCTCCACTCAGATTTACCTCTAACACTCATATGATAATCGGCTTGTGTAGATATTAATTGGTCAACTGCCTCAGAACTGGACATTACCTCCTTTGCTTCCCAAGGCCATTGGTCTCCCATGTTAGTACCTCCACACACATAGCAGTTGGTAACATTAAGACTACCGGCAATACTTTCAGCTAAATCGATGAACAGGTTTTTAGCATTATGGGGGATCTTATTATCTATACTCATCTCTTCGTAAAAGGAATGATATACTTGATGAGTTTGGGAGGATACCGTATCAGTCTCTATCCCTATAAACAATAATGTCCCAGGATCTAAACCCGTCCCGTATATTTGAAACCCAAATAAATTGCCATATTTGTCTAAGAACTTATCGGGGTTATTTATAAGTATATGGATGGGATTACATTCCATAGACTTACAATATGGGCTAGTCGGCAACTTAGTCACTATCATGTCTTTGTCTACTGTCTGTCCCCAAGTCGCCCACCCCCCACAAGACCAATATGGGCAGAAGTTATAGTCTTTATTTGGGCATCTAGGACTTACATATTTATTTTTACTACTGGGACAAATATATTTATCATTAGACCCATACGTCCTCTCCCATCTAAGATCCCCACATACATTCCACGGCTTTCTACCACTCGATATCGCTTTACACGCATCAAATAGCAGAACACCCGAAGAATGTACGGATTCTAACACCGTCTTATTAATTAGGGTCCCCTGAGGATCTCCATTCCTGAGAGTCAACCAAATTGTACGAGGTTGATACTCTGGACTGAAGCACTTAGGTTCTCCTACTCCTAAATGGCACACACTATAGTCTATATTTAAGTATCTACATCTTGATACATCTCCTTTACACTCGTATTGTGAATGCCAAATTAGGGTTTGTGAAATATGGTTACCTGTTCTCGTAGTCTTAATGCATACCTCACAGCTAGGAGTGTCGGTACCTCTACCTTCCTGAATATAAAAACACATATAAATAAACACTATCAAAAGCACATCTTTCGCCGTCATCCTCAGTCTTCGTCCGTGCGAAGGCGCCTCAGCTTCCAGGATGTGAGGGCTGCAGGGAATGGAGTTCTGCTCGTCTTCACAGGTGTCCCTTCGAGACTTTCCTGGCTTATATACTATGTGTTGGTAAGCGGACAGGCTTTATTATGGCCTTCTCACTCACGCACCAAATCCCAAAAATAATAAAATTTGTAATCCACAATAATTCCTCGTTACTCCGACTGAGTAGTGCGTTTTAACCGGATCTTGCAGGGATTCTCTGGATCTGCTGTAACTTGCCAAGAATCGACTGCTGCTGGTTTAACCCTGGAGTGATGTATCCACGGAGTCACTTCGGCTACTTTTATCGCTGTAGGGGTAGACAAAAGAACAACATAAGGACCTCTCCACTTGGGCCCTAACGGTACATTATTCCACTCTTTAATCCACACTTGATCTCCTGGATGATAACTATGAACAGGGGGATAAATATTCACAGGTAATCTATCTTGTACCCATTTCTGTACCTCCTCCATAGTCTTACCCAACTCTACAACCTGCTGCCGGGTAATTCCTTCTCCCAACTGACTCAAATCCCCCCTTAAGTTACCAAGTACGGGAGGTGGTCGCCCATACATAATTTCAAAAGGAGAGAGGCCCATCCTTCTGGTAGGGGTACTGCGGATTCGCAATAGAGCTATGGGTAAGAGAACGTTCCACTTAAGTTGGGTTTCCTGACACATTTTAGCCAACTGGTTCTTTATAGTTCTATTCATTCTCTCTACCTTACCAGAACTCTGGGGTCTATATGCAGTATGAAGCCTCCACTTTATACCAAGCATATGAGTCAGTTGTTGTAGGCACTGATGAACAAAAGCTGGACCATTGTCCGATCCTATAGAACAGGGTAGTCCATATCGGGGTATTATTTCTCGTAGCAGGAATCTCACAACTTCTCCTGCTTTCTCTGTACGAGTAGGACATGCTTCTACCCAGCCTGAATAGGTGCACACAATTACCAACAGGTAACGATGTCCACCCGATTTAGGCATCACTGTAAAGTCTATTTGTAGATCGGACATGGGGAGTCCCCCCATAAACTGGACTCCTGGTGGCTTTACTGGTCCTTGTCTTGCATTATTTTTAGCACACGTTACACATCTTCGTACAATGGCCTGAGTCAAGTTGGACAATCTTGGTATGTAGAAATGTTTTCTGAGAGATTCTTCAGTACTGTCTCTCCCAGAATGTGTCCCGTTGTGATAATTTTGGACAATTTCTACCGCTAGTGATGCTGGTATGACTATTCTTCCATCTTCTAGCTGATACCACTTGTTCTCCAAATACTTTCCCGGTTCAGTCTTTAACCACTCCTCTTCTTGAGCTGTATAAACTGGAGTCCATTGGGACAGTGGAGTTGGTATAAGAGCAGCTATATGCCCCACATACTCCTGTCTTCCTGATTCAGCAGCACGCTTAGCTGCACTATCTGCCATCCGATTTCCCTTGGTTACATCACCATCTCCTCTCAGATGCGCTCGACAATGTATGATACCGACTTCTTTCGGCTCCCACACTGCTTCCAATAGTTGTAGGATTTCAGCTGCGTACTTGATTTCTTTGCCTTCTGAATTCAATAATCCTCTTTCTTTATACAAAGCTCCGTGGGCATGAGTGGTTAAAAACGCATATTTGGAGTCCGTGTAGATGTTCACTCTTAAACCTTCAGCCAATTGTAACGCTCGTGTTAGTGCTATTAATTCTGCCTTTTGTGCTGATGTTCCTTTCGCCAGTGGCCGAGCTTCTATCACCTTGTCTATTGTTGTTACTGCATATCCTGCATAGCGGATCCCTTCTTTCACATAACTACTGCCGTCGGTATAATATTGAACATCGGGGTTCTGGATGGGAAAATCACGAAGATCTGGTCTACTTGAGAATACTTCATCCATTACTTCCAAACAATCATGTTGACTTTCAGTAGGTTGTGGCAAAAGGGTAGCTGGATTTAAGGTGTTTACAGTCTCTAAATGCACTCTTGGGTTTTCACACAACATTGCTTGATACTTGGTCATACGGCTGTTACTAAACCAATGATTTCCTTTGTAATCCAACAACGTCTGTACTGCATGTGGGACTCGTACATAAAGTTCTTGACCCAGAGTGAGTTTATCGGCTTCAGCTACTAGCAGGGCGGCTGCAGCTACGGCTCTTAGACAAGGTGGAAGTCCGCTGGCCACTGCATCCAATTGCTTAGACATGTAGGCAACAGGTCTTTGCCATGATCCCAAGTACTGTGTCAATACTCCCACAGCCATTCTTCTTTGCTCGTGTACATACAGGTAGAATGGTCGTGTGTGATCAGGTAGACCTAATGCTGGGGCACTCATCAAAGCCTTCTTCACATCTTCAAATGCCGTTTGCTGTTCTTGGGTCCATAAGAAGGGGTCGTGCTCTGTACCTTTGATAGCTGCGTACAGAGGTTTTGCTAGTATCGCATAGCTGGGAATCCATATCCTACAGAAGCCTGCTGCCCCCAAGAATTCTCGCACTTGTCTTCTATTCTTGGGTATTGGTATTTGGCAGACAGCCTCTTTTCTCTCTGGCCCCATAATTCTTTGACCTTCAGAGATATGGAATCCCAGGTATTTGACAGTTGGCAAACACAACTGAGCCTTCTTTCTAGACACCTTGTATCCTGCCTTCCAGAGAATGTGCAGTAGATCGTGCGTTGCTTGCTGACAGATTTCTTTTGTAACTGCTGCTATCAACAAGTCATCTACATATTGTAACAATACACACTCTCCTGGGATGGACTCGAAATCCAGTAGATCTTGACTTAGGGCTGAACCAAATAGGGTAGGTGAATTTTTAAACCCTTGGGGCAGTCTTGTCCAAGTCATTTGGCGTTTTGAGCCCGTTACAGCGTTCTCCCATTGGAAAGCGAAAATACATTGACTTTCTGCGGCTATTCGGAGGCAAAAGAAGGCATCTTTGAGGTCTAAGACTGTAAAGTAAGTAGCCCCGCCCGGAATTAAAGCAAGCAGGTTATATGGATTGGGTACAACTGGATGTATACTAACAACCGCATCATTGACTGCTCTCAAGTCCTGTACAGGTCGATACTCATCTGTACCGGGCTTTTGAACAGGCAGCAATGGGGTGTTCCAGGGGGAAGTACAGAATTTTAGGATACCATACCGTATGAACTTATCCAGATAGGATTGGATGTTCTTCTTAGCCTTCTGCGGGATGTGGTATTGTCTTAGGCTCACTGGATAAACCCCAAGTTTCAGTTCAATTTTTATAGGTGGAATATTGCGGGCCAGTCCTGGTGGGTTGTTCTCTGCCCAAACTCCTGGTATGTTAAATAATGTCTCATCACTCCTAGGGTTTTGGCTAGTCAACGCTGTATAAAGTCGCCACTCTTCTTCCTTTGGTACAGATAATGTCATGATACCTGAAGGTCCATTAAACTTTAAAGATGTTGTTCCATTTGGTAGGAACGTAATCTGCGCTTGTAATTTTGATAGCATATCACGTCCCTGTCATGACATGAAGGGGTGCTGCCCTGCAACAGCACTGTCCCTTTAAGTGTGGGAACCAACTTAGCAGAGAAATAATTCTAGGACACGATAAATGGAGTAATAAAGAAAATGTATTAAGGCAAACCAAAAGGATATAGATATATATAATATATACAAAACAAAATATGACAATGCCACAAATATATACAATAACCCAATATATACAATAGAGCAGGCAGAGTCCACGATAGTCCTAGGCAAAGGCTTAGTCAGGTGAGTGCAGCCACCAAGTACAAAATGAACATCAAGGGGCAAAGTCCTAAGCAGGTCACACAGAAATAATGCAGCAAGGTCAGAATCACTGGAGAAGGAGTCTAGACAGGAACACTGCAGGCGAACACTGGAACAGGAGGCACAGGACACAGGACCAGGCAGAGACAAGAACACAGGACCACAAGGACATCGGAACACCGGATCAGGAAACACAGGATACTCAGGATACACAGGAAACAAGACACAGGAGACAGAATCACGGGAACCAGGAAACAGCAGGTACAGGGTCAAGGATAGAGGATAATGATCTGACAGGGAGTGAGGGGAGAAACCAGAATATATAGGTGCTAAACAAGGGCCAGGTGTAGTGCCTAACGAAAGGAAATGAGAAACAGTGCCAAACAGAAAGAGTGGCGAGTGCGAGTACTGCACGAGGGCATGTCGACTAAGGAGTGTCGTGACAGTCCCAGCAATTGGACTGGACATTCAGGCATATAAAGGAATTGATGTTTTATTACGTGGCCTCCCAATGTACAGAGTCGACTTTTAAGAACCGGTTTTTCAGCACTTCTTCCAGTTGCTCCTATCACAGTAATAGTCCTTCCAGATGGAGGAGCAACTAGATTAGTCACCACTGAATGTTCAGCACCAGTGTCGATCATGAACGCACTCCTTTTCCCCCCTATTGATACATCGACCATAGGCTCCGCTCGACCAAGGGGGATGGAGCCCGGTCGGTATCAATAGTCCTCCATGACCGTGTCAGCCAATCCTACGAAGTCCCTACCTTCTCTATCGCGGGACCTTTGCGCTGCTGGAATATACCTGTCTTCCCTAACACTTCCTCTGTTCCCATTACTCCCTCTATAACCATTACTCCCTCCGGGGCCTCCTCTACCTCTCGCTCTGCCTCTAAAGTTTACATAACCTGTCCTAGGTCTGTCTCTCTCAGACTGTTCTCTTCGCGGACACTCATTTCTCCAATGCCCTTCTTCCTTACAGTAAGCGCACTGATTTCTACTTAGAGGTTCCTCATTCCACTTACTATCGCCTCTATCTGGGCCCCGTCTATCTACGCCTGCGATCGCTACCGCTAGCATATCAGCCTTTTTACGCATCTTGCGCTCTTCCTCTTTCTTGCTTTCTGTTTCCCTATTCATATAAACCTTATTCGCTACCTCCATTAGTTGGGTGATTGACATACCTGCAAACCCTTCTAACTTTTGTAGCTTGCGCTTAATATCTCCGTAAGCTTGGCTGACAAAGGCGGAGTTCACCATTCGGGAATTATCTGCGTCTTCCGGATTAAAGGGGGTATACAAGCGGTATGCCTCCAATAATCGGTCATAAAAGACACTGGGCGCTTCATCGCTTTTCTGAATCACCTCAACTGTCTTCGACATGTTAATAGCTTTCTTTCCTCCGGCTTTCATGCCAGCAATTATAGCGTCTCTATAGGCTCTGAGTTGAGCCATATCAGCACCATTTACGTTCCAATCGGGATCGGTGTTGGGATAATGTGTTGCGGCCCATGCTGATGGATTGGCTTGGTTTAAAGTACGGGCTTTATCCTCTAGTGCTTTAATGGCTGCTTGATTTATTCTTGTCCTTTCCTCATTGTTAAATAAAGTCATTAATAACTGCTGGCAATCAGCCCATGTCGGGTTATGTGTCTGTACTATTGAGGTGAACAGATCAGTCATAGCTTGTGGTTTCTCAGTATACGAGGAATTGTGGGTCTTCCAGTTTAAAAGATCGGTTGTCGTGAATGGGACGTATACAAAGACTGGGTCAGCATGTGCCATTTGGCCTGCGGCATCGATATAGGCTGGCCCAGGATTCAGACGAAGAGGCATCTGATAGTGTCTTAATTGTTGGGCACCGGTCAACTGTCGGGTCTGTATGGGGCTACGTGGAGGGGCGTCAGTCATAGGTTCCAGTCGGGGAGAAGTAGGGTATGGGGATGTGGGAGCTTGGTTTTGGGAAAAGGTGGTAAATAAAACACTTCGAGCCGAGCTAGATGAAGCTTGACCAGAAGTCTGAAGTGGCGCCAAATCAGGATATTCGTTTTTAATGGGGGTTGGTTCTGATTCCGGAAGGGGAGATTTAGTACGAGGGGGGGTGGATCCTGTACTGGAGGAGGAAGCGGAAGTGGATGGGGGTAATGAGGGGAGGGTTGCAGGACTTCCTGCGTTTGCGTCACTTCCTCTTAACGGAAAGTAAGGGGGCGGCAAAGGGATCTCGGACTCAGGGGGCGTGTCCAAAATGGGCCTAACACCAGTCCTAGTGGACGAACAAGTCCTAGCTACCATGAGGCGACATTGCTCCTCGCGGCATGTCCGGAGCCATTTTGGCGAGTCATTTACGGCCTGTCTCCAACAATCAACATAAGGAAACTGGCCGTAAAGTTCAGGCCTACCTGATACAGCCACGTGTAAGCGCTGTACCAGAGTTGGATCCAAACTGCCACGTGGCGGCCATGCCGCAAACAAAGTAGGCCACTCCCTAGTACACAAAGTGACCAAACGTACAGGAGACATTTTAACCCCAAAATCACAAGTTTTGAATCCCTTTTTAAAATTCTTCACCATACAACCTAAGGGATCCGGGATCGTTGACTGCGACGCACCCATACTTAACAATGGAACGTCGTCGACAACGAATACTATACACGCGTACTATTCAACAGTCATACCCGTTTCCTCTGGCAACAGCACCACGTGGTACGGTTACCAAGTGAAACGTACACAATAACAATAAACACTCAGGGAATTCCCGTACACACACAGCTGTTACACCAGTCACTAGATAATCAATATTATGCCCTTTGGCGTAACTATACAGTCACCCACGCTATAATTCTCTATATATGAATTACCCGTCTATAACACACCCCAGTAACATCGTCTTTTACAAATAGCGGTTACAGTACGGTTAGCATAGGTCAAAGCACAAGTTAAGGTCACAATACAATTATTAGTGGTTATGGTGTTAAACATGCAATGGACGACAATGATTAGTACTTATATACAGTGTCAGTAAATATACAGGGTTATGGTACCGTGCACTATAATACAGCAACACACTATTAACACTCTCGCTAGACGGCTGAGCTCGCGCTATCTAACAAGATATACACTTTACTAAACAATCGTTAACACATTTACAATTCCCAACTAAACTATTGGCCAGTACCTTGAATGGACTACCTAAAAACAATCTACATACGTTTTGGTTAGCCACACTGCCCAATCACCACATATATAGCGAGCTAGAGGACCGAATTTACACAGACGCCTCTTAGTCGCACTATCAAAAGTCTAGTGGGTTCCAAATTTACACGCCTTCCCACTTAGCCCAGATAGGATGAGAACTAGCGAACCGAATTTACACAGACGCCGCTTAGTCTCCCGGTCCCTCCGACCTAGCGAACAAAATATACACCCTAGAACGCTAGTCTAGACAAGACACCGGTGTCCGGCTAGGGCTATTTACACCAGAGCCCCGCCTGACTAACAGAATCAAACGGTCTGACTAAAGAGCGTTCGATCGAGCGGTGCGCCTTCGCTCCTTCCCTCCGACAGAGGGGGCAGATACACAGATTCAAAACCCCTTTGGGCCTACCGCACAATCGGTATACCCCTAGTGGGTCCTGCCGTCTAAAACAGCAGTTGTCTTACCTCCTCGTTCCTGAACCTGAGTTCACACTCATCGACGGGGACACCCCAGCACTTCTCACGTAGAGGCCGATGATCTCCTGGACAACAGACCAGTGGCGCCGAGACGAAGGGAGGTCCACGCAGAAGTTCAGGGGTGCAGCCGTAGAGAACGTGGGCAAAGATAGACCGTCTCACGCCTCTGCCTCTCAGCTACCGTTGAACGATGAGCTTCCCGGCCAATGCACCAAATGATACCGGAGAAACTGACGGAAGCCAAGCACAGAGAGATGGACACAGGTTTCTTCAGGAAGGAAGAGATTCTTTATTGGATCACCGATCGGGACTCAGAGGGACTAGCGTCACCAAAATACAGCAAATTCTGAGCCCCGGACAATAGTGCAGGCTCCTTATATAGGCACATAACTCCTCCCATATTAAGCTCCACCCGCACATTCTCTTGACCAATCAATACAAATAAGAATTAACTTCCTGCTTGACCGCATGGCTTGTCCAGCACAATGGAGGAGGGGGAATACTATATCCTGTATTCTTGCACATGCTCCGTACACTACTGATCGTATCTTGCCTCGTGCAACCAACTGATCGATACGTCAGCATATGCACGTACACATGCCACGTGGTAATCTCGGCCTACTAAATTTATTTTTACCGAGATTCCACCACACTAGGTGGCCGCCATTTCGGGACTTTTACACGTGGCTGCGGCCATCTTAGTCCCGATCAGTGGTGATTTGCCGTCGAGCGTCTGGAACCAAAATCGGACACTCGAGTAGGCGAACACCGCTGAGACCTCCATAACACCGGGAATTCGTGCCAAAACTACCAAACCCCTTGCTGTTCGGTAGAAAGACTTAATAAACTATGGGGATTCTAGCGACCATCAAGAACCAAATGGATGGCAAGATTTTTGTGCTTTTTTACCGCACGAACGAGGACCGACCGCAAGGCCAAATCTTATGGAACTATTTTCGGCTAGTGTGTCTGTGCGGTCGGTCAAAACTTTGAAGCTCCATATCTCCTGAACTCCTTTACCGAATGGGATGATTTTTGACTATGCTGTACCCACAGGGGTACATCCAAAACTATGGTAAAATTGTGTGCTTGTTAATTGTGTTACTTGCTTATCTGAGGGGAGGAGATGTGTGGGAGGTAACTCATATCTGATTGGTGTCTTGTGAATCCCTCCCTTGCATGGGATAATCCTTTAAAGGAAGTTAGGTGAATAAAAGTTCAGTTCTTCTTGACCCTTCAAAACGTAGCCTCGTCTCATTCTTGGAAGGGGATTTTATTGCATTATTACTTTGCCTTTTTACAGCTGAACCTGACTCCCCCCCTGGATCTTGTGTATGGGATTATACCAGTTCTATTACTACACAGCGACTTGCCGGGAAAAAGGACGTCTCCAACGGCTGATACCCTCTCACTACCAGGTTAGCTGTTACATTGGTTGGCATCGGTGGGATGGTCCTTTCATCCAAAGAGCAAGCGCTGAATGGAGTCTCAGTACGCCAGGCTGAAAAGACCCACACTGAAAGATTTATTGGAGAGTCGTGGAAGGAATGCCAGTAACAGACCACGGAGGGAGCTGATAGCTGACCTGCTGGAGCTGGACGAAATGTATAGATCCATGGAAGTAACTGAGCCCCTTGCGCCTGTCGGCGAGGAGGAGGAAATGACCAATATTGTCCAGAGGAGATTGGCCATGTACCCAGCAACATCAGTGGAACTGATCGAGCATCTGTTCCTGGAAGTAAGAACAGCAATTCGGGAGAAAAGGGGACACGAAATTGAACTGGAAAGGGCTAGACAACCCATTCCACAGACAGTTCATACTCCCCCCCCAACTACCGCAGCAAAGAAGGTATTCTTTACTGCATTTAAAGTATTTGCTGAGAATGAAGAGGAAATTGATGGGTATTTGGCAGGTTTTGAGCGACAGTGCTCGCTACATCAGGTACCCCCGGATCAATGGGTCACTATTTTGTCCGGGAAATGGTCGGGCAAAGCAAATGAGGCCTTTCGGGCTCTCGCCCCAGAGGATATCTTGGGATATCTCAATACCAGCGAGTTAAAGAGGCGCTGCTAACCCGATATGATGTAACCCCAGAAACCTACCGCCGTCGCTTCCGGGAGTCCAAGAAAAAGGTTGTGGACTCCCACATGGAATGGGCTAATAAGCTACAGCGAGTGGCATCACACTGGGTACGAGGGTGCAACGCCAACACCGGAGAGGAAGTACTGCAGTTATTCCTATTAGAACACTTTTTCCAAGGTTTATCTGCCGACCTGCAGGACTGGGTAAGGGACCGGCGCCCCAACAACCTAAGCGAGGCGGCTCGGCTGGCAGACGAATACGCCGAAACTAGGAGAGTGAGCCAGGGTACCCCAAGGCCAGCTAACAAAGTGGAACCACGTACCCCAGCTGTCACCCCTCGCCCGGAGTTCTGTGCTCCCATACCCCCAGGGCCATCTCGTCCTCAGGGGTCCAACAACTACCCCCGGGACTCGTCTAGAGTGCCGGTGCAACAACCCTGGACATATTGCCCGTTACTGCCCTTTGGGGTCGGCCGCTAATAATTGGAGAGCACCCTGCCCACTGCAGAGAACAACACCCCACGTACCTCTGCTGCCCACTGCCTAGAGACCGAGATGGGCCCAGAGGAATGCTTGGGCATCTTATATGAGGCGGACCCGATACAAGCCGCATCCCCAGATAACCGTCAGCATCATCGTCAGGAGGTACGAGTAAATGGACAAGTAGCTCAAGGCTTGAGAGACACCAGAGCTACCATTACATTGATGCAACGACATTTGGTGAAACCAGATGTGTAGCAGGAGGAGCTGTATTTCGTTTACCCACAGCCCGGGTGCACCTGGACTGTGGGGTCGGGTCGGGAAAGACCACTGTGGGCATCATGGACAACCTGCCTGCTGAAGTCGTATTGGGCAATGATATTGGCCCCCTGGTTTCGGCCTACTTGCCCACCAAAGATGCAGCTTGCCCCGTGACCACCCGGGCCCAGAGCCGTCTCGCAGACGACCCCACAACAGGACGGGAGACCCAGGTAAGCCAAAAACAGACCCTTAAATCCCCTACGATAGAGAGACCTCTAGCTTGGGACACGCCAGAGGAGTTTGGGAGGGAAACCAGAGAGAACCCAACCCTCCAAAAATACCGTGAGATAGCTGACAGTGAGGGGGGATGAGCGGGAACGCTTTGTATGGGATAACGAAAGATTATATAGACTGACCGAAGGTAGGAAGAGAGGCTGTGCCCCTTCACAGAAGCGCCAACTAGTGGTACCTAGAAAGTACCGGTTGGAACTTCTCTGAATTGGCCATGATATCCCCTTGGCAGTTCTATTACTACACAGCGGCTTGTCGGGGAAAAGGACGTCTCCAACGGCTGATACCCTCTCACTACCAGGGTAGCCGTTACACAGGTTAAAGAAAGTAATTAAAAATAAATGTATTTAGTTGTTCTGATTTACAGAATATATAATGTGTCTGGGATTTTAAGTTTTTTTTGGTAGTTACAGGTCACAAAGCACAAGGAGTAAAATAAACTTTTAATGTGGACCGATTTTAGAATTTGGTATGTTTGTCTTGTAAGCTTAATAGCCATAAAAAAACAAAATTGCCACACAAAAGTATATATTTATATAAAGTAGACACCACAGGCTATTTGCCTAAGGTTGTTTTGACACTTTCTACGTAGCCATTTCACCGCCAACCTCTGCTAAATATTGGAGTAAAATTATTTTTTTTGCGGGTTTTGGCACACAAACTTATAACAAAGAACTTATCATGTGTATTTTGTAAAGTTGGTGTGTGCTATTCCTGTACAAAGTTTTATTTTGTATTCAGTTACATCTGCTGAGTAAAATGACACCCCCATTGTATATATTTGGCACTATTTCGTGAAGCTACAGTGCCATATAGGAGACCTGTCCTTTTCAGTATTCACAGTAGAATTTTGAGAGACGGATTTAATGAGCCTATGCTTCCATTTGGGGTATTATAACAGTTTGACTGTTCAAAAAAACCCACAAAGGCCTACCATTTGTAAAATTAGACACTCCAGGGTATCTCATAAGGTGCATATTGTGCCTTAGCATGCCCCCATTTTTTCACCAATATATGCCAAAGTATGTGGTAAAAAATAATTTTGGGCATTTTTTTACATACGGATTGCATTTTTGCTGGGCATTTTGTATATTTCATATGTGCCACTAAGTTCAAAACCCCCAAATTATGCTCAGCTAAGTCGTCTGAGTAAAAAGACACCCCCAATGAATGTCTTTGGCACTATTTCGTGAAGCTACAGTGCCATATAGGAGACCAAGCCATATCAGTTTTTACCGAACTTTGAATTTTGACGCTGGGCCTATGTGGAATTTCCAAGCATCTACGCAGGTTTTAAATTCAAACTACCGCACAAAAGCCTACCATTTCTTAAAGTAAACACCCCAGGGTATTTCAAAAGGCATATTTTGAACCTTAGCGTGGGATCATTTTTCCGCTAGCTTGTACCAGGTGTAGTGGTAATAAGCGTTTTTTCTGCCTTTTTGACACACAAAGTGAGTTTGCACAGTATATTTTGCAAACCTTATGTGTACTTCCACTGTATAATACTTCATATGTTGCTCAGCTATGTTGGCTGAGTACAAAAATACCCCCGTATGTACCTTTGCCAGGTATATGTGGACATCGGAGGGGCACATTTGGGACACAGCCATTCCAGTTTTTTCAAACTTTTAATTTTTACGCTGTGCCCATGTCCCATTTTTAGAGTATTTTACCAGGCTATATAATCCAAATACCCCATAAAGCCATACCATTTCTTAAAGAAGACATCCCAGGGTATTTCCAAAGGCATATTTTGAACCTTAGCGTGGGATCATTTTTCCGCTAGCTTGTACCAGGTGTAGCGGTAATAAGTGTTTTTTCTGCCTTTTTGACACACAAAGTGAGTTTGCACAGTATATTTTGCAAACCTTATGTGTGCTACCACTGTATAATACTTCACATGTTGCTCAGCTATGTCGCCTGAGTACAAAAATACCCCCGTATGTACCTTTGCCAGGTATATGAGGACATCGGAGGGGCACATTTGGGACACAGCCATTCCAGTTTTTTCAAACTTAAAATTTTTACGCTGTGTCCATGTTCCAATTTGGATTAGTTTAGCTGGTTGGTTATTGAAAATCCCCACAAGCACATACTATTTATTAAAGAATACACCCTGGGGTAATTCAAAAGGCATATTTTGAACCTTAGCGTGGGATCATTTTTTCTCTAGTTTGTTCCAGGTGTAGTGGTAATGAGCGTTTTTAAATGTATTTTTTTAACTTTTTTAAACTTTTTTTTAATTTTTAAAACTATTTTTTAAACTTTGTTTTGCTTATTATTTTTTTTAAACTTTCCTAAACTTTCTTAAAACTTTCTTTTACAGATTTAACATTTTTCTAAGCTTTTTTTTTTACTGTTAACCCCTAACTAGCAGTAAGCAGCACTAACAGTAAATTCACCATTTTCCCATAACTCCCACCCACCCCAGCTAGCAAAATATTTAATTATATAATATTTAAATTAGTTAATTAAATAAATTGAACCCCTGAGGGTTAAAAAATAAATAAAAGTTAATCGTCAGGGGTTAAAAAAAAATAGATCACAGTATAATACTGTGATCTGTGTTTTGATCACTGTAGGCAGTAATCGACTGGCAGGGAAGGGGTTAATTTTTATTTGGACTGGGTAAAGGGGGGTGTTTTTTATTTTTTACTTAAACGTTATTAAAACTTTTTCTTTAACTTAATTTTTAACTTTTTAAAGCTTATTTTAAAACTTTTTTTTAACGTTAACCCCTAGTTAGCCTTAAACCAAATCCCCCAATTCCCCACTAACTTCCACCCTCCCCAGCTAGCTAAATATATAATTTTAAAATACTTAAATTAATTAATAAAATAAATGTAACCCCTGAGGGAAAAAAAAGGAATTAACCCTCAGCGGTTAAAAAAAAAAAAAAAAAAATTCAGGGGGGCGGGGCCTGACCGCAGAGCCGAGTGGTTGACAACCTCAGAAGCTCCGGCACAAATCCGAAAATAAAGCCACCTTTCCCGTCCAAAACGGAGACTAATCGGGTCAAAAGACCCAGCAATAGACAGGGAACATCAAGCGGAGGGCAATGATACCCGTCAAGTGGCGAAATGAGCAAAAGATACCGGACAAGCGAAGGAGGCCTACCCAACCGGTGGGAGCGGGAGAGGCGGCCGCTCTCCCCCCGCCACGGGTGAGGACCTCGGTATGGAAGGGTCCCAGTCCCCCCCCCTCTGGACCGGTGGGGGTTATCCCGGTCCACCAGCATATGGCGAGCACCCACCTTTGGGACGCAACTCAGCGCCACACCACACAGTCTGGCCCACGAGGCCCAGCCAAGATGGCCGACGGTGGGGTTACTGACCTGCAGCAGCAAACCGCTGAGGAATGGGCGACGGCCTTCAAGGCTAAATTTGATGCTGTCTGCCTGCGCTTCTGGGAACGAATGGAGGCAAGGCGCTCACATCCCAGACCGATGCCTTCTTCACCGGCAAAGAATCATAGCGCACCCCCTAAAAAGCAGCCGGGACACCCATGCACAGCGCTGCCGATGCGGAGGAGCGTGCAGGGCGCTGGAACTCAGCAGATGAAGCGACAAAAGGGCATTACCCGCACGAAGCGGCCTGTTGGAAGCCATGCAAAGGCACCACAGCCACCCACGGGAAGCTCCGGCGAACCGTCCACCACCTTTCAGGGCCACAGATGCCCACAACCAACATGGCACCACAATCAAAACGGAAGCCCAAAGTCATCTCCCGCTCACCGCACCGCCGGCTCCACTAAGGCAAGACTGACGAGCAGGGGCGAACGACCAACCGACACACACCCAGCTAACACCAAATCTGCATTACAGCCCGGATCAGGGACGATACAGCTGACCAGTGCTTACATGTGCAAGCCTCCACACCGATGGCAGATCTCTCGGACGGCGTTGTGGGACTTTGCAACTCACCTACCAAGGTCTCTGCACTTCCCGTTGATGGGTGTCGGCTGATCGCGGATGTACCTTCTGCTGCACAGGTCACGCCAGAAGTACCCGATATGCCGGACCCGATTGCCTTATTGACTAGGGACATGGTTAAGTTTGATGCTTGTTTGCCTTATGTTCTCCAGCTAATGACAACCTGTCCCCCCTCTCCCTCCATGAAGCGTAGGAAATATACGTCCCTTGTTCATCCCCCTCCCTAACACACTAGCACGAGCAGCGCTGTCTAGCATTAATCTCAAATTATATTTCCAAGCCACACATACTACTCTGTTGGTTCCTCAAATATAAAACCTAAATCATACCAAGCGTGTTACAATATTACAGTGCCTTATCGTAAAGGTTAAGTTGGATGTTTTGTTTAGCTAGACAATAACCGATAACTGTTGTACCCTGCATAAATATAGAGAGAAACTTGTGTGACTATGCATGCCACTGTTTAAACTCCATTATATGCTGATATATGTCGATGCAAGTTGCTATGACTATTGTGGAAACTTTGTGGTTCATCTTAAAAATGTGCCAATACTCAAATGTCATACTTGTAAAAACGCTTTTTCTCAACAAAACTTAAAAAAATTGTGCAGTATATTCGTTTGCCATGCTTTGAATGTTATGCCTGTTTCCGCTTACGAATACTATTGTGGCTGAATAAGCCTACTGTCATACCATGCACAACAAAAATAAAGATTTAAAAAAAAAAAAAAATTCAGATCATAGTAAAATGCTATCCCTGCCAATTGATCACTGTAGTCAGGGGAAGGGGTTAATTTTTTATTAAAATGGGCAAGGGGGGTGGGATTTGAATGAAACTTTATTTTTTTTTAAACAGGGAAGCAGATCAGTGAAGATCCGTCTCCCTGCACTTCACACAGAACTCGGAAGTGCAGGGAGGCGGAAGGTAAGTATAACGAGCACATGTGCTCACTCTGACAGGCTGTCAGAGCTAGCACTGCTGCTGGGGCAGCCCGATCGGGTGCTCCCGGTCTGCCTCTAATACAGAGGCAGACCGGAGCACCATTAACCCCGCGATCGACGCAATTGCGGCGATCTGGGGTTAATTTTACCGCGTGACGGACGAGGTCCGTCACTCGTCATTAAAGGTTCCCCTGAGTGACGGACCTCGTCCATTACTCGTCATTAAGGGGTTAAACTACTTTTTAGAAATAGAAAACAGAAAACTTGCATGTGCGTATGTATTCACCCCCTTTGTTATAAAGCCCATAAAAAGCTCTGGTGCAACCAATTACCTTCAGAAGTCACATAATTAGTGAAATGATGTCACCTGTGTGCAATCTATGTGTCACATGATCTGTCATTACATATACACACCTTTTTTTTAAAGGCCCCAGAGGTTGCAACACCTAAGCAAGAGGCACCACTAACCGAACACTGCCATGAAGACCAAGGAACTCTCCAAACAAGTAAGGGACTATGTTGTCGAGAAGTACAAGTCAGGGTTAGGTTATAAAAAAATATCCAAATCTTTGATGATCCCCAGGAGCACCATCAAATCTATCATAACCAATTGGAAAGAACATGGAAAAACAGCAAACCTGCCAAGAGACGGCCGCCCACCAAAACTCACAGACCGGGCAAGGAGGGCATTAATCAGAGAGGCAGCACAGAAACCCTGGAGGAGCTGCAGAGTTCCACAGCAGAGACTGGAGTATCTGTACGCTCCATAGAGTTGGGCTTTATGGCAGAGTGGCCAGAAGAAAGTCATTACTTTCAGAAAAAAACAAAATGGCACATTTTGAGTTTGCGAAAAGGCATGTGGGAGACTTCCAAAATATATGGAGGAAGGTGCTCTGGTCTGATGAGACTAATATTGATCTTTTCGGCCATCAAAGAAAATGCTATGTCTGGCGCAAACCCAACACGTCACATCACAAAAAGAACACCATCCCCACAGTGAAACATGGTGGTGGCAGCATCATGCTGTGGGGATGTTTTTCAGCAGCCGGGACTGGGTAAATACAGGGATATTCTTGAGCAAAACCTGTACCACTCTGTGCGTGAATTGAGGCTAGGACAGAGGTTCACCTTCCAGCAGGATAATGACCCCAAACAAACTGCTAAAGCAACACTTGAGTGGTTTAAGGGGAAACATGTAAATGTGTTGGAATGGCATATTCAAAGCCCAGATCTCAATCCAATACAAAATCTGTGGTCAGACTTAAAGATTGCTGTTCACAAGCGCAAACCATCCAACCTGAAGGAGCTGGAGCAATTTTGCAAGGAGGAATGGGCAAAAATCCCAGTGGTAAGATGTGGCAAGCTCATGGAGACTTATCCAAAGTGACTTGGAGCTGTGATTGCCGCAAAAGGTGGCTCTACAAAGTATTGAATTAAGGGGGGTGAATAGTTATGCACATTGACTTTTCTGGTATTTTGTCCTATTTGTAGTTTGCTTCACAATAATAAAAAAAACAATCTAAAGTTGTGGAATTCTTTTGCAAGGCACGGTATATTCTTACTTCTCGCATTGCAATATTGATCTTGAAAAAGACCCTAAGGGAGTCGAAACGTTGATCATGACTTTGTTATGTAATATGCAATTATAATAAGAGAATCACCTTAAAAATACCTACGAGTGCACCTGCTACTTCTTATATATATATATATATATATATATGTACCTTGCACTCAGGCTTCAGTTATATGACCGGGTGCATCACCGAGACTCTAGTATCCAAATAGTAGTAATGGTTGGCTGCACTCATGGATTCTTTAAAATTCATCCTGATGAAAGTCCACAAGAGGGACTGAAACGTTGATCTGCTCTTAATATTCCAAATAAAAGTTCAGTTTTAAAGAATCCGTGAGTGCAGCCAACCATTACTACTATTTATATATATATATATATATATATATATATATATATATATATATATATATACACTGCTCAAAAAAAGAAAGGGAACACTTTCCCTTGGCAATAAAACTGCTTGCTGTTTAAACACTGTAAGTGCCTGAAGATATTCATTTGCACATTTCATGAATCAATGTTTAATAGACATGTGCAATTTGTTTCGGTCCGAATTAAAATTCGTCCGAATTTCAGGTAATTCGGACATTCGGGTTCTTTCGAATGTCCGAATAGTTGAATTGCCGAAGTGCCGAAGTGTCGAATTGCTAAAGTACCGAAGTGCCGAAATTACCGAATTTCTGAAGTGTAGTAGTGCCGAAGTGCCAAAGTGCCGAATTGCTGAAGTGCCGAAGTTCCGAAGTTGCCGAAGTTCCGAGGTTTCAAAGTGGCAAAGTTCAGAAGTTCCGAAGCACAGTATTGCCTAAGTACGGATATACTTACCCAGTGAAAGAAAAATAATGTTACAATGTATACGATTTCAAATAAAAAGTATACAAACATAGACAGTGTTACAGAAGCCTTAGTTTATTGTGCACCTTTAAGTACCATTTGTACCTATGCAGCCGTTCGGATGATTTCGCACAAATTCTTTGTGCTCGGAATAGGTGGCCGCCATTTCGGGACTTTACACGTGTTCGCGGCCATCTTGCGCACGAACAGCGGTGTTTGCCTGTAACCGCATGGAACTAAAAACGGATACGCGAACAGGCGAACACCGCTGAGTCCTCCAGACCTCCATGAATTCGTACAGAAACTACCGAACGTCCCACCGTTCGGTAGAAAGACTTAATGGACTATGGGGAGTCTGGCGACCGTAAAGATTCGAATGGATGGCAAGAGTTTCGTGTCTTTTCACCATGCGAACGGAGACCGACCGCAAGGCCAAAACTCATGGAACTATTTTCGGCTAGTTGGTCTGTGCGGTCGGTCAAAACTTTGGAACTCTGTATCTCACGAACTATTTATCCGAATGGACTGATTTTTAAATATGTTGGTCCCCTGAACGAGAGCTATCTGGGGATACCAGATTTAAAAGCTGTACCCCCTGTTTTTGGGGTACATCCAGAACTTGGGTAAAATAATGTACGTTTAATTATGTTAACTGGTTATCTGAGGGGAGGGGATGTGTGGGTTGTACCCTGTACTGGATTGGTGATTTTATGCCTCCCCCTGGGTGTGTTCTTTCTGTATTGAATCCTAATAAAAAGCAGGCTGGGCATTCCAGTCCTCAGTTCTTGTTTGACCCTCAAATCGCAGCCTCGACTCGTTTTGTGGGCAAAAGGGTATCCTAGCTGTGCTATAGCTAGTGGGATTATTCTACACTTACAGGACTCGTATGGAATACTTTGGACAGCAGCTTCCCCTCCTCTTCAGCAATAGGAATCCAGACTACTAAGCGGTCCAGCTCTCAGCAAGACTAAGGGTAACCGTAACAGACAGGATTCAGCTGTAAGCATTTGCAACACTTACAACAGTCAAGTAACACACATTCATATAAAATGTAAGTTAATAAGCCAGTCAGTGTAATGACAGGAATGAATAAGTAGATAACTCCCTAATTCCCACGGTATTAGGGAGCTATCTACTAAAAGGCTGAAAGACCTAAATTGGTCTTTCAGCCAAATTTACTAATACTAAGTAAAGATTACTTAGTATTAGTAAATTATGCCCCTACTCACCATACCGCGAGTAGGGGCATGTCTATTAAACAGTGAGCAGTCTGTGGCTGCTCACTGTTAAAAAAAAATAAAAAGGGTCCCCCTCCCTGAGCGGGTGGGGGCCCTAAAGTAAAAAAGGGGGGAGGACCTATTGTCCAACCCACAGGCCCACACCCCTGAGCGGCGGGTGGGGGCCCTAAAGTAAAAAAAGGGGGGAGGACCTATTGTCCTCCCCACCGGCCCCCACCCCTGAGCGGTGGGTGGGGGCCCAAAATAAAAATTGGGGGGGACCTAATGTCCTCCCCCCTGGCCTCCACCCCTGAGCGGTGGGTGGGGCCCTAAACAAGAATAAGGGGGGGACCTAATGTCCTCCCCCTGGCCCTCACCCCTGAGTGGTGGGTGGGGGCCCTAAACACAAATTGGGGGGGACCTAATGTCCTCCCCCCTGGCCCCCACACCTGAGTGGTGGATTGGGGCCCTAAACAAAAGTAAGGGGGGAGGACCTAATGTCCTCCCCCCTGGCCCCACCCCTGAGCGGTGGGGGGTCTAAACAGAAATTGGGGGGGACCTAATGTCCTCCCCCCTGGCCCCCACCCCTGAGCGGTGGGTTGGGGCCCTAAACAAAATTAAGGGGGGAGGACCTAATGTCCTCCCCCTGGCCCCCACCCCTGAGCGGTGGGGGGGCCTAAACAGAAATTGGGGGGACCTAATGTCCTCCCCCCTGGCCCCAACCCCTGAGCGGCAGGTGGGGGCCCTAAATACATATTTAACCCCCCTCCCCCCAGGTGACTAGGGGTCCCCAAACCCCTAGTCACCCCCTCCCCCCAAAAAATAAACTCCTATCTACCCCCCTCACCCTAAAAATTATTAGGGGGGACCATTTAACTAAGTACCTTTAAAAATAAAAATAAACTTACCATTCAATGTTTTCTCTCTTCTAAAATCTTCTTTTTTCAGCCCCAAAAAAGGGCAAATAAAAATCCATAATAACCGACGCAATAAAAAAAAGCGCAAAAAATTAATAATCCATCTTCACCCGGCGAGGGCTTCGCGCAGACTGAGCTCTGCAGGGCGGGGGAAGGCTTATAAAGCCTTGCCCTGCCCTGCAATTAGGCTCAGGGCATACTGATTGGTGGGTTTAAGCCATCCAATCAGAGTGCTCTGACAGGTAAATGAAGAGACTGACAGGTAAGTCTCTACATTTACCTGTCACAGCACTCTGATTGGTTGGTTTGAAATCCACCAATCAGAGTGCTCTGTGCCATTTTACACAGCGTGGGAAAGTTCTTTGGAATTTTCCCACGCTGTGTAATTTGGCTCATAACACTCTGGTGGATTAAGTAATCAGAGAGATAAGTCAAATTACACAGCGTGGGAAAATTCCAAAGAACTTTCCCACGCTGTGTAAAATGACACAAAGCACTCTGATTGGTCGATTTCAAACCAACCAATCAGAGTGCTGTGACAGGTAAATGTAGAGACTTACCTGTCAGTCTCTTCATTTACCTGTCAGAGCACTCTGATTGGATGGCTTAAACCCACCAATCAGAATGCCCTGAGCCTAATTGCAGGGCGGGGCAAGGCTTTATAAGCATTTCCCCGCCCTGCAGAGCTCAGTCTGCGCGGAGCCCTCGCTGGGTGAAGATGGATTATTATTTTTTTGCGCTCGTTTTTTTTTTTATTGCGTCGGTTATTATAGATTTTTATTTGCCCTTTTTTGGGGCTGAAAAAAGAAGTTTTTAGAAGAAAGAAAACATTGAATGGTAAGTTTATTTTTATTTTTAAAGGTACTTAGTTAAATGGTCCCCCCTCATTATTTTTAGGGTGAGGGGGGTAGGTAGGTGTTTATTTTTTGGGGGGATGAGATTAGGTCCCCCCATTTGTATTTAGGGCCCCCACCCGCCGCTCAGGGGTGGGGGCCAAGGGGAGGACAATAGGTCCCCCATTATTTTTGTTTAGGGCCCCCACCCACCTCTCAGGGGTGGGGGCCAGGGGGGAGGACAATAGGTCCCCCCCCAGTTTGTATTTAGTGCTCCCACCCACCGCTCAGGTGTGGGGTCACAGGGGGAGGACATTAGGTCCCCCCTAATTTGTATTTATGGCGCCCACCCACCGCTCAGGGGTAGGGGCCAGGGGGAGGACAATAGGTCCCCCCCTTATTCTTGTTTAGGCCCCCACCCACCGCTCAGGGGTAGGGGCCAGGGGGGAGGACATTAGGTCCCCCATTTGTATTTAGGGCCCCCACCAGCCGCTCAGGGGTGGGGGCCAAGGGGGAGGACAATAGGTCCCCACCCTTATTCTTGTTTTGTCCCCCACCCACCGCTCAGGGGTGGGGGCCACGGGGAGGACATTAGGTGTCCCCCCCAATTTTTATTTAGGGCCCCCACCTACCGCTCGGGGTGGGGGCCGGTGGGGAGGACAATAGGTCCTTAGTAAATTTGGCTGAAAGACCAATTTAGGTCTTTCAGCCTTTTGGTAGATAATTCCCTAATACCGTAGAATTAGGGAGTTATCTACCAAGCGGCTGCAACAAAAGTCCCGAAATGGCGGAGTTCCGAAGTTGCTGAAGTTGCCGAAGTTCCGAAGTTTCCGAAGTGCTGAAGTTCCGAAGTGCCGAAGTTCCAAAGTTCTGAAGTGCCGAAGTTGCCGAAGTGCCGAAGTTCCGAAGTGTCTAAGATCCGAATTTCCGAAGTTGCCGAAGTTCCGAAATGGCGAAGTTCCGAAGTTCCGAAGTGTCTAAGATCCGAAGTTCCGAAGTTGCCAAAGTTCCGAAATTGCGAAGTTCCGAAGTGTCTAAGATCCGAAGTTCCGAAGTTGTCAAGTGCCGAAGTTCTGAAGTTCCGAAGTGTCGAAGTGCCGAATTGCCGAAGTCCCGAATTGATGAAGTCCCGAATTTCGGAATGCCGATCCGGGCCAAATATTTTCCCCATGCACATGCCTAATGTTTAAGTGACATAAGTTGATTTAAACAGTTATCTTCTCAACCATTGCCCATTAGTGATGTCCCGCTGGCGAACATAGCTTGTTTGCGTTCACCACGGATGGCGAAAATATGCGATGTTCGTTCCGCCCGCTATTTGTCATCATTGAGTAAACTTTGACCCTGTACCTCACAGTTAGCAGACAAATTCCAGCCAATCAGCAGCAGACCCTCAATCCCAGACCCTCCCACCTCCTAGACAACATACAATTTAGATTAATTTTGAAGCTGCATTCTTTTTTTTTTATTCTTTTTTTTTTTATTCTTTTTTTTTTATTCTTTTTTTTTTGTGTTTGTGTTTATTATACATTATCCTCCATAGCCAGAAGCCTGTGTTTATTATACATTACCCCCCCATAGCCAGTAACCTGTGTTTATTATACATTATCCCCCATAGCCAGTAACCTGTGTTTATTATACATTATGCCCCATAGCCAGTTACCTGTGTTTATTATACATTATCCTCCCATAGCCAGTAACCTGTGTTTATTATACATTATCCTCCCCATAGCCAGTAACCTGTGTTTATTATACATTATCCTCCCATAGCCAGTAACCTGTGTTTATTATACATTATCCTCCCATAGCCAGTAACCTGTGTTTATTATACATTATCCTCCCATAGCCAGTAACCTGTGTTTATTATACATTATCCTCCCATAGCCAGTAACCTGTGTTTATTATACATTATCCCCCATAGCCAGTAACCTGTGTTTATTATACATTATCCCCCACAACCAGTAACCTTGTTTATTATACATTATCCCCCCACAACCAGTAGCCTGTGTTTATTATACATTATCCCCCCATAGCTAGTAACCTGTGTTTATTATACATTATCCTCCCATAGCCAGTAACCTGTGTTTATTATAAATTATCCCTGCCATAGCCAGTAACCTGTGTTTATTATAAATTATCCCCCATAGAAAGTAACCTGTGTTTATTATACATTATCCCTCCCATAGCCTGTAACCTGTGTTTATTATACATTATACTCCCGTAGCCAGTAACCTTTGCTTATTATACATTATCCCCCGCATAGCCAGTAACCTGTGTTTATTATACATTATCCTCCCATAGCCAGTAACCTGTGTTTATTATACATTATCCCCCACAACCAGTAACCTGTGTTTATTATACATTATCCCCCATAGCCAGTAACCTGTGTTTATTATACATTATCCTCCCATAGCAAGTAACCTGTGTTTATTATACATTATCCCCCTTAGCCAATAACCTGTGTTTATTATACATTATCCCTCCACAACCAGTAACCTGTGTTTATTATACATTATCCCCCCACAACCAGTAACCTGTGTTTATTATACATTATCCTCCCCATAGCCAGTAACCTGTGTTTATTATACATTATCCTCCCATAGTCAGTAACCTGTGTTTATTATACATTATCCTCCCATAGCCAGTAACCTGTGTTTATTATACATTATCCCCCCATAGCCAGTAAACTGTGCGTATTATACATTATCCTCCCATAGCCAGTAACCTGTGTTTATTATACATTATCCTCCCATAGCCAGTAACCTGTGTTTATTATACATTATCCTCCCATAGCCAGTAACCTGTGTTTATTATACATTATCCCCCCATAGCCAGTAACCTGTGTTTATTATACATTATCCTCCCATAGCCAGTAACCTGTGCTTATTATACATTATCCTCCCATAGCCAGTAACCTGTGTTTATTATACATTATCCTCCCCATAGCCAGTAACCTGTGCTTATTATACATTATCCTCCCATAGCCTGTAACCTGTGTTTATTATACATTATACTCCCGTAGCCAGTAACCTTTGCTTATTATACATTATCCCCCGCATAGCCAGTAACCTGTGTTTATTATACATTATCCTCCCATAGCCAGTAACCTGTGTTTATTATACATTATCCCCCACAACCAGTAACCTGTGTTTATTATACATTATCCCCCATAGCCAGTAACCTGTGTTTATTATACATTATCCTCCCATAGCAAGTAACCTGTGTTTATTATACATTATCCCCCTTAGCCTATAACCTGTGTTTATTATACCTTATCCCTCCACAACCAGTAACCTGTGTTTATTATACATTATCCCCCCACAACCAGTAACCTGTGTTTATTATACATTATCCCCCATAGCCAGTAACCTGTGTTTATTATACATTATCCCCCATAGCCAGTTACCTGTGTTTATTATACATTATCCCCCCACAACCAGTAACCTGTGTTTATTATACATTATCCTCCCCATAGCCAGTAACCTGTGTTTATTATACATTATCCTCCCATAGTCAGTAACCTGTGTTTATTATACATTATCCTCCCATAGCCAGTAACCTGTGTTTATTATACATTATCCTCCCCATAGCCAGTAACCTGTGCTTATTATACATTATCCCCCATAGCCAGTAACCTGTGTTTATTATACATTATCCTCCCATAGCAAGTAACCTGTGTTTATTATACATTATCCCCCTTAGCCTATAACCTGTGTTTATTATACCTTATCCCTCCACAACCAGTAACCTGTGTTTATTATACATTATCCCCCACAACCAGTAACCTGTGTTTATTATACATTATCCCCCATAGCCAGTAACCTGTGTTTATTATACATTATCCCCCATAGCCAGTTACCTGTGTTTATTATACATTATCCCCCCACAACCAGTAACCTGTGTTTATTATACATTATCCTCCCCATAGCCAGTAACCTGTGTTTATTATACATTATCCTCCCATAGTCAGTAACCTGTGTTTATTATACATTATCCTCCCATAGCCAGTAACCTGTGTTTATTATACATTATCCTCCCCATAGCCAGTAACCTGTGCTTATTATACATTATCCTCCCATAGCCAGTAACCTGTGTTTATTATACATTATCCTCCCCATAGCCAGTAACCTGTGCTTATTATACATTATCTCCCCCATAGCCAGTAACCTGTGTTTATTATACATTATCCCCCCACAGCCAGTAACCTGTGTTTATTATACATTTTCCCCCCACAACCAGTAACCTGTGTTTATTATACATTATCCCCCATAGCTAGTAACCTGTGTTTATTATACATTATCCTCCCATAGCCAGTAACCTGTGCTTATTATACATTATCCCCCAACAACCAGTAACCTGTGTTTATTATACATTATCCTCCCATAGCCAGTAACCTGTGTTTATTATACATTATCCTCCCCATAGCCAGTAACCTGTGCTTATTATACATTATCCTCCCATAGCCAGTAACCTGTGTTTAATATACATTATCCCCCCATAGCCAGTAACCTGTGTTTATTATACATTATCCTCCCCATAGCCAGTAACCTGTGTTTATTATACATTATCCTCCCCATAGCCAGTAACTTGTGTTTATTATACATTATCCTCCCCATAGCCAGTAACCTGTGTTTATTATACATTATCCCCCATAGTCATTTATCGTTGGACCTAGGCAGCATGATATCTTAGGCCGGCCCAGAGAGTGAGTGAATAATATAATATATATGTTCAGAAACATATTAGTAATATATGTAAATCGGGTTCATGCAAAGAGGGTGAAAAGATATTAAAGATAAACACACTTATTGCATCAAATTTACAAAGCCAAACTTTTAAAAGCTTTCCTCATTTCTTTCTCGGGATGAGGAATATATCGGTTGTAGACTGAGGATTTCCATCTGCCCAATCTTTTAATAATATGCACTGGAGTGTCAGTGTTGAAGGAGACCGAAGCTGCCCCTATTCTAAATAAAAGACCCGAGACATGGATAAAACCCAATCTTAGGAGTAGTGTTCTGATGTAGAAGATGAATTTAGCTGTAGTCAGAGGGATTCAGTGTGAGTAGTGGTGAAATGTGTGTGGCATGACTGAGTATGGGTGTCAGGATCGGGACAGGGATCCAACACGCAAAGTACAAACAGGAGGTAGGTACGTATACCGGACCTTAGAATGGCCGGACTAACGTAAGGAGTAAGCAAAGAATGGTTTAGAGACAAGCTGAGGTCGAGGGAACGAGAGAGCAGATAAGCGAGAGACAAGCCGAGTCAAAGGGTAATAGAGGTAAGCAGGATAGAACAAACAAGCCGGGTCAAAACCAAAGAGACAAATAGATAACAAGAGCACTGAGTGACTAGACAAGCTAGAACCACGACAGGGCAATGAACAAATGCATAAAGCCCTACTTTATACCCTGGTTCTAGATAGGTAATCACGCCCCCGACGAGTCCTGATTCGTGGTCGAGACTTGATTGACAGGTCGGAACGAATTGTCGTCATGATGTCGGCTACTGAGCGCCGCGTCATAAAAGGGAGCGGGTCCCTCGCGGCCGGCGTGTAAACGGCCGAGAGAACTGCGAGGAACGAGTGAGTCAACCCCTCTGAGAGGATGAACGTCTAAGTATCTCACCTCCTCTGAGGTAGAGACAACAGGTACCCTGACAGTGGGTAAGTAAGAGTCAAGTATTTTAACTGGGCACTAGTTCTAGGTGGGATAAAGTGGTATAGCGGATGGATGAGTAGTTTGGTTCGTTTTAGAGGTTTGTAGAGAAAGTATATAGTGATCATGATTTTTAGCGATATCCAATATTTTTAAGGTGGTCTCAAACAAACATAAAATGCTATATAAAATTTGTGGGAATATCGAATAGTCGTGTACAGTAAATCAGAGAGGGCTCAGAATATCGAACCATCGATCGGTAACCTGGATGAAGTAGGGGGTCTACCTGTTTTATTAAATACGCGGTAATATGCTTTTAATGGGATAGGACGTTAGGAAAGGTGTGTGATTGGGATAAGTAGTTGTGGCTCTATTTACCTTATCCTGGGACCGACCTGGCTCCTAAGCTTGAGCCGCGCGTGTCTGGATAACTCCTGCCTCCACACGAGCCGCATGCGGCTTGATCTCCGCTTCTGACATAGCCGCGTGCACTGACCGCAGTGATCGGTCACGTGGCCCGCCTGACACTAGGAGCACGGCTCGAGTCACGAGCTCGCTCTTAAAGGGGCAGTGGGAGCCAAAAGTTGATTCAGGCTCCCATTGGCCCACGTCATTCCAGCACCCCCCACACACAAACTCTGCGTGTTGGGGTATTACATTATGATAGGACCATTGGCCCTGCAGGTTTAGGACAGCAAATGGCCTCCTATGAGACAAGATTTTAAGAACAGGATCACCGTATGGACCAGATTGCCCAGGCCCATCAGACACTTTTGTCCAGAAATGCTTTTTTGGCCCCTGAGACACTGGTGTGCGTACCATCTCAACCCGTACCTCCCATTTCAGAGGCATCTATCCTGACTAGAGATGTCCCGAATAGTGCGCTGACGAATAGTTCCTGGCGAACATAGCTTGTTCGCGTTCGCCATGGATGGCGAACATATGCGATGTTCGGTCCGCCCCCTATTCGTCATCATTGAGTAAACTTTGACCCTGTACCTCACAGTCAGCAGACACATTCCAGCCAATCAGCAGCAGACCCTCGCTCCCAGACCCTCCCACCTCCTAGACAGCATACAATTTAGATTAATTCTGAAGCTGCATTCTTTTTTTTTTTTTTTAGAAAGAAGTGTGTTATATTTGAGCATGCTAGGCTGAACGTGGGTATATCATGGCTAGTTGCACTGAGGGTATGAGTATATAGCAGTACATTGTCGTGAAAGATGGCTGTCATGTTTAGGGTGTAGCTTGCACGTTATCAACTGTGCATTTATATCAGCAGCTCCACCACTAGTTATAAATCAAGTGTGAGTCACCCCATGAAATGAGACTAGTGAATAACATAATACATGAACGGTTAAGGTAAAGGCATGTAAGGAACTACGACAATAAACTCTTTAGGAGGTGAAATAATGACATGTTTAAACGCTTGCTACTTTACGATTAGTTAATGTGCAGAGAGCAGTTCATGTGATCAAAGGCATGGTGTGGAGGATCGGCAATAGTGGGACATGCTTGGCAGGCTGCTGTTTACTGCTTGTGCTCATCCGATCCCTTCTGGGCGCCAGGTGCAGACCCTGGGAGTCCCTGATACCTGGAACAACAATGGGAAGTCTCTGGTTGAGTGCCGGGTTCGCGGCTTGAGGTGGTGGAAGCTTGTTTTGTCGGGTGGTCGGATCTCTCCCGGTGGTGCTTCATGTCTGGTGTGGGATTGTGGTGGCTTAAGGTGGAGGCGAGGGATTGACATGGGGCAGGCTCTGCATTTCTGTTTGTGCCTCCGGTCCCGTCTTCGACGCCTTTTGCGTTGGTGGATTTTAATGGGGACTGCTTCGCTTAGCTGTGGTGGAGCTTGTTGTTGCTGCGGTGGTGCTTGTTAGGGCTTCCTGCTTGTTATTTGCTTCCAAAATAGATTAAAGAGTCTGTCCAGCTTAGACTCAATATCCTGCCATGCTTTGCTGGTACCAGGAGGACACACGGCTGCCGCCATATTGGGAGAGTTGCAAATGAGTATGTCAGCCTGGGCGGCTGTGCTCTGTGCGTCCATTAGCTCCAGACAGCCTCTCAGGGGTGGACCGGGATAAGCCCCACCGGTCCGAGGGGGGGGGGGGTAACGGAGCTCCTGCCGGGAAGTAGCTGCTCCTGGGCATCCCAGGATCGGGAGATCGGCCGCCTCTCCTGCCCGGTGAGCACCAGTCCACACTTGCCACGCGGAGGTAAGTAAGACTCTGCTGACCGCTATTAAGCATGTCGGGTCGGTCAGGTAGGAGCAACATTGCTGAGTCATCCCCTTCTGGGATGAAATTTGCTTGTTGATAGCTGCTTAAAGTGAGATATTGAGGGAGCTCACACGAAGTGCATCTTTCCTCCATGACAGCTAGGCCCCGCCCCCCGGAAGCTGCATTCTTAGTGAGAGGAGGGACAGTGTAGCTGCTGCTGATTTAATAGGGAAATCGATAGCTAGGCTAGTGTATTCAGTGTCCACTACAGTCCTGAAGGACTCATCTGATCTCTGCTGTAAGGACAGCACCCCAAAAAGCCCTTTTTAGGGCTAGAACATCAGTCTGCTTTTTTTTCCCCCTGTGTAATCTAATTGTAGTTGCCTGCCTGCCAGCGTGTGTGTCAGGCTCACAGCGTATACTGTGCCCACTTGCCCAGTGCCACCACTCATATCTGGTGTCACAATAGCTTGCATTTAAAAAAAACAAAAACTTTTTTGACTGTAATATAATAGCAGTCAGTTTTCTTCACACGTGTGCGTTTCAGGGCCTGCCAGGGCACAGTGTCACACCAGTGCAACTCATATCTGGTGTAACAGTAGTGTACATTTAAAAAAAATACAGGGGGCTTGTTGTCACCTTTCGGGGGCCCTTGGTGTTGTACGTGGCTGGGTTGAGGAAGAGACCTTCAATGACATCAGTGAGGACAAGGAACGGGACATGGCTAGCTTGGTATCCAACCTTGTGCAAATGGGGAGTTTGCGGTTGTGCAAATGGACTGTTTGCGGTTGTTTGCGGTGCGTTAAACGGGGAGTTTGGTCTGTCACTGTGAAGCGGGCGTAACCCCTACACTACCTGATCGATGCAACATCATACCTGATGTTTTAAAGCACGTTATTCCAAACAATTTAGGAATGTTAAGTGATTTATGCCCTTTATAGATTAAAACCAGACTCTGCATCAACTATGTAATTTTCTATGGGAGTTTTGCCATGGATCCCCCTCCGGCATGCCACAGGTGTTAGTCCCCTTGAAACAACTTTTCCATCACTATTGTGGCCAGAAAGAGTCCCTGTGGGTTTTAAAATTCGCCTGCCTATTGAAGTCTATGGCGGTTCGCCCAGTTCGCCCGTTCGCGAACATTTGCGGAAGTTCGCGTTCGCCGTTTGCGAACGGAAAATTTTATGTTCGCGACATCACTATTGCCCATTACTAACATCATTGCTGGATTTTGGAGTTGCCCTTGGCTTGCCTTTTCCATTTCTAACCTTGAGTGCCTTGCACTCGGTTCTTGTCTCCTGGCCCTGGCCCTCCTTCCTGACTACTTTCTAAGATCACCCCTTCATGTCTGCTACCATCCTCAGACCTCAGCATATGTTATGTATTTATTCTCTCTGGCTGTACCTGTGAATCATTTGACCCCAGTATCAGTCAATTCAATCATTGCCCTGTTATTGTGAACATTGTTTACTCTACTCATAGTAAACTACTTCATTACTTTCTTGCTCTAACCACTCATCCTAAAGACTGTTTCTCTCGAAGACATTGTCCCAGTTGTCTTTCCACATTAAACCATGTAATTGCCTTGTATCCATTCACTCAGCAAAACCCTACCATTGTCCAAGTCTTTCTGCTGCCTTTACTGTGTGACCTAAACTGATCGCTCTATAGATCATCCAGATTGCTTAGTCTTAGTGGGATTTGAACCCGAGTCTGTTGGTTGGTCCTCCCATTCAGTTACAAGGAAAACTATTTCCCACACTACTCTCCATACAGTAGTTTTGCTTTTAGCACTCCATGGCTTCACCTACCTGCCAGCTGCAGTAAATCTGCAATCACCTCAGTATATATATGTGGCGAAACCAACCTCGCCACTGGGCCCTGGAGAAGCCTGTTTGCTAGCCTCCTACCTGCTGACTATGGCCCCTGGGTTATTTGGGGCATATTGTACTGTATATTGCTGCTACTGGCCCTTTTAACAGCATCTATGGACATATTGGGACTTTTGGGACTACTGTCCCTTTAAGACTGTGATACATATTCTAGTGTACTGCCTGTAATATTATATGTGTATTTGTGTGTTAAGTTTAACCTGGGATATGTATGCAGCATTCATCTGATTGTTCGGTAGAATCACTCCATTTATTATATTGAGTGAAACTACCGAACAACCAGACCACCCAGGAATAAGTGTGCCTCCAATTACAGTTTGCAACAATGTTGCAAACGGGTAATTGGCAATCAGTGTAATGTATTCTTTGTCCTCTGGGTGGCCGCCATTCGGGAAACAAACACGTGGCGGCGGCCATCTTAAACTACCGAACAGCGGTGTTTTGCCGTCGAGTGTCTGGAACTAAAATCGGACACTTGACTAGGCAAACACCGCTGAGACCTCCATACTTCCAGAAATTCGTATGGAAACTACCGAATGACCCGCCGTTCGGTAGAAAGAACCCCATAAACAAGGGAATTCATTCAAACCCTCTCCAGGCTCTAACACAGGCAATTCGCCTGTTTTCATTCCCTTGTTTGTGACCGACCGCAGGGCCAAAATGCATGGAACTGTTTTCGGATACTTTACCCATGCGGTCGGTCAAATCTTTGGAACCCCATATCTCACGAACCATTCATCCGAATTACTTGAATTTTGGATATGTTGTCCCCCTGAATAAGGGCTATCCAGCGATGCTGGATTTAAAGGTGTACCCCCGGGTTTTGGGGTACATCCAGAACTTGGCTGAAAAAGTGTACCGGATAATTGAGTTTAATGTTATCTGAGGGGAGGGGATGTGTGGGCTGAACCATGTATGTGATTGGTTATTTTATGCCTCCCCCTGGGTGTGGCCTGTATGTGGATTAGTGTAATAAAAGCCAGGCTGGATGAGCCAGTCCTGAGTTCCTGTTTTACCCTCAAAGTGATGTGTCGTCTCATTATTGGGGGAAGGATTTATTGTATGCTGTTCCAGTTGACTGCTAGGAGTACAAGCCTATTCGTATGGTTCCTATTCAATGGTCTACAGCATTCATACGCTTGGGAGAATTTAAAGGTTTCTCGGATTCGGTGATTATGGTGTCTGCCAGAGTGCTTGGAGTCCTCAGGAAGCACTAGGAGCATCCATTAACGGAGGTACCAAGTCGGGGTGCCAGGTGATCCGTTACAATATATATATATATATATGCGCACTTCTTGTACTCTGGGACCATGTATTTAGGTCATTTCCTGGGTGTGCTTTTCCTCCAATTGCTACTGGATTTTTGATTCTTCTTTTGCCTGACTACTCTTCTGACTGCTGAATCTGTACTTTACTTCCAAATTGTGAGTAACCTGACTGCTTTCATCTGAATCCTTGTTTTGTTCTTGTGTGTAAAATAGCCTGTTGCTGACTGTGCGTGCCTGACCACGTCCTTTACCGTAACTCTCAGTCAAACCTTCAGGCTCTACCTCACAACAGGTACCTCACATACATAGCTTTAATTTACAGTAATCGTGTTTTATTATACCAGATATATTGGATATTGCGCCCTCTGAACACGAGACACAGTTATAACAGCAGCTATGGATTGTAGATCCTGGGACTTTTCTCTTTCCAGGTGGGCAATTTTCTGAGCACTGTGAACGTGGCATCTAAAATTAAAATAACAATAAAATACTAAATGCATATTATAGAATAATTTATCCTTCACACACTTTATACACAAACATTTCTATGTGATGATATCTCATTAAATCCTACCACAGAATCTGCTTGTTGACCGACTATGGGTGATGCACAACATTTCTGTACTTATGAAAGACTATTCTTCACAGCAACACAGGGGCCCAGCACACTCTGTGTTCCCTCTTCAGCTGCTCTGTGTCTCACATTCGCGAGACCCGCAATGTTCTGCACAGCACGGAGGCGAGTCTCGCGAGAGTTAGAGAGAGCTGGAGAGGGAACACAGAGTGTGCTGGGCCCCTATGTGCAGCGGCTGGCTCCCTCCACCATACCACTGGACCACCAGGGAATGTGATCTCCCCCCTCCCTGACAAGGTAAGAAGCAGGGAGGGGGGAATAAAATAAAAAATATAAACACAAATTTAAAAAAAAAATGCTTTCCCCCCCTAACACACACACACACACACATCATCCAGCACACATTCATTATACACACTCTGCACTCACTACATAAACTATACACAATCTGTACTTACTACAATAAAAATACACTGCATTCCCTATATACACTCTGCACTCACTACAAACACACTGCATTGATTATACACACTCTGCACTTACTACAAACACAATACATTCACTATACACACTCTGCACTCACTACACACACTGCATTCATTACACACACTCTGCACTCCCTACACACACTGCATTCATTACACACACTCTGCACTCACTACAAACACACTACATTAATTATACACACTCTGCATTCACTACAAGCACACTACATTAATTATACACACCCTGCACTGCACTATATGCATAGGAGTGTAAAAAAAATGTTTTGGGGTGGGAGGGAATCTTGGGTGAGTTCCCACACTTTTTTCCCCAGGACCTGACTCCTGTTCTCAGCCACTAGTGTGGAGAATGTGACACATAAACCACACTCCAACTGGCCATGTCTATGAAGTTTTGAATTTAAACTTCAATAACTGTAATCATAACAAATATATATATATATATATATATATATATATATATATATATATATATATATATATAAAAAAAAGAAAAAAAGCCTTGCACTCCAACTCACATCAATATGGACCTGGTGCTTGATTGCACTGAATAGATACAAACGAAGAAAAATCAGCACTCCCAGGATTTATCCAAAGTGAAATGTTATTTCTTTATTCCAACAGTCAACGTTTCAGTTCCACTGGGGAACTTTCATCAGGACAGAATAGGTATTCTGTCCTGATGAAAGTTCCCCAGTGGAACTGAAACGTTGACTGTTGGAATAAAGAAATAACATTTCACTTTGGATAAATCCTGGGAGTGCTGATTTTTCTTCGTTTGTATATATATATATATATATATATATATATATATATATATATATATATATATATATATATATATATTATATTCTATATATGTATTAATAGCTTATAAGCATGATTTGGGAATTAACCCTTTCTGCTATATAATACTGACACGTAGGAAGTGCCCAGATTTTAAGTGAATTTTAAAAAAGAAAATAAAGCAATAATTTGAAAGATTTATTATTATGATTTAAAAAAGACTATGACAATGTTTATACTTCTGCGGTTTGCTATGTCAACTTATGATTAAAAGAATCTTAGTTACAAAGAAAGTTAGTAAACATCTCTAACCTCTTTGTTTGGAGTCTTCCAAATTATAGTTTGGAAGTTTGTAGAAAGTTGTTGGTCCTCAGGTGCCCACGGTGTAAAGTTGCCCACCATATAATAAAGGTTTTCATTTTCTTTTGCAATATTATATATAATCAAATAGTAAAAGATAAATTCTCCATTTTCATCAAAATATGAGCCATGAACATAGGTAATTTCTTTTAAATAATGATGTAACTTTAAAGAAACATATAATACTCAATTATACATACAATTACATAAATGTGAAAATAATATATACAGTGTAGCTGTTAACCCCTTAAGGACACAGCTTCAGAAGCTTGTCTTACGCTTAAGGTCAAAGGCCATTTTTGCATGACATGTGCACAGTCGTTATTCGGCATGTGCTAACTCCTTAAATAAATAACACTCAGACACGGATTTTCTGTTGGAGTATAAAGTCCACAGCTTTATTAATTATAAATATATATATATATATAATTTAACAATTTAGGGTCATTGTCACAAGTACTAATTACTTCCAACCTTCATGCCCAATACCCCTGACAATGACCCTACCAAATAACAATAATGAACATTCCAATAATGCATAACGTTTTACACATGGCCTACCAAAGAGTCCCCAAAACCATATGTTTAACTGTAGGTGTGTACCCAGACACACCTATACCCCCAGGTTCGTAGCCACCAACGAGCTAGAACCTACCAACCACTTTTTCCTTCTGGCCTATTCCAGCCTAGACCTTGGCCTACCCCCTTTTTATTCCACCTAAATCCTATTTAACCCACGCCCTATTCCGCCACAGCACATGACTTGACCACCTTAAGCTCATGTGCGACCCCCACCACACAGATATAGGGCCTGGGAAATCCCATCCTGGAAACCCAAGTTAAGCAAATCAGAGCCCACATCCGACAAATGCACCCCATCTTTCCTAAAATACCCTGGCAGCATGCCCTCCAATTCACGGTGCCGCACAACCACACCACCTATCCTACGAATGAAAATCGCCATGGTCTTATTGACCTTTCCCCTACATCGCGCTACAGTGGCTGGATCCCTGGCTTGTCTCCAAGTAAAACGGGGCACCATTTCTGACCAAACAACTATTGCTCGCGCAGCCGATCCAGATCTTTCTTCATCCTCCTCAACAGTTCGCGCTGGGGAATTAAACCTAGGTCATTCCCCCCACCGTGAACCAATGCTACGTTTGGGATAAACCCCTTACCAATCCTGCGAAACAATTCCATACTAATACTCTGCCAGCTGAAACCCCTGAATCCCAACCAAGATAGGACCACCGTTTTCTTAGGAAAGCCCAGTTGCGTTCCATTTCTTCTCACTGAGGCCCTCTTCTGTGCCCAATACACATAGGAATGTCCAATCAGCCACACCAAACGACCTGAAATAATAAAACAGTGAACAGCAGAGTAACTTGAAACAGAAAAAAACGCCCCAGCCCACCATCACACCAACCTATCAGTTCTCACATATGAGCGGAACCGAATAGATTCCCACCTCCCAATCCGCTTAATCCGCTCGTCACCCAAACCAAGGCGTGCCGCCTCCGTTGCAGCTCCAATTCGGAAAGAATGTGTCCCGAACTGCGCTGGGTCCAGGCCTAGCTTAAGTAGGCCCGAGCGAAATATCCTAACAAACTGAAAACGGGATAACGCCGTCCCATCCGCATGGATGAAAAAACAACCTTCCTTTTTGGGGCGGATTTCCAAGAACCTGGCCCCGCAAGCCACAGGGCAAACCTTGGACGCTGGCAGATCGAACAATGTCACCGAGCATCCTTTTCCAAAAACTTCCGTTTTTGAACAACCCAACCTAACCAGCACCCTGTCCTTGCTGACTACCACATCCCTCCATTGCAGACCACCGACCCCTGCTTTGTTGATGCTAATTAGTTCACCGATTCGGAAAGCCCTGAAGAAGGCCCACGCAAACGCCCCGGAAAATAATACCACTTCATAGTTTGAGGAACATAAGGTAGGTAGCACCTCCACTAGCCCTTGCAGCACTGCAAATGACACCGGCCTCCTCGTATGCAAGGATTTTTTGCCCCTTCGAAAACCACGTACTGCTTGCCTCACCAGAAAGTGTTTGGTTATGTCCTCCCATCCGTTAAACTTGAATAGGAAAGCCAGCGCCGACAAGTGCCTATCTAGCATAGATGGAGACACCTTTTTAGCGAATAGTCGACACAGTACCCATAACAACACATCTAGCCGCTGACCTGCTGAAAGGTCCCCTCCCACTTGTGCAACCGTCTCATCCCATTCGTGCCAAACCTTTTCGTATGCCGCCCAAGTACCCAGCGCCAAGGAATTCCTTACGAACTCCCCAAGCATGAAGTCCCGAGCTTCAACATTTCTCTACCATTTCAGCTGGAAGGCTATTTCATGCATCCACTACCCTCTCAGTAAAGTAATACTTCCTGATATTATTTTTAAACCTTTGTCCCTCTAATTTAAGACTATGTCCTCTTGTTGTGGTAGTTTTTCTTCTTTTAAATATAGTCTCCTCCTTTACTGTGTTGATTCCCTTTATGTATTTAAATGTTTCTATCATCTCCCCCCTGTCTCGTCTTTCCTCCAAGCTATGCATGTTAAGATCCTTTAACCTTTCCTGGTAAGTTTTATCCTGCAATCCATGAACCAGTTTAGTAGCCCTTCTTTGAACTCTCTCTAAGGTATCAATATCCTTCTGAAGATATGGTCTCCAGTACTGTGTACAGTACTCTAAGTGAGGTCTCACCAGTGTTCTGTACAATGGCATGAGCACTTCCCTCTTTCTACTGCTAATACCTCTCCCTATACAACCAAGCATTCTGCTAGCATTTCCTGCTGCTCTATTACATTGTCTATACAAATACAAAAAGAGAAGTCCTGCGCTTAAGCAGCAAGGACTACAACACACATCAGCCCCAATATATAGTAAAAACCAAAGAAAAGAAAATGTTACTTGCGCTTTCTCCTTAATCCCTATGTATATTTAGACAAATGGAGGTCATTTAGTTGCTCCAATGGCCATTGGAGGAATGCCCGCCTGCCAACGTCAAGGCAGACCCCCCTAAGCGGGTCCTAACACTGACCCTTCAGCCTGCTTCCTTGAGCTTCTGGCAAAGATATCTCTAATGAGACAGAAAGGGGTACAATGCTGCTACCCATCCCATGTGTTCCCTATTAAGGGTTAATAAGTATAGGGGTGTATATAAAAAATACCCCTTTCTGTCTCATTAGAGATATCTTTGCCAGAAGCTCAAGGAAGCAGGCTGAAGGGTCAGTGTTAGGACCCGCTTAGGGGGGTCTGCCTTGACGTTGGCAGGCGGGCATTCCTCCAATGGCCATTGGAGCAACTAAATGACCTCCATTTGTCTAAATATACATAGGGATTAAGGAGAAAGCGCAAGTAACATTTTCTTTTCTTTGGTTTTTACTATATATTGGGGCTGATGTGTGTCGTAGTCCTTGCTGCTTAAGCGCAGGACTTCTCTTTTTGTATTTGCATTTACTTTGCATCACACAGCCTGGTTACAATGCTGCTACCCATCCCATGTGTTCCCTATTAAGGGTTAATAAGTATAGGGGTGTATATAAAAAATACCCCTTTCTGTCTCATTAGAGATATCTTTGCCAGAAGCTCAAGGAAGCAGGCTGAAGGGTCAGTGTTAGGACCCGCTTAGGGGGGTCTGCCTTGACGTTGGCAGGCGGGCATTCCTCCAATGGCCATTGGAGCAACTAAATGACCTCCATTTGTCTAAATATACATAGGGATTAAGGAGAAAGCGCAAGTAACATTTTCTTTTCTTTGGTTTTTACTATATATTGGGGCTGATGTGTGTTGTAGTCCTTGCTGCTTAAGCGCAGGACTTCTCTTTTTGTATTTGTATTTACTTTGCATCACACAGCCTGGTTACAATGCTGCTACCCATCCCATGTGTTCCCTATTAAGGGTTAATAAGTATAGGGGTGTATATAAAAAATACCCCTTTCTGTCTCATTAGAGATATCTTTGCCAGAAGCTCAAGGAAGCAGGCTGAAGGGTCAGTGTTAGGACCCGCTTAGGGGGGTCTGCCTTGACGTTGGCAGGCGGGCATTCCTCCAATGGCCATTGGAGAAACTAAATGACCTCCATTTGTCTAAATATACCTAGGGATTAAGGAGAAAGCGCAAGTAACATTTTCTTTTCTTTGTTTTTTACTATTACATTGTCTGCCTACCTTTAAGTCATCAGAAATAATCACCCCTAAATCCCTTTCCTCAGATGTTGAGGTTAGGAGTCTATCAAATATTCTGTCCTCTGCCCTTGGGTTTTTACGTCCAAGATGTATTATCTTGCACTTATCCACATTAAATGTCAGTTGCCACAACTCTGACCATTTTTCTAGTTTACCTAAATCATTTGCTATTTGGCTTATCCCTCCTGGAACATCAACCCTGTTACATATCTTAGTATCATACGCAAAAAGACACATCTTACCATCAGGACCTTCTGCAATATCATTAATAAAAATATTAAAGAGAATGGGTCCAAGTACAGATCCCTGAGATACCCCACTGGTGACAAGCCCATGCTTCGAATATACTCCATTGACTACAACCCTCTGTTGCCTGTCACTCAGCCACTGCCTTACCCATTCAACAATATTGGAATCCAAACTCAAAGATTGTAGTTTATTGATAAGCCTTCTATGTGCAGCAGTGTCAAAAGCCTTACTGAAATCTAGGTAAGCAATGTCTACTGCACCACCCTGATCTATAATTTTAGTTACCCAATCAAAAAAATCACTAAGATTAGTTTGGCATGATCTCCCTGAAGTAAACCCATGTTGTCTCTGATCTTGAAATCCATGTGTTTTTAGATGTTCAACAATCCTATCCTTTAACATGGTTTCCATCACTTTCCCCACTACTGAAGTAAGGATTACTGGCCTATAGTTGCCCGACTCCTCCCTATTACCTTTCTTGTGAATGGGCACAACATTCGCTAACTTCCAATCTTCTGGGACTACTCCTGTTAACAATGATTGGTTAAATAAATCTGTTAATGGTTTTGCTAGTACACCACTAAGCTCTTTTAATGACTTTGGGTGTATTCCATCAGGTCCCATTGACTTATTTGTCTTTACTTTTGACAGTTGAAATAGAACCTCTTCCTCTGTAAACTCACGTGTAATAAAGGACTCATTTATCCTTTTTCTTAACTGAGGTCCCTTTCCTTCATTTTCATCTGTAAATACCGAACAAAAATATTAATTGAGGCAGTCAGCTAGACCTTTATCCTCATCTACATACCTTCCTTCTTTTGTTTTTAATCTAACTAATCCTTGTTTTACTTTTCTTTTCTCATTTATGTATCTAAAAAAAAGTTTTGTCCCCCTTTTTTACTGACTGTGCTATTTTCTCTTCTGTGTGTGATTTGGAAGCTCTTACAACTTGCTTAGCCTCTTTCTGCCTAATCTTATAGGTCATTCTGTCTTCCTCAGAATCTTTTTTATAATTACTAAATGCTAACTTTTATTTTTTTACTATTTTGGTCACATCTGTGGAGTACCACAGTGGTTTCTTGAATTTTTTGCTTTTACTGAAAAGCCTAATGCAATTTTCTGTTGCCTTCAGTAGTGCAACTAATAATCCCATTTCTTTTGGACTCCATTTAATTTGCTCAAGTCTGATAATGACTCCTTTACACATATTCTAATTTTAAAAAGTCTGTTTTTCTAAAGTCTAAAACTTTTGTTTTTGTGTGGTGTGACTCAGTCACTGTTCTTATATTAAACCACACTGACTGATGATCACTGGATCCTAAACTTTCACCTACAGTAATATCTGATACCAAATCTCCATTTGTTAACACTAAATCTAGTATGGCCTCTTTACGAGTTGGCTCCTCAACGACTTGTTTTAGAGACAATCCCAGTAGGGTGTTTAGAATATGTGTGCTCCTGGCACAAGTAGCTATTTTTGTTTTCCAATTCACATCAGGAAGATTAAAGTCACCCATGATGATAACTGCCCCCTTCATTGTCATTTTAGCTATTTCTTCAACTAGTAGATTATCTAACTCTTCAATTTGTCCTGGGGGCCTATGAATCAGACCTACACGAGTTACTGTGTGATTACCAAATTCTAACGTAACCCAAATGGACTCTATGTTCGCCTCACTAACCTTTATTAGGCTAGATTTTATGCTATCCTTCACATACAGGGCCACCCCTCTCCCTTACTTGCCTTCCCTGTCTTTTCTATATAAAGAGTACCCTGGTATTGCTATGTCCCAGTGATTTTTCGCATTATACCATTTATCAGTAATAGCGACTAAATCTACACCATCAGTTGCCATTATTGCCACAAGTTCATGGATCTTATTCCCTAAACTGCGAGCATTTGTAGACATAACTCTAAGCTTATCATTTTTGAACACACATTTTTTGGGGGACAATTGGATTGATGGTTTATCACCCTTTTGCCCCCCCCCCCCTCCTAGTTTAAATACATCCTAGCAAAACCTCTGAACTGCTCACTGAGAACATTTGTTCCCTTTTGAGAAAGATGCAAACCATCTTTTTTGGACAGTTTATTTCCATTCCAAACAGAGCTAAATTCCCCCTTCACCGAGTCAATCTCCAAACCGAGGAAACTGAGGCATGAAGTGGGGCCGACCGTCTTATCCCCTGCTAGTGGAACCCCAAAAGAGTGTGCCACCCATTGAAATACCTTCAATATCTGACCACACCGCTCGGCTCCCGCCGGCCCTACGCACAAGAAATTGTTGAGGTAATGCACGATTGCCCCCCCGGCCGACTCCCGTCGTACCACCCATTCCAAAAAGGAATATCAGTTGCCATTATTGCCACAAGTTCATGGATCTTATTCCCTAAACTGCGAGCATTTGTAGACATGACTCTAAGCTTATCATTTTTTTAACACACTTGCTACAGGCACCTTCTGTCCTTGTTTTGGGGGACAATTGGATTGATGTTTTATCACCCTTTTGCCCCCCCTCCTAGTTTAAATACATCCTAGCAAAACCTCTGAACTGCTCACTGAGAACATTTGTTCCCTTTTGAGAAAGATGCAAACCATCTTTTTTGGACAGTTTATTTCCATTCCAAACAGAGCTAAATTCCCCCTTCACCGAGTCAATCTCCAAACCGAGGAAACTGAGGCATGAAGTGGGGCCGACCGTCTTATCCCTTGCTAGTGGAACACCAAAAGAGTGTGCCACCCATTGAAATACCTTCAATATCTGACCACACCGTTCGGCTCCCGCCGGCCCTACGCACAAGAAATCGTCGAGGTAATGCACGATTGCCCCCCCCGGCTGACTCCCGTCGTACCACCCATTCCAAAAAGGTGCTAAACTTTTCGAAATAGGAACACGATATGGAACAGCCCATAGGTAAAGACAGGTCCACGAAAAAACTCCCTTAGATGAAACACCCTAGTAGGTGGTGGCAATCCGGATGTATGGGGAGCAGCCGAAATGCTGCTTTCACATCCACCTTCGCCATCAAAGCCCCATGTCCTGCTTTCCGAACCAACTCGACTGCCTGGTCGAATGATGCATAGGATACAGAACACAGGGCCGCGTCGATATCATCATTCACCGAAGCCCCTTGTGGGTGCGATAAGTGATGTATCAAGCTAAATTTTCCCACCTCCTTTTATGGGACCACCCCTAGCGGAGAAAACTCGCAAATCGTGTAGTGGTGGGAACAGAAATGGCCCCGCCATACTCCCCAATTGGACTTCCTTCATAAATTTCTCCCTCACTACCCCAGGGTGTTCCCGTACTGACTTAAGGTTTGCGCACATAGTTCCCGGACCCTTAACCCTGAATGGGATAACGAAGCCTTCTGTAAACCCTTGCCATAAAAATCTTGCGTCTTCCTGGTTACCGTATAGCCTTAGCCAAGGCAGCATCGCGCCGACCTTCACCGGCGATGTTCCCAGGTGCAACCGCCGTAGCTGTTGACCCTGTTGTACCACCGAGATTAGCTTTCCCTTTCTTAAAGCATCTGTTGACCCCGTGGTTGCCCCCGCATCCGGAACATTCATGTTTAAATCTGCATGAAGCCCCCCACTTGCACTGCCCCTCGTTGTAGAGCCAGCAGAAACCTTTTTTCTGTCCGGCTGACACGGCGCCTCCTGCGACCGTACCGGCCGTCCCCTGAAAGGGCGCATTTTTCTGCGCTATCATCAGTTTCATCCACAACGGCAGGTCCATCTGGTCCCACCTCATGTTAGGGTTTGCTGCTAACCGCTGGTGGAACTGTTCATCATACCGCCACCACGCCAAACCCCCGTAACTCCTGTACGCGTCATCTATCCCATCTAGATAGCAAAATAGCTGCGAGCATCTGTCTGGGGACTTCTCTCTGATCACGCTCGCCAAAATACAAAAGGCCCTGAGCCAATTCCCAAAAGTCTTCGGTATCTTTCGATACCGCCGCTTTTTCTCCTCCTCTTCTTTCTTGGCATCTTTCTTGTCCTCCTCCTTTAAATCGAGGAATTCCTTGAGTGGGAGCAAGGAGAAGATTTCCAAGAGCTCACCTTTCCAAATTTTCTCTTTCATTTCAGTTTTCAAGTGACACCCCAGTGGCCCGGCAAAAGACACGTGCACGTTTTTCCGTGCCACGTCCGCTATCTCGCACCGGACACCACAAACACCACAGACTCCACAACCATCGTAGCTTAACTGGAGTCTCGCCGTCTTCCTTCCACCCTGGATCAGCTTCTGTCCTCCAGGACCGTGTGGGAAATACCTCTTCCTTCCACCCTGTATGAACCTCCAGCATCCAGGGCTGTGTGGGGAAGACCTCTCCTCCATGAGAGCGTATCAGGAACAGCTCTTAGAAGAGGTAGGTGATTTAAAGCTCAAAGGAGTATGCAGAGCATAGCAATCCCCAGTGTGATTATAGCAGTTCCCTCCAATCACGAGGCAAGACTACGTGTTGAGGGTCAAGAAGATCTCTTTTTAATGGAAGCAAGCACTCACAATGTATACAATTCCTCAGGCCAGAGGCACACCCCCTGGACCTGATGGAACACTGGCACACAAAGGACACAAACCAATCAAAACAATACAACAATGTCTGACACACCCAGTCAAAATCCTCCCCTCTGCCTGTGATATAATTACTGAACACAATGGGCTAACGTAATTATCAAAGGCAGGAAAATACACAGTTTTACACAATATTCATAACTTTAAAAGTATACATCACATTCACATAAAACTTACATATTTCCTATTATACTGAACAGAACCCTCACATTCAACCTATCCCCAGATAGCTTGGATCTGAACGCTCAATATATCCTAACAGCGCTCAGATTCTACAAACAGAACAAAATCGACATGGGGCTAAAGTTTAGCAAGGGCCCTACACAGTCCAATAGAAGTCCATAAGCCCCAAGTACTGGTTTTAAAGGGTAAAATCTCCCAGGGGCCATAGTCACAGGGCAGGAGGCTGGCAAGCAGGCCTCTCCAGGACCAAGTGGCGAAGGACACTTCGTCGTGACACTAGGAACCACAACAAGATGCTGTACCTTGGGAAAAATGAGGTTTTATACATTTGGGTGTGTGGTTATCAAAGCCCCGCCCCCAAAATGTGAGTGTATGTTGAGCTCTAGTGTTTTGAGCTAAATTGACATCATGATGCCAGCTCACATGCACCGCATTATAAAAATGGTAGGGAGCACAGCAGGCAATGTGGAAGCGGCGGTCCGCCGGATCATAGGAAGAGCTGACAAGCGGACCACTAAGGTAAGGACATAAGAGCTGACAGAAATATGCACATAATCAGATTTGGTTAAAAAATGTACTCCAAATAGGAACATAATTGCCATGTTCTAAATACTACCTGCAATTTTGGTCTTGCCCATGTGAAAGTCTCCTTAGTACATGACACCACTAAGTGTCTCTCATGACACAAAACTGAAGTTAACTGAATGGTCACATTCTACATTTCATTGTACCATTCTTAGTAATGAATGCTGTGCCCCTCCACTCAGAAGGAATATTTCATTTTCATGTCATTTCTACTTCTAAATCCCAAAGGATTTAAGTCTCATTGCACAGTTGTTACCGAGATCCATTGTGTCATCACCCTTCTGTTCCTGACTTTCTTGTTGCTCTTGCTGGTTAGCTGAAGCCAAATAATCATGTGTCCCTGAAGAATAATCACAGGAGACACAATAGATATCACCGCATGAGTAGGATTCTTGAAGTACAACAAAGCAGAGCAGCTATATTATATATGACCCAGAGCCTTTCCAAACAAGACCAGTTTGTAAGTTTATTTCCCCAAAAGAATAAAATTATATATGGGACTATTATATTTTATATGTGAAAATAAATGTTTTTAATGGTATACCACCATTTATTTTCTCGCTTTTCTGCATTACGTAGAATTCAAGACAAGGATCCAGATGTTCATTGGGCTTGTCCCTGCTGCACTTCCACCTAAAGGTGGGCAATTGTGTCTCTGCCATATGTGAGTAATAATATTAGGATACTATTAGGGGTATATAATGGGTAATGTTTATTACATAATGATTTACCCTATGTTTAATTTTATATTTTGTGTGTACAGGGGTAACCTAAAAGTATTTTTATATATTTTTTGTCTTAAAGGTGGCTCAATCCGTAACTTCGTTATAAACTGTTTATGGCTTCATGAAAATGGACAGAAAGTAAAAGTCTCAAGGTTTATTAAACAGAAACTAAATGGCTGAAGATCTAATAGCTATTATGCTTGATGCTGACTTTTATATATATTTTTACTAAAGTCACATAGCAAGCCAATTTAAACAAAACATCGTATGTCAAATTTTAGGCAAAAAAGAGAAAACACAGTCTATGAATGAAAACCAGAATGGAAAGAAAACTCGGGCTTATTGATTAACAGATACTAAATGTACTGGACTTACAAACAAATGTTTCTTACTTGTAAAAGATCTAATAAAGAGTACACATCATCAGAGCTCTGAATTATAAAGGAAATAAAGCATGGATAAAACTCCTAGAAATATTATTATAAAGCTCCACAAGATTATCAGATTCATATAAAAAGTGAGGGTAAAAGCATCTCCTTAAATAAAAATTTAATTTGTCTATGCACACCCCTAGAAACTGATTAGGTTTAACAACCAGTGTCCCTTAACATAATTGTGCAAATAAGCCATTCCTAGCAGTCGACATATGGCCTATGGAGGTCAATAAGACACCCATATTACTATATTGGGGGTTAAAACTTCCCTATGCCATCTGCAATGCAGCAGGTGGGGGCATATCTCCTAAATTTTTAAAACTAGCGACTGGACAGACATTGAAAGGTCCCACCAATGCCTCTATGAAAGGAACTTATTATTCCATCATTCGTAATATGCAGTCTTGCACCCTTCACTTGAGTCAAATGTCTTGCTAAAAAAATTGAAATTCAAAGGTTGGTTTCCAAAATGTTAGATTATGTTACAATGCAAAACTTGAATTGACCCCTGTTATATGTTATATATATGGTATATGTTATACTTACCTGATAATTATAGTTGTAGCTATTCAAATTGTTTGCATGCACTTCTTTATTCTCAGATAACATCATATGAAGGGCCTCTGCCATAACACTTACTGCCAGATAGACTCGAGGAGAAACTCCTAAAAATATATCTTTCTTAATGTTCTTCATCCTTTCCATCCCAGTGCAGCGCTTTAGTGAGATATTATATTGAGTTGCATATAAATTATTCTTTGATGTGTTGTCCGATAAACATCGAAGACTTGCTATCCACAAATCATGAAGAATCATGTCTTTTGGGTATTTTGAGGGATGTATATTATCGAAAAAAGTTCCAGTGCCTGGGAATGTTACTGGATAAAGCTCTAAAGTCAAACAACCATTAAAGGCTTCTATACTATCATACATTAGAATAGGATTGGAAGCCCAAGAGGGTGGAAGAATTAGTGTCTTTTTTTTAAACACAAAACTGTATTCTGAAACAATACGAACAACTGAAAAAGAAAAATGTCCAGAGACAACAATAACATGAGCAGACGAATCCTGAATAATTTTCAGATTCTTTTTCAGGAAAAAAGTGTTTCTTAAGTCTTTTGCTGTGTAATAATAGGCAACACAAATGCCATGTTTGCTCAAATATTTTTTTAGAATGAGACCCTCTTGCTCTCCTGAGATATCCTCTGATGCTAGTATACCAACCCAACTCCAGTAATTCCTTTTCAGAAGTTTGGATATTATCAAGTAATGGACATTGTCATTCTGAATAATCCGGAAAAAGTATGGAAACTTTTGCCGATCACTTAACAAGGAGTCTGTAGCTCCATAACTGATCTTGAAAATAATGAAAAAAATATGAAAAATATGCAAAGTAACAAAGTAAACATTATAACATGCCCACAATTCCTCCCTTTTGGAATGACCTGCTGTTTTTGACATAGTTTTAGGATCCATGCATGAGTTAGATCTATATCAACAAGTTCCTCAAACTTAAATTTAAATGAATCCATGGAATGCCGTAACAGCTTTGAGCCCCAGGTGCCAAGCGGTACTTCCCTCTGCCATGATCCACTTTGGGGGGGATTGCCTGATAGCCCAGATAGCCCCCCTCTGGAAAATCAGGCCTCTGCAGGCCATGTGATTTCTCTCATAGAGCTATCATATGGCCGCAATAACTGACCATAGATCTGCCTGCAGTGGGGCTACCTGGGCTGTCAGGCTGTCCCCCTGCTGCTGGAAAATAGAAAATATATTAGTATGCCCACAATAAAAAACATTATATATATATATATATATATATATATATATAATTTTAATTCTAAATTTATTTTTATATTAATATATATATATATATATATATATGTATATATATATATATATATATATATATATATATATGTAACAATACAGTAAGAATTAAATTATACATATATCTCTATTAATAAATAAATAAAAACAATTTAAATATATATGTATTAAGGCCGTTTGGCCTGTAATTGTGGTAGGGGCTTATTATTATACTTACCTATTTAAGGACCACCCCTTACCTGGCTCCATACCGTTTGAGGTCAGCGTTGAGTGAGATCCACTTCTGGGTTCATACAGACGCCATTTTGGAAAATACCTTTGCTCCACAAAGTCTCCTACTGTAGCTGTGTCCAGGAATCCAGCCACAGGATTTCCCGGTCGACCAGCTCCTTTTTTCTTCAGTCAGCATCGCAGATAGTATTTGGATACTTACAGAACCATAAGTTGACCTACCCGTCGCGCCAGGCACAATCCCACAGCGTCTTCACGGGTCGGGTCCTCACTTTACGGTTCTTTCGCTTGTTTCACGTGTCTGATACTTACCTTTACTATTTCGTGCAAAACTGTTTGTTTGGCACCTCATGATCTAACGCATTCCACTTGTTCTTGCTCATTTTTTGATTTACCAAACTCCCGAACGGGAACACTGTTCATTACATTTGCCTGTCATACCAGGCTATTACGTTCGTGCACATAGTACTACATGAACGGCGGTTCAAGAGCACGCTCACTACTGACCCCTACAGGTTGCCCCCTAGTCTCAGGATAGCACATACAATTGATTTGTGGGATTTTGCCGAACACTCATGGTTACAAGATCTGAGTGCAGTCACACACACTCCCGAATGGAGATAGTTTACTTTAATTTTGCGGCTCCTTGTTTCAGCTACTGATAGTACGAACTTATACGGCAAAACATTTTGTGTGCAAACACACTAAACACAGCATTTCGTTTAACATACCTACAAATACTGCCCCCTACCGGACAAATTACCATACAGTATGTTTCACAATTTATTATAAGGATATTATCTGTTACACGCTTTGTTTTTGAATTTTCACATATTCTCTTTGACGACTGCCAATCACATTTTACCATATTGTTGTCTCCTTGTATATGTTTAAAACTCAATACAACATAGTTTCATATAGTTTTCCCTGCTTATAATATAATCAGTCTCCCTATGAGAAGGGGGAAATTAGAAGCATACAAGTAACTTATTTGACAGAGCGCTTTGCTCTTTAACTTGTACATGCTGCACATATTAGGATAAACTTGGTAGATGTCTATATCTATTATTTTATACGTTGTTTTATCCGTTCGGGTTACAGGTACTTCTAAAACCTATACGGATTAACAGTTCATAAACCATACATACCAGGTACGTACACCTGCTCACGTGGTATATATATTCCATTCTCCCCAGGAATAGATAATAGCATACTGGCAATTAGGGACTTTTAGGGTCCAATAGGTATTTTCCTTTTTCTTGGCATTCATGCCTTTCGGTTAGTGGTTCTGCAAGGCCAACACCTCGCCTCACACTCGGAGGCATACACCCATCTGGCCACTCGTTAGCTAGCCGCCTCATATAGTAACATAGAGAGGGCCTCACCTGTCACTCCCTTTCCTATTTTGCTGGTTACAGTCACCGAGAGGCCGACCTTCCACCAGTACGTTCGGTGGCCACAAAAAAATCCCCTCGAGCCAAAGTATAGATAGAGCCTCTCAAGCCACTTGGCAACTAGCAAGGCCTCACCAGTCACCAAATCCAAGAAATAATTGTTTTGCCACGTGGCTTCAGCTAACAAACCAGTACAAGACCCCTGTTGTTCAAGTAATAATGGCTATCTTCATGTTATTTAGTATGTCTCAAGAAGGTGACGAGGAATTCTCTCTACCTAGCACTCCGGCACACCTTCACGTAGAGGGGATGTTGGCAGTCCTGCATCAATCAGATCATGGACGATTCCACGCATTACTACTTAGCTAAGGGGGCGGCAAATCCCCTCCTTAGCTACAGCAAGTAAAGCGTAACTATTTAAGCTGCTCTGCACATCAACAGATAACATAGAGGTGGGGGAATGCACCAGCAATATCAATTCAGGTGACATCCATGCTATATTATCATCACTCATGAATTCCATGAGCAAAGTGAACGACAGACTGGAGAATCTTGAGTCTGTCACCACAGCCCTTACCGCTACAGTACAACCTGCATCAACTGAAACTCAATTAGGGGGTTCAGTCACCTCTTCTGATGCTCAGGACGTTAACCCTGCCCACATGATTCCAGCTCACATTAAGAAAGATATCCTGGAAGGTAAAGATGTCCATTTAGCATCACTGCTAATTGCCTCCCAGGATACTGTCGAGAATAAGACGTATGCGTATGATGATGTATCTGTGGTGGTCAGATCCAGGGATTCAAGGTTAAACAGGAAATTTAGAGATGTGAGTTGTACTGTTTACCCAAACAGAATGCAAGACTTTGACCTATATCTGCACAAGCTGTTAGACCTAGTGGTACAGCATTTTACGACTACCATAGGTCTTTTTCAGCCAAAGTGTATGGTGCTCTCTCCCAATTCGGGAACAGAACCAACTGGAGTAAACTGGATACAGAGATATTCTGCAGACACGTTGCAGGTCTTAAGACACCAGCTTGTGCATCCTGCTCTTCCACTACCCACACGACCAACTTTTGTCCCAACACAGCTCCAGTCCCTAGCACCTCTAGTAGAATGGAGAAAACTACCAGTGACAAATTGGGTCGCCCATTAACTTTTTTGGCAAATCACAGAATGGTAACAATTTTAATGTTGGTACGTGTAGTTTCAGTGTATGCAGACTGTTGCATATATGTTCAAAATGTTTCAGGGCACATGCTAAAACCATGTGTCCCAATAAAATGTACTCAAAACCGTACTTAATGTCTGTAAACATCAATGCATTTTCAGAATTACTGACTCATCACCCTTCCAGACATCTAGTAGATTTCCTAATCTCTGGATTTTCAGAGGGCTTCCATACAGGTATCGTACATATGCCATCAGGGAATCTAGAATGCCCAAACTTGCTGTCAGCACAGCAGAACCCAACGGCTGTAAACACACTCATAGTCCAAGAATTTGCAGAGGGGTTTCTACTTGGGCATTTCCAATCCCCACCATTTACAGCATGGGAGAACAAACCCCATTGGGATTGTCACAGGGAAATCTTCCCTCAAACAAAGACTAATCATATACTTATCAGCACCACACACCTCTGCTACCCCAAGTCTTAAATCCCTCATCACCTCCGAGGAGTTTTCCTTCCAATACGCACTATTGATCATGCCATTACAGCTATCACTCAAGCAGGGGTTGGAGCTTGGTTAACAAAGACTGATATCATCAACGCATTCAAACTGCTACCAATCCACCCCACACTTTGGCACTTACATGGCATTAAACGGGAAGGTAGTTACTATTTCTTCTCCCGCTTAACTTTTGGGTCAAAGAGTAGCCAAATTTTTTTTGATATATTCGCAGAAACTCTTTGCTGGTTGTTATTAAACATATCCAGATGCCCCACAGTCATATACTATCTAGATGACTTCTTGATGATCAAGAACACCTTTCCCCCTAGAAGCCTCAAGGAAGCCATTGGTCTGTTTGAACACTTGGGTATCCCATTATCCCCTAAGAAAACAGAAGGCCCTGATACTATCATCACATTCCTTGGCACGCAACTTGACTCTGTGTCCATGCAAGCAAGTTTACCACAAGACAAAATAGGTAACATTCTCCACAACATCAATCTCTACCTCCTGCTTGGTTTATGCAACCGCAAGGAGCTACAATCCCTACTAGGTTCCTTAAATGTTGCCATGCACATCATACCACAAGGCTGCGCTTTCATATCTAGACTACTTTGCCGTTTTCCACACTTCCGACATGACAATCATAGACTGTCCCTAGATATCCAAGCCACAGCAGACCTGTGGATGTGGAAGAATGTCCTAACCACATGGAATGGTAAAAGCATGTTCCTCCCAGGATTGTCTGACACATCGCCAACCATATGGTCAGACACGGCGTCTACCACGGGTTTTGCAGCAATCTATGGGAACAAATGGCTTTGGGGCAGTTGGCCTATAGAAGTCCAGGATTTGGAAGGTGTTTCCACTACCTCAGCTCTTTTTGAGATCTACCCCATTGTGGCGGCTGCTGTAGCATGGGGTCATTTATGGTCAGTGTCGTCGGTACGTTGTTACTCAGACAACCAAGCCACGTGCCATATCATCGACAAGGGCCGCTCATCATCTTTAACGATCATGAGATTTCTAAGGAAACTCACTTGGTTGGCTGCATGTCACAATTTCTTTTTAGTCATCACCGCTGACAATTTGTCTCTATTTAAATTCCAGGCATTTCATCAAGCACTTTCTACTGCCGCTCAAGCAGTCACAGCCACCCCTTCGTTCCAGCATCTAATCATGGATTAGACATACTCATACTCATATACTCATTAGCGCACCCCATAGGAAAGCATTGAAAATGAATTTCAATGCTTCCCTATGGGGAATAGAGCGACGCTGGAGGTCCTCACACAGCGTGGACGTCCAGCGATGCTCTAGCACAGAAAACCTTTGCTATAGAGCAGGAAGTTCCCTCTAGTGGCTGTCTAATAGACAGCCACTAGGGGAGGACTTAACCCTGCTAGGTAATTATTGCAGTTTAAAAAAAACTGCAATAATTACACCTGCAGGGTTAAGGGTAGTGGGAGTTTGCACCCAGACCACTCCAATGGGCAGAAGTGGTCTGGGTGCCTGGAGTGTCCCTTTAAATCGAGACAACGCGTCAGCGGCTGTATTGGTGCTTCCTGGAATGTGGATGCACGTGATGTGAAATTGTCGTGTCGCTGCTAACCAAGTTAGCCTTCGGATCAATTTCATTATGGTGAGTGAGGAGGATCTACACTTGTTTAAAAAACAAGAAGTTTTGGTATTATCTATAAATACCTCTGCGCATGAGATTTGAGCCTGTCTCTCCTAAGGCTCTGCACCATGTGAGTGTGCTTTATACGGATAATATATCACTCTATTTGTTTAAGACATACTGCACCATATTATGTCTATTTCTTTCCCTTAGAAATTATGTTGCATTTTATTCCCTTATTTTAGGGTAAGTGTACATATTTAGCGCTCCACTGGTTTTTGTTTGATGTGGTTGGTTCTTCCCACTCAAATAATATTCCACTATCTGGTTTGCATGTTACTGTGTTAAGTTAGAGATACTAACACACTGCTTTTTGAATATTTTATGTAAATTTATTTTAAGCGCCTATATATTGACACAGCACATTCGCGTTATTTCTCTTGTAAGGTAACAGTGTCTAGGTAAATACCCAGGAACGTAAGATTTGTGGTAGGGCCTATCATCTTCTCTTGGTACAGTGGTACCCCCAATGCTGCAAATAGGGCTAGTATCTTCTGGAGACTGACTGAAGAGGACTGAGGTGGTGAGGAAGTCATTCAGATAGTGCAGAACTGAGGGGCAATGAGTGATATTGAGAAGTAGCCAGCATAGTGTGTCGGCAAATTTTTTAAAATAATTTGGTGCTGCTTTTGGCTCCGAAAGTAAGGCGGGTAGCAAAGTAGTATTTGTTCTCCCATTTGATGCCATGCACCTGTCACAGGGATGGGTGAATGGGTAGGAGCTTAAAAGCGTTATAAATATTGGTTTTACCCAACCAAGCTCCTACACCTGCCCCAAGAATGGCCTGAATGGCATTTTCCACTGTGGTGTATTGCAGGGAAAACTCCTCCGAAGGTATTAATGAATTAATGCTGGGGGTTGCTAAAGAATGCAGCGCGGACAAGTCGTAAATAAGTCTCTTTTTATTGTTGAACTTTCCAGTGGCAATACCTATAGGGTTGGTACGCCAACTGGAAAATGGAAGGCGAGAGAAGGGGCCCAAGATAAATCCATTAGTCAGTTCTTTCGTGAGTAGTGACTTTGTGGTGACCGGGTCAAGGATTGTTGACTGTAAGTTGGGACATTTGTGAATACCTGTGAGGAGTGTAACTAAGCTCGTATGGAAACCGTCAGTGAAGCCTTGGATGAGGAAGTCGACTAAGTGACGAGAAGGGTGTGCCTGGAGGTAAAATGCTAGGTTGTCAATGCTAACTTCGGTTAGTCATTGTTTTGGGTACAGACGATTGGGACACATAGTTTTTGTGTGTGCCCTGAAGCAAATTGAGCAGACCTGCAGCAGTCTGCACGAGCTAAATCCACAACTTCCCAAATTAAAGTTGTTGCAGATTTGAGCTTTCACAAAGTATACTATGGGTCTGCCCAACTTGTCCTTCAATCCTCTGTGTTCTGCAGTGGAGGAACCGAAGGAAGCATGACTAGTGGTAGGAAGGCTAGGATTGACTGGGCACAAGTTGGTGGAGTGTGAGATGGAGGCGCACAGGGCACAATATGGAGGCTTTTGGCCAGCGAAGTGGCGGCAGAAAAGTTCTGTATCCATGTTACTCCAGTTGGTAGGTCCCTAGGTCCACCAACTTGTGCATGTACAAGTCCAGTTCCTCCCTACGGTGCGGGGAGGTGGAACAAATTACGTCACGATAGAGGCCAAAGGCAAGGACAAACTCAGGTATGGTGAGCTTTTGGTTGAGCCTAGGATCTCTGGCTTTTAGCACAACCGAAAGATCACCGTAGAAATAGGCCTTGTTTTCCACCACATCTTGGGAGACGATCAGTAGTGATACAAGGTTTATGTCCTTGCCTTCCAGAATATCTTTGCATATTGTCGGGGGTACAAAGTGTGCAGGCGTGATGATGTGAGTGGACGTGCTTGGCATTGGGTTTATGGGAGTATCATTAGCGTGGGGGAGGAGAGCCGAAGTGGGGATTGGTATGGGTGAGGTGACTGTCGAAGTCTGAGGGGTTTCCAGCTTGTCCAGCCTAGCGCTGATCGTGGTGATTGAGGTCAGGAGAGATGACATCAGACCATTGATCTCATTATAGTTTTCAGAATGCAGAACCACTCCAGGCTGGGGAGTACACATGTTAGTGATGAATATGTTGTATAGTTCGGCCTTGCGGGCTGTAGCTAGAAATGGGACCCCCATGCCGTGTAATTTGGCCGCGAGCTTGGGGATGGTCCATGACCGGAGAGTGTATGGGCTGGCTGGTTCTAAGTTCTCGGTATGTGTGCTTGGGCCAGCCGGGGTGGGAGGCCTGGTTGGGGTTTCAGGTATGGCCAGCTCTTCTTCTTGGTCATGGGATTGAGACATACTAGAAATGAAAACAGGGTAAGAGACGGGACCTTGATCGTGAGCAAAGGTGCCTGAGTCAACTGGTGCTAGCTAGGCCGGAGGCGAAACATTATCTATTCTACAAGGAAGGTGAGGTCCTACTAGTGCCAAGAGGTGAGAGAGGCTCTATCTATGAGGAGGGCCGGATGGACGGGGGGCACTTGAATGATGTGGCGGGATCATTGGCCTCTCGGTGATTGTAACAAGACAAAGTAATTGGCTGTGACTGGTGAGGCCCTAACTGGTAACCAAGGGTGGTTAGTGTGAGGCTCTAGCTATGCGTTGGACCGAGGGGCGTATACCTCCGATGAGGATGGGTGTTGGCCTCACGGGAACAGTTTACTTTACAATTTAAGCTAGGGGCCATACGCTAATTGTCACCAGTTGAAAGCCCTATTCATTTGGGATCGGGGGAGAAAGTGTCAGGCGAATGTACCTATTTTTGTAAACGTACTCTATGGAGAATTAGAGGATATTTTTGGAATCTGAAAAATGAAATAGGTGGTTAGGGTTGGCATTTAATTGGGGTATAATAATATTTTTTTTTTCAGATTTATAGTTTATTAAAGGTTTTACATACATATCCATTGCAAAATCGTAGTCGAGGTACAGGTACAATATGGTTCACGTTAATACAAGTGTTGTAGAACACGATAGCAGTTTTATACCGTCGTAAACACATCTGAGATTGATCTCTCTGAATGTTACAATTGGATAAAGAATCAGATACGTGGAGCAATGGGTTCTATCACATACTAATTAACAGATGACTATTAACAAATAACAAATAACAAGGTCAACATGGTTACTGTTCAAGCGTTCAGTTAATTTTACACAGAGTTTCGTCACATAATATCGGATTGGGTCTACCGGGTGGTTCCATTTTCAGGTGACTAGTGTAGATCTGGTAATGTATTTGGGGTCTATGGGTGTTTAGGCCTTAGGTTTCATCTCTCACAGAGGGCATAATATCTGCGGCTTTAAGATTCATCAAGGCTTGCCATGGGGCCCATGTTATGTGACACTTTTTGGTTTTAGTTGGGGAATCTAATGGCATGCGTTCGTAAACATAAAATTGTTGGAGTTTATCTTTGAGTTGAGTGGGGGATTGGCACACCTGGGTTTTCCAGTTTGTTGCAATCAAATTGCGAGCCGCTGACATGGTGAGCGCTATTAGTTGATGGTGTGTCTGGTGGGTGTCTCTATTCAGCAGTAGTAGGAGACAGGTCGATACCGTCATTGGAATCCTTTGATTCCCAACTGATCCAGTAGGGAATGTACCTCCGTCCATAGTGGACATATCTTATCGCAGGACCACCATATATGAAGTAGAGTCCCTTGCTCCGTCATCCATCTCCAGTATGTCGAAGGTGATGTTGGTTATATTTTACTCAATTTGTGGAATGTCATATACCAGCGATAAAGAAGTTTTCAATGTGCTTCTATGTGAGTGTAGCACTTAGTCCACTTTGACAAGTGATTTAGGGCACCGAGCCATTTATCGTCTGTCAATGTTATATCACTATTTTTTTCCCAATGGGACCTACAAGTATCTGGTTTCTTGGGCTGTAATTCTAGTTCTGCTTTATAACAGAGAGATAATGCTTTTGGTTTGGTAGGGGTATTTATGCATCTCTGTAATACCAACTGTGGGTTTAGGAGTTGGGGGTCGGTCGTTCGGGTGAGGGTGGAGTGGGTATGTGCGAGTAAGAGGCTTTGCACCTGTAAACTGAGAAAGGTGTCTTGTATAGTGAGACTCCAGGCCCGCTGGAGGTCCTGGAAGGTCTTTACCGCTCGTCCTTCTAGCATATGGCCTACTTGTGTGATACCTAATATCCTCCATCTCTCCAGCGAGCCAATTGGGGATATGCATTCAAGCACCGATAATGGCGCTTTGGGATGAATCTTTTTTCCATAGCCAAGTTTGTGCATGAACTTGTCCCATACATGTAGTGTAAGTTGTGTAGTAGGGAGCATGTCTTTTTCTGGGGGGCGCAGGTGTTTAGGTGTCCACATATATTCGGTTATGGATTGATTCTTAAATTGTTTCCCTTCTAGGTCTACCCATTGTATCTGCCCTTTCTGTGTGTGTAGAGTAATGCCCGCAGTTAGTATCGAAGCTTGGAGGTATAGTCAGATGTTTGGTAGACCTACTCCTCCCAGAACATCTGGATCAGGGGGGTATAATCGTGTTGAGTTATGCCTGTCAGGAGGGGAGTGATTTTGGTTCCCAGGTATGTAAGGGAGGATGTCCTCCAGTCAAAGGAGTAAGATTCCGTAATTGGTGCACTATTTTTTTGTGGGAGTCTAACAGGTAAGGCTTGTGTTTTATCCTGGTTTAGTTTGTAGTGTGAAATCTTTCCAAATTCCTGCAGTAATTACAATTAGTGCGGTGGAGCCGTCTTAGGATCTGATAATGCTATAAAGATATCCTCAGCAAATAGGGCGAGTTGATAGTCTTGTTCTTGGGCTTGTATTCCCTGGATATGTTTGTGTTGTCTTATTTTATGGGCTAAGGGTTCAAGTGATAGGATATACAATAGGGGGGAGAGGGGGCAGCCCTGTCGGGTCCCATTAGTGATCATGAATGGGTCAGATAGAAAGCTGCAACAGGAGACTTTTGCGGCTGGGGCAGTGTACAGGGCCATAATTTGAGTGATAAGTTGCTTGGGAATTTGAAATTTGGCTAGAACTGCCTGCATATATTGCCAATTTAGTCTATCGAATTTTTGCAACTGGTTGCGGCCTTCCCCGGTTTAGACAATGTTGAGATATGGGCAAGTAGTAGTTCTTTGGGTAGAGATCCCTGTTGGGCACTGTGCTGAAAAAGGGCTAGTAGGTGTGGAGAGAGTATATGTGAGAACGTGTGATAGTACTCGTTAGAGAGGCCATCTGGGCCTGGTGCTTTATGAGGTGGCAGTGAAGATATTTGAAATTTCTTCTGTAGTAAAGGGTGCAGTAAGGAATGCTATATCTTCAAGGGGTAGGGTAGGTAGGTGAAGGTCAGATAAGAAGGACTCTATGGCGTCGGTTGTAGGAACGTCAGTGGACAAGTCATCCTTTAGGTTATATAAAGATTTGTAATAGGTAGCAAATTCATTAGCTATGTTATCTGGGTCTAATGTGCGAACTCCTTGTGAGTCTTCCAAGTATGCTATTTTAGAAGTGGGTAGCCTTTTTTTCAGTTGTGAGGCCAATTTGGTTCCCGCTCTATTGCCAGAGGTAAAGAATTTGTGTTTTAATTTTCTCAGAATAAAAATAGTTTTCGAGAATTCTAGATCTCTAAGTTGTTTTTGTAGCTGTAGCGTTTTAGAATGACTAGATTGAGTCGGGTTGTGTTTATTTATATGCGTTATGGCTGTTAGTTCAGTGAGTAAATCAGTGTATTTTTTTAGATGTTGTTTTTTTCGCGTAGCTGGCATGTTTAATAAAGCAGCCTCTGATAACCGCTTTATGTGCTAGCCAGATAGTATCTGCTGACGATTCAGAGGTATCATTTTCTAGGAAGTAATCCTTTAAGTCTTGTTCTATTTGTGTCACGATAGTTGGGTCTGTGAGAAGGCGGTCGTTTAGACGCCAACTGCCTCGACCTTTGGTGTTGAATTGTTCTCTTAATTGCATGATAATTGGGGCATGGTCTGACCATTTAATTAAGCCAATTTGTGTGTCTTGTACTTGGGGAAAGAAGTGGAGGGGATTAGGAATCTGTCAATCCGAGAATAGCATCTGTGTGCTGCTGTGTAACAGGAGTAATCTCTTTCTAGTGGGTGAGCTAGTCTCCATGGGTCAATAAAGTTATGGGTCATCAAGGTTTGAGCTTCTCTGCGCTTTCGCGTGTGGGCTAGTATCTCTCTATATTGTGATGAGTCTAATTCGGCATCTAGCAAAAAATTGGTGTCACCTCCCAGAATCACCTTGCCAAAGGGGTGTGCGCTAGCCAGTGCTAAGATAGTGTCTAGGAACGTCAGTTGGTTATCGTTAGGGCTATACATGTTGATAAAAGTAAATGGGTTATTGTTGATATAGCATTGTAAGATTAAATATCTCCCTTTCTTGTCACTAATTTTCCTGACCAATCAATCTGCTGATTAAAATTGATACACCCCTTTTCTTTGTGGTATAGCATGAATGGAAATTTACTGGGAATTGTTTAGAAGTAAGGGTGGGTCTGTGACCCCATTTGAAGTGTGTCTCCTGGTAACAGGCTACTTGTGCATCATGGAGTTTGGCCTCTTCTAACGCTAGTCGCCTTTTTTTGGGCGAGTTGAGTCCCTTTGCATTTAGGGAAAAGATATTCAATACCATGGGGCCTTAGAATGGTGGCTGCAAAAGGGTAGAATAATATATATTTTAAATTATTATTATTATTTTTTTTTTTTATGAGGGTCTCACCTGATCGGCTGGTAACAATGGTTCTGTCGGGATAATTGCTTTAACACAAGTTCGGGGTGTTATCTGAGGATAAAGCTAAAGTTATCCACTGTATCATCTTAGATATGTATAAAGCCTAGGGATGAAGTGATCCGTAATACATATACCTGTAATGAGCTAGGAATGGGAGTCCGATGAGAGCCTCAAGTTCAGGGGAGGAGTTGATAATGGATTCAAATGAGTTAGTGATACATCTCATATATAAAGAACATAACAAGGACAGGACAAGCCTCCGGTGTGGGGTACGCTGGAGTCTATTTTTCTTACCGTATGATCAAAAACAGAATGCGTCTTTAACAGGTTTATAACTGAGGCAGTCAGGTGTGGCTGTGAGTAGAGGTAAGGTTTAGAAAATACCTGGTATAGGGGACAGGTAATGTATTGTAGTTATTAGTAACCTGGGACGTTTTAAGGTTAATACACAAATAATACAGTTAGCATATTGCCGTTAGAATGCTATTTTGGGTATAATTATGCCGTAATATGCATACATAGGGATACCTATGGTGACTTGTCAAGCAAACATATGATGAATTTTATACACGATTTAGTAATTTAAAACAGAAGGGAAAAAAAGGAGGGAAACAGAATCAGAATTTAAATGAAAAACATTTCCATGTAATAATATGTTTTGGCCACCAGGGGTCGTCGTGAGCAGCCGTGTGTATAGTAAGTATTGGAATTAACTGTTCGTTTGCCGAACGGTCGGTTTGCCGACCAGCGTTGGAGGGTAGGTACCAGAGTGGTGAATGCGCATGCGTGGAGTGAGATACTGAATGGAGCACGGATCAGTAAGGTAAGTATGAATGAAAGTTTAGGTGAATGGGCATAAATGTATGAATGGGCGCCAGGCGTCTGACTGAAAGTGGTGTGGATGGGAGACTCACAGTTCTGGGACCCTGGAAACGGAACCCTGGAGCAGGTAAGTATGTATCCAGGCACTGGAAACGCTGCAAGGGTGGCTGAGGAGGATGGGAGTTAGCCGGAATCAAAGGTAGCAAGCCATGGCTCCAGCACTTAATGCTGGGCACGGAGACTGCCGGGATTGTACCGATCAGGATGAGTAAGTAGCTGGTAGCACTTGGACGGAAGCGGACCACGTGGGAGCGATGTCCAGGTAAGTTGAACTGGAAGTCAAAAGGTTCTGAATGAACACAGCAATTTCAGTACTAATTAGGAGGGGGCCTGAGCGTTTATAGCCAGGTAACCCATCCCACAATTACAGGCTACCCCTTGTGGGCTGCCCCCGTGGTCTCCATCCGATTCGGAGTCTGCGCCATCTTGGGTCCACCGATTTCAATTGTGGAGTGCGGGCACTGAACAAAGTCGCCCGTTCTTTTAACTCCGCCGCTTTTTTTCCATCTCTGGTATCTGTATTAGGCTGTTTGAGCAATTTGGGCACAGTTTTTGTCGCTTTGTAGAGCTTTCTTTGGCAGAGCTCTGCTAACCTGCGACCATTTGGCTCGGGTCCCCCTCCCCCCAATTAACACATTTTTTAAAAAAATTAACACACACATACACACACACACATTTTCTCTCTCTACAGCCCTTAGACATGCATGCACACACACAGAATAGGTTTCCAGGTGCACTTGGGTCTCCATTACATGACATCCTGACACTTTTCAGACTTTATATTTATTCCGTAATGTGTTTATATATTAGTTGGACAATTATTGTTTGTCATGCCCTAATCTGTGTAATCTGTGGTTTAGCTGCCTCTAGTGACTGTCACTCTGAAAGCCACAAGAGGTGCTTCCATTGAAATAGCCAAGAGGAAGAGACCATTTGTTTGGTACAGTGTGGCGTTTTGCTGTACATGCACACTAGCCTCGCAATTCTGTCCTATGGGAAAGCATTTGATTGGATGAGGTAATCAGTCATGATGATTTAAGCCATAGAGGTGGGACAGCAGTGCAGAGACCAGCGCTGCGAGGAAAAAAAGGTAAATACAACATTTTTTTTTCACTTGGACTTGAGGGCGCAAGAACCTAAATACACCACAAAGCACTACAGCATTAGGAATACAGTGTTCTATAGTTTTAGGCTATAGGTTTCCTTTAATATTCTTTGTATTGGGCTTAATAAGAATGGGAGGTTTAAAATAAATGGGGTGTAGCCAGGGAGGGGTGTTATGAAGATTTCTCACACAGGGCACCCAAATGTGAAACTGATCTCAACCTGCCTGTAAAACCAAATAGCAGTGGTGTAAAGTGGTGATTTCCAAGAGATTGATGTTTACCTGAAATAGAGTTTCAGCTCCACAACCTCAGGAGTGAACCCAAAGTGCATTACATACTCAAATGGTTGTACCAATGAAATAAAGATTTTTATTTTTTAAAATTGTGACAGCTCTTTTTGATATTTCATATGAGTTCAATAGATCAGGATCTTGTGTTGGCAAAGAGACGGGGTGGAGTCAAATTATCATCTTACAACATCATCAACAACCACAGGCTAGATCCTCACTTAAGATGAGCAATGTAATAAACAGAGGTGTGTCCCAACACTTCTAATCTTGCCTTACTAGTAAAACACTAACCTGTTGTGACTCTCTTGAGCCAAACTAGTCAAACTAAAAGGAACACTATAGGACCAGGAATACAGACATATTCCTGACCATAAAGATATGTATTCCTGACCTGATATGTATTCCATGCCTGCCCCATGTTGACCCCCTTAATATAGTATAATATTACCTTTTTTCCCAGTCTGCTGCTGCTGACTCTGCCCCTGATCTGCCTCCTTGGCTAATAGCATCAGAAGTGGGGTTCTGAGCTACCGTATATACTCGAGTATAAGCCGAGTTTTTCAGCACATTTTTTGTGCTGAAAAACCCCAACTCGGCTTATACTCGAGTCAATAGTCTGTATTATGGCAATTTACATTGCCATAATACAGACTGGGGCTGGCAGAGCTGTAACTTACCTCTCCTGCAGCTCCTGTCAGCTCCCTCCTCCTCCGCGCCGTCCGGTCAGCTCTTCTATCAGCTCATACTGTAAGTCTCGCGAGAGCCGCGGCTCTCGCGAGATTTACACTGGGAGCTGACCGAGGTGCTGAACGGACGGCGCGGAGGAGGAGGGAGCTGACAGGAGCTGCAGGTCAGGTAAGTTACAGCTCTGCCAGCCCCCACAGCCCCCACTGAACTACCCCCACAGCCCCCACTGGACTAAGTACCATCTGTGGACAAGTTTATAATGGATTTCTATTAGATTTAAACATTGCACTTGCTTTCGTGTCTTATTAATAGCATTACGCCACTCTTGCAGATCTAATTGGCAGTTTAGATCTCTTTCCCATTTCTGCTTTTGAGGAGAGGTTATAGAGTAATTAATATTTCTAATAATTTCTATTGATTTAGCAAAGATTGTACCTATTGTTTAGTTTAGAAAGAGGGATTTTAATAATATTGGACCACCAGAGAAGGAGAGCCGCCCTCCCTGACATATATCAAGCAGGGAGGGGGGATGAAAAAAATAAATATAATAATAATAAAATTAAAAAATAATGAAATTAAATAAAAAATAATAAGAAGAAATAATAATAAAAAAATATCAAAATAATTAAAAAAATTATAATAAAATTGCCCACCCCCCACCAAGGCTCTGCAACACACACACACTGCACTCATACACACACACACTGCATTCTCACACACACACACTGCACTCATACACACACACTGCATTCTCATACACACACACACTGCACTCATACACACACACTGCATTCATACACACACACACTGCACTCATACACACACTGCATTCTCACTCATACACACACACTGCATTCTCATACACACACTGCATTCTCATACACACACACTGCACTCATACACACGCTGCACTCATACACACGCTGCACTCATACACACGCTGCACTCATACACACGCTGCACTCATACACACACGCTGCTCTCATACACACACGCTGCTCTCATACACACACACTGCATTCATTATACACACACTGTAAATAAATATTCAATTAATATATTTTTTTTAGGATCTAATTTTATTTAGAAATTTACCAGTAGCTGCTGCATTTCCCACCCTAGTCTTATACTCGAGTCAATAAGTTTTCCCAGTTTTGGGGGTAAAATTAGGGGCCTCGGCTTATATTCGGGTCGGCTTATACTCGAGTATATACGGTAATCACAATGCATTCACATAGGAAACCACTGGATTGACTGAGCTTGTCAAGGAGGCAGTTCAGGGGCAGAGCCAGCACAAGCCAAACAGCCCTAGCCAATTAGCATCTCCTCACAGAGATACATTGAATTGACGAATATCTATGTTTTTAAGGAAAGTTCAGTGTCTCCATGCAGAGGGTTGAGACACTCAATGTCAGTCACACTGTGAAGCACTACCTCAGGAAACACATCTAACAGCCATCTCAGGAGTGGACAGTGGAGGTATCTCTAGGCTGTAATGTAAACACTGAATTTTATGGAAAAAAAAATGTTTCCTGCAAAATACCATGAGGGAATGATTATACTCACCAGAACAAATACAATAAACTATAGTTATTCTGGTGACTATAGCGTCCCTTTACTAAGGTAAGAAAGAATAGTAAACAGAGGTGCATTACCAGACCTTAGAGTGGTCAGGCCTAGCACAAATCAGAGTAGACGTAAATAAGCCAAGGTCAGGGAGACATGGAGCAAAATAATAGAGTAGACAAGTCAAAGTTCAGGGACCATAGAGTGAAGATTGTTTAATATACAAGCCATAAACAAAATAAAGACTAAAAATAGTGACTTGAAATAACACATTCTTGGACCACTAAGGGAATATCACAACAGGGCATACTCCTCTATCAGGAATGATCCACAAACGAAACATAGAATGGCAGATAAGAGCCCTTCTGCCCATCTAGTCTGCGTAATACTGCTTAATACGTTCATTAGTCTATTATATCTAGGAAAGCCTTATGCCTATCCCACGCATGCTTAAACTCCCTCACTATGTTAACTTCTACCACTTCAGCTGGAAGGCTAGCCCATGCGTCCACTACCCTCTCTGTAAAGTAATACTTCCAGATATTATTTTTAAACCTTTGCCCCTCTAATTTAAGACTACGTCATCTTGTTGTGTTAGTTTTTCTTGTTTGAAATATACTCTCCTCCTTTACTGTGTTGATTCCATTTATGTATTTAAAAGTATTTTGTCTTGAAACAATGACGCAGGAAAGTCTGTAGTCATATAAGGATGATGAACTGTAGCAGTCAGTGTCTGAATTAACATCAAGCAAGTCAAGGGGCAAGGATGGAGTGCACATAGAGAAATGTTGCATTGGAACGCATGATAAACCGCTATTGGAATATCTTTATGTTTTAAAACTCAGTGGACTCTGCAAATATGAAAGGGGTTTCTAGTGGTTTATGGAGAACTAAATTTGAGCAAAAAGATCATATTTGTCCCCCAGGTCTCAAACTTAATGGCTAACTTGGAGGATATTTTCCATCTACGTCTTGCAAGAGTTATCCAGCTTGCCAATGTGTTTGCTAGGTTGGCCTTACATGGAAGGTTTCAGATGAGGTACCTTATCCCTGCATTGATATGGCCCAATTTACTGGAGGAGAAGCAGTTAGTGGTAACGTGTGCTATATTGGAATCATTGGGGGATCTTGCTACGTTCTTCTGAGGAGTTGTGGGTTTTCTTCCTGGTACCCATTAGGCAACAACAAAAAAAAACAATTAATAGCACAGAATAACTAACTTAATCCATGGAGCTCTTAAACGATGTCCATTCGCATCAACGTTTAATCCACACACCCTTGAACATCATACATTTGTAGTGATACATTTGTGAACCAAAAAAAACCAAAATGAAACATGAAAATAAAGTGATGAAAGAGGCACAGTAAAGAATATTTTGGGAATAAACAGGTGCAAATAGGAAGTGCCTAAAGTAAATATGACACTTTTTATACATAACCCCACTTCTTACTTTTATGTTAACTTTGAAATTACACAGATCCCATAAACTACAGTGCAATATATTTCTATTTCAGCATAAAATGAAAAATAAAACTGATATGTTATTTTTTTTAATTTTTATTTTTTGGGGTGGGGGGAGGAATGGTGGGGGAGGAGGTGATGGAGAGGTGGGGGTTTGGATATCTATCTTGCATTTTATGCTATTTGCTTTCTAATATCTGTTTATAAGGGGTTTTCAACTCACCTGTGTATAGCCATACACATCCAGTATCTGTGCTATTGGCACAGTGGTGGATGAAAAGTGATCGCCAATAACTCCTCCCAGCTTCCCACGTTCCACGCAGGAATAATTAGGGACAGTCTTTCTTGGTCCAGATAAAATTTGCCAAACACTTTTTACAGCCTTATTTGTATCTAAACATGAATCAAAAATGTGAAATCCAAGTGTAATATTTGGTAACCGGGCTGGATTATTGTTAATCGTTTCAATGGCAAAAAGAAAATTCAGAATGTTCACATAATTACGCTTGAAGGGTCTGTGGGAAAAAATAAGATGTGTAACAGTTTTCTAATAAAATTAACTGGTCTTATGCTCAAGAAATGTACATTTAAATTGTACAACATGAAAGCAGGCTTCGTATTTTATCCATAGCAGCAAAGAAACATATATATAACAAAGGACCAATCAGAAACAAGTAATGTATATATCAGGAACAGTGAACCCAAACACCACCTCATTCTTTATTGCGCCATCCCACGGAAAACTCAGAGTTTCTGCTCTCTTCACTGTCTCTCTATGTTGCATTATTGTGTTAGTTTGCTGTATTGTTATTGATGTTTTATTTTATTCTTTGGGAGTAGTGTTAGTGTGGGATTTGTTTGTGGTCCTTTATTTTCCTTTTTTCTCTGGAAGACTCTGCTTGCAAACTAGTGGGCTTTAATTGCCACTTTTCTAGCATGCTCTATTTGCTTGAATACTGTGCCTTATTTGTCCCTTTAATGGCTCTGCGTGCCCCATTACTGTCTTTTCTTTGGCAGGCTCATCTTGCATCCGAGCTCCTCCATATTCTGCAAGTTTGTTCCTATATTGACACTGGGAGGTTGACTTGAGTGGTAGATGCTGTTTGTCCTACTGGTTTATGGGGTGAGCCCCCTTATACTTACCAGTAATAGTGCTCCTTTGGGGTGCCTGCTTTGTTGTTTCCTATGGGGTTAAGCCCCAGTTGTTAGACCATCTTTATTATCTGGCCTGTACTTACTGTGCCTGATTTTGAACTGCATTGTGGTCCATAGCTCCTCCACCTGGTCCCATGCCACCAGCTGCCCTCAGTGCATAATAGGAATTGTATTGTTGTCTGTCTGCCTATGTACTGTTGCCCTTGTGATTCTTTGTACATTGGGTGATTGTGATTGACTATTGAGGACTCCCAAAACCCTAAGGATCAATGCAGCAGTGCATCGGTAAAAAAAAAAGTTACTTTCCAAAAGTTGCCTCTTCCAGAGAGCAGGTACACTATAGGGCTGACTCCTCTACCTGTTTTTGCGCCCCATTAACACCACTGGGAGAGCAAAGAGGCTTGACCTAAATCATCCAAATGCAAAGCACCACTCATGCATGGCAATCTTGGTCCCTGTTACCTCTGCAATTCCGACTGCTAGCTGTCTTTCTAATTTTTACATAATAGGGAAGACCTATCCTTGGAAATGTGGGGCTTGCAAACTGTGCAAGAATATGTGATCAAGTTCAAGGATGTCCCCATCCAATGGAAACCATTCAAACCTATCTTGATCAGGAGCTTAAGGAATTGTGGTTAAATGATGCATATGGATCGTGGGGCCGATGTATTCCTCAATTCAGTTGATCTTCCAGGGTTCAATGCACTACTGGGCTATGCAGCGGCTAATGGTATCGGAAGAACCCCACTTACGACCAATCGGTCCCATTGGTGGACAGATAGAACTGCAGTGGTGGCTGGGCAGCATGCAGGCTTGGAATGTTTGGGTCATGTTTGGTAATCATACAGACTTCACACAAGAGTCAAATGCCACCCGAGGTGCTGGGGCACAACTGGCGGAGGTCTGTCCACAGGAGGGGTATGGATCGATCAAGAACTTTCTCTACACATCAATTGCTTGGAGCTCCGAGGGATTCATTCACCATACCCAGTCTGGAAAAGGGGAGGTCCAAGTGTTCACACAGACAATGTGTCAGTACGTTGCATCAATCACCTTTGCGGCACTCGTTCTAATGTTCTGTCAGATTTTCTGAAGGAGATTTTCGATTATTGTCTTCCCAGCAACATATTGTTGAAGGCAGAGTATCTGCCGAGGGAAACTAACTTTGATTGGTTCTCTTGTTTACAGCAATTGGAAACTGGATACACTGGTGCTCGCTCTCCTTGCATCTTGGAGGGTTTCCTTTTGGTTGGTAATGTTTGCCTCTCCCAGCGACCATTAAACTCCAGACTTTCAGTGGCTTCAGGATCTGGAAGTCCTCATTTTTGAGGCAACGTCTTTCTCATGGACAGGTGTCAGACAATACTGTAGCAAGGTGGACTGTTGGTTCCTGTCCCTGGCAGGTGTTGACTTTTGATTCTATGTGCATTCCATTTGAGGAGCAATGGCTACTTCCATTTTTTCATAAGCGGTTCACTTGCTGATATTTTACATGCAGCGGATCGGTCTCAGGAGAAAACATTTCAGACTTTCCATTTCATCCCCTTATCTAATGCTGCGTTTTTCATCTCTCAAAGCATTAAAAATGCTAAATATTGACTCTTGTGTTGTAAATTTAAAGATTATGCTTGCTTTAGTAATTACAGTAGGTGAGTATTTTCCATTCCTTTCCCTCCCCACTCTTTTGTTTTTTCACTGTTTGTTGTTATGAGAGATGTAATTTGTTTGTTGGCTGTGTTTATTGTGATTTGCTAATTTGGTTTCAGTTTTTTTGTATGATCTTAGTACTGATTTTGTGTGTTTTGGTTTTCCACGTGGTATGTGTAACGGAGCTCCGTGTACTCCGACCGAGTACCCTCCGTTGATGGATGCTCCTAGCGCTCTCAGAGGACTCCAAGCACTGCAGACGACACCACAACCACCGCAGGCTCCACAACCGCCGTAGCTTAACTGGAGCCGCGCCGTCTTCCTTCCACCCTGGATCGGCTTCTGTCCTCCAGGACCGTGTGGGGAAGACCTCTCCTCCAGGAGAGCGTATCCGGAACAAGCTCTTACAAGAGCTAAGTGATTAAGAGCTCAGGGGAATATGCGGCGCATAGCAATCCCCAGTGTGATATAGCAGTTCCCTCCAATAACGAGACAAGGCTACGTATTGAGGGTCAGAAGAGGTCTGAGGACTGGAACACCCAGCCTGCTTTTTATTAGGATAAGGTACACACAGGACACTCCCAGGGGGAGGATGAAATTAACCAATAACAGCATAGTACAGCCCACAGGTTCCCTCCCCTCAGATAAACAGTTAAACCAATTATTACATACAATAAAAATACAGTTTTTACACACACACTGTAACTTTAAAACCATACATTCAATTTCAATAAAAGTTGCATATTCAGACTCAGCATACATCAAACATAAACCCTTCCAAAAATCAGCCAAATCCCTCCAGTGGATCAAAAGTTAGCTGGAAGTCCTTTATGACCGACCGCAAGCACAATTTCCTGCCCAAAACAGTTCCATAGATTTGGGCTGTGCGGTCGGTCAATTTCATGCGAAAAAACGACTAAGTCCCTTTTCGAACGGGACTTAGTCTCTGGAGCTGCAAGTTCCGTATGGGAGAAGGTAAGGGTCAGCGGTGTTCGGCAGAATGTGTAGCCGATTTTAGTTCCACAGAATCTTTAGCATACACCGCTGACCGCATTCGAGGAAACCAAGATGGCCGCCGCCACGTGCAATTGACCGGCAGTAACCTCACAGCCTGGGAGGTAAATTGCCTGCACACTTTAGCTTCTGGGTGGTCTGCCTGTGTGGTACTTGGTTCAGTAAGCCCTATTTACTGAACCAAGTGGGGGAAAGCCAGGAACAAGTTATTTTACCGGTCTGGGGACATAGTCTTAAAGGGGCATTGTTCAGCAAAGTCACAATATGTCCCCAGACGGTTCTTAAAGGGCCATACACACCCAATAAATGTTAATAAGTTTTCAGGGGCACAATCTTCCAGGGGCCATAGTCATGAGGCAGGAGGCTGGCAAACATGCTTCTCCACAATCCAGGGAAGCAGGGCAATTTCTCATTTAAAGGGCCAGTTACAAATAGCGATTTGTAACAGTATGGCTTAGATTTTCTGCTTTGATATATGTATACTTGAGATTCGCTGATTGTCTACATTGTTTCATTATTTCATATACTTATTTCCTTATGACTAGAAACATAGAAACATAGAACCATAGAATGTGATGGCAGATAAAAACCTTTCGGCTCATTTAGTCTGCCCAATTTTCTAAATACTTTCATTAGTCCCTGGCCTTATCTTATAGCTAGGACAGCCTTATGCCTATCCCAAGCATGCTTACACTCCTTCACTGTGTTAACCTCTAATACTTCAGCTGGAAGGCTATTCCAGGCATCCACTACCCCAGGACCGGCCATAGGGGTGTGTGAGCTGTGCGGTCGCACAGGGCGCCATGGGAGCTTGGGGCGCCGTGCGACCGACACAGCTCACACATGGCCGGCTGGGATAAAAAAATAAAATAAATAATATTGTGGTGGGGCAAGGCTTACCATGCAGCAGGGGCAGAGCTAAAGTGCAGAGTAACTGCTGCAGGAGAAGCAGGAAGGAGTCCCTGCTTCCCCCAACAGCCAGTCTCCAGGAGCTGCACTACTTCCATAAGGAACAGAGGTAACTGTCTGCCTGAGTGTGTGTGTGTGAGTGTGTTAGTGTGTGTATGACTGTCTGCCTGTGTGTGTGTGTGTGTGTGTGTGACTGTTTGTGTGTCTGCCTTTGTGTGTGTGTGTGACTGTCTGCCTGTGTGTGTGTGTGTGTGTGTGTGTGACTGTCTCTGTGTGTGGCTGTCTGCCTGTGTGTGTGTGTGTGACTGTGTCTGTGTGTGGCTGTCTGCCTGTGTGTTTCTGTGTGTATGCCTGTCTGCCTGTGAGTGTATGACTGTCTGTGTGTTTGACTCTCTGCCTGTGTGTCTATGTGTGTGTGTGTGTGACCATCTGCCTGTGTGTGTGTGACTGTCTGTGTGTTTGACTCTCTGCCTGTGTGTGTGTGTGACTGTGTCTGTGTGTGGCTTTCTGCATGTGAGTTTCTGTGTGTATGTGTGACTGCCTGTGTGTGTGTGTGTGTGTGTGTGTGTGTGACAGCCTATGTGTGACTGTCTGGGCAGCCTATGTGTGACTGTCTGCCTGTGTGTGTGTGACTGTGGCTGTGTGTGGCTGTCTGCCTGTGTGTTTCTGTGTGTATGACTGCCTGTGTGTGTATGACTGTCTGCCTGTGTGTGTGAGTGTCTGTGTGTTTGACTGTCTGTCTGTGTGTTTGACTCCCTGCCTGTGTGTGTGTGTGTATGACTGTCTTCCTGTGTGTGTGCGTGTGTGTGCGCCTGTCTGCCTGTGTGTGTCTATGTGATTGTCTGCCTGTGTGTGTGTGTGTGTGTGTGTGTTTGTGACTGTGTATGTGTGTTTGCCTGTCTGCCTGTGTATGTGTGTGTGTGTGTGTGAGACTGTCTGACTGTGTGTGTGTCTGTGTGTGTGTGTGTGTGTGTGTGTGTGTGTGTGACTGTCTGTCTGCCTGTGTGTGTGTGTGTGTGTGTGTATGACTGTGCCTGTGTGTGTGACTGTCTGTGTGTTTGACTGTCTGCCTGTGTGTGTCTATGTGACTGTCTGCCTGTTTGTGTGACTATCTGCCTTTTTGTGTGTGTGCCTGTGTGTGCGTGTGTGTGTGTGTGTGCTACTGTCTGCCTGTGTGTGTCTATGTGATTGTCTGCCTGTGTGTGTGTTTGTGACTTTGTATGTGTGTTTGCCTGTCTGCCTGTGTATGTGTGTGTGTGTGTGTGTGACTGTCTGACTGTGTGTGTGTCTGTGTGTGTGTGACTGTCTGCATGTGTGTGTGTGTGTGTGTGTGTGTGTGTGACTGTGCCTGTGTGTGTGACTGTCTGTGTGTTTGACTGTCTGCCTGTGTGTGTCTATGTGACTGTCTGCCTGTTTGTGTGACTATCTGCCTTTTTGTGTGTGTGACTGTCTGCATGTGTGTGTGACTGTCTGCCTGTGTGTGTGTGTATGACTGTCTGCATGTGTGTGTGTGTGTGTGTGACTGTCTGCCTGTGTGTGTCTATGTGATTGTCTGCCTGTGTGTGTGTGTGTGTGTGTGTGTGTGTGACTGTCTGTGTGTTTGACTGTCTGCCTGCGTGTGTCTATGTGACTGTCTGCCTGTTTGTGTGACTATCTGCTTTTTTGTGTGTGTGACTGTCTGCCTGTGTGTGTGTGTGTGTGTGTGTGGCTGTCTGCCTGTGTGTGTGTGTGTGTGTGTATGACTGCCTGTGTGTGTGTGTGTGTGTGTATGTGACTGTCTGCCTGTGTGTGTCTATGTGATTGTCTGCCTGTGTGTGTGTGTGTGTGTGTGTGACTGTGTATGTCTGTTTGACTGTCTGCCTATGTGTGAGACTATCTGCCTGTGTGTGTGTGACTGTCTGCCTGTGTGCGTGTGACTGCCTGTGTGTGTGTGTGTGTGTGTGTGTGTGTGTGTGTGTGACAGCCTATGTGTGACTGTCTGGGCAGCCTATGTGTGACTGTCTGCCTGTGTGTGTGTGACTGTGGCTGTGTGTGGCTGTCTGCCTGTGTGTTTCTGTGTGTATGACTGCCTGTGTGTGTATGACTGTCTGCCTGTGTGTGTGAGTGTCTGTGTGTTTGACTGTCTGTCTGTGTGTTTGACTCCCTGCCTGTGTGTGTGTGTGTATGACTGTCTTCCTGTGTGTGTGCGTGTGTGTGCGCCTGTCTGCCTGTGTGTGTCTATGTGATTGTCTGCCTGTGTGTGTGTGTGTGTGTGTGTTTGTGACTGTGTATGTGTGTTTGCCTGTCTGCCTGTGTATGTGTGTGTGTGTGTGAGACTGTCTGACTGTGTGTGTGTCTGTGTGTGTGTGTGTGTGTGTGTGTGTGTGTGACTGTCTGCCTGTGTGTGTGTGTGTGTATGACTGTGCCTGTGTGTGTGACTGTCTGTGTGTTTGACTGTCTGCCTGTGTGTGTCTATGTGACTGTCTGCCTGTTTGTGTGACTATCTGCCTTTTTGTGTGTGTGCCTGTGTGTGCGTGTGTGTGTGTGTGCTACTGTCTGCCTGTGTGTGTCTATGTGATTGTCTGCCTGTGTGTGTGTTTGTGACTTTGTATGTGTGTTTGCCTGTCTGCCTGTGTATGTGTGTGTGTGTGTGTGTGTGTGTGACTGTCTGACTGTGTGTGTGTCTGTGTGTGTGTGACTGTCTGCATGTTTGTGTGTGTGTGTGTGTGTGTATGACTGTGCCTGTGTGTGTGACTGTCTGTGTGTTTGACTGTCTGCCTGTGTGTGTCTATGTGACTGTCTGCCTGTTTGTGTGACTATCTGCCTTTTTGTGTGTGTGACTGTCTGCATGTGTGTGTGACTGTCTGCCTGTGTGTGTGTGTGTATGACTGTCTGCATGTGTGTGTGTGTGTGACTGTCTGCCTGTGTGTGTCTATGTGATTGTCTGCCTGTGTGTGTGTGTGTGTGTGTGTGTGTGTGTGTGACTGTGTCTGTGTGTTTGACTGTCTGCCTGTGTGTGTGTGTGACTGTCTGCCTGTGTGTGTGTGTGACTGTCTGCCTGTGCGCATGTGACTACCTGTGTGTGTGTGACGGCCTATGTGTGACTGTCTGGGCCGACTAGATGGGCCGAATGGTTCTTATCTGCCGTCACATTCTCTGCTTCTATGTCTGTCTTTGTGTGTGTGTGTGGCTGTCTGCGTGTGTGTGTGTGTGTGGGCGTCTGTGCGCGACTGCCTGCCTTTGTGTGTGGTTGTCTGCCTGTGTGTGGCTGTGTGTGTGGTTGTCTGCCTTTGTGTGTTTGTGTGTGTGTGTGTGGCTGTCTGCATGTAAGTATGTGTGTGTAAGCCAGACTGTATGTGTGGCTGTGTGTGTGGCTGTCTTTCTGTAATTGTGTGTGAGTGTGTTTATCTGCCTGTAACTGTGTATGTGTGTTACTGTCTGTACTTGTGTGTTTCTGCGACTATCTGCCTGCGGCTGTGTGCATGTGGTGTATTTGACAGTGTATATGTATAACTGTGCATCTGACTGTGGGACTGTGTGCACATAACTCTGCAAATATATACACCTGCATTCACATATAGGCTTAAATGCATATCTTTATCTGAATTAAATACCCATCACACACAGCCAATAAATCCAGCACAAATATCACATGCAACCAATACACGTATACCACACACAGATAATACACCCATTACAAATATAACACACAGCCAACACATAACATACATACCACACACAGACATCACACCTATCAAATACACAGACAACACAAACATAACATCATATTATAGTGAGATGTATTACAGTGAAGCTCTGGTATATAAAATGCACATTACTCTGTTTTATAGTTAGGGAGCTCGGTGATACACTAATAGGCACATTACTTAGAGTTGTAAAAAAAAGAAACATTTGCGACCTGCGGTGTATTTCTTGCAGTCCTGATGCATGGAGAAATGCTCAACTCCTGATGCATGGAGAAAAGGCCTTCACAAGCCTCTGCTATTGTGTACATAGTTTATACTAAGTGACCCATAGGTTGAGAAGGTGGTGACCGTGGCTGTGTAGGTGGAAACAGCGGTGGAGGAAGAGCAGGTAGCCAACACTGTTTTTATATATATATATATATATATATATATATATATATTTTAATTGGGGTAGCCCCCCAAATATTTGGACATATAAAAAAAGACAACTCTGTTCCACAGAGTGACTGACCCATGCGTGCTGCAGCTGAAACTCCACTATCGCCTGCTGCTGCTCGCACAGTCTCATGAAGCGGTGAGCAGGAAGGCCGAAGTTACGCTGCAGCGCAGACAGGCGAGCAGCAGCAGGAGATGAGGAGGAAGTGCGCAAGGAGGTGTAACGGCGCCTGGCATATTACTGAGAGCCACCTTCAGAGGAGATTTTCAGCAGGACCTTTTTGGAGGTGCAAGCCTATGTCCTTGCCAATAGACAGAGGGCGACCTCCATGAACCCAGATGAAGGAAGAAGGGAGCAGAGGGCGCCGGGAAGCACAACCACCCTGGCCCACAAGCTAACATACAATGCCTTTGAAGACTTCAAGGAAGCAGAAGACTTTGAGCGCCAGTGCCTACTCCAAGACGTGGATCCCAGTGACTGGGTCACCATCCTGGCCAGCAAACTAGTGGGAAAGGTAGCGGATATTTACCGGGCTGTACCAGAAGAGCATATCAGAGACTATCCCTTTATCACCCAAATCCTCCTGGCCCGGTATGCGGTCACCCCCGAGCAATAAAGACAAAAGTTTAGAGAGACCCGGAAAGGACTCCCATGCGGAGTTGGCATGCCACATCACAAGGGCCACCCAGAACTGGCTCAACTCCCATCAAGCCAACTTCCCCGAGGAGATCACCCAGCTCGTCATGCTAGAGCACTTTTTCAATGGGCTCCCCAACGACACGGCTGGTAAGAGACCACCAGCCCCAGACCCGAGAAGTATTGGTAAGAGCTGCTGAAGCTAGCTCATGATATCCCCTTGGCAGGGCATTTGGGCAGGAGCCGGACAGCGTCTCGGCTCACCCACCGCTTCTTCTGGCCAAGCATCTCTCATGATCTGAGGCAGTACTGCCAGATGTCTGCCAGAGAGTGGGGAAGAGAAGGGATCGGCACAGGGCCCCCCTCCATCCCCTACCTATTAGTGAAGATCCATTTGGCAGAGTAGCTGTTGACACTATAGTTGCGCAGGCACTTTGTTGACTCTAGAGAACCTCGGGCCAATCGTACGTCCTCGTGGCGGCGACTTTGCATTCGGATGTCATCCATATCAACTTTTGATGTCAGTTTCTGCGCCTACCATGGTGACCATGGGTAACAGGGAATCAGGGTTGGATTACGGAGAGGGAATCTGAGAAACGGCTATCACATGCAAGGAAGGTAGCAGGCGCGCAAATGACCCACTCCCGACGCGGGAAGGTAGAGATGTCAAATAACAATACAGGACTCTTTAGAGGCATTGTAATGAGTCCACTTGAAATCCTTTAACTCTGATCAATTGAAAGGCAAGTCTGGTGCAGAGTGACTGACCCGTGCATGCTGCAGCTGAAACTCCACTATCGCCTGCTGCTGCTCGCACAGTCTCTCCAGCATGTGCAAGGTGGAGTTCCACCTTGTGGGCACGTCGCATATGAGGCGGTGAGCAGGAAGGACAAAGTTACACTGCAGCGCAAACAGGCGAGCATCATCAGGGTGAGAATGCCGAAAGCGCGCACAGCCGCGGATCAGTCTGGTGATGGCTTCTGGTATCCAGTACTCTTTTTACTGAAATATATCCAAAGTTAAAATATTCTATGTGAGAATGTAGTGAAATCTGGAATGATAAAGAATATATATCATAGCGTAACACAGTAAAAATATAATAGTGAAATGTGAAGCAAATAATGAAATCACAAACGAAAGTGAAAATCAGGCCTCTCACCCCCCTGGGGTATATGTAGTATTGGACTTGATAGTAGATCCAAACATGTGTATGTCTTCAAAGAAATGGATAAAAAGAGCCATACATGGTGAAGTATGTATAAAAATATACAAAAGGAATTTATTGGTTACACTTACAGACATAAAGTAGTGGTAGGCATGTCTCCACTCTCAGTGGAACTGGATGGCAGTGTAGAAACTAAAAGCACAAATCCAATTGGAGCAGCAGAGTACAGGAACAATAAATGGATATAAAACAAATAAAATAGAAACAATAAAAAAGTCCAATATCCAGGATATTGGACTTTTTTATTGTTTCTATTTTATTTGTTTTATATCCATTTATTGTTGTGCCATCCAGTTCCACTGAGAGTGGAGACATGCCTACCACTACTTTCCGACCGCCGCTCAGACAGTGTCTGGGTCCTAGTCACCGAACTGCCCACCTCACTGGGAAACTACTAACGAATGGATCGTTAAATCTGGTACGAACCCGAACTTTGAAGTTCGGGTTTGCTCAACTCTTGGTTGCTTCATCTAAGTGTTGCTTCTAAGTGTGTGTGGTTGGAGATATTCTGGAGAGTTTTACAGAAGCTTCAACTGTCTAAGAGTTGTGCTAAGAGTTTTCTTTGTTACTGTTACAGGTAAGATTCATCTGTAGGAAAAGGTTACTGATTGCACAAGGTTTGATTTCCTGTTGGTAATTATAAGGCATTTGATTTGATTAGGTAGCTACTTGCTATTGATTGCTGTTTAAATTAGCTATTGTTTGCAAATAAACAGAGGCCTACCCAGGTGTAAAACATTCCTAGTGGGAGGTGATTTTAGGAGTATATAAGGGTTGTTGTCATTAGCTTGGCTAATAGAGCTTGGTTGCTTCATCTAAGTGTTGCTTCTAAGTGTGTGTGGTTGGAGATATTCTGGAGAGTGTTGCTTGTAAGTGTGTGTGGTTGGAGATATTCTGGAGAGTGTTGCTTCTAAGTGTGTGTGGTTGGAGATATTCTGGAGATAAACTGGAGGTAATCTGAGGTATTCAGGAGGATAAATAAAAAGTTAAGATTCGTTTGATTTAAATTATTTACCTCATTGGAATGGCAGACTTAGTTCAGTGTATTAGTTGCTATGCAATTGTTTCGCGTTCCACTTTTTGGAGGTTTGGTTGTTGTCTAATCTGTAGACAGTTCTCTATCTTGCGGCAGGAGATTGTATTTTTGAAGTCAGAGATTTGTAAATTATCTGGTAAACAAACTCAGGCTGGAACTGCTGCAAAGCCACTGCCGCAGAGACATACTAGGAATGACAGATGGATTACTGTAGGATCTGGTAGACTTGGAGTTGTGGATAAAAGGCATATTGTACAGTCTGTTGCTCTACATAATTCATTTTCTGCACTTTCAGAGTGTAATGGTGTCATGGAGACAGGCACTGAGGGTAGTGGTGTTGTGGAGAGAGGCACTGAGGCTAGTGGTGTTGTGCAGAGAGGCACTGAGGCTAGTGGTATTGTGCAGAGAGGCACTGAGGCTAGTGGTGTTGTTGAGAGAGGCATTGAGGCTGGTGGTGTTGTGGAGAGAGGCATTGAGGCTAGTGTTGTTGTGCAGAGAGGCATTGAGGCTAGCGGTGTTGTGCAGAGAGGCACTGAGGCTAGAGGTGTTGTGGAGAGAGGCACTGAGGCTAGTGGTGTTGTGGAGAGAGGCACTGAGGCTAGTGGTGTTGTGGAGAGAGGCACTGAGGCTAGTGGTGTTGTGCAGAGAGGCACTGAGGCTAGTGGTGTTGTGCAGAGAGGCCTAATAGAAAGCAGTTGTTGTTGGGGGATTCCATCATAAGAGGTGTGGAGATGGACAATGGTGGTCTTGTGAGGTGTCTTCCCGGAGCTACTGCTCACAGAGACAGGAGACGTATCTGTAATATTGTTAAGCAAGCAAAGTAGGAAGGGGAATTGGATGTACTTGTCCATTTAGAGACAAATGACTTGGCTTGCAATGAGGTTTCAGAGGTTAAGGACGTTTTTAGTGTTTTTGCCAATGATATACGGCAGGTTGCTTCCACACTGTCATTCTCTGAAGTTCTGCCTGTGCATAACACTCAGAATGACAGGCGGATGCGTATTAGGGACTTTAACTTGTGGCTTGGTGAATGGTGTCGGGAGCAAGGATTTGGCTTTATTGCTCATGGTAGCTCTGTTTGGAATGGAAATAAACTGTACAAAAAAGGGAACAAATGTTCTCAGTGAGCAGTTCAGAGGTTTTGCTAGGATGTATTTAAACTGGGGGGGGGGGGGAAAGGGTAATAAAACATCAATACAATTGTCCCCCAAAACAAGGACAGAAGGTGCCTCTAGCAAGTGTGTTAAAAATGATAAGCTTAGAGTCATGTCTACAAATGCTCGCAGTTTAGGGAATAAGATCCATGAACTTGTGGCAATAATGGCAACTGATAGTGTAGATTTAGTCGCTGTTACTGAGACATGGTATAATGAGAAAAATCACTCGGACATAGCAATATCAGGGTACTGTTTATATAGAAAAGACATGGAAGGCAAGAAAGGGGGATGGGGGGCCCTGTATGTGAAGGATAGCATAAAATCTAGCCTAATAAAGGATAGTGAGGCGAACATAGAGTCCGTTTGGGTTACATTAGAATTTGGTAATCACACAGTAACTTGTGTAGGTGCTATTTATAGGCCCCCAGGACAAATTGAAGAGTTAGATAATATACTAGTTGAAGAAATAGCTAAAATGACAATGAAGGGGGAAGTTATCATCATGGGTGACTTCAATCTTCCTGATGTGAATTGGAAAACCAAAATAGCTACTTGTGCCAGGAGCACACATATTCTAAACTCCCTACTGGGATTGTCTCTAAACCAAGTCGTTGAGGAGCCAACTCATAAAGAGGCCATACTAGATTTAGTGTTAACAAATGGAGATTTGGTATCAGATATTACTGTAGGTGAAAGTTTAGGATCCAGTGATCATCAGTCAGTGTGGTTTAATATAAGAACAGTGACTGAGTCACACCACACAAAAACAAAAGTTTTAGACTTTAGAAAAACAGACTTTTTCTAAAATTAGAATATGTGTAAAGGAGTCATTATCAGACTGGAGCAATTTAAATGGAGTCCAAAAGAAATGGGATTATTTAAAAGTTGCACTACTGAAGGCAACAGAAAATTACATCAGGCTTGTCAGTAAAAGCAAAAAATTCAAGAAACCACTGTGGTACTCCGCAGATGTGGCCAAAATAATAAAACACAAAAAGTTAGCATTTAGTAATTATAAAAAAAACAGAGTGAGGAAGACAGAATGACCTATAAGATTAGGCAGAAAGAGGCTAAGCAAGTTGTAAGAGCTTCCAAATCACACACAGAAGAGAAAATAGCACAGTCAGTAAAAAAGGGGGACAAAACTTTTTTTAGATACATAAATGAGAAAGGAAAAGTAAAACAAGGATTAGTTAGATTAAAAACAAAAGAAGGAAGGTATGTAGATGAGGATAAAGGTCTGGCTGACTGCCTCAATGAATATTTTTGTTCGGTATTTACAGATGAAAATGAAGGAAAGGGACCTCAGTTAAGAAAAAGGATAAATGAGTAATTTATTACACGTGAGTTTACAGAGGAAGAGGTTCTATTTCAACTGTCAAAAGTAAAGACAAATAAGTCAATGGGACCTGATGGAATACACCCAAAGCTATTAAAAGGGCTTAGTGGTGTACTAGCAAAACCATTAACAGATTTATTTAACAAATCATTGCTAACAGGGGTAGTCCCAGACAACTGGAAGTTAGCGAATGTTGTGCCCATTCACAAGAAAGGCAGTAGGGAGGAGTTGGGCAACTATAGGCCAGTAAGCCTTACTTCAGTAGTGGGCAAAGTAATGGAAACCATGTTAAAGGGTAGGATTGTTGAACATCTAAAAACACATGGAGTTCAAAATCAGAGACAACGTGGGTTTACTTGAGGGAGATCATGCCAAACTAATCTTATTGATTTTGTTGATTGGGTAACTAAAATAATAGATCAGGGTGGTGCAGTAGACATTGCTTACCTAGATCTCAGTAAGGCTTTTGACACTGTTGCACATAGAAGGCTTATCCATAAACTGCAATCTTTATGTTTGGATTCCAATATTGTTGAATGTGTAAGGCAGTGACTGAGTGACAGGCAACAGAGGGTTGTATTCAATGGAGTATATTCGAAGCATGGGCTTGTCACCAGTGGGGTACCTCAGGTATATGTACTTGGACCCATTCTCTTTAATATTTTTATTAGTGATATTGCAGAAGGTCTTGATGGTAAAGTATGTCTTTTTGCTGATGATACTAAGATATTTAACAGGGTTGATGTCAGGGCCGGATTAACATAGGGGCTGATGGAGCTGCAGCTCCAGGCCCAGGCCCATGGAATAGGCCCATTGATTTAAAAAAAAAAAAAAAAAAAAAATTTTTACATTTTTTTGTTTACATTTTTTTTTCCCCCACACACTACTCTTAGGGATTCCCCCTGGCTTTTATTTTATTGGCACAGCCAGTATTTGAGGCTGCCTGGCTGGTGCCAATATTGCAGTGATACTGGCAATACAAATGGTGGTATTTTTCTTAGTATAAACAAGATAATACTCTGCAATACCAGCACTGGCCAGTAGGGGTCACTGTATGTGGAGACAGGCAGGGATAGGAAGTTCCAGCATATCCCTCCCTGCCTATCTATACTCACTGATCTGCAGGGGTGCAGCTACAGAGAGTCCAGACAGCAACACCCACCCTGCAGAGACAGCCTACAGCTCAGCGAAGTAAGGAATGGGGGGAAAGACTGCAAGGAGACATACACTGAGGCACTAAGGGACACTGGGAGACATTATGGCAGACACTGAGACACTAAGGGACATTGGGAGACATTATGACACAGACACATGGGGACACAGGAATCCATCTATACAGCAGAATCAAACTAAGTAGTTTTTTGGTGATTTTACAGCATTTTCTCTTATGTCACTCCTTGTGATTATCATCATGTGATGTCATCCATACATATTTAATTATGCAAATTAGCAAGGCCGGTATGTTTTTCCAAGAAAGGTTGCAACCCTAACTACTTTTCACATACTCTTACTTAAGTATGGAAACTTAAGAGGGATGTATGGGAACACAACTTGTGTGAACTGGCTGACAATGAATATGGTTAAAGGGACACTAGAGTCACCAGAACAACTACAGCTTATTTAATTTGTTCTGGTGAGTAGAATCATTACCTTCAGGCTTTTTGCTGTAAACACTGTCTTTTCAGAGAAAATGCAGTGCTTACATTACAGCCTAGTGATAACTTCACTGGCCACTCCTCAGATGGCTGTTAGAGATCCTTCCTGGGCCATGGCTGCCTAAAATGCATCCAAACATTCCGTATCTCCTCCCTCTGCATGCAGACACTGTACATTCCTCAAAGAGATTCATTGATTCAATTCATCTCTATGAGGAGATGCTGATTGGCCAGGGCTGTGTTTGAATCATGCTGGCTCTGCCCCTGACTTGCCTCTTTGTCAGTCTCAGCCAATCCTATGGGGAAGCACTGTGATTGGATCAGGCCACCACTTCTAATGATGTCAGCAGACTGCTTGTTTTTCTGAGTCTAACAGCATGCAGAGTTACAGCTTCAGGCTTGAATACAGTAAGATTTTGCTATGTTTATGGAGGCATGAGGGGCCCAGGGGGGCTAGATGGTGGTGTTAACACTATAGGGTCATGAGTTCATGTTTTTGTTCCTGACCCTATAGTGATCCTTTAAGGTAATGCTGACTTTGGTCTCTCTAACACTGTGGCATGTTCCCTTTCTTCTACACTCACTACATACAGCTTTTCTCTGTCCCAGACTATATACCAGGAGCTTCTGCCTGCTAGTAAGAAGGTAAGGAGACAAGTGGACCAGCGAGTGCTAGGGGACACTCCTTAGAAAGCGTTGAGCGAGCGCATCATTAGATGCATTTCAGGGTGCTGTCTGCATAGTATGCCCTTAATTGGCCAGCTGAATGATTGGCAGGCAGCCTGACATGCATTCATGCCAGGCTGGCCTTCTAATTCTTTGGGCAGACATGTCCTCTTTTTGGGCATGTTCGCCCCTTTTGGCAGGTTACATGATTTGTGTCAGTGGCACACCCTTTTACCGTGCCCATTGACTTCCTGCTTGACTGGACACTGCTGTTAGGGGTTATGGATTTACTTGAAAGATGAAAACATAAATTAGTGAGAGATTAGCCTAGGGTATGTGTTTTCTTATAGCTGCTGTTTTCTTTCACTCCAGCACCATCTCCATCAGATACATGACGCTTGGGAGTGTTTTACTGTTTTTGGTCAATATGATTCTGTAATTAGGCCCATCATAATTGTCAGCACCAGGCCCACTGGGCTCTTAATCTGGCCCTGGTTGATGTTCCAGGACAGATAAGCCAAATGGCAAATGATTTAGGTAAACTAGAAAAATGGTCAGAGTTGTGGCAACTGACATTTAATGTGAATAAGTGCAAGATAATGCATCTTGGATGTAAAAACCCAAGGGCAGAGTATATGATGTCAGGAGGACTGGGCATGACTTCCTCTCTCTTCTCCCAGACTCCCCAGCGGACCTGAGAGAAGAGCAGTGAAAGTCACGATCCCTCCTCCTGACATCATCAGGAGAGGCCGGCCGACTCCACTGGCTGCAGGGAGAGAGGTGAGTTTAGAAATCAGGGTCCCCAATCACAGGCAGGGGATTCAGATTTGTGCTCCCCACCTGCTCTGGCAGTTGCTTGTGCCAGCCCTGGGTCCTGCAGGACTAGTAATGGGAGCGGCGTTCCTGCTGTGGAAAAAGTGCCGGACTCGAGCCCTGCCTATAGTTGCCCGACTCCTCCCTACTACGTTTCTTGTAGCCCCATGTAGCTAGAGCGCAGCTAAGCGGAAAAAGGCCTTGACAGGGGTTAGGAGGCGGGCTTAGGAGGAAGTAAGCAAGGGTTGGATTATGGGTAAGTAGGATTGGCTATTTAAATGAGCAGCCATTTTAGGTGAGTCATTCTAACTTTCTACCTGGTTGAGTTTGTCCCACCCACCCTCCCTTTGTTTGTTATGTGTTTCTTTAACCCATTTCTTTCACAGCGGCGGGACGGGGAGCCGAAGGAGAGGAAATAGGCTCCCCTGGATGAACGTGAGGTGGAATAACAGATTGTGGTCATCGGTGGTTGAGAGGTTTCGAGTCCTGGAGGTGACTCAGAACCTGGTGGGGCAGGGGTATCCGGGTATACCCCTGCCGTGGTTAATGGTTGGTTGGCACTTTGGAATGTTGGTGTATGTTATAAATATGTTATAAATATGTATAGGTGTTATTATATGGGGGTCATTGCCTTTTGTATGGTAGCCGAAGGAACAGGATGCGAGGGGGCGGAGTATGGGGGGCAATGACCCATGTTAAAATATGTTAATTTATTATTGTTATTATTATTATTATTATTATTATTATTATTATTATAATTATTGGTTAATAAAGCTGTGGACAAATTTCCCCATAATACTTAGTGTCCGTGTGTTATTGGGTTAGGTTATGGGGGTGGTTTGTCCTGGATTCCGACTGCCCAAATGGCGACTATACACCTGTCATGTGAATGGGCACAACATTCGCTAACTTTCAATCTTCTGGGACTACTCCTGTTAACAATGATTGGTTAAATAAATCTGTTAATGGTTTTGCTAGTACACCACTAAGCTCTTTTAAAAACTTTGGGTGTATTCCATCAGGTTTTTTTTTTTGGTCGTGCATGAGTTAACAATCATATCTGCAAAGCCACAACAGCTAATACAGTGCGAGTATGGTACATTGATTTCTACAGACGTGGCTTCAGGTTACAGCACATTTTTGTTATAATATGATGAACATATAAGTGTTTAAACAGTTGCGAGTTACAATGCAGAACTAAGTCTTTTGTCTAACTGCGGTTTAACGTATATTTGTATTGCATGTGGAAGTCGTGTTGTATGGTGTGGCCCAGTTGGCACACTGGGGTATCTGAGTGTGATTAGTTTGTCAAGGTATTCACCTGATATTAATGCCAAAACAGCCTTAGTGCTTGTCAAAGGGGAGCAGTGTAGCTAGACCATTGGTGTGCACCCAGGTTGTTTGGTGTGACAAAGGTGGCCACTGTGCTGGGTAAGTTTACGCCTTGCTGTGACATTTTTACCGGTGCATCGGGCTTCTACTAAGCTCTTTTAATAGCTTTGGGTGTATTCCATCAGGTCCCATTGACTTATTTGTCTTTACTTTTGACAGTTGAAATAGAACCTCTTCCTCTGTAAACTCACATGTAACAAATGACTCCCTTTCCTTCATTTTCATCTGCAAGCGTTTTACACATTTTCTTTTCAGTTCAACTCACATAAGAGGATGTATTTGCTGCTCAGGTTTGGTTGGAATCCTCATTCTGCAGGATGCTGATTCCGGAGGTTTATGTTTTTCTGTTTGTTCCATGTTTTCTCTATTTTACCTGTGATGTTGCATAAAGAAAGAGGAGGTGTTTGGCTTCACTGTACCTCATATATACATTACTTGTTTCTGATTGGTTCTTTGTTTTCTACATGATTCTTTGCTGCTGTGGAGTTCAGAGTTGAAGCTTTTATTGTGGAATTCAAGGTAAACATACACATATCACAGAGTTCATGCATGTTGTGGACATCCAGGTTCAAGTGCAAACGCCATATCATTGATAAATGCAAGTAGGGAAATATTGCTGGAAATTGACACATTTGCTATTCCCGAACATCTCAATGACAGTTAAGAAGGGTAGTGAAGTTATCGTAAGAAACAAGCTGTCCAGGTTACTCACAATTAAAGCTGAATGTGGAAATACTAATTGACACATGCAGACTTCCTATAGATTTAAGTTATCGAATTAGGTATATCTACAACCCAAGTAATTGAATGACCAGTAATGAAAAATGACAAAATAAGTGGCATAAGACCCTGCTCACCCTGATTCATCACAGTAAAATATTCCAATTGAAGTAAAGAAAAGGTACAGAAGAGAGATAAGGAGAAAGAGGAAGAAAGATAGAGGAATTGAGCATAAGAGAAGCCAAGCCTTGTGTCCCATGAGGGGGGCTGGGGGCTATAAGGAACATCGATTTAGTCAAGAGGGGACGAGTATTCCCTTCTACGGGTTACAGTATACCTTCTGTATTCCTGTTCACATGCTGTATTGTAAGATTTAGTTAGAGGAAGCAGCTGCTACGGAGTTAAAGGGATACTATATAAGCTGTATTCTTGGCACTATAACTCCCCCTGCATCTGCCCTCCCTCATGCCCCAGAAAGATATGCATAATACTTGCTTACTGTCATTACTAAAATTAAAATGATCTGTAGACTAAAGCTAGCATAACCTTCAATTGTATAACATGACTTTTTCAAATAAAATAAAATAAAATTAAGCTGCTGATCATTTCTACATTTTACAAACAAAAGTTTAATTTTATGATGGTGATTATTTCACCTTAATAATACCTAAGGGTTATTTTACAGTCTGGCATTAATCACAGCTCTCAAAGCCATTACAATCAACATTTCACAAACAAATCATTAACCCCTTAAGGAATCATGACATGTCATGATTCCCTTTTATTACAGAAGTTTGGTTCTTAAGGGGTTAAAGGAACATCGTTAGTACAGTAGTCTGTAATCAGTAATTTCTAAAACTATAGTGTCTGTCCCCATTGTAGGCAGGTCCCTCCCCCTCCGTGTAATTTTTTTATTTATTTTTTAAATTAAGTTTCACTTACCTTGTTCCAGCATTGAGGCTCCCTTCCCACAGCTAACCACTGCTAACCTATCCTCCCAAGGTACCATCATGGAGGAGATACAGCCTCCTGTGGCATTGTCTAAGACAATGTTCCACAAAGAGGAGAATTGGGACAGTAATGCGCACGCGCACCAAGTGATGTCTGAGAATTTGCTGTTACCAAAAAGAGGAACAGTAAAAATAAAAAAAATCTATATTCATAAAAATACAGAAATATCTAACATTTAGATTTTTTACTGCCCTCCTCGGTTTCCATCTATTGGTTACATTACCTCACTTAATCAGTGAATCAAATGGCAGGAAAATGGGCCTATCAGTGTACTACAAAAACAAACAAAATATCTGTGTTCTTCTGAATTATTTTCCAAATTTTTAAAAAATTTGGTTAAACTGAACAGCCATCTGGCCGAAATGAGGATTTCCTGGATAAAATGTTTGAGTTGTTCAGCCAAAATTTCTTTCCCACCTTACACAAGTCTAGTGATACATTCAAACATGACCAATCCCTGTCAAACCAGGATTCTGAACATTATAATAAGTTATTGTCAGTGTCTTAAACAATATTAAAATGCAATTGTTAATCAGCTAGGATTCCAAATAATTTCAAGCCATGAAGATCTTAAATAAGTATGTACTGTTACTTCAATGGTAACATCATCAACTTATCACCAGCACCCAAGATAACATTCCTTATGAGTATGGTGGCCGATAATTAGACAAGGTTCCAAATACAGAATGTCTGGGCACACCCGTGGTTTCCTCATAAGACAGTTTTTATTGCAGGAGCACATAAAACAGACAATGTTTCGGCACTTTTATGTGCCTTTGTCAAGTCTAAATAACAAGTGTGAGTAGTGCATATTTATATCCTCTAGCATGTAAGCTCATTGAGCAGGGCCCTCAAGCCCTCTGTTTTTTCTGTGTCTGAACTTTCAGCTGATTTCAACGATCAGCTGTTTCATTAATGTTACAACGGTTACTCACCTGATTGTAGTAACCAACCCTGCTGCTAATCAGTGCAGCCTATTTAAGCAGCATGTCACAGTACCTCCTTGCCCTTGCATGGTTTCCTGTTTCCCAGAAGACTCCTTGTTCCTGTGTATTCCTGGTTCCTGACTCTGGCCTTGTTCCTGACTTTGCTGCTCTCCGTTCTCCTGATCCTGGCTCGTCTGACTACCCGCTTTAGTGCCTGATCCCTGCTCGCCTCCTGAACTTTGCTTTTGGTTATTTCTTTATTTTCTATTTATATTAAAGGTGTTTTGCATCTAAGTTCTCTCTGGCTGGTTCCTGGTCCCCAACATTACGCAAGGGCCATGAATGTAGATGGCATGGTCCCATGCCCAAAACAGTTCTACCTATACCTAACCTATTTACTCGGTGGGACCAGCAGAACTACCGTTTGGACCACTGTGCGCATGCACTCCAGACTCTCCTGATTCGTACTGCACATCTGGATCCAGCCTCACTTCACTCGTCTCTGCCTCAACCCTGTTGGGTTCATGATTTCTTTGCTCTCTGATAAAGCCCTAGCTTGTGCAAATCCTCTCTGGGAGGCAGAGAGACCCATTATTTACAATTATTCTGAATTTATGGCATCCTTTAACCCCTTAAGGACCAAACTTCTGGAATAAAAGGGAATCATAACATGTCCCACATGTCATGTGTCCTTAAGGGGTTAAAAGGGTATTTGATATTCCAGCTCGCTCCACCTCTGCTGCCAAACAACCCATGTCTAATGCACAGGGCACGAGAACAATTGTACCCTGGCAGCAGAGGAACAAGGAGACTCTTGTGGCTGCCTTTTAACATGGGCTCTCCAATGCTATTAAGGATGAGATTTCAGCCAGAGAATTACCTAAAGATCTCGAGGAACTGATATCATCCTCCTTGATATCCGACTCCAAGAGAGATCTTCAAACAGGGAGCAGCTGCGGTGGCCTCCTGTATATATGGCACCGAGCTTTTCTTCCCCATTCAAGTCTCCCTCCTGGTCCTGAGTCTTCTGAGGGTGTGGAGCCAAGGTAATTAGGCTTCTCATGCCTCTCTGTCGAGGAGAGGGCCTTTATGAGGAGGGAAGGCCTGTGCCTATACCATGGTCACCTGTTAAAGTCTTGCCCGATTCGTCCAGGAAAATGCATGCACCTAAGGTACTATCAGGGAAAGACCTTTGGTGGCATTTCCACATCCCCAGAGATCCTATTGTCCTCTCCTGGCCTGAGTCATCCATTAATATCCAGGCATTGCTCAATTCTGGGGCTGCAGGCTTGTTTATAGACAGTGCCTTTGCATCAGAGCACACTATACCCTTACAGCCTCCCACCGCTGTAGTGGTCAAAGCCAATCTATGGAAGACCACTACAGCCTACCCACGTAACTCATGAGACCTGCATATCTTTGGCTGTAGGGGCTCTACACCATGAGATGGTCCAACTCTAGATGATTTCCTCTACATATAACCCAGTTGTTTTGGGATACCCTTGGCTACAGAAGCATAACCCCACATTTGATTGGCACAAATCTGAGATATTATCTTGGTCCCAGCAATGCACATTTTCTTGTCTCCGGAAATCGGGCAAAGTTTTGTGCACATCTTCTGCCTCTTTGTTGCCCGCTGAGTTCTAAGAATTTCAAGATGTATTTGACAAGGGTCAGGCCAGCGTTCTGCTGCCACACTGTCCTTATGACTGTGGTATCGAACTCCAAACTCTGCCAACAGATGCTCCTAGTGCAGACTAGGAACTGCAGACCCCACGAACCACCTGAGCTTGGTTGGGGTCTTGCTGTCTTCTGACCACCCAGGACCTACGACAAGGCTCCAGGTTCCAATGGGTAACTCTCTCCTCCAGGAGAGTATAGCAGGATCAGCTGTAGAGCTCTTACAAGAACTAGTAGAATCCAAGGGAGTATAATGATTATAGCAATCCCTGTAGTGATTATAGCTGTTCCCTACAACACGAGACAAGGCTGCGAGTTGAGGATAAGAAGATCTGAGAGTTTAATGGTACAGGCTGGATTTTTATACAACTTTTCAGGCCAGAGGAACAACCACTGGAACACACCCCAAGCATAAAAAAACACATATTTTACAAAGTACCCTAGTATACAGTCACATCCCCTGACAGCCCTTATCTGGGTGAACAACATATCCAAAAATCACCCAGATCAGAGCAGGGGTTCAAAAAATTGAACTGGATCAAGACTGGAGCAGGGGAGATGAAAGGATATCCCCGGTCTGCCCTGGCCTCAGTGGTGTATTTTGCATCTGTGCTGCCCTAGGCATGACGGAACTCAGGCACCACCTAATTTACATTTGCCACACCTCTTCCTGTTATAGACTAACACACACACTTTGACTGAAATACACACACGCACTGATTTAACACAATCTGACAGACACACACAATCACTGACTCATTCACAGACACACTGACAGAAACACACAATCACTGACATACACACACAATGACGCAAACACACACACTCACTCACTGACACACACTCACAGACACACACTGACAGACACACACAATCAAACACACAGGCTCCCTCACAGACACACACACTTACAGACACACGTAAAGACAGACACACATAATCACTCAGACACACCCACACCCCTAGGTTCATAGCCACCGAAGAGCTCAAACCTACCAACCTTATTTCCATCCTGCCTACACCAGCCTAATCCTTGGCCTGTCCACTTCCAACTCCACCAAAATTCCGACTTTACCACGCCCTGTTCCCGCCGATGTGACCTAACGGGAAAAACACCTCAACACCTAGGGAGGGTGGGAGGGACAATTAACAGGTAAGTGAGGCTCCGATTAAAATGGCAACTTTCTAAGATGGCCGTTATTTAAACTAACCATACCCCCCCCCCCCCACTGTATTATCCTAAACCAACCCCTAACCATATTACACCTGCCCACTCTCTGGCCCTGTCAAGGCCCACTCCTCCCACTGCGTTGTTCCATGGGCTCCAAAACTGCTGAAAGATCAACATTAATGGAGCACTATAGTGTCAAGAATGAAAAATGTTTTCCTGACACTATAGTCCTGAAGTGGCTGTTTACTGGCCACCTTCCTATCTCAGTAAATGCTGAATGCCAGTTCTGCACACTGCCTTGATATATTGTCACTCGAGGTATTACTAGGCACCAATGTGAACACGGGCTTTCCTCTGAAAAGGCAGCATTTACAGTGCTCAGTCTCCAGGGGCAGTCTGAAGCTACCAAAACCACTACATTAAACTGTAGTGCTTCTGATGACTATAGTGTCTCTTTAAGAAAAGCCTTTTTTCTTTACTGTGATGGTTCCACAGTTTAGTAGATAGCCCCCTAATATGCTATCCTTACATGGATTGCCATATTTAAGGATACCAATTAAGGGAGCTATCTGCCTAGCAAATATGGCAATTCCACATAGGAATACCCATTTTATTTATCTACAATATTTATCTACTAAACAAACAGCTGAACAATCAAAATGTTCTGTCCTTGTCAAAATTAATGGATCCAAAACAGATAATTTTGATTCTTTATTGATCTAGCTGCATGGATTTCTAAATAAGCCAACATGTTCACAATTGCATTGGAACCAAAGCAAATAGCATATTTACCGTGAGGCTGACAAGGCAAAAGCCGGCCCCCAATCGCCCTAGCAAATGCCTTGCCAGCCTCTTGTCCTGGGGGGCTCAGGAGCTAGCCAGCTGGCAACCTTATGGCCCCCCAAGGCTGGCAGCAGTGGCACTTTCTGGGCGGGCAGCGAGGGAGCACTGATCCTCCTGTTCAGCTCCCTCGCGTGCACCGCAGTGATGCCGGAGCTGGGATATGATGTCACTCTGGCCCCGGCATCACTACGCAGCGCACAAGGGAGCTGAACAGGAGGATCAGTGCTCCCTCGCTGACTGCAGTGACCGGCTGCCCACAAGTCCCACTGGACCCCTGGGTAAGCAAGAATCCACCACAGCACTCCCAAAGGTAGGGAGGCTGGGGAGATTGAATTTAAAAAAAAAAAAAAAAAAAAATGTGAGTGTTTGTGTCTGTTAATGGGTATGTGTGTGTATGTTAGTGAGTGTGTGTGTCTGTGTGTCAGTGTGTGTGTATGTTAGGGAGTGTGTTACTTTGTGTGTGTGTGCCTGTTAGTGTGTGTGTGTCTGTTAATGAATGTGTTAGTATGTGTGTGTGTGTGAGTTTGTTAGTGTGTGTGTCTGTTAGTTTGTGTGTGTGTCTGTTAGTGAGTGTGTTAGTGTGTGTGTCTGTTAGTTTGTGTGTGTGTCTGTTAGTGAGTGTGTATGCATGCTGTTAGTGAGAGTGTATACGTGTGTGTTAGTGAGTGTGTGTGTCCGTTATTGACCATATGTGTCTGTTAGTGAGGGTGTGTGTCTGTAAGTGAGAGTGTGTGCGTCTGTTAGTAAATGTGTGTATGTGTGTCTGTCAGTGAGTGTGTATGTCTGTTAGCTAGTGTATGTGTTTCTGTCCGTGAATGTGTGTGTCTGAGTGTATATTTGTCTGTCAGTGAGTGTGTATGTGTATTTAGAAGGCGGGGGGGTGAGGGGGGGGGAGAGGTGAGGGAGGGAAGCCTGAGTTTTGTTATGCCTAGGGCCAGAGGCGGCTCTAGACTTTATGAGGCCTTAGGCGAAACGCAAACATGAGGCCCCACTAACAAAAAAAAGTGTCACATATACACATTGATGCACTGTCTACCTGTGTATGTGCCTGAGAGTGTGTCTGACAAAGAGTATCCTTGTGTGTGTGAATGTATGTCTCTGAACATGTTTGCGTTTTTGTCTGAGACCCTATGTGTATGGGGTAGCTGCTTGAAGTGTGTTGTGTGTATGGGGGGGGGGGGGAGAGGCGGGTGATGGTGAGAGGGGGGTGATGGTGTGGGGGTGATGGTGAGAGGGGGGTTGATGGTGAGAGGGAGGGGGGTTGATGGTGAGAGGGAGGGGGGTTGATGGCGAGAGGGAGAGGGGGGGGTGATGGCGAGAGGGAGAGGGGGGGTGATGGCGAGAGGGAGAGGGGGGGTGATGGCGAGAGGGAGAGGGGGGGTGATGGCGAGAGGGAGAGGGGGGGTGATGGCGAGAGGGAGAGGGGGTGATGGTGAGAGGGAGAGGGGGGTGATGGTGAGAGGGAGAGGGGGGGTGATGTGAGAGTGAGAGGGTGGATAATGTGAGAGTGAGAGGGGGGTGATGCTGAGGGTGGTGGTGGGGGGTGATGCTGAGGGTGGTGGTGGGGGGTGATGCTGAGGGTGGTGGTGGGGGGTGATGCTGAGGGTGGTGGTGGGGGGTGATGCTGAGGGTGGTGGGGTGGTGATGCTGAGGGGGGTGGGGTGGTGATTCTGAGGGTGGTGGGGGTGGTGATGCTGAGGGTGGTGGTGGGGGGTGATGCTGAGGGTGGTGGGGTGGTGATGCTGAGGGGGGTGGGGTGGTGATGCTGAGGGTGGTGGGGGTGGTGATGCTGAGGGTGGTGGGGGTGAGGCTGAGGGGGATGATGCTGAGGGGGGTGGGGGCGAGGCTGAGGGGGGGGTGAGACTGAGGGGGGCTGGGGGTGAGACTGAGGGTGGTGGTGAGGGTGGTGGGGGCTAGGGGTGGTGAGGCTGAGGGTGGTGGGAGGTGATGGTGAGGGTGGTGGGGGGTGAGGGTGGGGGGGTGAGGGTGGTGGGGGGTGAGGGTGGGGGGGTGAGGGTGGGGGGGTGAGGCTGGTGGGGGGGTGAGGCTGGTGGGGGGAGGTGATGCTGAGGGTGGTGGGGGGTGATGCTGAGGGTGGTGGGTGGTGAGGGGTGATGCTGAGGGTGGTGGGGTGATGGTGAAGGGGTGGGTGAGGGTGGTGGGGGTGAGGCTGAGGGGGATGATGCTGAGGGGGGGTGGGGGGCGAGGCTGAGGGGGGCTGGGGGTGAGACTGAGGGTGGTGGTGAGGGTGGTGGGGCTAGGGGTGGTGAGGCTGAGGGTGGTGGGGGGTGATGGTGAGGGTGGTGGGGGCTAGGGGTAGTGAGGCTGAGGGTGGTGGGGGGGTGATGCTGAGGGTGGTGGGGGTGAGGCTGAGTGGGGTGATGCTGAGGGTGGTGAGGGCTAGGGGTGGTGGGGGGTGATGGTGAGGGTGGTGGTGAGGCTGGGGGTGGTGGGGGTGATGGTGAGGGTGGTGGGGGCTAGGGGTAGTGAGGCTGAGGGTGGTGGGGGGTGAGGCTGAGGGGGGCTGGGGGTGAGACTGAGGGGGGGTGATGCTGAGGGTGGTGGGGGTAGTGGTGAGGGGGGTGATGCTGAAGGTGGTGGGGGTGAGGCTGAGTGGGGTGATGCTGAGGGTGGTGGGGTGGTGGTGAGGGCGGTGGGGTGGTGGGGGGTGATGGTGAGGGTGGTGGTGAGGCTGAGGGGGGTGATGGTGAGGGTGGTGGGGGGGTGAGGCTGAGCGTGGTGGTGGCTAGGGGTACTGAGGCTGAGGGTGGTGGGAGGTGAGGCTGAGGGTGGTGGGGGGTGAGGCTGAGGGGGGCTGAGGGTGAGACTGAGGGGGGTGATGCTGAGGGTGGTGGGGGTAGTGGTGAGGGTGGTGAGGCTGAGGGTGGTGGGGGTGAGGCTGAAGGTGGTGGGGTAGTGGTGAGGGTGGTGGGGGCTAGGGGTGGTGGGGGTGATGGTGAGGGTGGTGGGGGCTAGGGGTGGTGAGGCTGAGGGTGGTGGGGGGTGAGGCTGAGGGGGGCTGGGGGTGAGACTGAGGGGGGTGATGCTGAGGGTGGTGGGTGATGGTGAGGGTGGTGGGGGCTAGGGGTGGTGAGGCTGAGGGTGGTGGGGGTGATGGTGGTGGGGGGTGGTGAGGCTGAGGGTGGTGGTGGGGGATGGTGAGGCTGGGGGTAAGGCTGAGTGTGGTGATGGTGACTGGGGGGGAGAGGCTGAGTGTGTTGGGGGGTGATGGGGAGGGAGAGCCTACCTTGATTTCCCTGGTGGTCCAGTGGGCTCCCTGCTGGTCCGGTGGCCACTGCTCTCGGTCTGCAGCTCTGCAGAGCTGCAGACCGAGTAATCTCGCGAGATTTCAGAGTGTTGCCGTGGTAACCCGCGGCAACGCTCTGATTGGCCAATTCTCGCGAGTCACATGGTCTGCAGCTCTGCACACTGCGGAGCTGCAGACCAGTGTCTGCGATGGTGGCCGGGCAGCCAGGAGGGGCCTCGCACCCGGCGGCATACCGGGCAAGCCGCCGGGCCCCCTCCTGGTGTCAGGTCCTCGGTCAGTGACCGAGGACCTGACACACTCTGCCAACAGGCGGTTTAGGCGGCCGCGAGGCCCCAGCCAGCGCGAGGCCTTTGGCGGCCGCCTAAACCGCCTAATTAGAGAGCCGCCTCTGCCTAGGGCAGCACAAAACCAGGATACATCACTGCATATGCCTAATGGTGGATTTAACCATTGTAAGGTTATATGGTGCGACCTAAGCCGCAGATTTATTTGCGAACATATTTGATATTATGTAGCTTTATATTTTTGTATGATCATCACTCAAACTGCATTTTACATGGTTTGGTCTATTCCATAAATCCGCATTTTGCATATGTTTTTTTATTCTTTACAGCAGCACCACTATTAGGAAATGCATGTTCTGGGCATGCCCCAATTCACATGTTTATCTATAAACTGAACATGTCTATAGGTAGCAGTCCAGCTTATAAAAGAAATGATTCAGGAAGTGAAGAAACAGCACAGAGCACCTACTCAAAGTCCCATAGCTAGAACTGCAGTTTGCCTGGAGGTTCTGGTGATCTAGTCAGCAACACCTTATTTTGCTTCCTCTATGGGATTTCTGCTATCCTCAGACCCCCCAAAAGCCTTTCCAGAGGCCTACTCTGGTCCAGAACCAACAGCCATACAAATTACTGGCCTTTTTTCAATTATTATTATTATCTTAATATTTTTCCATCATTTAGTTTCGATAATGGGAACTAAATAGATTCATGTTTTTTAGTTAGATTTGTGCATTGTTTCAAATTATTATTATTATTATGTTAATATTTATAGAGCGCCAACAAATTCTGCAGCACTTTACAGTGGGTGGACGGACAAACAAGCAGTTGTAACCAGGAACAGAGGGGTTAAGGGCCCTGCTCAATGAGCTTACATGCTAGAGAACTGTGATTCGTCTAAACCCAAATTCTGTATCTCCAAAGTGCCGTATGGACATATCACAAACAATTAAACCAGACATTAGATGAGCATGTTCATTTGTGTCATAAATCAGAGTTATATTCTTGGCACCAGAAATAGAAAAATAGATTGATGGTTGAGAGACAGCCACCAAATATTGATTTTATTCACAGATGAAGTGAAACATTTCTATTAAATAATGTGCTTTGCTACGCATAGTGAAATTAAAATACATTGAAACATTACTTTTCTAGACACCCAAAATACTTGGATTATGGAGTTAGATTTTATTGCAAACCACTTGGCAGTGAAGGGGTTAAACATTAGTGAATGAAACATAAACAAAAAGCCACGATCAGCTTTGAGATTTCAGAAGAGAAATCCGAGATGACATAGAATTTGTCATTTTTGGTACACAGTAAAATGCATTCATTAGACAAGAGCATAGGGAAACCTGACTACTGTACGTTTCCTGATATGGTCGGTGGTTTAACAAATGAAAGGTTACAATAAACAGCACTCTTAAGAAATACAAAATTAAAAGCTAGGTTTAAGAGTTCAGACCATTAACCGTTTCATATCTATGCTGGAATTCATTGGTGGGCCCATCCTAAGTCTGCCATCCTGCCAGGGGGAGAATCGGGGTTACTTACGCCAAGCACAGAAACATTTTCTTTATTCCCGGTGTAAATGGATAATTCTCCACAGCTGTATTTACAGTGAAAACTCCTCCAATGATAATGTCTCCTTCCTGAAAGTATTCATAGTCCTCGAAGGATTCTCTGATTCTCAGATTACAGGCTGATTCCTGGATCACAGATCTGCTGAGTTCCATACATAGGATTAGTACGCATAGTAAGACTTTACATGCACCAGATGCAGCTCTAAAACCAGACATTAGTTCTCCAGATAATACAATGCACCCCAGGATAATGATCAATATTAAAGTGTCTGTGAGTTTCAGCAGCATTTTACAGCAGAAACCTTGCAGTTGGTGTCTGAATAATACAGCTGAATTGTCTCCCCCTTTTATACATTATACTGTAATTCACTTTACTGTAATTCTGGATTTAGCTGTATTTGGTGATCACTATTCTGGTAACTAAAGTTATTTCAATATGTTTGTTCCTTAGAGCTAGACATAATTAATTTACACCAGTAGGGCTGGAGCTTAAATAAAGGATGGGTTGTAAAAATGTGTTTCACTTGGGGTTTTATTCACTAAATAGTGCACCGTAAGTAAATTAACACTATCAGTGCTTTATTTGCCATGAACTTTTATTAATTTATCAATTGCTGGTTTCGTCTGTAACCTCTGCAGTACTGGGAAGCCCAACTGAATGACACACACTCGTTACTGGTCCAAAAGGACTGCAATTTTAATTGTCTCTCACACAATAGTATATGAAATGAGAATTATACATACCCCTTATTGGATCATCTAATAGGGTACTAACAAGGGGCTTTAAGGAAATAGGGGGGGAGAGGGGTTAAACACACACACGCACACACACCCACAAGGGGCTTAAATGAAATTGGGGGGGTAGACACACACACACACATTATTGTAGCCTACAGGATATAGAGGGATGGTAAATAAAATACTAACAGATGGTTACTGCCATACAAAGAAAGGATACTAAAGTATAGGAATAACACCCTGCCTAAAATGAACATCATTTAGCTTGTTAGTCTATGGGATTATTCACTAACATGCTGAAAATTAAAAAGCATAAAAATAATAATGTTCTATCAATTCCCTCCTTTGTTCACAACGTGAACAGTATAAAGACAGAAAAATGCCTGGGTATGTTGCCATACCTCCAAAATTACCTGGCTTGGCCAGTAATCTGGGGTCAGGAAAAAACAAATGTTATTATCTTCTTTTTTCCAAAATTTGAAAAGCTGAAGGAGAGCCGCAATTGTACAAGCTCAGCTCCTCTTCACAGTCCAGCTGTCACTTGTAAAATTCGGAAGGCTAAGTACTGTCTAACGACTTTACTGTATTCTTTTTTGTAACTGCAGAATATAAACACTTACACATTGAAACAGAAACATAAAGTGTAACTAAGCAATACAAAATAGCGATAATAGCCATTACTATTGTTCTTCCTATCCCCTAACCAATTGCCTAGGCCAAAGGTTCAATCAAACCCATTTAAAATGTTCTGATCTTGTTTCCTAAT